>NC_069673.1:2542500-3178125 GCF_027244095.1 Hemicordylus capensis | reverse complement strand
TTTGAAGCAGAGATCCTTGGGATTGTTAACACAGTCTATACATTTCAAGGTAAGGATGTCCTGGTTTTTGCGGAGGGGGTGCTGGATGAACATATGAAGCTGCCATGTCCAGAGTCAGACCCTCGGTCCATCTAGTACAGGATTGACTACACAAACTGGCAGCAGCTTCTCCAAGCTTCTCCAGACAGGAGTCTCTTCCAACCCTATCTGGAGATGCTGCCAGGGAGGGATCTTGGAACTGTCTGCATGCAGATGCTCTTCCCAAAGTGGCCGCAACCCCAAGGGAAAAATGGCCCAGTGCTCACACATGTAGTCTCCCATCCAGATGCAAACCAGGATGGACCCAGCTTAGCAAAATGGTCAATTCATGCTTGCTTGCTACCACAAGACCAGCTGTCCTCCCTTCCCAGGTCTTTCCAGCCCCGCTAGCCTGAGATCCTTTCCCTAATAGTTGCCAGCATTTGAACCTGGAACCTTACATGTGGAAAGCATTTGCCTTCTGAATCCAGGCACAGGAGGAACTATCTTGAAATGTTCAGGTTCTGTTTTCTGCCTTTTAAAGCAACGGTTCCCAACCAATGGTCCCTCTAATTTTTTCCATCTCTGGGCGGAATGAGTTTTGTTCTGGGTGGCCATATCAAGGCACTGTGTGCGTACCTGCATTCAGAGTGGGGCCTTCCTGATTCAACCTGAGTGGGATCTAAAATTAACTGAGCGGACATCAAAAAACGTGTGAGCGCACTTTCACACGCCTTAGAGGGAACAGTGGTTAACATCCATGTGAAATATATATTTGGATCTAATGCGTCTCATGGGCATTCTACTCTGATTAGGTTCTGCATCAGAACTTGCGGATGTGAGGCACTTAAATGAATTTTATATGTGACAGTAATGAAAAGATCTCTCTCTCTTTCTCTGTTAAAATTTCATAAGTAGAGCCTAACTGGATCAAAGTAAGTTTCTATCTGGTGCATCATTCTTTCCCCCCGGTGTCTTCGGGTGTCCCACAAGCAGGGCAAGTAACATTGCCTACTGACTTTCCAGAGCATAAAAAACAAACAAACAACCCCAGCTATTTCTCTTTGCTAGGCAGCCTGATGAAGGAAGTGGAGAGGAGGCATGGGCAAAGGGCAGGCTGAGTTGAGATGCATAAGACTCTAAGAAGCAGCTGGCTGATAGTTCCTCCTTTTGGGGTGTGATCCTTTTGGGGTTCCTCCTTTTGGGATGTGTGTGAGGCAGCTGAAATCTGAAGGGAAGGGAGTGAGAAATTGGGGGTCAGGAAAAGGAGGGATAGAAAGGCAAGGGAAGGAGAGATGGAGGTAGACCACCCTCTCATTTGAAGCCCATCTTTCTGGACATTTTTTTAATTATATCTATTCTAAAACGATATACAACAGTTATCTGTGTGATCATTGTTAATTCTAATTGATAATGAAATATGATTATTCTATTATTATGATTATTATATCAGCACAGTCGTCCCTCTCCAACCGTGAGGATTCCGTTCCGGGAAAGCCTTGCAGTTGGCGAATTCACGACAGATGAGCCATTCAAATCAATGGCAAATGGGGGGGGGGGGTTAGGGAAATCACGGTTGCAGAAAGACCAAAAAATACAGTAAAAAATAGGGGGGGAACCTCCCCCCAATCACTAGGAGTGAGTAAGAAGAGTGAAGGGGACCCCCGAAAATGACCCTCAACCCCCAGAAATGACTGCCGAAAATATCAGGAAACCCTCCCCCCCGCCCATTGCCAAAAAATATCACCAAACCCGTGTCGCGACCTGCCACAATTTCCCAGTCGCAGATACTCATAACCGCGATTGGGAAGCCGAGGGGTGGCGAGGGGTGACTGTATACATGTTGTACAATTACATAAATTAAACAAGATGTGTGATATTGGGGATGAGTGCCCTTTACTTTCTAAAACGGCTGGCAAACTTGGCCCTCCAGTTGCTGTTCAACTACAACTCCCATCGTCCCCAGCCGTGTTGTTGAACTTTCATGATGGGAGTTGTAGTTCAGCAGCAGCTGGCGGGCCCAGTTTACCCACCGCTGTTCTAAAACCTTAATAAGTGTTCAGAATTTGGTTTTGCTGTGTTTTCCCTCTTCTTCGTCATCCAGCTTGTGTTCCCATTCAGAAGTTGAAGGGCGTTGCATCATTTTTTGGTAGTGCATGCAACAAATTCTTACAGCTGATAATATATGCAGTATCATCTCTCAGTATTTAATAAGCCTATTCTGACCACATTCCTGTGTGCATTTTCAGCATTTGGTGGGCATCTTTCAATATATTGCAAGAGTGCCAGCATAGTGTAGTGGTTAGAGGGCTGGACTAGGACCGGGGAGACCCGAGTTCAAATCCCCATTCAGCCATGAAACTAGCTGGGTGACTCTGGGCCAGTCACTTCTCTCTCAGCCTAACCTACCTCACAGGGTTGTTGTGAAGAGGAACTTAAGTATGTAGTATGTACTCTGGGCTCCTTGGAGGAAGAAGTGAGATATAAATGTAATAATAATAATAATAATAATAATAATAATAATAATATATTAGTGTGGGGGGAGTCAAGTCAAGTCAAGTTTTATTTACGGTCCTAGACCAAACAATCCATGCATACAAATAGCAGAACAAAACACATACTAACAAAATAACTTGTCTTTTTGGTGTTGAACAAGTTTTCTTCTGCGTTGGCTTCTCTGAGCTGCACAGTAAGAGGAAACTGGGGGTGACTGGGATGGATTCACACACACGGTTGCCTTCTCTTGTCCACAGGGATGTCTGATTTCCAGTATCTGGCGATGCATTCTGGACCGGGGGGCAAGCAAATGTCCATGTATGACAAAGTCCTGATGCTCAAGCCGGAGAAAGAGGAATTCTTCATGAACGAATTGCCGCTGTACATTCCTCCGCCCATCTTCTCACGCTTGGACACTCCTGTGGATTATTACTACCGGCCAGAAACTCAACATAGGTCAGTGCCTTCTGCGTGCTGGAAGCCAGCTGTGTTCTTTGCAAAGTGTTTCTGATCAGCAGCTGTGTCTAGCTCTTTTGTATCAGACCAATGGCAGCTTCCTATGCGCCGATGGTTTTGAACATGTGGCACGCTTCCCTCATCCTTGCAGATGCTTCCGCGGCAGCCGTCAAATCCCGGAATTTGGGCAGCTGCTAGCAACGGGCCGAAATGCCACGATGTCCCTGAGCTGGCATTGCCCGTTAAACTTTGTTTGCTTTTCGCCTGAGAACAGGTTGCACCTGGGAACACCACCCACACAGGCAGCTTCGGTTTCTCTCACGGCTGTCCTTCGTTCACTTAAAAAACGGAAAAGGGGTGTGTGTGGGGTGGGGGGCGGCAAGGAAAAAAGCGTGAAGGTGGAACTGGAACGGATTTGCTAACTTTCGATGCTTTTCTAGAATGATAGGACTGGAGTTGGAGGGGGCCTTGTGGTCTTATCTACTGCCAACCTGTGGCCCTCCAGTTCTTGCTGAACTACACCTCCCATCACCCCCAGCTACAACTTATTGTGCCTGGGGATGATGGGAGTTGTAGTTTGGAAACATCGGGAGGACCACAAGTTGGGAACCCCTGATCTAGTCTAATCCCCTGTTCAGTGCAAGAAACCCAGACATAGAGTATCTCCCTGCCCCGCACAAATGGCTGTCCAGCCTCTGCTTGAAAACCTGCAGAGAGGAAGAGCCCGCCATCCCTTGGGGAACTGGCTGTACTGTACTGTTAAGCTGTACTGTTAGGCTACTGTTGTCTCCTAATATTCGACCAAAATCTGCCCTCCTGTGATGTAAGCCCATAGGAAGCTGCCATATACCGAGTCGGACCCTTGGTCCATCTAGCTCAGTATTGTCCTCACAGACTGGCAGCGGCTTCTCCAGGGTTGCAGACAGGGATCCAAAGGGATGGTCTTTGCCAAGAGGCCTAGAGATTTAATTGGCATATAGAAGGTCATTGTCTAGAGCACGGATACTCAGCGTTGGGTCCCCACATGTTCTTGGACTTCAACTCCCATAATCCCCAGCCCCAGTGGTCTTTGGTTGGGGATTGTGGGAGTTGAAGTCCAATAACATCTGGGGAGAATCCCTGGTCTAGAGCAGGTCAATAGTTTTAAATATTTGGGTGTGGTTTTTCATGCCACTGGGTCATGGAAGGCCCACGTGGACTGCGTTGCCCAACAGGCACAAAGGAGCGCATCAGCGACATTAAGATTCTTTTGCTCCAAAGGTGGAGAGGTTATCCCTGCTGTGTTGAACCATTTGCTGCTAAATCACTGGCCCAACTCTTATGGGGCGCACAATTGGGCCCCTACCCTAATTATAGGCCATTGGAGATTATCCATTCTCAGTTAATTAGAGTCGTATTCAGGGCCCCTCGATGTATCTCCAACACAGCGTTGAGGCTGGAAACGGGCCTATAGAGGCTGGAAACAAAAGCATGGATTTCAGTCCTTAATTATTGGCTCAAGGTCCATTTCTCCCTTCTGGGGCTCATCCCTCTTAAGCTGGCCGATAGGTTTCAATCCACCTGGACATGAGCACTACTGGGCAAATTGTCATCACTTGGCTTTTCTACCAAATATTTGTTGTCATTAGATTACAATCAAGCCAAGGAGAGCCCCAAACAGAGGATCTTGGACACGGAACACCAGAATGGTTTAAGCTCCATCAGAGGGTGCCTTGGTGACTTTAATTGGGAAGCTGCTAGCTACCTACTATCACTTTCCCTACCAAACCATCACGGGGTGTTTCTCGGAGCGAGATATGAGGCTTTGTCATCAGCAGTTCTCTCTGGAAGGTTTCTGAAAATTCCTTTGGCCAGTTGGATTTGCCCTTGTGGCTCCAGTGAGGTTGAATCTGCCCACCATGTCCTGCTGTTCCGTTCTTTTCATAATGATAGTCGGCACAGTTTTATTTCTCCCCTGGTATCACAGCTTCCCTGCTGAACTGCTGACTTTTATGCCACACTCCTCCTTGCAGATAAGAAACCTTTTATCACCTCCCGTGTTGCCAAACTTTGTGCGGCTGCTGTTACGTTCCGTCAACAGCTAACTTCTAGCCCTACGTTCTAGATGCCGCTACAAGAGGCTTCCGTGTTGGTGTACTTTGTATGATTGAATTCTTATCAGAATGTAGTATTTGTTTGTATGCACATTGGATCAATGATCACAATAAAGCTATTAATGCATTCAAGGTGGCAGGCAGAAGTCTCTCTCTGCCCTATCTTGGAGATGCTGCCAGGGAGGGCACTTGGAACCCAGATGCTCTTCCCAGAGCAGCTCCATCCACTGAGGGGAATCTCTTACAGTGCTCACAAATCTAGTCCCCCATTCATATGCAAACCAGGGGGGACCCTGATTAGCAAGTCATGCTGGCTACCACAAGACCCGCTCTCCTCCCCATTAGGTCTAGTTCTTCTCTCCGGGGCCACAAAGGACAAGTCTTTACTCTCTCCGATGTGAAACAGCCCTTCAGGTATGTTAAGAATGCTATAATGTCTCCACAGTCTTTTCCTCTTGAAAATAAACATACGCCGTTCCTTCAGCTTTCCCCGTAGAGGTTGCTTTCCAGATCCCTGCCCATCTTCATTGTGTTCTCCTAAACCCATTTCAGTTTGTCTATATCAGGCCTGCTCAACGTAGGCCCCCGCCAGCTGTTTTTGGTAATGTAGGCTTTACGAAGCTTACATAGAGTAAAACAAAATTTGGCCGCATTATCAGACATCTCAGGTTTAAAATTGGACAGCAGATACTCGAAGTAAAAATGTTCTTCAAGTGTGGCCTACAGAGCTGAGCACAGTACTCCCAGGTCTGACTAGTGACAAATATTATTGGCTGACTAATAATAAAATTAAGGTGGAATCATTACTTCTCATGACTTGAAAACTGTTCATGGAGACTAAAATTACATTTTTAAATTTAAATTTAGAATTTTTAAATTCTAAAATGACTGCCCCCCCCCGCCCGCTTTCCGCAGCTTTATCACTCTGCTGACTCCTATTCAGTTTGTCATTGACTCGGATCCCAATATTATTATTCATATGTATCTGGCCAAGCCAGATATCCACCATCATGTTTGTTTGCCTGCAGGAATAACGTTGCATTTACATAGGAAGCTGCCGTATACTGAGTCAGACCATTGGTCTATCTAGCTCAGTATTGTCTTCACAGACTGGCAGCGGCTTCTCCAAGGCTGCAGGCAGGAGTCTCTCTCAGCCCTATCTTAGAGATGCTGCCAGGGAGGGAACTTGGAACCTAGATGCTCTTCCCAGAGCGGCTCCATCCCCTAAAGGGAATATCTTACAGTGCTCACATGTGATTTCCAATTCAAATGCAACCAGGATGGACCCTGCTTAGCTTGGGGGACAAGTCATGCTTGCTACCACAAGACCAGCTCTCCTCTCCCTTTCTGTGTTGAATTCCATTCTGTTAGTTTCAGCCCAGTTTTCCATTCTGCCAAGGTCGGTTTGAATTTGAGCATCTATTCGCAGGTGTTGGGTACCCCTTAATAGCCTTTGTGTTGTCTTACAAATCTCTTGCAGAACAAACAAGAATAAAGGATAGTGCTTCCTGAATAAATTGGGTGTGTGCTTAATAAATAACTCCCAGGGCTCCATAATCTTATTATCCAGCTCACATGCTTTCCTATATATAAGTTGTATATAGTACATGCTTTTCTTATAGAACTTGTCAGTTAAATTATTCAAACTCTTGGCCAGATCTTTTCCAAGCAGCCATTAGCTAAGGCGAGGTGTCCCTCTTCCAAGAGGCTACCCCGTGAAATCCTGGCTGCACAGAAAATCTAAAATGGCAGCTTTCTGTTAAGATCCTCAAGAAATATCGACCAACCAATTTGCTTTGCTTGGTGGACCATAGACCAGCAGACTAAAGAAATATGGTTAACACATTTATTGTACTAGTGATGGAGTTGAACCTTTGAATGCATCCTTAGAAGTAAAGAAACCTTTATTCACCTGCAGCCGCGCTATTTGTTCCTCATCTGAGAATTACGGGCTTGAAGCTGACGTGTCCTCAGTGATGTGTCTCGTGGCAAGGAATTCCTTGCCACGAGATGTCCTGATGGCCGCTAGCTTGGACGCCTTTAAAAGGGCTTTGACAAATTCCTGGAGGACAGTTCTATCGACGACTAGTAGTCTGGTGGCTGTGGGACACCTCTAGGCATGATGCCTCTGAATCCCAGTTGCAGGGGAGCAACAGCAAGAGAGAGGGCATGTTCTCACCCTCTTGCCTGTGTGCTCCCCGGAGGCATCTGGTGGGCCACTGTGTGGAACAGGATTGCGGACTAGATAGGCTTACTTGGGCCTGATCCAGCAGGGCTGTGTGAGTGAGTGAGAGTGTGTGTGTGTGTGTGTTTATACATATGTTTGTGTGTGTTTGTTATTGTTGTTAAATTTATATACCGCCTTTCATTAAAAACAATCCCAAGGTGGTTTACAAAAGTTAAAAAAAACATATAGTGTGTGTGTGTACACACACACACACACATGCATATAGATACACAAGCACAGTCAAAATCTCTGTGGGGTACCTGAGCTGAAGGCTTGCGTCCGAAGAGGTGCAGTTGTTACACGGAGCGGATGGGGAGCCCTGGCCTGAAGGTCCCTTGCAGCCTCCAACTGATGGGTCTGTGTTTGCCCTCTCCTTCTTCTTCTTCTTCCTCTCGTCCGTTGCTCCTTAGGGAAGGCTATCACAACCCCATCCTGTCTAGCGAGAACCTGATCGGCCTCAGCCGGGCCCGCCGGCCCCACAACGCCGTCTTTGTCAACTTCGAGGACGAGGAGATCCCCACGAAGCCCCTGGATGCCGCCGAGCAGACCTGGAAAAGGGTCTGCAGCAACGTGGTGGACCACAAGGCGGAGGAAGAGCTGAGGAAGGTAGGCCTGCCTGGAAGGGCTGCTTAGCGGCTCCCCTGAAGGCGGATTGTGTGAAGGAGGCACCCGCGGGTGGAGGCGCGTGCGTCAGGCAGGTATGCCAGGACTGCAAGTCCCATCAAGTCAAAAGCAGGGCGTGAAGGTGGCAGGTTCAGCCTTGCTGCCCCCTTTTTTTTTTGCGTCTGGTGTTCAGAGATAGACTCCCTCTGAATCTGGAGGTTCCATTCTGAGCTCCCCTGACTAGGAAAACGCAAGGAAAGCCTGGCTGGATCAGACCCAGGCTCAGTCTAGCTCAGCACTCGGTCCTCGCTGCTTGAGGCCTGACTCGGTAGAAAGCCACTTCCTGTGCTCCATGTGGTGCTTAAGGTGTTTGGGAGGCAGGTTTGGTGGGATAGCTGGTCTTGTGGGAGCAAGCAAGCATGAAGTGTCCCCTTTGCTAAGCAGGGTCTGCCCTGGTTTGCATTTGGATGGGAGACCTAATGTGTGAGCACTGGAAGATATTCCGCTTAGGGGATGGGGGGTTCAAAGTTCCCTCCCTGGCAGCATCTCCAAGAGAGGGTTGAGAGAGACTCCTGCCTGCCACCTTGGAGAAGCCGCTGCCAGTCTGTGAAGACAATACTGAGCTAGATAGACCAAGAGTCTGACTCACTAGGAGGCAGCTCCCTATATAGCGTCTGTTTTGATCTTTCTTTCCCCCACTCTCTTTCCTGTTTCTGTAGCTGTTCGAGCTTCGTCCTGTCTGGTCTCGCAATGCCGTGAAGGCAAATATCAGCATCCATCCTGACAAACTCAAGTTTCTTCTGCCGTACTTAGCTTATTATATGGTGAGTCAGTTATGCTTTGACACTGACGTGTGGGGTGTGTGGGTCCCTTTTGTGCACTTACTGATGCTCTGCTGTGATCTGAAAATGGAGAAAGATGATAGAGTGGCGATGATATATTCATATACTCCCCTACGCCAGACAAGATTTGAGACCTCTTTTAATGCGTAGATAAAACAAATAAAAACCAAGATCTTACCAATGTGAGCAAATGCATTTCAGTGTTAAAACATCATTGTCTGTCAATCAGTCAATCAATCTTTATTGATACGGTCACAGACCAGCAAGACTGTATAAGTCAAAGAAAGAGAACAAGTAGGCAAGCAAAATAGAATTATAACTATACCTATACTATTCAGAGTAAAATTCATACCCTTTTCACTACTGAGCCTGCTACGCGGATTCCTGCATTTGTTGCTTGGTTTTACTCGCAATCAAACAAAACTTAGCGACGTTTCGGGATATTTAGTCTTTCTGTTCGGATAGCAAGAAATTAATATAAAATGAATCCATATGGCCTGGAAAGTTAGTTAAAAGCGGAGAGATGTAATGAGAACGAAAATCCCTGTAAAACTCCCAATCGTCAGTGCTCTCTCTCAAAACAGCTGGGGACTCTTAAGATTAAATACAGCCACTGAGACTAAATAACCAATCCAAGGACAGGAGAAAGGAGGGAAGGGGAGATGAGACTCATCTAGAACAAATTTTAATCCTTTTTTAATAGACCAATACATTTCATTGCTGCTTTCGTTTCTTGCCTAACGTTAATAGTTGGCTGAAGCTGTTCAATATACGTGGCCTCTTTTCCTTCAACAGCCAAAACAAGCCTCTTTGTTGGTACAACTTTGTGTTTTTCTTTCATATGCATTGCCCAGCGAATGAAATCTGCACATTAAAAGAGGCGGGTATGTTGCAGAGTGCGTGGGTGAGTGCTTCATGCGCTGTAACTTGTGTGCCCCTGTAGCTGACCGGTCCCTGGAGAAGCTTGTGGGTCCGCTTTGGTTATGACCCCAGAAAACACCCGGACGCCAAGATCTACCAAGTCCTGGACTTCAGAATCCGCTGTGGAATGAAATATGGTAAAACGGGACAGCCTCTCTTCCCCTTGCAATGTAGCAAATGTGTGCATTCAGTGGCTGCAGTGGTTTGCGGGCTGCCCACATTCAGGGAGCCCTTTCCCCATTGATTGGTCTCCTAGAGAGCTGCGTGCCTGCAGCAGAACCCCGGGTGGGATTCCAGATGGTTCTGGGGCAGGCTCCAGTTTGCACAGTTAGTCTGGGGTCCTGGCCAGCTCGATGTTTTCCAGTGCGATCCCAGTCTGTGGCGTAGAACTCAGTTTCCCAACCTGTGGTCCTCCAGAGACAATGCTGGACTACAAATCCCATTACCCCAACTCCAGTTTATTGTGGCTGGGGATGATGGGAGTTGTAGTTCAGCGACTGTAGTTCAGAGGAGAGCTGGTCTTGTGGTAGCAAGCATGACTTGTCCCCTTAGCTAAGCAGGGTCTGCCCTGGTTGCCTGTGAATGGGAGACTAGAAGTGTAAGCACTGGAAGAGATTCCCCTTAGGGGAATGGATCCGCTCTGGGAAGAGCATCGAGGTTCCCAGTTCCCTCCCTGGCAGCATCTCCAAGACAGGGTTGAGGGAGACTCCTGCCTGCCACCTTGGAGAAGCTGCTACCAGTCTGTGAAGACAATAGTGAGCTAGATAGACCAATGGTCTGACTCAGTAAATGGCAGCTTTCTGTGTTCTGTATGTATGTTCCCTAACCATGCACAAATTGTGGGGTGCTGGCTCTCTTGGCGTCTGTCTTTAGAAGGCTCTGTTGGGATGTGATTTGGCTGATACTGGGGGCGGTTAAGGCACTAGTGCATGAAGAGCATGAAGAAGCCCGTTTCTTTTCCCCAGTGCTTTGAGCACTTGGGATTCCCCAGAATACAGTCTGGAAACCGCTGGGATGATTTCTCCCTCTTCTCTTTTACAAAGGTGCTCTCTCTCCTCTAGGGTACACCCCGAACGATATGCCCGTAAAAGCGAAACGCAGCACTTACAACTACAGCCTGCCCATCACCATGAAAAAGCCAGGTAGGCTGTGTGGGCGAGAGGTCAAGGGAGGGGCTGAGTTGCTTGCCTTGTCTTGTGTGGGTGGGTGGAAAAGGTCGTGGAGGCAAGTGTGGCGTTCGTGAGCAGGTTTCTTGTGGTGCTTTCTGATCCCAGGTCAAGGCGTGACCAAACTCGCCTCCTCCCCAGGAAGAGAGTTGGTCTTGTGGTCATAGACATGAATGGTCCCCTTAGCTAAGCAGGGTCCACCCTGGTTGCATTTGAATGGGAGACTCCATGTGTGAGCTCTAGAAGATCTTCCCCTCGGGATGGGGATGGTCTGGGAAGAGCATCTGCCTGCTTGCATGCAGAAGGTCCCAAGTTCCCTCCCTGGCATCTCCGGATAGGGCTGGGAGAGACTCCTGGCTGCAACCTTAAGAACCTAAGAACAGCCCTGCTGGATCAGGCTCAAGGAGGCCCATCTGGTCCAGCATCCTGTTTCACACAGTGGCCCACCAGATACCGCTGAGAAGCCCACAGGCAAGAGGGTGAGAACATGCCCTCTCTCTTGCTGTTGCTCCCCTGCAACTGAGATTGAGAGGCATCGTGCCTCTGAGGCTGATGGTGGCCCACAGCCACCAGACTAGTAGCCATTAATAGGCCTGTCCATCATGAGTTTGTCTAAGCCCCTTTTAAAGCTGTCCAAGCTGGTGGCCATCACCACATCCCATGGCAAAGAATCCCATAGATTAATTTTGGCACTGTGTGACAAAGTACTTCCTCTTGTCCGTCCTAAATTCCCCGACCTTCAGTTTTATGGGGTGACCCCTGGTTCTAGTGTGGTGAGAGAGGGAGAAAAATTATCTCTGAGCACCCTCTCCACTCCATGCATGATTTTATACACCTCCATCATGTCTCCCCGCAGTCGTCTTTTTCCTAAACTAAAAAGCCCCAGGTGCTGTCGCCGTGCCTCATCAGGAAGGTGCTCCAGGCCCCTGATCGTCTTGGTTGCCCTCTTCTGCACCATTCCCAGTTCTACAATATCCTTCTCAAGGTGACCAAAGCTGTACGCAGTACTCCAGGTGTGGCTGCACCATAGATCTGTATAAGGGCATAATAATATTAGCATTTTTATTTTCAGTCCCCTTCCTAATGATCCCTAGTATGGAATTGGCCTTTTTCACAGCTGCCGCGCAGTGAGTCGACACTTTTAATGAGCTGTCCACCACGACCGCAAGATCTCTCTCCTGGTTACTGTCTGATCTACGATTGTAATAAAGTTTATCTATCTATCTATCTCTCCTGGTCCGTCACCGACAACTCAGATCCCATCAGCGTATATGTGAAGTTGGGGGTTTTTGTGCCCTGATATGCATCACTTTACACTTGATTACACTGAACCGCATTTGCCATTTTGTTACCCACTCACCCAGTTTGGAGAGATCCTTTTGGAGGACCTTGCAGTTTCTTTTGGATTTCACTACCCTAAATAGTTTAGTGTCACCTGCAAGTTTGGCCACTTCGCTGGTCACCCCAACGTCTAGATCATTTATGAACAAGTTAAAGAGCACTGGTCACAGTACCGATCCCTGGGGGACCCCACTTCCTACCCACCTCCATTGTGAAAACTGTCCATTGATACCTACTCTCGGTTTCCTGTCCTTCAACCAGTTACCGATCCACACATGAACCTGTCCCCTTATTCCTTGGAGAAGCTGCTGCCAGTCTGGGTAGACAATACTGAGCTAGATGGACTAAGGGTCTGACTCAGTATGTGGCAGCTTCCTCTGTTCCAAGATAAACCATTTCATGGTCCTTTGGGAAGTGGCTTGCTTTAACTCTCAAGAGTGCTTTTGCCAGCTCCTGTGGTGTGCAGGCAGTGCATAAGGGAACAAAACTGCCGTGTAACTTGGCCGTCTCCTCCTTCCTTTTCCAGCAAGTCATGCTGTTGGGATCCAGGACCTCAAGCAAGGGCTCAGCATGCCAGGGACCCCCAGTGCAAGAAAGTCTGCATTCAGCAAGTACAAACTTAAGGTATTGGCTTCCTCCAGTCTCTCTTCCGGGCGTAGTAGGAAGGAGGTCTGACTCTAGACTGTGGAGAGCCCTTCTCCGTAGGGAAAGCACGCAAGGCATGCTTTCTGAAACGGT
Source organism: Hemicordylus capensis (assembly GCF_027244095.1). Taxonomy (NCBI): domain Eukaryota; kingdom Metazoa; phylum Chordata; class Lepidosauria; order Squamata; family Cordylidae; genus Hemicordylus; species Hemicordylus capensis. Next base: position 3,165,224 of record NC_069673.1, on the reverse strand, counting down.
GCCGAGGCTATGGAGGGTTCTGTTTCTCTTAAAGGAGCCTCACTTGAGCTCGGCCAAATGGAGCACTGCATGCTGGGAACGGTCACCTTTGCACACTTCCAAAGTATTTGGCTTCAGTGTTCCCTCTAAGGCACTCCCATGTTTTTTGATGTCCGCTCAGTCAATTTTAGATCCCGCCCAGGTTGAATCAGGAAGGTCCCACTCCGAATGCACATGGTGTGCACACACTGCCCTGATACTTGCTACAGAGCCAGCGTGGTGTAGTGGTTAGAGTGCTGGACTGGGACCAGGGAGACCCGAGTTCAAATCCCCATTCAGCCAGGATACTTGCTGGGTGACTCTGGGCCAGTCACTTCTCTCTCCGCCTAGCCTACTTCACAGGGCTGTTGTGAAAGAGAAACTTAAGTATGTAGTACACCACTCTGGGCTCTTTGGAGGAAGAGTGGGATATAAATGTAATAATAATAATAATACTGCCACCCAGAAAACAACTCATTCTGCACACAGATGAGAATGACAGAGAACACTGTTTGGCTTCAGTGCGAAGTTTCACCCAGGCCTAATGCATGAGGAGAGCTGGTCTTGTGGTCACAAGCATGACTGGTCCCCTTTGCAAAGCAGGGTGTGTCCTGGTTGCATCTGAATGGGAGACTACATGTGTGAGCACTGGAAGATCTTCCCCTCAGGGGATGGAGCCGCTCTGAGAAGAGCAGAAGGTCCCAAGTTCCCTCCCTGGCGGCATCTCCAAGAGAGGGCTGAGAGAGAGAGATTCCTGCCTGCAACCTTGGAGAAGCTGCTGCCAGTCTGTGAAGACAATACTGAGCTAGATGGATGAATGTTGGGACTTGGTATAAGGCGACTTTCTGTGTTCCTATAATGAATATAGATGTTATCTTTTGGTGGGTGGGTGGGGGGACAGTGTGAGATTAAAGTCCTGCCCGGCATGTTTATGGCAGAGACTTTTTTCAAGGGCAGCAATCAGCAGAGAGGTTACCAGTGCGAGAGGGATTTGGGGAAGGGATGGGTTTAGATAGGGACATCGGAAGCTGCCAAATATCAAGTCAGACCCTTGCTCCATCGCACTCAGTATTGTCTTCACAGACTGGCAGCAGCTTCTCCAAGGTTGCAGGCAGGAATCTCTCTCTGCCCTATTTGGGAGATGCTGCCAGGGAGGGAACTTGGGACCTTCAGCATGCAAGCATTGAGATGTTGTAAACCGCCCAGAGATGTAAGTTTTGGGCGGTATAAAAATATGTCAAATAAATAAATAAATAAATAAATTAATAAAGTTCTTCCCAGAACGACCCCATCCCCTCAGGGGAATCTCTTACAGACAATGCTCACACGTAGTCTCCCATTCAAATGCAAACCAGGGCAGACCCTGCTTAGCAGAGGGGACAATTCGCGCTTGCTTCCACAAGACCAGCTCTCCTCTGATAGCCAAGGAGGGCTCTGCTCTGCGCAGGGGCACGGACTGGAAGGGCCCCCAAATTCCCTCCCCACTCCTTAACGTTTTGACTCCTAGCCTAGATCCCGGAAGGGTTCTGGGGTAGAAGAAAAAGTCTTGGCCGCAGGGGAACGAAGACCTTCCCCGGTAATGAAGCCACCAGCATACAACGCAGGCTTGTGGAGATGTCTCCGCCTTCCGCGTAATTCCATTTCTCTCTCTTTTCTTGTTAGGATTCGATTTATATCTTCCGAGAAGGGTCCCTGCCTCCCTATCGACAGATGTTCTATCAGCTCTGTGATCTGAATGTGGAATGGTATTTGTGCTGATCTGAGTCCTCTCCTTGTTACTGTCTGCCTGAAAGCTCATATATTAGCAGAAGACCTCTTCCCCTTAGAAGACCTCTTCCCCTACTGTGTACCTCTTCCTCTTCCTCGACTGTGTTAACACAGTCTTCTCTGGTGTGAGCTTAGGACCATGGTCAAACTGGACTGTATTAATTACATACTTAACCAGTAGAACCAGTGGGTTCTTAAACGGGTTCCCAGATGTTGTTGACTACAACTCCCAGGATCCCCAAGCCAAAGCCATTGCAGCTGGGGATTCTGGGAGTTGTAGTCAACAGCATCTGGGAATCCCTGCTAGAGGGAACACTGGTCCCAGATAGCGTTGGACCACTTCTCCCATCGTCCCCTCAATGGCCAAAGGCAGCCAGTCCTTGTGCCGCTGGGGCTGAGGATGATGGGAGTTGTAGTCCAACCCCTGGGGACCCAGTTTTGAGGACCCTGGCAGTAGAAGGTTGCAATACGGCCATACCATTTGAAAACAATAATGGGGTTGCCTCTTTGTTGACTGGGTGAACGAACGCCGCGCCCCCTTCCCAAGTGATATTCCCGTCTGCACGGCACACCGCAGGTGCGGGTCTCTCAGTCTCCTTACGTTTTTTCAACCAGCAGCTGTTTCTCTCAGTCCATCTGAAAGCAGGACCCGCTTGGGATGTCCCGACACTAATCCACTGCCAGACGTGCACGCAAACAGTCCCAAGTGCACTCCCTGGCAGCATCTCCAGGCAGGCTGGGGCAAGACTCCTGCCTGAAACCTTGGAGAGCCGCTGCCGGTCAGTGTTGACTTGTGAGCGAGGCGCATAGGAACATGGGAAGCTGCCATATACTGAGTCAGACCCTTGGTCCACCTAGCTCAGTATTGCCTTCACAGACTGGCAGCGGCTTCTCCAAGGTTGCAGGCAGGAGTCTCTCTCGGCCCTATCTTGGAGATACTGCCAGGGCGGGAACTTGGAGCCTAGATGCTCTTCCCAGAGCGGCTCCATCCCCTGAGGGGGAATATCTTACAGTGCTGCTCACACTTCTAGTCTCCCATTCATATGCAACCAGGGTGGACCCTGCTTAGCGAAGGGGACAAGTCAGGCTTGCGACCCCCAGACCAGCTCTCCTCGAGGTGGGCCAGGGGTCTGACTCAGCAAAAGGCAGCCTGCTGTGTTTCTCTTCCTTTGGGTATGGGCCGGAGCCAACCTGAGCCTGCCTTCCTTTCCAGCTTGCAGACGATCGTCCACCGGAACGACGGCACGGAGGCCCTGTGCACGGAGCGGGATGGCTGGTGCCTCCCCAAGACCAGCGATGACCTGAGGGATACCATGTCGCTGATGATCAAGCAGATCATCCGCTCCAAGAGGCCTGGTGAGGGCGGTTCCCTGAGCAAAGGGGGCGGAGCTCCGGTCTTGGGTAGCCAGCCAGCCCCTTTCCCCCTTTTTCAGCCCGGGTTTTCTCTCTGCCTCGCATGCATTTTCTGAGCTGCCCCTTTCTCATTGGAATGCCCTCTTGGCAAGCTCCCCAGTCCATCGAATCATAGACGTGAAGGGACCTTAAAGGTCTTCTAGTCCACCCACCCCCGGCTTAGTGTGGGAGTGAGCACTAATGGTTGGAGCAGAGGTGGGCAGGTTTAGCCCTCCAGCTTCCCAGTTAAGGGTCTCCCCGTCTCTGAATGTTTTAAAGAAAGTCCTGGAGACATACCTGCTCGGCCAGGCTTTTAGTTTGTGGTTTCCGAGCTTCGGCTTTTAGAGTTTTATTTGTATCCTTACGTGGTTGATTGTCATTGTTTTTATTTTTGATGTAACCGCCCTGAGCCATTTTTGGAAGCGTGGTGTAGTGGCTAGAGTGCTGGACTAGGATCAGGGAGACCCGAGTTCAAATCCCCATCCGGCCATGATGCTTGCTGGATGACTCTGGGCCAGTCACTTCTCTCTCAGCCTAGCCTACTTCACAGGGTTGTTGTGGAAGAGAAACTTAAGTATGTAGTACATCGATCTGGGCTCCTTGGAGGAAGAGTGGGATATGAAATGTAAAAATAAAATAAAAAATAAATACAAAGCAAAGCAAATAATAAGTAAATAAATAATCTTCAAGCTAGGGCTGAGGGAGACTCATAGAACATAGGAAGCTGCCTTATACTGAGCCAGGCCTTTGATCTATCAAGCTCAGGATTGTCTACCCAGACTGGCAGCGGCTTCTCCAAGGCTGCAGGCAGGAGTCTCTCTCAGCCCTATCTTGGAGATGCTGCCACGGAGGGAACCTTCTGCATGCAAGCAGACGGGTGCTCTACCACGGATCTCTGGCCCCATCCCCTGAGGGGAATATCTTCCAGTGCTCATGCATGTAGTCTCCCATTCAAATGCAAATCAGGGCAGACCCTGTTTAGCAATGGGGACCATTCTTGCTTGCAACCACAAGACCAGTTCTCCTCCCCAGGACTCCTGCTACAGCCTTGGAGAAACCGCTGCCGGTCTGTGTAGTCAGTACTGAGCTAGATGGACCAAGAGTCTGAGTCAGTAGAAAGCAGATTCTGGTGTTCCTCCTTCCAAAGGTCCATAAGGATGCAGGGGAATTCAATGCATACTATGGCCTTTGGGAAGGAACCAGGGCTTTTCAGTAGGCATTCCCTGTCGTTCATTTTAGCACATTCCCTATAGCTTCTGCTTTTTTGCATGCAGAAGGTTCCCAGTTCCCTCCCGGGCAGCATCTCCAAGAAAGGGTTGAGAGAGATTCCTGCCTGCAACCTTGGAGAAGCCGCTGCCAGTCTGTGAAGACAATCCTGAGCTAGATGGACCCAGGGTCTAGATCAGGGATTCTCAATGTTGAGTCTCCAGATGTTCTTGGACTTCAACTCCCATAATCCCCCACCCCAGTGGCCTTTGGTTAGGGATTATGGGAGCTGAAGTCCAACAACATCTGGAGACCCAAGGTTGAGAACTCCTGGTCTAGATGGACCAGTTGGCTTCTTTCTGTGTTGCAAGGCGGCATTCAGTGTCCAGGTAGAAAAGGCGCTTGTGCCCTCCCAGATTTTTTTTCATCCTTTCCCCTTGCTTACTTCAGCCCTGTTCACAAGCACGTCGAATGTGGAAGAGGGCAAAGAACAGCTGGCTTTTGAGTCGGGAGAGGAGGAGGAAGAGGAGGAATTCAAGCCGTCGGATGGGAGTGAAAACGAGATGGAAACGGAGATTCTGGACTACGTGTGATGCCAGAGACCTGGCCCTGTGGATGTGTTCCTGGCTAGGACCCTTTCTTCCCTCATTTCTGCGAGGAAATGTGGATACCGGCACGCAGACAGAGCTTTATACAGAGCCCTCTCTCTCTTTTCTCTTTGCAAACCTCACTCCTGATATCTTTCTGGTGGTATTTTGGTCAACGTGGCACAAGGCCCCGAGCCCAACTGCCCCGGAGGAATGCTTGTTTCTTACTCCTTACGTTCTTTCGGCAACTGCAGCATCCCGATGTGTGGGTGCTTCCCTCGGGATGGGGCCGCTCTGGGAGGAACACCGGCCTGCTTTCAGGCAGAAGGTTCCCAGTTCCCTCCTTGGCGGCATCTCCAGGATAGGGCTGAGAGAGACCTCTCCCACTCAGCCTGCCATTGGGTCTCCCACACAGAACGTCCTGTGGGTTTTTGCTGTGTGCAGATCGAGCACGTTGGAGCCCAGCGTTGACTAACGCAGACACCCTCTTGGACAGCTCCTGCAGAAGTCACACCGGTGTCAGTTCTCTGGATTGTTGGAAACTGGCAAACGAAGGGAACGTAGCTCTCCAGCTGTGCAAGCAAGGTGAACCTGATGGTGGCTGGGGTCTGTTGGACACGAGCAGTCTGGGCTCTGCTTTAAAGTACTTTGAAAAGTACTGTCGTATCACGTCAGAATCGGACTGTGATCTCCCTCAAACCTGTTGTCGTTGTCCTGCAATAGAACTGTTGTTTTATTCCTTGTAAGTGCCCCACACCCCTGCCCCGTTGAAGGTGCCAGTACCCACGGAGGCTCGTTTATCTGAGCACACGGGACAGGGCCTTTTCAGTGGTTGCCCCCAGGCTGGGGAACTCGCTCACAGAGATCCACGTGCCTTGGGGAGGAATCCAGAGACCGCCCTTTTTTAAACAGGTGTTTGGCCAATGAGTGGGCTGCTATCTGGGTTTTTGTTGTTGTTGTTGTTGTTTAGCATTTTCTTTTTATTGAGGTTTCCTTACTGTTTTTATCTCATTGTTAGCTGCCCTGGGGTCTTCAGCTTGAAGGGTGGTATAAACAAATAAATAAGGTATAGATAGATGCACAGACCTTTGTTCTTGACATGTTTGGGGTGGTCTTTGATGGGCCAGGTGTTTCCAGCAAGCAACTTGTGAGTTGCCAAAGAGGTTGTTCTCATGGCCAGCCCTACCAAATCAGGGCAGCACTAGCCCAGATAGAGCTGGTTGTGAGAACCGCAGGGATTGGTCCCAATCCCCCTCAACTGGGGTAGCCTGGTAGCTCCTCAACCGGGGTAGCCCAATCCCCCTCAACCGGGGTAACCTGGTAGCTCCTCAACCAGGGTAGCCCAATCCCCCTCAACCAGGGTAGCCTGGTAGCTCCTCAACCGGGTAGCCTGGATTTTGCACGTGGGCCAAAAGTGAGGTGGGGTGGGAGGAGTACGCCCCCTCTACCCCACCGCCTCGTCCTGTGGTTGCTGGCGGCATTACAACCATAGAAGTTAGGGGGAAGAGCGACCCAGCTTCAGGAATTTCCATAATGTATCATGCTGCTTGCATGGTGCATTATGGGATATCTGGAGGCTGGGCTTCCTTCTCCCAACCTCTGGATTGGTGCATCATGCACTGCAGCGTCGATCATGTAGGCACATGAGCAGCGTTGCCTGGAGCTGCAGTGATCATGTGGGGGGAAGGAAGGTAGGTAGGATCCTGCCTTTTCCCCGGCCCAAGTGGTCATGTGAACGACCTTCAAGGGTTTATAATGAAGCCTGATTATAGTGAATGAAAATAAAAATTGAATGATGAATGAAAGCTGATGGTTGCTCTTCTGCTCCTTACTGATGCCCGAGAACCTGTTGGTTTTTGAGTCCACTTCTGTGTGGAAGCAAACTCAAAGCGAGGGGCATAAGGCTTCTTTGCCCTCAACTGGAGGCAGAGTGGAGTGAGGCAACTGGTCCCCGTCTGTGTTAGTTGCAATGAAGGTCCTCCAGAAATCAAACGGAAAGGAAGCCTTTGTGGAAGTTTGAGTTCTTTATTGCTTAAGACCAAAGTGATCACAACATGAAATGAAAAGCATGTTTGCAAAATTGTACCCAAAAGAAGCACAATGTAAGAGGAAGGTTAAAAATGGGCCTAGTTTGAAATAAGAATCTCAATATAAAATGTGAGTTAAAAATTGGGGAATCCGGATATGAAAGAAAGCAAAAAATGAATGAAAATTTCTGATGGGAGAGTCTGATTCTGGAGTATCCAAATCCATTAGAACATAACCAGTTCTACAATTAAAATACCTACTAAACTTCTCTTCTAACACTTATATCTCAGGCATAAACTCCTTAGTGTTAATTGGAAGAGCTGAGTTAATTATTCTACAATCCTTCAAGCATGAAGTCAAAGAACAAGATCAGACAGTGCTAGTATTGATAGATGCCACTTTTGCTTAAATTCCGCCCCCCCCCAAGGGGGTCTTTGCTAATTCCTGCAGAAAAATAGCGACTTGTATTGATATTTCTAGAGCTTTGTCAAAGAGAAAATAATCTTTCTTGACGGTCTGATCAAGTAACACAGCTTTTTCTCAGGTCATCCAGATGTTTTTCTCTCTTATCCTCTGTCAAGATGCTATGAAATAGGTAGCGAGGGAGTTGTTTGAGGACATTGTGTGTTTGTGTGCGTGTTTAGTGTTGTAGGAAGAAAGGACATGTATGTTTCCGCAGACACTGACCATAAGGAAATGCCACCTGGACTGGGTGATATTTGGAGTTGTCTTCCCTTTTGGAAGAGCAAAGGAGGTTATTGCAGTATTATTATTGCTATACGTTGGCTTGATGTGTTTGGGTGATGTGTTCTGGTCCCCTTGAAAGGTACTTCTGTTTTGTAGACCCTGTAATCAGCGCTGCATGGGACTCACAGAAGCTTCCAAATTACTGGAAGGGTCAAACAAACGGAATGAACAAATGAATAAATAAATAGTTTACCTCCTGGAGAAGGTGAATTTTAAACAATGCATGCTTTGTGATGATGTCTCAGGTTCCCACCCCATAAATAGCTGTTTGGGGAGGCAAAGGGTTAAAGGAGGCGAGCTGATCTTGTGGTAGCAAGCACGAATTGTCCCCTTTGCTGAGCATGGTCTGCCCTGGTTTGCATTTGAACAGGAGACTCCATGTGTGAGAACTGGAAGATCTTCCCCTTAGAGGATGGAGCCACTCTGGGAAGAGCAGAAGGTTCCAAGTTCCCTCCCTGGCAGCATCTCCAAGATAGGGCTGGGAGAGAGACTCCTGCCTGCAACCTTGGAGAAGCCGCTGCCAGTCTGGGTAGACGGTACAGAGCTAGATAGACCAGTGGTCTGACTCAGTATATGGCAGCTTCCTATCTTAAAATTCCCTTCACCTCACACTGTGGTCTGGATCTGGCTCATCTGCAGGGGCTATTTAGAGAAGGGGGGGGGGAGGAGACACTCAGTTAAAAAGCATGTGTTGCTGTGCCAGACCAAGAATCTTGGCGTGTTTCTAGACCATGCGACTAGAAGGGAGTAGGAATGTGCAAAAAATTAGACCGAATTGGATTTGAATGGATTTGACTCGAAACTGCTTGCACAGAATGGGATTCGTTAAAATCAATTTGCATTTGCCTGAACTCTAATCAAATTTGCTTGTGTTGGATGTGAATTTGATTCTGATTTGCCCGAATTCGATTCCAACAAATCCCATTCTGTGCAAGCAGTTTCAAATCTATTCGGATTGGATGTGAATTCATATCTATACGAATCCATTTGGTCGAAGTCTTTGCTCATCCCTAGAAGGGAGTCCGAGTAGACAATTTCTGCTGAAATCTCACAAGGCAGAAGGGTAGCAGAAGAAGGACCCTCGGGGTCTTTGGGGTCTCCTATAGTTCCTTGACCCTCCTTGCAACTAAATTATTCAGAATAAATTGTGCAAAGCGAAAGATTCTTCAAATATTTTTCAGCTGTGCCATTCATACAAGATGCAACGTAAAACGTTACCTTGCAGGATAATTCGTCTTTATTTTTAATACACACAGGTTTGACCTTAATGTCCTTCAGTACCTCTTCTTGCCAAGGAAGGCCTTGTGGGGAGGGACCAGGCACCTCCCAAGAATTCCAGTTCAAGAAGAATTGTGCGTCTTAAAATCCCTAAAGGCGAGGGGGGAAACCCCGCTCTTGCCCAAGCCCCCACAAATTTGATGCTGCAACTGAGGGATTTGAAAAACATCTGCACTGCTGTACAGCAGGGGGTCTCCAGACGTTGGACTACAACTCCCATTCTCCACAACGGCGTGGCTGTGGACGATGGGCATTGTAGTCCAACATCGTCTGGGCTGTACCGTCCTGGGACATTAGAAATACTTGTCTAAAGTATTAGGCGGTCCGGGTGTCTTAAGGTGAAATGATAACATTCCAGCCTTGTGTTTTCGTTTTGCCTCTCGAGAGAGGGACTTTTTTATTTATAGCAAGGGAGCATGAGAGAGGACCAGCTGCTTGGATGGGAGGGGTTGGAAAACAGCCGGCATCAAAGAAAGTTGCTTCCTCCCCTGCTGCCCCCCAATTTATCTTGGATGTTTCCATAAAACGACGTGGCACCCACGAAGGCACCTCTGTGATAACCTCTGGCCCGAGCGGGTGCTGATAATCTGACTTGCGTTCAGGGTATAAAGGGAGCTGCCAGTGTCGAGGGCGCCACGCTCTAGGCACACCATGGGTCGCTGGGAGATGCTGTGCTTCGCCCTTGCCTTCTGCCTGGGGGCAGCAGGGGCTGCCAAGGTAACCCTGGCCCAGCCGATTGGCCTAAGTGGCCACTCCTGCCCCGTGGAGCAATCCGAGGGCCAAATGTAGAAGAAGGGCTTTCCCGCGGCTGTTCAAGGGCCACAATCCAGAGAGCCCTGCTTCTGTCTCATCAGCTCCAAGGGGGCTTATAGATCTGGCGAAAGAAACAGCAGTGGCCCCCGTCTCGTGGCCGGGCTGCTTTGGAAGCCAAAGGGTCCCACCATCGCCCGCGAGAAGGACCTCTGGGCAGTGGGCTGGGAGAAAGATGGAGTCAGGGATGCCAGTCGTGGTACCCAGACTGTTGCCTAGGAGCACAGGAAGCTGCCTCGTCAGAGTCAGACCCTGGATCCGTCTCACTCAGGGTTGTCTACACTGACTGGCAGCAGCTCTCCAAGATTTCCGGCGGGAGTCTTCCCCAGCCCTACCTGGAGATGCTGCCAGGGATTGATCCGGAGACCTCCTGCATGCGAGCAGATGTTCTCGCATTCAGGGGCATATCCCTTCAGGGGCATATCTCGCAGCAGGCCGCGCTCACATGTGGTCACCCATCCAAATGCAAGCCAGGGCGAGCCCTGCTTAGCAGAGGGGCCAGTCCACGCTGCCTCAAGACGGCGACGCCAGCCCCATCGTGGTGTAAGGCTGCTTTCTGTCTCCATGCAGTATGCTGTATGTAATGGCAGTCGTTTTGACATTTAGAAACCACACCTTTTCTTTCCCTTTCGGGCGAGTTTAGCTGGGCATCGTGGTCACGGAAGGAGGCTTTGTGGAAGGTGAAAACAAGAAGCTGGGTCTCTTCGGGGACTACATGGATATCTTCAAGGGAATCCCTTTCGCTGCCCCGACAAAAACCCTCGAAGACCCCCAGCCACACCCTGGTTGGCCAGGTAAGGGGCACTTTGATTTCTGGATGATTGGGTCTATTTCGGGATTCGAACCCAGCTCTCCACTTGTGCTTCGCTCTTGATGTCATGCAAGCTAACTGGAGTGTATATGCCCCACCATTTCTCTCTCTCTCGCCCCCTTAGGTACCCTGCAAGCCAAGGAATATAAGAAGCGATGTTTGCAGTCCACACTCACTCAGACAGACACACGGGGCTCTGAAGATTGTCTGTATCTGAACATCTGGGTGCCCCAAGGGAAAAAGCAAGGTAAGGCACGAAAGGGACGAGGGAGGCATCTCCCTTGTTTATTTTATACATATTTATCGTTCCAGTTCTAGACCGCCTTCCATAAAACTCATCCCAAAGTGGTTTACGAAAGTCCAAATACAAGGCAATGCCATAAAAGCCAGCATAACTTAGTTGGTTAGTGTGTTGGACTAGGACTGGGAAGACCCGGGTTCGGATCTCCATTCAGCCATGTAATTCACTGGGTGATTCTGGGCCAGTCATGTATCTCTCAGCCTAACCTACCTCACAGGGTTGTTGTGAGGATAAAAATAACCATCTGAGCTCCTTGGAGGAAGAGTGGGGATATAAGCGTAATTTATTATTTTTTTTAATTAAATTAAAAGCAATAAGAACCATAAAACGTCAACTTTACAGGGGTGCAAGGAGAGGAAAAGGGCTAATCCAAGAGCTCTCAGCCTTGGCTCCCCAGATGATGATGGATTACAACTCCCATCACCCCCAGCCACAATACCGCTGTGGCAGGGAATGATGGGAGTTCTAGTCCAACACCACCCACCGTTAAGAACCCATGGGTTAGTTAACTTGCAGTCTTGTAGTAGTACAAAGTTACCACACCACTGGCTACTCAGTGGCTTTGGTGGGTGGCCAAATCTGGAGCAGTTGAGGTGGTGCTCTGGATTTTGGCTGGTGTTAAGGGTGTCGGGCAAATGGATCCCCAGGGCGCAATCCTCTGGGACGTTCTCCTGCATAAGCCCCATTGAACCCCTGCTCATTTCTGTCCCTGTTGAGCCCAGTATAGGAAGCTGCCATCTACTGAGTCAGACCCTTGGTCTATCTAGCTCAGTATTGTCTACCCAGACTGGCAGCGGCTTCTCCAAGGCTGCAGGCAGGAGCCTCTTGCAGCCCTCTCTTGGAGATGCTGCCAGGGATGGAACTGGGAACCTAGATGCTCTTCAGGCATACCTGCTTAGCTAAAGGGGACAAGTCATGCTTGCTACCACAAGAGCAGCCCTCCTCTTCTTAACAGGCGGTGGGGCTCATGGTGAAGAAGATGTTCTCTTAAATACCCAGGGCCTAAGCTGTGCAAGGCTTAGGCGGTTTAGGGGTTAGTTACACGTGTCAGTTGCAGTGACAGGCGGTACTTTCCCTGCACGATCAGAATGCTCCAGGCAGGGTTGTGCAAAGAGCCGCTGCCATCACCGTCTGCTAAAGCGTTACTCGAATCTCCAGGGACCTTTCTCCCCGAAATCTGTTTCAGGCTCAAACCCCAAGCTAGCGATTTCCCGGCTGCCAGCTAAGCCAGAGTCTCGCTTTCTCCTCGCCAAGCCTTTCTGCCCAAACGGCTCTGGCACCAGACCCACGAGACGGCTTCGGTTCGGCGAAGCGAGCGAAACGACTCCGGCGGTCGGCTTCCCCGTCTGCCTCGTCCCGGGGCCTCACTCTCCCTCTCCCTCTCCTCCTCTCCCCGCTTGCCCTTTCCTGCTCCAGTCTCTACCAACCTGCCGGTGATGATCTGGATTTATGGAGGAGCCTTTCTCTGGGGCGGTGGCCAAGGCGCCAACTTCCTGAACAACTACCTCTACGACGGGGAGGAGATTGCCGACCGGGGGAAGGTCATCGTGGTGACCCTGAACTACCGCCTCGGACCCCTGGGCTTTCTCAGTACGGGAGATGCCAGCCTGCCAGGTAAGGTGCCTCTGGGGGAGTATTGTTCCACACACACACCCATGCAGATGTTTCTTTGGGGATAGTTCAGATATTATGGAGCATCGTCCACTGCTTCTGTGGCTTTCAGAAGGCTGAGAGCGTGGTCTCCGGGCAGGGGTTCCCCACCTGCGATACTCCCGATGTTGCCGAATGACAACTGTCCTTGGGGATTTGGGGAGGTTGTAGTTCAGACCGCCCGTTGGGAACCCCCCGAGCTAAGCTAGGGCCGGTTTTGGACGGCAGCTCCCATAATTCCCAGCCCCAGTGGCCCATGGTTGGGGATTCTAAGGACGTAAGAAGAGCGAAGACCCAGCTCCCTTGAGAAGTCCATCGTGCTGGAGAAACTTGAAGGAAAGAGAAGGAAGAGGACGACCAGCAGCAAGGTGGAGGGGCTCGATCCCGACAGCCATGAAGGCACCACTGAGAGACCTTCAAGGCCAAGTTGAATGCAGATCATCCTGGAGAGAATCTAGTGGTTGCTAAGAGTTGACACCGACTTGACAGCACTCACTCACTCACTCACTCACTCAATCAATCAAGAAGAGCCCTGCTGGATCAGGCCCAAGGAAGCCCTTCCAGTCCAGCATCCTGTTTCCCACAGTGGCCCACCAGATGCCTCTGGGAAGCCCACAGGCAAGGGGGTGAGGTCATGCCCTCTCTCCTGCTGTTGCCCCCCTGCAACTGGGATTCAGAGGCATCCTTCCTCTGAGGCTGGAGGTGGCCCGTAGCCATCAGACATGATAGCCCTTGATAGACCTGTCCTCCATGACTTTGTCTAAGCCCCTTTTGAAGCCATCCAAGCCTAATGGTCATCCGCACATCCTGTGGCAGAGACTTAATGAAGCGCTGTTTGCAAAAAAAAAAAAGGACTCCCTTTTGTCACTGCTAACTTTCCTGGCAGTTGTAGGCTGACATCTGCAGGAGTTGAGCAGCTCTGGTCTGATGGCACACGATATAGCCGCCTTGCGGAAGCTAAGCAGGCTTTGGTGGAGTCAGTACCTGGATGGGAGACCCATGTTGGCCACCTTTGGGGCTGGGCCCATAGCTCAGTGGGAGAGCATCTGCTTTGCATGCAGAAGGTCCCGGGTTCAATCCCTGGCAGCATCTCATAGCAACATAGGAAGCTGCCTTATACGGAGTCAGACCCTTGGTCCAGCTAGCTCAGTGTCGTCTACCCAGACTGGCAACAGCTTCTCCAAGGTTGCAGGCAGGAGTCTCTCTTAGCCCTCTCTTGGAGGTGCTGCCAGGGATTGAAGCTGGAACCTTCTGTCTCCTAAGGGGAATCTCTTCCAGTGCTCAGACATGGTCACCCATCCAAATGCACACCAGGGCAGACCCTGCTTAGCAAAGGGGGACTAGGCATGCTAGTCCAATTGGACTAGGCATGCTTGTCCAATAACATCTGGCAACGCTTGGTTGGGGACCCCTGCCCTCGACTTGACCCAGTTCTGGAAGGCATCTCTTCTTTGCACAGGTAACTACGGACTTAAAGACCAGCACATGGCCATTGCCTGGGTGAAGAGGAACATCAGAAATTTCGGGGGTGACCCAGATAACATCACGATCTTTGGGGAATCTGCTGGCGCTGTCAGTGTGTCCTTACAGGTACGGAGTGTCGGCTCTTTCTTACGACATCACCTTGCAGGCTGGCAGACCTCTTGTGGGGGAAACTCCTGGACTACATCCCCAGGAGTGTATTACATAAAGAGGCGCCTTTTTAAAGTGGTGATTCTCTTATATTTAGCAGGGGGAGAGCAACTGGCCCTATCCGTCCCCAGCACAGCATCTCTCCAGTGGCTGTTGCTGGTGTTTGCTTTGTGTTTCCTTTTGGATTGTGAGTCCTTTGGGGACAGAGGATTGTCTTATTTATGTATTATTTTTCTATTAAACTGCTTTGAGAATTTTGTTGAAGAGCGGTATATAAATATCTGTAGTGGCCCCACCTTGAGGCCCTCAAAAGTTCTTAGGACTACTACTCCCATCATCCCCAGCCACAATGACTAAAGGGGATGATGGGAGTTGTAGTCTAAGAACATTTGGGAGCCCAAGGTTGGTAACCCCTGTATTATTTTATTTTTAAAGCAATGTTTAGTTAGCATTTGCCAACAAAAATCTCAAATTTTAAGAGAATGTCTTCTTTGAACCCCACCGCCCATGAGATGGAGAGGTCCGTCTGCGGTTGCCACCAGTTTGTCTTCCGAAATGTCCTCCAAAATTAGCTCCAGGAAGGACTTCGCCACCAAAAGCCATCTCTCTCTGTTTCCTCCCCTCTCTTCCATTAGATCAGGGGTTCTCCACCTGTGGTGGTCCGGATGTTGCTGAACTACAACTCCCATCATCCTCAGGCACAATAAATGGTAGATGGGGGTTATGGAAGTTGTAGTTCAGCAGTATCTGGAGGGCCACAGGTCAGGAATCTCGATGTTTAGATAACGGTGAATATTTTGAAGGCGTTGCTGTAGCTTGGTTGGATTGGGTTCATTATGAATTTGGTGATCTATCTATCTATCTATCTATCTATCTATCTATCTATCTATCTATCTATCTATCTATCTATCTATCTATCTATCTATTGTTTACACAGTCAGACAGGTGTTATTGACTGGTTTGTTTTAACCAGACATCGAGTCCTTCCCAAGGACCTGAGATGGCTGAATTTTATTATCAATATTGTTGTTGTTATTATAGATATTGTTGCAAAATATAGGCTGTTCCGAGTAAAGTTGCTTTTTGTAGTTGGCTGGTGGTGATTTCTGTGGCCCTGATGGTGTTGAGGTGCTCTTTAAGTTGTTTTGGAATAGCACCTAGGGCGCCAGTTACCACTGGGATTATTTTGGTCTTCTTCTGCCACAGCCTTTCAGTTTTGATTTGTAGATCTTTGTATTCTCCCCCGACCCCCATTTCTTTTTCTTCTATTCTGCTATCCCCTGGTATTGCTATGTCAATTATTTTGACTTGTTTTTCTTTCTTCTCGACTACAGTTATATCTGGTGTATTGTGTGGCAGATGTTTGTCTGTTTGTAGTCGGAAGTCCCATAATATTTTTACATCTTCATTTTCTTCAACTTTTTCCATTTTATGGTCCCACCAATGTTTGGCTACAGGTAGCTTGTATTTTTGGCAGATGTTCCAATGTATCATCCCTGCTACCTTGTCATGCCTTTGTTTGTAGTCAGTCTGTGCGATCTTTTTACAACAGCTGATTAGGTGGTCCACTGTTTCATCTGCTTCTTTACAAAGGCGGCACTTGCTGTTTGTGGTGGATTTTTCGACTTTTGCTCTTATTGCATTTGCTCTTAGTGCCTGTTCTTGTGCAGCTGGTGTTAAACCCTCTGTTTGTTTCTTCAAGTTACTGTTCCTAAGCAACTGCCATGTCTTGGTGATGTTTGATTTTCCACTTATATTGTGCTAATATTGACCATGCAGGGGCTTATTTCTCCATTTTTCTGCTCGGTTCTTGACTTGTTCTTTCTTGTAGGCCTGCTTTCTTTCATTGGTGTTGAATAGTTTCGCATTATTGACCATTTGAAGTGCATCTTCTTCACTGTCCTTGATATATTCTTCAAGGCCTCTTTTCTCCTCCTCTACTGTTTGATGGACTTGCAGCATTCCTCTTCCACTTGAGCTGCGAGGGAGGTAGAGCCTATCGACATCACTGCGGGGGTGCAGAGCATGACTGATGGTCATGATTTTCCTGGTCTTACGGTCTAGCGTCTCTAGCTCTGCCTGGGTCCAGTCTATTATCCCTGCAGTGTATCTGATAACAGGTATAGCCCAGGTGTTTATGGCTTGTATGGTGTTCCCGCCATTGAGTTTGGACTTGAGGATTTTTCTAACTCTCCTGATGTATTCACTTCCAACTTTTCTTTTAACTTCAGTGTGTGCGATGCTATCAGCCTGGAGAATGCCAAAGTATGTGTAATGTTCTTTCTCTTCCAGGTTCTTGATCTTGCTTCCATTGGGCAGTTCTATTCCTTCTGTTTTTGTTATTTTCCCTCTGTTCATTATTAATGCAGCACACTTGTCTAGTCCAAACTCCATTGCTATATCGCTACTGAATATACAGACAGTGTTTAGCAGTGATTCGATTTCTGACTGGGACTTTCCATACAACTTCAGATCGTCCATGTACAGCAGATGGTTGATTTGACTTGATGTTTTAGATGTTTGGTATCCGAGGCCTGTTTTGTTTAGTATTTGTGAAAGTGGGGTCATGGCGATTACAAACATCAGAGGGGATAGTGAGTCCCCTTGGAAAATGCCTCTTCTAATGCTAACCTGTCCAAGTGTCTCACCATTGATTGTGTACTGCACATGCTCATTGCTTTTAAAATAAATATCTGAATGTTTTTGCTGAAACCAGTTGTTTCTAAACATTTTAGTATCCATGTATGAGGCAATGAGTCGAAGGCCTTCTTGTAGTCAATCCATTCAACACTTAGATTGGTTTTTCTTCTCTTGCAATTTTCTAAAATCATTTTGTCAGTCAGCAGCTGGTCTTTGTGCCTCTGGTGTTTGGGCAATTTCCTTTCTGTTCACCTGGAAGCTGCTTATTAGTTAATAAGTGTTGCATTACTTCATCTGCTATTATTCCAGTTAATAATTTGAACATGGTTGGTGGGCAGGTTATCGGTCTATAATTACTTGGAACTGCACCTTTTGCTGGGTCTTTCATGATGAGATGAGTTTTGCCAGTTGTTAACCATTGTTCAATATCACCTCCTTGCAAAATGTGATTGAACTGTTTTGATAGTTGTTTATGAAGGCTTGTTAGGTGTTTAAGCCAAAAGCCATGCAGTTCATCGTCGCCTGGTGCAGTCCAATTTTTAATTTTCTCTGCTTTTTCACTTATTAATTCTGTTGTTCTTATTAGATCTTGCATTTGTTGGTTACATTTTTGACCTCTTTTACCCAGCCTGCTTTTTTATTATAATCTATTGAATTGTCCCATAATTCTTCCAAGAATTGCACTGTTCCTTCTTTATTTGGTGTTTCTATGTTTCTTGCAGTTTTTCCTCCTATGCTTTGGTAGAAACGTTTCTGATTTGACTGGAATTGGAGATTCTGCCTGTGTTGTGTGATTCTGGCTTCGTATCTGCTAATCTTCTTTGACACTGCTGTTATTATTATTTCCAGGACTTCTCCAATTTTCCTTGAATCTAGATGGTATTTTTGGATCAGATACTGTTTGGTGTTTTCATTCTTCAGCTTCTTGTCTTTCATATCTTTCAATTTACGAGCATCTGATCTAAGCCTGGCTAATCTTCCATTTAGGTGATGTGCTACTTTCTTTTTTAACAGGTCCTCTGATCTTATATCTGACCTCTTGTGTTGTTATTGTTGCTGCACTGTACATTAGTTGGTTTGTTTCTTGCAAATGATTGGTTGTTGTTTCTGCAAGTGCAGCATTTACATCTTTTAAATGCCTGAGCAAGTTGTTTTTTTTGGCAACTGTTTTTGTTGCTGGAAGTCGAACCCTAGTGGTTGTTTGGTTCATGTGCTCAGTTATTTTTTGCTTTAGTTCTTATTGCTTTTCTGTTAGATGGCATTCAGGTTTTTGAGATTATTATTATTGAGATTATTATTGAGATGATCATGATGATGATGATGATGATTTTTGGGTCTGCTTTTCCTGCCCCATAGACCCTGTCGCCCTACAACAAAGGACTGATCAAGCGGGCCATCAGCCAGAGTGGAGTCAGCCTGTGCACCTGGGCCATTCAGAAGAATCCCCTCTACTGGGCAACCAAGGTAAAGTGGCATCAAAATAAGGGGGCAAACTCCTGAAGTGCTGTGTGAGTCTTGGCTTGTGCCCAATAGAAGCATTAGAGTTGGACGGGACCTTGGACGTTTTCTATCCAGCCTCCTCCTCGGTGTAGGACTCTGCTACAGCATTCCTAACCAATGCCCACTCAGCCTCTCTTTGAAAACCTCTAAAGAAGACCCCTGCATGAGGCAGACTGTTCCACTGTCCAACAGCTCTTCTGTAGGAAATTCCTCCTAACGTCTAGCCGGAATCGGCTTCCTTGTAACTGCAACCCATTGGTGCTAGTCCAGGAACAGCAGGGAACGAATCTGCTCCTCCTTCTCTGTGGTAGGGATGTGCACGGAATTTGCATGAATCGATTCAGATTTGCCCAAAGTTGAATTTGGTCGAATTCGCCCGAATGTGATTCGACTTTGATGGATTTGAATCGGAATCATTTCAGACGAATCTCCACTCTGTTCAATGGTTTTGAATCAATTCAAGTTTGATTCAAACGCCATCCCTATTCTGTGGCAGTCCTTGAGATATTTGAAAATGCCTCTCAAATCACCCCTTCGCCTTTTCTTCTCCAGGCTAGACATCCCTAGCTCCATTCCTCACAGAACTTGGTTTCCAGACCCCTCGCCGTCTTGGCGGCCCACTGTTGAACCTGTTCCAGTTTCTCAACGTCTTTCTTTAAATGTAGTGCCCAGAATTGGATGCAGTATTCGAAGTTAGGTCTACTCAGCACAGAAAAGAGTGGCGCTTTTGCTTCTTGTGATTTGGGCCCTGATGATGCATCTGATGATGTAGCTCAGGATTGCATTCGCTTTTTAAAAACTCTGTTCCTAGGCAATCCAGATTCTGCCCAAGAAAAACAAATATATGCCAAATAAATAAACGAACTTGTAAAAACAATGTACATTTGAATAACTTTTCTGTATTCGGCATTACAAAATGTTGTCACCTTTCTGCCTATTTCGTTCTGTTTACACAAATAAACAGAATAAAATAAGGTTCTAGTCCATATTGGGGACTAGAACCGTAATGGCCACCCCCTTCCCCCCCGGTCCCTGGAAATCTTATTCAGCAACTCTGCTGGCTTCTGAACTGTCAACAAGTGTTGCCCATATTCTTTGCGCTATGTATTTGCTACCTTAAGGACTAGAAACTTTTTTAAAAAAAATTAAAAAGTGAGAGTCTCAGAAACCTGAATTCTGTACCAAGTGGGGAATTCTGTGCTTCTGTCAAATTGCACTGGGCCCTAGGCTTAAATGGGATTGCTCCAGCATTTGTATCCATGTCTCCCCTCTAAGAAAAAGTGGGTAAAAATATTCTATTGCTCTTAGCCCTCAAAGCCTTCCCATTGATGCCTTGCAGGTCGCCCAACATGTGGGTTGCCCCACAGACAACACGACGGCTCTGGCCAACTGCCTGCGGATCACCGACCCCAAAGCTCTGACTCTTGCCTACCATCTGGAGGTGCTCAACTTGCCATGTAAGCTGGACTTGGAGTGGGGAGTTTCTCTCTCTCTCTCATATATCTTTACCCCTCCCCTCCAGTACACTACTGTTAACTGAACAGAGAGGCACCTTTCAAAGTGGTGATTCTCTTATATTTAACAGGGGGAGAGCAACTGGCCTTCTCCAACCCCAGCACAGCATCCCTCCAGTGGCTGTCTATTTTATATTTCTTTTTAGACTGTTTGAGCCTTTTGGCACTGGGAATCGTCTTATTTATTTATTATATATTTTCCTATAAAAACTGCTTTGCAAACCTTTTTGGAAAAGTGGTATATAAATATTATTATTATTGTTATTATTATTATTATTATTATTATTATTATTATTATTATTATTATTATTCCAAGTGTGGTTGTAGACATGAATTGTCCCCTTTGCTAAGCAGGGTCCATCCTGGTTGCATTTGAATGGGAGACTCAATGTGTGAGCATTGGAAGATATTCCCCTGGGGGGATGGGGCCACTCTGGGAAGAGCATCTGCAAATGTTTGTATGCAGAAGGTTCAAGTTCCCTCCCTGGCAGCATCTCCAAGATAGAGCTGAGAGCGATTCCTGCCTGCAACCTTGGAGAAGCTGCTGCCAGCCTGGGTAGACAATGCTGAGCTAGATGGACCCAGGGTCTGACTCAGTAGAAGGCGGCTTCCTCTGTTCCTAAGCCTCTCTCTAACCCGAGGCTGACTCCAGATTGCTCGAGAGGCTTGCAGTGACCCTCCACCCGAAACAAGCTGCCTGTCCTCTTCGTTCCTCCACCCTGCCCTGCGCTCCCAAGCTTGATCGCTTGGTCTAGAAAACAGACATTGGAGGGCTGATTTCCCCAGTAACGGTGCTCTGAGTGAATGAAGCTCTTTTCAAGCCAAAGGCCTGGGGACTTGGCTGGTAGAACCCATATCCAGAAGGGCTCAAATATCCAGAGCCTCCCCTTCCTCTCCTCTGGCCCTTCCGGGCTTCATCCGAGCCCCTCCCATTCCAGCTCTGAATTTTAAAAGGCGGCCTTTTGCCACCCCAGCCTCTGACTCTGGCCAGTCTCCACGAGGAGGGAGACTCTATGAAATAGGAAGCATCCATGTGACTGGTATTTACATAGGAACATGGGAAGCTGCCATATACTGAGTCAGACCCTTGGTCCATCTAGCTCAGTATTGTCAACACAGACTGGCAGCGGCTTCTCCAAGGTTGCAGGCAGGAGTCTCTCTCAGCCCGATCTTGGAGACGCCAAGGAGGGAATACTGGTTGTGTAAAAGAAGTACTTCTTTTTCTCTGTCCTGATTCTTCCAGCATTGAGCTTTAGCGGATAGGAAACATAGGAAACTGCCATATACTGAGTCAGACCATTGGTCTATCTAGCTCAGTATTGTCTACCCAGACTGGCAGCGGCTTCTCCAAGGTTGCAGGCAGGAATCTCTCTCCGCCCTCTCTTGGAGATGCTGCCAGGGAGGGAACTTGGAACCTAGATGCTCTTCCAAGAGCGGCTCCATTCCCCTGAGGGGGGAATATCTTACAGTACTCACACATCAAGTCTCCCATCAAAATGCAAACCAGGGCAGACCCTGCTTAGCTAAGAGGACAAGTCATGCTTGCTACCACCAGACCAGCTCTCCTCTCCTAGACCAGATCTCCTCTCCTTTACGAGTTACCTGCACACCCTTTATTTATAGGTTTGCTCTGTAGAAAATTAGGACTAGAAATGGACAGTTCAGTAGCCGTTGCTTGCAGATTCCCGGTCGTCGGCTGCTCTCTTGCTGTTGTCCAGTGCTGTGACGGATTTCCTCTCTGCCTCCTCCCCTGCAGACCCCCTGGTCCACTATCTCGCCTTCTCCCCCGTGGTTGATGGAGACTTCATCCCAGATGTCCCCGAGAAGCTCTTCGACAATGCCGCAGACATCGACTACATTGCCGGGGTGAACAATATGGACGGGCATTTCTTCGCTGGGATCGACCTGCCCGCCCTCAACCGCCCACTTGTCAAGGTCACCAAGTAAGTGGGCCCATTCATGATACGGGCGGGCCGTGGGGTGCAGGGGAGAGAGGCGGGCCTTGACCTAGGGTGTAGGGAACCACAGCAAGTCGTGGCTGAAAACTGCAGAGCCCACGTGGAGGAGAGCTGGTCTTGTGGCAGCAAGTGTGAATTGCCCCCCTTTTGCTAAGCAGGGACTGCCCTGGCTTGCATTTGGATGGGTGACTACATGTGTGAGCACTGGAAGATATTCCCCTTAGGGGATGGGGCTGCTCTGGGAAGAGCAGAAGGTTCCAAGTTCCCTACCATGCTTTTCCGCAGTCTTCTTTTTTCTAACCTAGAAAGCCCCACGTGTTCACAAGCCCTTACAACCAGTTCTTCAGCAGGGCTAAATGAATCCCAGGTGTAAGGGAACCTTGGCACCTAGAAATATAACCGTGGTGCCTAGACTAGACTACTCTAGATATGCCACATCTGTAGAACTGACTTCCTGAGGTCTGCTCACCCTAGCCCGGAGGTCACCAAAGAGAGGAGAGCTGGTCTTGTGGTAGCCAGCATGACTTGTCCCCTTAAGCTAAGCAGGATCTGCCCTGGTTTGCATATGAATGGGAGACTAGAAGTGTGAGCACTGTGAGATCTTCCCCTCAGGGGATGGAGCTGCTCTAGGTAGAGCATCTAGGTTCCAAGTTCCCTCCCTGGCAGCATCTCCAAGATAGGGCTGAGAGAGATTCCTGCCTGCAACCATGGAGAAGCTGCTGCCAGTCTGTGAAGACAATACTGAGCTAGATGGACTGACTCAGTATATGGCAGCTTCCTATGTAACCAGCATCTGATTGGAGGTACTAGCATAACAGATGGAAACTACCAGCAAAGGAAACAGGATGTTACATAGGAATAGGAAGTTGCCTTCTACCGAGTCAGACCCTTGATCCATCCAGCTCAGTCTTTGTGGCACGGACTGGCAGCGGCCCTCCTTGATTTCAGGTGGGCATCTTTCCCAGCCCTACCTGGAGATGCTGCCAGGGATTGAACTTGGGACCTTTTGCCTGCAAAGCAGACTCTCAGCCCTTTACCACTGAGCTACCGCTCCATCCGCAAAACAGAGGAACATAAGAAGTGGCCTTATACAGAGTCAAACCCTCGGTCTAACCTGCTCGGGCTTGCCCACACTGACCGGCAGCAGCTCTCCATGTTTTCAGGCCTTCCCAACTCTGCCTGGAGATGCTGCCAGGGGTTGAACCTGGGGCCTTCTGCATGCCCAGCAAATGTTCTCCCACTGACCTAGGTCAGGGGCAGATGCTTCTCTTGCGGGGTCCGCTGGCCTCTTCCTTGACTGCTCGGCACCAATAAAAGTGTTTTTTCTTACTTCACAGGGAGGAGGTCTATCACATCATTCAGGGGCTGACGGTGCAGAAAGGCGTGGCTGCCGCCAGCGAGGCCTTTGCCCTGTACACCAAGGTCTGGAGTGACACCGTAGACCAGGAGGTCGTGAAAAGGACCGTGCTGGACGCGGAGACTGACTACATCTTTTTGGTGCCTACCCAGCGGGCGCTCGACCTCCACCACCAACACGCCAAGTAAGAGTCCTGGGCGGGTTTGGGTGCGAGTGAGTGTCCCCCCTGGGGTCTGTTGGGGGTGGCTGAGCTCCTCGGTGTCTCTGAGGGCTCCTTGCTTGAAGCTGAGAACGTTTGGGTCGGGTTGGAAGGCTGGTCCACACAATCGCCGACCCAGTTTCAGGAGCTACGCAGGCTCCTTTTCTCGGCTGGTGTAGGAGGTCACCCAACGTGGATTACACACAATCGCCGACCCAATTTCAGGAGCTACGCAGGCTCCTTTTCTCGGCTGGTGTAGGAGGTCACCCAATGTGGGTTACACTCCTCACCCCCATGCTCCAAGAGGCAGGAGTAAGACAAATTGAAGAACCCTGAAATAGGCCCCCTGTGGGCGGTTCCTCTCCGTTCTTTTCCTGACTTTGCTCCAGGAAGTCACAATTGCCTATAGCTCCGTCGCTTGGCCTACTTATTTATTTAGAGCCCAGAGCGGTGTACATGGTTATCTTTATCCTTGCAACAACCCTGCGAGGTAGGTTAGGCTGAATGATTCATGACTGGCGCAGAGTCACCCAGTGAGTTTCATGGCTGAATGGGGATTTGAACTCAGGTCTTCCTGGTCCTAGTCCAACACTCTAACCACTACGCTATGCTGGCTCTTCACACCGGTGGGTTCTTTGCTTTTGTGCAACCCCTTCGTAATGTCTGCTGTTTTTCTGATTCCTGCAGTTGTATGTTGTTCGTGAGGACAGTGTAGCCCTTGCACTGTAAATATGTGTTTCTTTCTCCCTGCCTTTTCGTTTTTCCTCCTTGGGGCTAGAGCTGTTTAAAGGAACCGAGAGGGACCACCCACAGCGGGCCTATTTAAGGGTTCTTCGATTTGTCTTATTTATTTATTGTTAAATTTATATACCGCCTTTCATTAAAGCAATCCCAAGGCGGTTTACAGCAAAAAAAAAAATTTAACACAAGATGGTAAAAAAGACACAATTAAAATATTAAGTTGGGGTGGGATATAAAACAAATCTGATTAAAAAATTTAAAACACAAAGCATAAAAGCAATAAAGATTATAAGGAGCAGCAGCAGAGAATCAAATAAATATTCTTATTCCTGCCTCCTGGAGTATGTGTGTCGGGTGGGGGGTAAGATTGCACTTGGAATTTGTGTGAAAGCTTTGAACATCCCACGCTTTTTTACCATCTGGAAACTGCTTCAGCCACATGTGGAAGTGCAACATTTCTGTTGCAGAAAAAAGCATGTTTTTTTGCGGGGCGGGGGGGGGGCGGGCTTGCAATTGGAGTTTCTGCATTAATACAGGGCTATGTCTACTTGGTGGGGGAGAGACCAGGTGGCTCATAGGTGATGGGTGATCTTCCCATAAAGTATGACAACGTAGGACTAGGCAGGGTTATATTGTACTGGTAATAATGGTGGCTGCTTTAAATTGGTTTGGAAAAAGACGCCATGTGGATTTTCAAAAAAGAACACCCCATCTGGGAGTGCCCTAAGAAATCAACTGCAGTGATTCTCCACTTGAATTTTAGTTCTATTTACACATTGGACTGACCTTTTAAAAAAAAAATTCTCCGTTAGATTTTGAAAGTGGCACCATCTTCTCATGTTACCCCCACTGTTGGGGTGAGGGTCATGGGAACATTGGAAGCTGCTGTATACTGAGTCAGACCTTTGGTCCATCTAGCTCAGTATTGTCTGCCCAGGCTGGCAGCGGCTTCTCCCAGGTTGCAGGCAGGAATCTCTCTCCGCTCTATCTTGGAGATGCTGCCCGGGAGGGAACTGGGAACCTTCTTCTGCTCTTCCCAGAGCGGCTCCATCCCCTAAGGGGAATCTCTTGCAGTGCTCACACTTCGCGTCTCCCATTCAAATGCAAACCAGGGCAGACCCTGCTTAGCTAAGGGGACAAGTCATGCTTGCTGCCACCAGACCAGCTTCTCCTCTCTCTGTCCAGGAGCGGCAAGACCTACAGCTACGTCTTCTCCCAGCCATCTCGCATGCCGGTCTACCCCAGCTGGGTCGGGGCGGATCATGCCGACGACCTGCAGTATGTCTTTGGGAAGCCGTTTGCCACGCCGCTGGGCTACAAGGCGAAGCACAGGACCGTGTCCAAGGCCATGATTGCGTACTGGACCAACTTCGCCAGGACCGGGTAAGAGGCCTCCAAACCCTCCTCTGGTGCCTCCTTCCTCCCCATAAGCTCCCCAAGAACAGGCCGTGCGGCTGTTGGGCCTTATTAGAACCCCGAAGGCTCGTTCCTCTAGATGCCCGAGAGCAGGGTTTCTTCCCGTTTGGGTCCCCAGATGCGATTGGACTTCAACTCCCATCATCCCCAACCAAAGGCCACTAGGATGATGGGAGTTGAAGTCCAATGAGATCTGGGGACCCGGCGTTGAGAATCCTTGCCCTAGAATAGGGGTAGGCCACCCTGGCTCTCCAGCCGGTGTTGAACTACAACTCCCATCATCCACAGCGCTGGGGAGGATGCGTGTTGTAGTTCATCAACAGCCACTCCTGCCCTAGAAGAAGCGGAGTGTTAGTAGCAACATCGCAAGACCGCCCCCCCCCCCCCCGACTGGGTTCAGCCTAAATGGACTCTTTCCTCTCCAGCGACCAGTCCTGTGAATTGTGGCAATTAGACTGAATCTCTGAAATATCAGTTTTGTTTTTCCTTTTTAAAAAAATTATCAAGGCAAGAGGTGACGGGATGAATGCATAGATTTTCAGGCAGTGCTTTTAGAAAGAATGAAAGTGGTCAGCCCTTTGAAGCTCTGTCAGCATTTGATTTGCTGTCATGCGTGTCTGTCATTTTAAAGTGGTGGAGCCAGTCTTACAGAGGAGGCTGCCGCCTACTGAGTCAGACCCTTGGTCCATCTGGCTCAGTGTTGTCTACTCTGACCGGCAGCAGCATCTCCCAGGTTGCAGGCAGGAATCTTTCCCAGCCCTATGTTGGAGATGCTGCTGGCTGAACTGGACATAGGCATAGAGAACAGTGATGATTCTCTTCATTTCTCAGGGGGAGAGCAACTGGCCGTATCCATCCCCGGCACAGCACCCCTCCAGTGGCTGTTGCTGGTGTCTGTCTTAAGTTTCTTTTTTAGATTGTGAAACCTTTGGGGACAGGCAGCCATTTAATTTAATTTATGTATTTGTATCTATGTAAACTATTTTGGGAACATTTGTTGAAAAGCAGTATATATATATATTTGTTGTATTCTTGCTGGGGTTCTGGAGTGCTCCGGAACACAAGGACTTGCTCAAGAACAGAAGGCCAGCTAGTCTGTTTCACACAGATGCCTCAGGTTCTTCTTACCCTAACTGGCCGTGTGTGAGTTTAATCAGTAACATGAGCCCACAGGCAAGGGTGCGGGCTCTAGGCTGACTGCAGGTTCTAGAGTGCTCTGGAACACGACAACTTGCCAGTGTAAGAGTTCTCTCTCCGGCTTCACAAAGCCTGGAAATTGGAACATAAGGCTGAGGCCTTAGCAGATGTGCCACTTGATCAGTAATGCTGCTGTCGTGTAATATCACCCGTTGTGCTTGCTTCCCACCTTGCCCGCCAGGCACTCTCACTTTCACTTGGTCTTAGTGGCCCAAATTAAGAGGGTGAGGTGGGCACACCTGGCACCAGCAAAGATGCCCCATGTTGTTTCTGGCCCCAATTCCTGGGGTTCCCAACTTGTGGCACAGCAGACGTTGCTGTGCTACAACACCCACGAGAAATGTCAGCAGACCTAGTTGGTGAAAGAGCACACGGTGGATGTTCTGCAGGGTTCCCTGGTGAGCCATTTGCCTTTAGGCTGGTTCTGATGGGTCACAAGGCTACCTCTGAGTGTGTGTATGTGTTTTCTCCCTCCCAGTGATCCCAACAAAGGCGAGTCATCTGTGCCCATAGCCTGGGTCCCCTACGACTCCCAGCACGGCTACTACCTGGAGATCAACGACGCCATCAACTACGATTCGGTCAAGCAGGGTCTCCGGGTTCCTTACGTCCAGTTCTGGACCACGACCTATCTCAGCCTGCCGGACGTCCCTGTCACTCTGGACCTCGAGTAGAACCCAAGGGAGGAGCAGCAGAACCCGTTGGACCAAACGAAAAGGCAAATGAATTAAAATGATCTGGACACTTGCGGTGACGGGATGCATCTTCTCTTCCCTTCCAAGCTTCTCTGCTACAGTAGATCTTGTATTTTAATCCCAACTCTTCTCCAAGGAGGTCAGGGTGGGGTAAACACAGTCCGCCGTGTACTTGATACTCTCAGCTCGCCTGTGAGGCGGGTTAGGCAGGGCCCCAGAGTGCCTGCTGGCAAAGCAGGGGGGCAGGGAGTAGATGCTGGATTTCCCGTTCCTGCTCTGCCCCTCTCTGCCCCACAGACTCTCTGGTTTTCCCATCAAGAATTCCTGTGCTCTGGCCATGTTTTCTGTAGCGCTTCTTTAACTCTCATGTGCGAATGGAAACCACCACGCCTCCTGGTTTGTGACCAGTGGGTTCCCTCCAGACAATCTGATGGTTTTTTTCAAATAAATTGCGGTGTTGGTTCCTGAAATTTCAGGCTCTTGTGTCCCAAATGACTACTGCAGATACTTGTAACTGTTGGTGAATTTACAGGCAAGGCTATTCTGTTCCCGCAAGACAGGCAGCAGAAGGGTCTCAAAGCTCACACCTGGCAAGGGAGGAGGTAATTAAGCCAGGGTTTCCTAAACTGGGTCTCCAGCTTCTGTCAGGGGATGATGGGGATTGTAGTCTATCCCAACGTCAAGTTGACAGTGAAGTTGACAGTTCACTGACAATAAGAAATGGAAATTTGTATGGGCTTCTTTAGAGAAAAATCTTGCGAGGCGTCTTCAATCAAGTCTATGCCAGCAACCAGTGAGCTGTAGCCGAACATCACTTGGAGACCCAGTTTAGAGAACTCCTGGATTAAGACAGTTGGCTTCTTCACTGCAAGGCAACAAGCATCAGTTAGCCACAATAGCCGCTCCTCTGAGCCCTGGCTGGCATTTCAACACTGTGTATTCTTGTGCAGCCTGGTGTATTCGAATGTAGTTAGAATATACCAGGGGTCAAAAGCTCAGGATTTCAAGTGGAATATGCCTATTGTATTCTAATGTAGTTAAAATATACCAGAATACAGGGGTAGTCTACAGTAGCCTGTATATTCTAAATATGCTAGAATACCAAAATAGAGTGGAATGCAGCTCTTCTATACTAATGTATCCTGGTGTATTCAGAGTTTACCAGATTCAAGTTTGTATTCCAACAACCTCTGACAACTCAACTTCGAGAATATAATTCAATGATTAGCTCTTTGGAGCAGAGAGACTAGCAGCAGCCAGCCACCGCCTCTGAGTCCGGGCTTGCATTCAACTGCAACCCACAGCAGCCGGGACTCTTCACACGGAGGATGTGGTTGAAATACAGATCCGGCGGCGGTGTGGGGAGGAAGAAGAGGACCTTCAAATGAAAGCTACAGTCAGGAAAGTAAGAGGCTTAAGCTGTGGTTTCGGGTAACTTTTCCTGTTTTGAGAGTGTGCCGAAATGACTTACCCTGTTTATTTTTGAATGCCTGCTCTTGGTGGTAGTGAGCAGGGCCGTCAACATCCCATGCTGCATTCAGTTGTCTGTTATCCAAGTGATCACAGATCATTCTGTTTAAAGTTGGGCAGAGGCATACTGGAAGGCCTACACGGCAGGAGAGGATTTCTCTACCTCTGAGGTGCAGAAGAAGAAACCTCAGCAGTTGTGGTTCCTTGCACAAGTGTGAAAGAAGCCACCTTCATTCCAATCGCATGCTATATTCTAGACCCGTTACAGAGATGGGCCGTGTTGGCCCTCCAGAGGTTGTTGAATTACAATTCCCATCATCCCCAGCTGAGGGCCAGGTTTGCCCCGTAACTTCGTGGAGAGGATACTCCTCTGGGGATTGGGGGCCTCCTAGTAGGGGGTGATTCGATGGTAAGGGGCTTAGGGAGCTGGGTTTGTGACCCACCCGTAGACCGCACAGTGAAGTCCAGCCCAAATGAAGAGGACAGAATGGAACAAACCCTGGCAAAAGAAAAGAAAGAATATAAAGAGGAGCAGGTAAGTAGAAGTGCTAAGGGGAATTAAAAAAAACCTAGCTGAACCAATGGTTCAAAAACCTTTGACCCAATGCCCCATTGACCCAATGCCCCATTGACCCAATGCCCCATTGACCCAATGCCCCATTGACCCAATGCCCCATTGACCCAATGCCCCATTGACCCAATGCCCCATTGACCCAATGCCCCATTGACCCAATGCCCCATTGACCCAATGCCCCATTGACCCAATGCCCCATTGACCCAATGCCCCTTTGACCCAATGCCCCTTTGACCCAATGCCCCTTTGACCCATTGCCCCTTTGACCCAATGCCCCTTTGACCCAATGCCCCTTCGACCCACTGCCCCATTGCCCCTTTGACCCAATGCCCCTTCGACCCACTGCCCCATTGCCCCTTTGACCCAATGCCCCTTTGAACCACTGCCCCATTGCCCCTTTGACGTATTGCCCCTTTGACCCAATGCCCCTTCGACCCAATGCCCCTTTGACCCTTTGACCCAATGCCCCATATCCCCTTTGACCCAATGCCCCATTGACCCTTTGACCCATTGCCCCTACGACCCATTGCCCCATTGCCCCTTCGACCCATTGACCCTTTGACCTAATGCCCCATTGACCCATTGCCCCTTTGACCCATTGCCCCTTTGACCCAATACCCCTTTGCCCCTTCGACCCATTGACCCTTCCACCCAATGCCCCTTTGACACAATGCCCCATTGCCCCTTCGACCCAATGCCCCTTCGACCCAATGCCCCTTTGACCCAATGCCCCATTGCCCCTTCGACCCAATGCCCCTTCGACCCATTGCCCCTTCGACCCATTGACCCTTTGACCTAATGCCCCATTGACCCATTGCCCCTTCGACCCATTGCCCCTTTGACCCATTGCCCCTTTGACCCATTGCCCCTTTGACCCAATACCCCTTTGCCCCTTCGACCCATTGACCCTTCCACCCAATGCCCCTTTGACACAATGCCCCATTGCCCCTTTGACCCAATGCCCCTTTGACCCAATGCCCCTTTGACCCAATGCCCCTTCGACCCATTGCCCCTTTGACCCAATGCCCCATTGCCCCTTTGACCCAATGCCCCATATCCCCTTTGACCCAATGCCCCATTGCCCCTTCGACCCATTGCCTCTTCGACCCATTGGCCCTTTGACCCAATGCCCCATTGGCACTTTGACCCAATGCCCCATTGACCCAATGCCCCATTGACCCAATGACCCTTCAACCCTTTGACCCATTGCCCCTTTGACCCATTGCCCCTTTGACCCAATGCCCCATTGCCCCTTTGACCCAATGCCCCTTTGACCCAATGCCCCTTCGAACCACTGCCCCATTGCCCCTTTGACCCAATGCCCCATTGCCCCTTTGACCCAATGCCCCATATCCCCTTTGACCCAATGCCCCATTGCCCCTTCGACCCATTGCCTCTTCGACCCATTGGCCCTTTGACCCAATGCCCCATTGGCACTTTGACCCAATGCCCCATTGCCCCAATGCCCCATTGCCCCAATGCCCCTTTGATCCATTGCCCCATTGACCCATATCCCCTTTGACCCAATGCCCCTTTGACCCAATGCCACATTGCCCCTTTGACCCAATGCCCCTTTGACCCAATGCCCCTTCGACCCAATGCCCCTTCGACCCAATGCCCCTTCGACCCAATGCCCCATTGCCCCTTCGACCCATTGCCCCTTGGACCCAATGCCCCTTCGAACCAATGCCCCTTTGACCCATTGCCCCTTTGACCAAATGCCCCATTGCCCCTTTGACCCAATGCCCCTTCAACCCATTGACCCAATGCTCCTTTGACCCATTGCCCCTTTGACCCAATGACCCTTTGACCCATTGCCCCATTGCCCCTTCAACGAATTGCCCCTTTGACCCAATGCCCCATTGCCCCTTTGACCCATTGCCCCTTTGACCCAATGCCCCTTCGACCCACTGCCCCATTGCCCCTTCGACCCACTGCCCATTGCCCCTTTGACCCATTGCCCCTTTGACCCATTGCCCCTTCGACCCAATGACCCTTTGACCCATTGCCCCATTGCCCCTTCAACGAATTGCCCCTTTGACCCAATGCCCCATTGCCCCTTTGACCCAATGCCCCTTCGACCCATTGACCCAATGCCCCTTTGACCCAATGCCCCATTGCCCCTTTGACCCAATGCCCCATTGCCCCTTTGACCCAATGCCCCATTGCCCCTTTGACCCAATGCCCCATTGCCCCTTCGACCCAATGCCCCTTTTACCCATTGCCCCTTTGACCCAATGCTCCTTCAACCCATTGACCCATTGCCCCTTCGACCCTTTGACCCAATGCCCCATATCCCCTTTGACCCATTGCCCCTACGACCCATTGCCCCATTGCCCCTTCGACCCATTGACCCTTTGACCTAATGCCCCATTGACCCATTGCCCCTTCGACCCATTGCCCCTTTGACCCATTGCCCCTTTGACCCAATACCCCTTTGCCCCTTTGACCCATTGACCCTTCCACCCAATGCCCCTTTGACACAATGCCCCATTGCCCCTTTGACCCAATGCCCCTTTGACCCAATGCCCCTTCGACCCAATGCCCCTTCGACCCAATGCCCCATTGCCCCTTTGACCCATTGCCCCTTTGACCCAATGCCCCATTGCCCCTTTGACCCATTGACCCAATGACCCTTCGACCCAATGACCCTTCGACCCTTTGACCCATTGCCCCTTTGACCCATTGCCCCTTTGACCCAATGCCCCTTTGACCCAATGCCCCTTCGAACCACTGCCCCATTGCCCCTTTGACCCAATGCCCCATTGCCCCTTTGACCCAATGCCCCTTTGACCCAATGCCCCTTCGACCCATTGCCCCTTCGACCCAATGCCCCTTTGACCCTTTGACCCAATGCCCCATTGCCCCTACGACCCATTGCCCCTACGACCCATTGCCCCATTGCCCCTTCGACCCATTGCCCCTTTGACCCATTGCCCCTTTGACCCAATGCCCCTTTGACCCAATGCCTCTTTGACCCAATGCCCCTTCGACCCATTGCCCCTTTGACCCAATGCCCCATTGCCCCTTTGACCCATTGACCCAATGCCCCTTTGACCCATTGCCCCTTTGACCCAATGCCCCATATCCCCTTTGACCCAATGCCCCATTGCCCCTTCGACCCATTGCCTCTTCGACCCATTGGCCCTTTGACCCAATGCCCCATTGGCACTTTGACCCAATGCCCCATTGCCCCAATGCCCCATTGCCCCAATGCCCCTTTGATCCATTGCCCCATTGACCCATATCCCCTTTGACCCAATGCCCCTTTGACCCAATGCCCCTTTGACCCAATGCCACATTGCCCCTTTGACCCAATGCCCCTTTGACCCAATGCCCCTTCGACCCAATGCCCCTTCGACCCAATGCCCCATTGCCCCTTCGACCCATTGCCCCTTGGACCCAATGCCCCTTCGAACCAATGCCCCTTTGACCCATTGCCCCTTTGACCAAATGCCCCATTGCCCCTTTGACCCAATGCCCCTTCAACCCATTGACCCAATGCTCCTTTGACCCAATGCCCCTTTGACCCATTGCCCCTTTGACCCAATGACCCTTTGACCCATTGCCCCATTGCCCCTTCAACGAATTGCCCCTTTGACCCAATGCCCCATTGCCCCTTTGACCCATTGCCCCTTTGACCCAATGCCCCTTCGACCCACTGCCCCATTGCCCCTTCGACCCACTGCCCATTGCCCCTTTGACCCATTGCCCCTTTGACCCATTGCCCCTTCGACCCAATGACCCTTTGACCCATTGCCCCATTGCCCCTTCAACGAATTGCCCCTTTGACCCAATGCCCCATTGCCCCTTTGACCCATTGCCCCATATCCCCTTTGACCCAATGCCCCATTGCCCCTTTGACCCAATGCCCCTTTGACCCAATGCCCCTTTGACCCAATGCCCCATTGCCCCTTTGACCCAATGCCCCATTGCCCCTTTGACCCAATGCCCCATTGCCCCTTTGACCCAATGCTCCTTCAACCCATTGACCCATTGCCCCTTCGACCCTTTGACCCAATGCCCCATATCCCCTTTGACCCATTGCCCCTACGACCCATTGCCCCATTGCCCCTTCGACCCATTGACCCTTTGACCTAATGCCCCATTGACCCATTGCCCCTTCGACCCATTGCCCCTTTGACCCATTGCCCCTTTGACCCAATACCCCTTTGCCCCTTCGACCCATTGACCCTTCGACCCAATGCCCCTTTGACACAATGCCCCATTGCCCCTTTGACCCAATGCCCCTTTGACCCAATGCCCCTTCAACCCATTGCCTCTTCGACCCAATGCCCCATTGCCCCTTTGACCCATTGACCCAATGCCCCTTCGACCCATTGCCTCATTGCCCCTTTGACCCAATGCCCCATTGGCCCTTCGACCCATTGCCCCATTGGCCCTTTGACCCAATGCCCCATTGCCCCAATGCCCCATTGCCCCTTCGACCCATTGCCCCATTGCCCCATTGACCCAATGCCCCTTTGCCCCAATGCCCCATTGACCCAATGCCCCTAAGACCCATTGCCCCTTCGACCCAATACCCCATTGCCTCATTGCCCCTTTGACCCAATGCTCCTTCGGCCCATTGCCCCTTCGACCCATTGCCCCTTTGACCCAATGCCCCATTGCCCCTTCGACCCATTGCCCCTTTGACCCAATGCCCCATTGTCCCTTTGACCCAATGCCCCTACGACCCACTGCCCCTTCGACCCATTGACCCTTTGACCTAATGCCCCATTGACCCATTGACCCATTGACCCTTCGATCCAATGCCCCATTGACCCAATGCCCCTACGACCCATTGCCCCTTCGACCCAATGCCCCATTGCCGCTTCGACCCATTTACCCTTTGACCTAATGCCCCATTGACCCATTGACCCTTCGACCCAATGCCCCTTTGACCTAATGCCCCATTGCCCCTTTGAGCCAATGAGCCTTTGACCCAATGCCCCTTAGACCCATTGCCCCTTAGACCCATTGCCCCATTGCCTCTTCGACCCATTGCCCCTTTGACCCAATGCCCCATTGACCCATTGACCCAATGCCCCTTCGACCCAATGCCCCATTGCCCCTTCGACCCAATGCCCCTTTGACCCAATGCCCCATTGCCCCTTCGACCCAATGCCCCTTCGACCCAATGCCCCATTGCCGCTTCGACCCATTTACCCTTTGACCTAATGCCCCTTTGACCCATTGCCCCTTCGACCCAATGCCCCTTTGCCCCATTGCCCCTTTGACCCAATGCCCCTTCGACCCATTGCCCCATTGCCCCTTTGACCCAATGCCCCTTCGACCCAATGCCCCATTGACCCAATGCCCCTTCGACCCATTGACCCAATGACCCATTGCCCCTTTGACCCATTGCCCCTTCAACCCAATGCCCCTTTGACCCAATGCCCCTTTGACCCAGGGGTGTAACTACTATTAGGCAAGGGGAGGCGGTTGCCTGAGGGTCCCTCTGCCTTGGGGGGCTTCCCAGAGACCCCTCACAGGACTCCCCATTGCCCCCTGCCCAGCCCCAGGTCCCCTCAGCCACTTGCCCTGTTCGCCCTCCTCTCTCCTGCTAGTCCTCCTGGCCGGCAATCGAAGCAGCAGGGCAGCTGCAAAGAGCTCCTTCTCTCCCCGCCTCTAGGCAGCATATTTCTAGGTATTTCTAGGCAGCATACTTATTTTGAAATATCAGACTTAAATCCTTGGGGGCCTGGGGGCTGCAGAGGCCCTGGACTTTGAGAGGGGGCCCCATTTTAAAATCTGGTCTCTGGGCCCACTCCAACCTTGCTACGCCCCTGCTGGCTCCAGCTTCCCTCCAACTTTCACATTCTAAGATTCTGTACAGTGTAAAATTTCAGCAATCATGGGCCTGAAAAGTGTGTGGCCAGAGACTGGTTTTAAATGAAGAAATTCTCCAGATGATAAATTCTACAAGTCCTACCTTTGCTTTACTAGCCCAATAGTAAAAAGGTAGATGGCCCCATTGATAAGAACATAAGAACAGCCCTGCTGGATCAGGCCCAAGGAAGCCCATTTAGTCCAGCATCCTGTTTCACCCAGTGGCCCACTAGATGCCTCCGTGGAGCCCACAGGCAAGAGCTGAAGGCAGGCCCTCTCTCCTGCTGTTGCTCCCCTGCAACTGGGATACAGAGGCATCTTGCCTCTGAGGCTGGAGGTGGCCTATAGCCACCAAACTAGTAGCCACTGATAGCTCTATCCTCCATGAATTTGTCTAAGTCCCCTTTAGAGCCATCCAAGCTGGTGGCCATCACCACATCCCATGGCAGAGAATGCCACAGATTAATCATACGCTGGGAGAAAAAGTTCTTCCTCTCGTTGCGCCTAAATTTCCCAACCTTCAGTTTCATGGGGTGACTCCCTGGTTCTAGTGTTGTGAGGGAGAGAAGAAATTATCTCCATCTACAGATTTCTCCAAGCAACCACAAGGCCACGATATGCGTATTTTCTGCTTTGGAAGGACATCTGATCCTTATACCTGAAAACAGTGACGTTTAAGCACAACAAAGACCTTATAGGGGAGGGGGCTTCACAGTTTCTCCATGTGTAGGGGGCTGTAGCTCAGTAGTAGTTTTTTGCTCGCCGACATCCAGGATCACTCCCTGGCAGCATCTCCAGGAAGGGCTGGGAAAGACCCCTGCCTGAAACCTTGGAGAGCTGCTGCCAGCCAGAGTTGGCAGTGTGGCCAGACCACTGTGCAGACTCCTCTGTTCCTGCCTAGGGCTGCTTAGAAGCAGTCATCCAGAGCAGTGATTCACGGAGAGACGCCACAGACCACCTCCTCTGAAGGCAAGCAGTCTTACGGTCTTTCTGTCGCCGCTCTGATGCACGCACTCGGTTGATCTCTGCCAAGGCGGAAGGACAATCTGCTAACCAAAAAGAGGCAAGGTCCGATCACTTCATCATGCCGCCTTCTCTGGGGTACTTTCGGCCTCAACGGATGTATTTCCCCTACTAACCACAGTAACCGTTCGCCGATAGCACACAACACACGGACACCGGTCCCTAGCCACACGGATAGTATCAAAACATTGGTGTTTTATTGAAAAGGTTAAATTACATCGCTGTACTGTATACACATCACACCAGGTAGTGTGCTACTTCATGGCAAGTTACAAAACATACCGCACTTAAAGAGTCACCTGCACAAATCTCACATACACACACGCCCCACTCACATACCCATCGGGGCAAGGATGCCGTGGAGTCTGATCGTGCGCCCCAAGGAAGAGTGGGGAGCAAAGGGGGTGCTCTTTCCCCTGTCATGAAAAGTGCTCGCAGAGTGAGAGAGAGAGAGAGGAAGGATGCAAAAGGAATGTGCGAGCGAGAGAGAATTTAAGACAACCGGCAACAGCATCAGTTCAAAAGCCAGCCCTGTGGCTCAGATGTGTCCCACTTTGACGTCCGAGGATTTTTGCTCCCCTTCCACCCACCAACTCCCTGCTGGGGAACGTCGTAGCGGATCCAAAGAGAGAATCCTTGCTGATGACCAGCAATAAAACGCCACAGGCTCCCCTCTTCCTAGGAGATTAAACAGGACAGGGTCCGATTAGTTGGAGTCTCCATGGGGCAATTCTGAGAGTAACGGAACCAGGCACGTTGCCATTCTTTCAGTGACTATAGGCACCAACAAGTTTCCAGGTTGACATATATCCCACTGGCAAGGGAACACCTCCGACTACAAGACCATCTTTTTTAAAAACAAACAAACCCAAAACTCTTCAGTATTATAGACTGTGTCTGAAATGTGCAACACATATGCGGTAACGGAATCAGAAGCAATAGCTCCAATTCTGATTCTGTTACCGACATATTTTGCACTATAATATTCAAGGGCTTTTGAAAAAAAATGGCCTTCTAGTAGGAGATGTTCTCTGCCAGTGGGTATATATAATACCAACTTGAAAAAAGCAGTAATGTGCCTGATTCCATTACCCTCAGAATCGGCCCCAAGGAGACAACAAAGGAAGCCTCCAACATTATCCGCAGTTAGAGAAATAGCATGAAAAGGTGACAATGCCCAAGGGGCACAGGGAAAGAGAGACCCAGATAACTGGGGGAGGAAAATACTCCCTACTCCTGCCTTCAAGGAGACAGCACTCCCTTCATATGCAGAGTAAAACCAGTTACTTCCCAGGTACTCCTTTTTTGTTTGAAAGGACTCCAGATCACCCTGCCTGCAACCACATCCAGGTCAAGCATCCCCTTCTTCGGGCTCCTGGGAGAGAACGCTTAACATCTGAGGATTAAAAAGGGTTTGGGGAAAGCTGGCCTCCTGAAACTATTAAAACCTCAGGAGAACGCCACTGGACAGACACTCAAGACCCAGATATTGATCGCTCCTCTTCCAGTCCTGCCCTTTAAGATATCTAGTTGTTAGATATCTAGATATTAAGATACCCTACAAACCTCCGGGTTCCACAGCGTCACCATAATCGGGTCCACAGGAGTCCTGTAGTGTCAGGAACCGAACTCGGTACCTTTTCAGGATAAGGCTTGAAAAGGAAAGGGCAGTGGCATATACCATACCCCACACTGCTGCTGCCATCCACAACCAGCCTGAAAACCTCACCAGCCATGCACGCAAAGAGCCAGCTGCATTTAGGGATTAGAGATGATCCAGGTGGGAAGAGGCATACTGCCTTTCGTTAGTGTTTCTGTTTAGTGATTTAGAATCTAGGACCCCTTCAGCCTGGCCATTTTTAGTGGTAAAGAAACGAGAAGCAACTATTTCCCCTCTAAAGCAGGGTGCCCTCAGAGGCTGCAGGACTACAACTCCCATCATCCACAGCGACTGAGGGGGGTGGAAGTTGTAGTCCAACAGACTCAGGGTTCAGCCGCCCAGCTCTAACTCCCAGCCGGCAGAAGCCATTCTGTCTTCCCCATTCACGCAGCCAGAGACGCTTGAGCACACAAAAGTGACCGCACAAAATGGACTTTAAACAGTGTTAGTAAAATGTACAAATCCAACGGGTCTATATACACCCAATAAATACTGGGGTGGGGACCCCAAACCAGTCAATTCAGTGGGGTTCTTTCCCATTCTCTACAAAATCCCATCACGTCATAATACAGTTTCTCAGGCCCTAAATTCATTGCCGGAGTTTCCAGTCCATCCCAACGCAAAACACGAGCGCCCCTTTCCCAAGAGGCAACAGAAACACAGGGAGGGTGTGTGTGTGTGTGTGTGTGTGTGTGGCCACTCCACCCCAAAAACCTTATTTACAACGCATCTGTACAGAAACGGGTCCCCTTCACTCCTGCCGCCACGGGGTCAGCAGAGGGGCTGGTCTAGAAAAATACACTGCCAGTTGATCTTTGGTGCAGTCGAGTCCTTAAAAAACACACAACGACAACAACAACAGCAGACACAACCGTGTGGAAATGAAGCGTCCGAGTGGGGCAACCGGCTCGGGTCCAGAGAAGCCACATCGCCATGCCCACAGCGTCTCCGTGGCCATATGGGAGTGGCGAGGGGGGAATGCCCCTTTTCCAGTCCATCTCCCCAAAGTGCATTGCAGTAAAGACACCAGCTCATCCCAGAGGACGATTTGGGGTGTTCTGGCCAGTGGCAACCCCGAGGCGCCGATCCGGTGCCGTGGCGGACAAGCTTGCCCTTCCTCTCCCCCGTCCAACCGCCATGGCCTTCCACCTCGCTGGCTGCCGCTCTGCGGAGGGTCGGGAAAGGGGAGCGGAGCCTCAGAAGCACCAGTGCGGCCGGCGGAGGCAGAAGGCACCTAAGGCGGAGAGGCAGATTCCGGCGGTGCGTTTCTGGGCACTTGCATCCTGGAAGGCTGGCGGGGAACGTGAATCCTGCAGCGTGAATCCTTCGCATAGAAAAAGAGGCCTGGACCCAACAGAAGGGAAAGAAAGCCTGCCGCCGACAGAGAGTTGAGCAGTGGTCCGGTATCCCGCCGCCTTCCTGGTTTCATCCGGCGCTTCCGGACTCGCGCCCAGCTGCCCAGACGGCATCTCACCGGACGATGTTAAGACAGAGGGGCGGCCGGGAGTGAAGCAAGAAGTCTGGCCTCAGGCCGAGCTTGCGCGCGGAAGTGTCCCGCGGGAACCGGGGTCAGAAGATGCCCTTGGCGATCTTGAGGCCCTTCTGCTTCATCCGGGGCAGCGTGGAGCTGGAGCCGTGCTTCACCTTGACGGCCTTGGAGAAGCCTCTCTTCTTGAGGACGAAGTCGTAGTTGGCGGCCGAGTTCATGGCGTAGAAGACGTTCGCGTTGTCGGGGATCTTCAGTTCTAGGAGGGAAGGGGGACAGAAAGCCGGGGTCAGCCGAAGGGCCTCGTGAGGGGGACACTGTTGGGCGTCGGCCACGGAAGTCTAGCTAGGGGTTCCCCACCTTAGGAAAGAAAGGAGGTGGACAAGGCTGCCTTCCTAAGGGGAGAGAAATCTTCCAATATTCCCACTGGTCAGGGAATGCTGTAACAGATCCCTGTGTGGAGCAGCGGGGTGGATCGGAAAACTTCCAAAAGCTCATCTGACTTGATGACCGACAAACGGAAGTACTTTTTCACACAACGCGTCATCAGCTTGTGGAATTCTCTGCCACAAGATGTGGCGACAGCCAACCACCTGGATGGCTTGAAGAGGGGTTGGGATAACTTCATGGAGGAGAAGTCTATCAAGGGCTACTTGTTGGAGGTCTATAAGCCACCTCCAGCCTCAAAGCCTCTGAGTACCAGTTGCAGGGGAATAAAAGCAGGAGGGAGGGCATGCCCTCAACTCCTGCCTGTAGGCTCCCAGCAGCATCTGGTGGGCCACTATGTGAAACAGGATGCTGGACTAGATGGGCCTTCTTGGGTCTGATCTAGCAGGGCTGTTATGTGAGACGAGTATCTGAAATGAGCCAGCTAGATGTTCGGCTCCAGGCCCAAGTACCTCTCTCTTCCGAGATGATCTGGATGAGTTCGTAGTCCTCTGGCCGGTCCCTGTCCAGATTGTGCTTGGCCATGGCCTTCCGGATCACCACGGGGGTTTTGTCTTGGCTAGTTACCTGGAGCGGAACACAAAAATTTCAAGCATTTACATCAGAATGCAGAATGTTCATGTTTCCTTAGAGCAACCAGTCGGAAAATATTAACACTGAAAGAACGTGAAGTCATTTTTGCTTGCATGTCTGATTTTTTTTTTTTTTTACATATCCCACTCTTCCTCCAAGCCCAAAGCGCTGCCCAGGGTTATATTTAAATGATTTTAATTGTTAATTGATTTTAACTGATGGAAAATGCCCCGAGCCATTTTTGGAAGGGTGGACTATAAATCAAATGAATAAATAAATAACATATTTATCTTCCCAACAATGCTGTGAGGTGGGTTAGGCTGAGAAGTGACTGGCCCAGAGTCACCCAGTGAGTTTCATGGCTTGGTGGGGATTCGAACTTGGATCTCCCCAGGCCTCGCCCAACACTCTAACCACATCACTATATGCCGGTTGTATGTTAATACCGGAGAACCCCATTACTCGTAGGGGGTCTGCTACTGCCACAAGTAATGGAACCATGAGTAATGGAACTCATTATTGCTATAGGAAAAGGGGAGTTCGATTTCAAAGTGGAAGGGAAACGGGGGGAAATGTCCAAAAACCATCAAAACAATTTTTCAAAAAATTACTGGGGCGTGCTCCGTGGGGTCTGTATGTGGCCAGGAATCCCCCGCCCCATGTGCCCCGAACCCCCCCCCCCCACCACCACCACAAAAAATAGTTTTTTTAAAGTCCATTTTTGGAAGGAAAAATGTTTTAGTTTTTATAATTCTTAGTTTTCCCACTTTTAAGATTTTAATTTGGAATTCTAAAAGCTAATTTTGATTGTGGTTCTAGCTTCGATTGTTTACTTGTTTAATTTGGTTAAATTTTAGTAGTCCGGTTTTATATGGCAACTGTTTTATAAACGTTGTGAGCGGAGGTTTTAGCTTTGACGTTAGTACATTAACCAGAGCAGTAATGTACTAGAGGGGCGGGGTATAAATGTTATAAATAAATGGAATGGAAAGGAAAGCAGCCACAA
This sequence comes from Hemicordylus capensis, assembly GCF_027244095.1. NCBI lineage: Eukaryota > Metazoa > Chordata > Lepidosauria > Squamata > Cordylidae > Hemicordylus > Hemicordylus capensis. Next base: position 3,123,709 of record NC_069673.1, on the reverse strand, counting down.
AATGGCAGGCGAATGTGACCTCCACAGTCACTTCCGGCCCTCTAGGAACTGCGAAGATGTGGGTTTTAACCCCTTTGCCTCTGCGGATACTGAAAATGGGTGTCAACAAGACACCCTGTGGAATGTACTAAAATGAAATGCAACAGTTCCTTCCCAACGGCCATAGAATGCCTTGGATTCCATTGGCCAATCCCTGTCATCCATTTCAGGATCTCCTGACACTAGTCCACCATAGGATTTGCACGCTGACACTCCCAGGTTCCCTCTCTAGCAGCAACTCCAGGCAGGGCTGGGAACCACTCCTGCCTGAAGCCCCGGAGAGCTGTTGCCGGTCTGTGTCGGCAACCCTGAGCTAGATGGGCCAAGGGTCAGCCTCGGCAGACAGCAGTTTCTTCTAAATTCCTGTGTAAGGAACTCACCAGGATGCTTTTGTACATGTTGCCGTTGTCCACGGCCAGGCTGACGCGGATGATGCAGCAGTCGTCCACCTGCTGGTTGTAGAGGGGCAGCGAGAGGGAGGAGTAGCTGGAGATGCCCGAGACGGAGCGCTTGTGGGTGCGCGAAGCCGTCACCGGGGTGGAGGAGACGGAGGATGACGAGGCACTGCTGGAACTGGAGCCAATGCCGGAGGTGTCCAGGGAGGAGAGCGAAGTGGATTCCCAGAACTGTGGAGAGGGAGGGCAGAGAGGGGAGGAAAGCAATGAATATAAACACACACACACACACACACTTCTGTGCTGCATTTAGTGCTCAGTGCAATGTTCCCTGTAACAGAGATTCCCAGCAGCTGTGGACTACAACTCCCATAATCCTCAGCCCAAGGCCACTGCAGCTAGGGATGCTGGGAATGGTAGTCAACAACCTCTGGGAATCCTTGTTAACAAGGGACACTGCTCAATAGTGCCTCCTTATGGTCAGAAGTGGAGCTGAGTCTCTGGACACTGGGAATTAAAAAATATATATTTTTGGAAATAAACAAAAAAATTATTTGATATACCGCTTTTCCTGAAGCGGTTCACACAGAAGAGAGTATTAAGATGACTGCTCCTTGTCCCCTCCCCAAAGGCTCACCATCTAAAAATGACTGGAAGCAGTTAGCAATAAAGAAGACCACTGGACAAAACACACACTACACAACAGAGTAAACCAATCAAAAACAAGTTAATAGGGCAAGAGCAGCCACATAGCAGTCAGAGACCCAGCAAGGCCATTTCTAGGCCACTCCACAAAAAAACACACAGACTCCTCCCATCTATAGACTCCTCCCATCTAAAACGCAGGCTCCTCCCACCTAGAGGAGGAGCTCCTCTAGGCTCCACCCCTTTGCCATTAACTCCACCCCCCTTTGCACCAGGTAAAAGCCTGCCCCCTAGAGGCGTCCCCAGGAAAAGCAAGTGCCTGTCCTGGATTCCTGCTGCCACCCAGCCCTCCCAGCCCTCCCCTGCCGTGCCCCAAAGCATAAGTCGGTCTCTCCCCCGACGCGGGGCGCACCTGCCACCTGGCCCCCTGGGCGCGAGTGGGGCCCAGCGAGCTGCTGTCTTGTACCTTCTTCTCCTGGCCGTCAGGGGACTCGGGGATGAAGCTGATGTGGATCTCTTCCACGTCGGAGCTGCTGGAGCCGGCCGAGGTGACGCTGACCGAGTCGGCCGCGTCCCCGCTGCAGACGTACGGCCCGCACTTCAGCTGGTCGAAGGACTTGGAGTGGGAGCTGCTGCTGCTGCTGGCGCTGGGCTCCGCGCTGGGCGCCTGCCGGCTGCCGGGAAGAACGAGGGACTGTGTCACTGGCAGGCAAGCAAAACGCGGCGCCCTTTGGGGGAAGATCCCATGCCCGAGAGCAAGGGAGGAAAAGTGCTCTGGGGGTCAAGGGAAAGCTGTGCCCTCGCGTCGGTCTCGACTCGTAGCGGCCACAGAGCCCTGTCGTTGTCTTCAGTAGAAGACCGGAGGAGTTAGCTGTTGCCTTCTCCTGCGCAGTCTGAGGTGGTGAGGCCTTTCAGCATCTTCCTAGATCACTGCTGCCCCATATCGGTGTTTCCCGTAGTCTGGAGAGGCACACAGTCTGGGAAATACCTCAACAGGGAGCCGAACCGGCAACCGAGATTCGAATCCGGCTTGCCAGGCAAGTCCTTTCCCGGCTGCGCCATTAGGTGGCTGCATAAGGGACGACGACAACTGGAATTCAACCCGGAACCACAGGACTTCAAGCTTCAGCCAGCTTATGTCTGAGGACTTCTTATGGTCAATGGCTTCAGCAGCAGATGCGTGAGGACTTTTCATAGAACCCAATTTTTAAACGCTCTTGTTAACTTTTACGCATTTCTATGAAGTACTATCAACTTGTATTAATAAAAATATCCATTTAGATGTTTATTGCGTGCGTGTGTGTGTGTGATATGTTTATTTCGTGCATACACACACACACACACACACACACACACTTAATCTAGGACAACATTATAGTTACTCCTGATCTTTTATATTACTTCAGCTACTTTCCAGATCACGATTATTCCGGTTTTTGTAAGGTGTAATACCAAGTCAGACATTGGTCCATCTATCTCAGTATTGTCTGCACTGGCTGGCAGCAACTTCTCCAAGGTTTCAGGCCAGAGGCTCTCCCAGCCCTACCAGGAGATGCTGCCAGGGATTGAACCTGGGACCTTCTGCAGGGAAAGCAGAGGCTCTATCACTGAGCTACAGTTCGGCCCCTTAAGGCAGGGGCAAGCCACCTTGGCTCTGCAGCTGTTGTCGAACTACAACTCCCATCATCCCTGGCTACAGCCAGGGATGATGGGAGTTCTAGTTCAGCAACAGCTGCAGAGTTAAGGTCACTCCCACCCCCGCCCTCTGCCCTAAGGGAAACATTTCACAGTGTTCCCATGTAGTCAGATGCAATCCAAGGTGGACCTTGCTTAGAAGTTGGATCCTTCCGCAGGCGAGGTGGATGCTCTGCTGCTGATCTACGGCCCCGCCCACTAAAGGAGGAGATCGTACAGTGGAAACCAAGATGGAAACCAAGATGGAAACCCTTGGAAACCAAGATGGAAACCCTTGGAAACCAAGATGGAAACCAAGGCAAACCCTTGGAAACCAAGATGGAAACCAAGATGGAAACCCTGCTTAGCGAAGAGGACCACTCATGCTGGCTACCACAAGGCCAGCTCTCCAGGTGGGAGTGGGAAAGACCACAAGTGAAGCTCTCCGCTGCATGCTCCGACTCGGTATAACCTATTATTGTTCTTCAAGCGATACCCCGCTTTGGTACAAAAAGTGCACTCAAAGATCGCGTCCCTTCCCCAGATTCCTGCGGACATCTCCAGCACCCCAAGTACCAGCATCTGCTCCACACCCTCTTCTGCCCAGCCCGTTTCTCGGGGCAGCCCTCTGACGTGCTACAAGTCCGTTTCCACCCAGAGCCCCCTTTGTCTCAGGGGTACTGGAGCAACTTTAGAGCTGGACTCAAAATCCCCGACCCCAGAGAAAATGGCAGGGTGGGACTCACTCGCTCCAGCGTTTAATGATGCCCGTGTTCTTCTTCGCCTTCAGAGTGTTGCTGGCCGATTCGGAGAGGGGCTCAATTTCGCAGGAGAAACCATAGCTGGGAAATCAGGAAGGAGAGTGCGTGAGCCAACATCTACTGCCCTCCAATCTGATTTCATCGATTGATTTTAGCATATTTGCATACTGCTTATTTGTTTTTACTACTTCACCCCGATGAAAAAGTTATTAAGAGAGTGGCCAGGTTTTGTTTTTTAATCTGCAAAACCCGATCTGATCTTCAGCAATACATTTCAGAAGTAGTAGTTTATAAATTTCTCTCTTCTCTCTCTCTCTCTTTTTAAAAAATTTTATTTACATGATGCATTGTTTGTATTTCTTTGTATATTGGTCTATGACCGTAATAAAGTTCTGTTCTTCTGTTTGTATACGACCCTGGGCCGTTTACAATAAAACAAGCCAGATTCAAAACAAAGCTCAAAACACTGAAACAATGAGAGAGGCAACACATCTAATTATAAGCCTGGGTGAATAAATGTGCCTTCACCGTCCCTTTTCAAAGAGAAGGGGAGGCTCTCATTTCAGCAGGGAGCGCATCCCAAAGCCTTGGGGAGGCAAGGGAGAAGGCTCATCTTGAAAACCCTTCACTCTCCCCTGCGGGGTTATAGTGGAATTCAATCAGTCATTGGGGCAGGGGGCGATAGGTGTTGTATTCCAACCAGGGACCAAATGTTGAGAGTCCCGGTCTTGGAGAGGCGCACACTGGATTCCACTTAACGCTCCAGATATGAGTGCAAAATCCAAGCCCATGTCTCCCAGTGTTTGTTTTTAAGGAGCAAAAAGGAAGTGGCTAGTCCTCAGGGTTTTGGAATTAGAGATGTAATAGGAAGTCCCTACAAAAGCACCTCCACCAGGGGTCAGAGGTCCTGCAGGTTAGAGGAAGACTGCAGGTTCGGTTAGGTGCATTCCTGTGAGCAACCCAGACTGGTTTGGGGCTCACCTCTCTGCCTCCGTGAGCCGATCTATGCTGTGGAACCAGGCCACAAAGTGATCCTCCTGGGTAAAGCTGTAGTTGTTGCAGGCGGACTGGAGCAGTTTAATCTGCGCAATGACTTCAAATTCCTGCAGAGACACAAGCGGAGAGACGTGGTGAGGCCCTGTGTGCCATCTGCCTGTCTGGGCTAACTTCTTGGTCTTGGACTACAACTCCCATCATCCCCAGCCACAAGGCCAGGGGTGACGGGGGTTAGGAACTTAGGAGCTAAGGGGGCAAGTCATGCTTGCTACCACAAGACCAGCTCTGACCGTGGAAGCCCTCGGTTTTAATGAGACTGTGCTGCGATTCGGACGCCGAATCGCATTTCGGCACACCCCCCAACCCCTTGATGAGTCATGAGGCTTGCCCTACATACCCTCGAACCGTAACAATTTCTGAGCTGAAAGGCACCATCACTACCCTGGGAACCCTGTTTGACTCAGGGGATCCCCCTCCCTGGGCGCCCCCACCCCACATCTCACCTTCCGCCTTTTTTCAAAGTTGATCAGGCCACCCTAAAAGAGAAAAGGCAGACGTTAAGTCAACGAGACAGAATGTTTGTGCGCTCAGACAGTTAACAGACAAGCAGGTGGATGGAAGTTATGGGACTCTGTGGCGGGTTGGGCAGGGGAGGAGGGCTTGGTCAAACATGTCTCTGCTTGAAGAACTCTCCTTCAAGACCATCACAAGCCCCTAAGGGAGAAAGGTAGGGAAAACTCTTTGTTTTCTCAACTGCCATTCTACAGTAGCGCGTTTCTAAGGGTTTGAAAAGGAGCTGAGACTGAGCACCATCCACGCCCATCCCTCCAAAAACCCAGAAAACGTGAAAAATTACAAGTTGCATATGACGTTAGACCCAAGTTGGAGCAGGCTTTGAGGCTAACTTGTATTTTTCCCACTTTGCACAGCCACAGGCTCGAGTAACACTTTTGCACGCCAGGGAGGTACCACCCAATTGCGCTACAGGTCAATCCTTGTAGCTGTGGGACTCGCAGAACTGAAGCCAAGGTGGAGGTGCGCATAACGAAGGGGTCACACCGATTTCAGAGACACCACACTTGGCAAACGCTTGCAAACAGCTTGAGCAGCAGCAAGTCAGCGGCGGAAGCCAACACACCCCGTTTTGCACCAATGTCCCATCTTTCCTGAATCGAGTTCGCAGGAAAGCGGATCTGCACGTCAGCGGCAGAAACCGCTCACACGCAGCTCCAATGGTGGTATCACCGGCTTCAGCCAAAGAGCGCCCCTCAGCTCTTTTGAAGCAGACTGCGTGTCGTTTATTAAAATGCTTGGTTTCATTTTCAAATGAAATTCTTCGTTTCATTTTTAAAAAATGCTTCCTTTAATAAGCCATGCCCGCAGTGCTTGAAATTAAGAACAAGGCCAACAGGCCTGCCTGAAACATGGGGGGGGGGGGGAACCAATGGAGTGAATCCGCATCCAAGTTGCCAGTTGGTGGTGTTTGTTATTTCAAATGCAAGAGAAAGCTTTACTCTGCCCACTGGGGAAATAGGTGCTGCAGCTTAGGCGTTTTGGTGAACATAGGAAGCTGCCATATACTGAGTCAGACCATTGGTCTGTCTAGCTTAGCATTGTCTTCACAGACTGGCAGCGGCTTTTCCAAGGTTGCAGGCAGGAGTCTCTCTCAGCCCTATCTTGGAGATGCTACCAGGGAGGGAACTAAGAACCTAGATGCTCTTCCCAGAGCGACTCCATCCCCGAAGGGGAATCTCTTCCAGTGCTGCTCACACATCAAGTCTCCCATTCATATGCAACCAGGGTGGGCCCTGCTTAGCTAAGGGGACAAGTCATGCTTTCATTTCCTTTCACACACCCTGAAACTCTTTAATACAGATCTCTTGGTATTAATCTCTTCCTTTTTAAAATTCAATTTATATAAGGTGATACGGAAGCCTTGTTTGGTGTGGATTTCTTCCCAGCCATGACTTTTGTTATATATATATAGACAAGACAGTATATGCAGTTGCTGATACAAAGCTTTAAACTTCAAAATAAAATTCAGTAAGCCAGGGGACCTCCCACATAGGCCCCCAGCTGTTGCTGGATAACAACTCCTATCATCCCCAACCATCGTAGCTGGGGATGATGGGAGTTGTAGTTCAGCAACATCTGGAGGGCCATGGGTAGAGTATTCGTTTTCCATGGCATTTTGGCCAAGTAAAATTAAAGCTTTGTTATTTCTATTCTAAATGTTAGAATTAGAATTCTATATTTCAGTGCTATGGGGCCTTCTAAGCTGCGCTCAGCATGTCTGGTCTTGTGGTAGTAGCAAGCATGACTTGTCCTCTTAGCTAAGCAGGGTCTGCTCTGGTTGCATATGAATGGGAGACTTGATGTGTGAGCACTGGAAGAGATTCCCCTTAAGGGATGGAGCCGCTCTGGAAGGAGCATCTAGGTCCCAAGGTCCCTCTCTGGCGGCATCTCCAAGACAGGGCTGAGAGAGACCTGTCTGCAACAGCCGCTGCCAGTCTGTGAAGACGATACTGAGCTAGATGGACCAATGGTCTGACTCAGTATATGGCAGCTTCCTGTGTTCCTATGTAATCTGGTCCCGACTGTAGAATCCCAAAGGCAAAAACTAGCTCCCAAACTTGACTTCTCAAGAAAACAACCGGCGTCCACTAGGGGGCACCACGACTCCACATGCAGAGCTGGGTGACCGACTTCCACTATGACAGGTCTGCTCAGCTGGGCGCCACACAGTTGTTTTTGGACTACAACTCCCATAATCCCCAGCCACTGCGGCCAACAGCCAGGAATTCTGGGAATTGTAGCCCTGCACGATGGCAACCTTTTGAGATGTTTGTTGGACAAAAACATCGGGGGGGGGAGAGCAACTTCCTGGATCCAACGGGTGGGGCAGGAAAGCGAAGCGAAGGAAAGACGACCCGCCAGATCCGAAGCGAGGGTCAGCGGTACCTACATCCAGGTAGCCCTTCATGGCTGTGTCCAGCATCACCAAGTCCGTGAGGAAGGTGCCCAAATACGGGATGGTACCTTGCATGACACCCTGGAAGGCGAGAAAAGGAGGGTCAAGGCGAGAAAGGAACAGCCAAAGCATCGCGGGAGTTGCAGTCCTTGTGGGATGATGGGAGCCGAGTCCGAGATCCAAGTCCGAGATCCCCTCCTGGCAGATGGCCTTCAGCAGGGCAGCAAAAACTACCCTGTTGAGGCAAGGTCTCTACCTCTGTTAAAATGGCTGGGTTTTGTTTGTATTCTGCTGTGTGCATTTATTTATTATAATTATAATTATTAACATCAGATAGACACCCGCAACAATCACTGGAGGGGTGCTGTGCTGGGGATGAAGAGGGCCAGTTGCTCTCCTCCTGCTAAATATAAGATAATTGCCAAGTTAGCAGAGGTTATGCTCCCTGGTTAGATTAATGTATTCTTTATGTAAAGGCAAGCTGCCATAAGTGTCTATCTGGGCAGAAAGACGAGGCATGCATTAGCAAAATGAAACATACAGGGAGGGGCTACGCAGCTCAGTTGACTCAGCATTGTGCTTGGCGTGCAGAGGTGCCAACCTCCAACATGTCCAGCTGAAAGCATCTCAGGTTTCAGGGCTGGAAAAAACCCCAGCCTGAAACTCCAGAGAGCTGCTGCCAGTCAGAGCACACGATACAAGCCCAGCTCAACCAATGAACTGACTCGGGTGAGTAGCATCCAGCGAAGTCCTTTTGAAATTGACGTGGTTTGTCATGTCTCATTTCTTGAAGTCATGTTAAGTCATGACTAACCTAGGTCTGGATCCTGCCCACCGTGGGCAGAGGTTATGGGAACGGGCCACAGCTGAGTGCCTACTGCATGCAAGATCTAGGATCAATTCCTGATATTTTTTGTTTGAGAGAGACCTCAGAGGTCTCTCTCTCTCTCTGCCCAGGTCCTTTGCAGAGACGCTGCCATTCAGAGTAGACAATACTGGATTAAATGTACTAATGGTCTGACTCAACAGGAGGCAGCTTCTTAGGAACACAGAGTGAGACCAGCCACTCACCATCTCTCGCTGCTGCTGCTGCCGTTTCTGAGCTCTCTTTGGGTTGATCTCTAGGGTGGCAAACTTGGACGTCCCCTCCTGGATGTTCAGGGAAAGGAAAGGAAAAGGGGAAAGGGAATAATTACAACAGCAGCAGCAGCAACAAATATTTATACACCGCTTTTAAACAAACAAACAAAAAGTTTCCAAAGCAGTTTACACAGAGAAATAATACATAAATATTATGCATACATAAATACATAACCCCTGCTAACTTGGCAAAGGAGGCGCCTTTTAACGTGGTGATTCTCTTTTATTTAGCAGGAGGAGAGTAACTGGCCCTCTCCACCCCCAGCACAGGATCCCTTCAGGGAGAGGAGATCTGGTCTTGTGGTAGCAAGCATGACTTGTCCCCTTAGCTAAGCAGGGTCCACCCTGGTTGCATATGAATGGGAGACTTGATGTGTGAGCACTGCAAGATATTCCCCTCATCAGGGGATGGAGCCGCTCTGGGAAGAGCATCTAGGGTCCAAATTCCCTCCCTGGCAGCATTTCCAAGATAGGGCTGAGAGAGAGACTCCTGCCGGCAACCTGGGAGAAGCCGCTGCCAGTCTGGGTAGACAATACTGAGCTAGATAGACCTATGGTCTGACTCAGTATATGGCAGTTTCCTATGTTCCTATGTCTGCTGCTGGTGTATATCTTATGTTTCTTTTTAGACTGTGAACCCTTTGGGGACAGGGAGCCATCTTATTTTCTTGCTATTTATCTGTGTAAACCACCCTGAGCCATTTTTGGAAAGGCGGTATAGAAATCGAATGAATGAATGAATGAATGAATGAATGAATGAATGAAAATAATTAAGATGGATCCTTGTCCCTGAAGGGCTCACAATCTAAAACAAAACACAGTATAGACCCCAGCAACAGCCACTGGAGGGGTGCTGTGCTGGGGATGGAGAGGGTCAGTTGCTCTCCCCCTGCTCAATAAAGAGAATCGCCACGTTAAAAAGGTGCCTCTTTGCCCAATTAGCAGGGCAACTAAAAAGGAATCCGCACACACCACTTCCCAGCAAGTGGCTTTGATGAACCAGAATAGACGAAATTGGTGCCCATAACCACTGCTTCCTATTCTATTAAGTTAAGGTGGCAAATTGAAATGGGGGATCTACGCGTTATGGGAACAGGTGGACCCTAGATCCAGAAGACAGCACTAGGAACAGAGGAAGCTGCCATATACTGAGTCAGACCCTTGGTCCATCTCGCTCAGTATTGTCTACCCAGACTGGCAGCGGCTTCTCCAAGGTTGCAGGTGGGAATCTCTCTCAGCCTTTTCTTGGAGATGCTGCCAGGGAGGGAACTGGGAACCTCAGATGCTCTTCCCAGAGCGGCCCCCTCCCCTGAGGGGAAGATCTTCCAGTGCTCACATGTGTAATCTCCCATTCAAATGCAACCAGGGTGGACCCTGCTTAGCAAAGGGGACACGTCATGCTTGCTGACACATAAATCTCCTCTCTGTTGTGTATCCTCCAGCTGACCATTTCTGATCCAGGAATCGCCTTTATTTCAGATTTTGTGCCACAATCGGGCCTTCTGGAAACTGAGGATTTACCTACAAGACCGTAATTCAGGGTGTGACCTCCCCCCGCCTCCTCATGATGGGGAGGAGAGCTGATCTTGTGGTACTGAGCATGAATCGTCCCCTTTGCTAAGACAGGTCTTCCTTGGTTTGCATTCAGATGGGAGACCATGTGTGAGTGCTGTAAGGTATTCCCCTTAGGGGATAGGGCTGCTTTGCGTGTAGGTCCCAGGTTCCATCCCTGGCAGCATCTCCAGTTAAGGCTGGGAAAGACCCATGCCTGAAACCTTGGAGAGCTGCTGCCAGTCAGTGTAGACAATCCTGACCTAGATGGACCAAGGGTCTGACTCGGTCGGTGGCAGCTTCCTATCGTCCTATATGGCAACTATCATCCAAAATTCTCTTTCTCTACATCAAGGATAAAAAAAATTCCTCAATGAGTATATGCAAAAACAGAGATGCTTTACAAGGGCATGTGGCTGCATGATATGAGAACATCCGCCTCCCTTATCTGTTGACACTGCAGAAGTTCCTAAAAAATCAGATTCTAGGAAAAAGCACCACCAAGCTGCAGAGAGAGGGAGTTCGCAGAGAGTAGCACTGGCACAGCTACCATCATACTTGGCAGCACTCGGTTGACAGAATTTTGCTTTTTAAACTATTTATTTTTCATTTTTCTCCTTTTAAAATGAACAAAACAATATCACATAGATCTGGGCTGCATAACCTCAGCCCTCCAGCTGTTTTGGAACTACAATCCCCATCATTCCCTCACCACAGTAGCCAACGGGGATGATGGGAGTCGTAGTCCAGCATCTGCAGTAGAGACGAAGTTGTGCAGCCCTGGCATAAAATAATTCCGTACTATTGGTATCAAAAAAGGGCACATCAAATATCCATATTTTAAACTTGAATATTCTACGTAATGAAGATCATTTTTGTCCACTCTGGCCTGGTAGACGTAGACTTGTCAACAAAATTGCATTTATCACTGGCTTGTCTGGTGGCTACTTCTCCATTGCTGCCTTGAAGCTTTGGAATGCTCTCCCTAGTGAAATAAGAGCCTCCCCTTTTCTGACCATTTTTTAAAAAGTCTTTAAAGAGGCATCTGTTCACCCAGGCTTTTAACTGATATGGTTTTGATTGTTTTTAATGTTGTTTTAGAATATGTTGTTTTTAAAAATTTTAAATTGTTGTTTTTTAAATTTTGTGTTTTTGTTTTTAACTCATGTTTTAATGTTGTTTGTATCTTGTTGTAAACCGCCCAGATGTGTACGTTTTGGGCGGTATAAAAAAATGGAAAATAAATAATAATAAATAAATAAAATTGTGAAAAGGAATTCACCTTTCTATAAAATAATATTTACAACTCATATTCAACGATGCTTTGATGTCTGATGCTAATTTTTCCCATATTAAGATTCCCCATATATATGTGTGTGTGTGCATATGCGTATGTGTGTGCGTGTGTGTATATCTACACAGACACACAGGAAACCATTCTCTTTTTCCTGGAGGTCTTTCTCTCCCCCCATCCCAGTTCGTAACCATTCTAAATCTTGCTGACAACAATGCCATTCATTTCTTCTGCAAATCCGAAGCTTTCATTGCTCTCAAGTCATTTTAAATGCACGTTTGCAGAATCGTGTGGGTCTGCAAGCATTTAAAAAACCTTCCAAGTTGACGTCTCAGGGGGGCCGAACTCCAGAGCAAAGAGCAGTTCTGGGACTGCTTCTGAGACCCACCTTCTCCTCTTTCTCTCTCTGTGCTCCGGAGATAAGAGGAGGGAATTCCCTTTGCTAGCATCCCCGGCTCCCTCCTTATCTTCTGCCCTCACAGGGGATTCCTCGGCTGCCAGGCCTGGACCCCGCCCAAGCCTCTGAAACTAAGCAGACCACGGAGCTGTCAGGGCTCTGCAGCTGTAAACATCTGGCTGCCTCCTCAGCCCAAGAGCCTTAAAAGGGGAAATCTGGCTGCTCCTTCGTGGGGCAAAAGGAAGGCCACCTTTTCCTCTCTCGGCACTCTTGTTTTTAAATAAAGCTTGGCTGCTTAAAACAAAACAAAACACAGAACAGATCTAGAACAATTAATCTAGAACAGATCTAGAACAATTAATCTAGAACAATTAATCTGGGGGAGCAAAAGGGGAGCAAAGAATGTTATCGAGGACCAAGGATTTTGCTCGACGTTTCAAAACAGTCTTGATGGTTTTTAATGTCGTTTTTAGAATATTGGTTTTAAACTTGTAAATTGCTGTGTTTTTAAAAATTTCTTGTTTTTAAATTGCTCGTTTTTGTTTTTTAACCTAATGTTTTGCTTTTGTTTTCATCTCATCGTAAACTGCCCAGAGACGTAAGTTTTGGGCGGGATAAAAATATGTTAAATAATAAAAATAAATAAAAGGTATAGAGGTCCGGCAATTAGTGTAATTATAGGCCCACAGTATTTAAGAGAATGCCTTCTTCGTTAGGCGCCCCACGGCCTATTGAGGGCATTTGGGGAGGTCCTCCTACAGACGCCACCAGCTCGTCTCAGCGACAGCTCTTCGCCCCGAGGCCTTGGAATGTGCTCCCTGCTGAAACCAGAGCCTCGCCATCCCTGCCAGCTTTCTAAAAGGCTCTCAAGACCCATTTCTCCATCTAGGCTTAGAATCAGAGTTATAGAATCTATCAGTGTTTCTAATGTTGTTTTTCATTCGTGGTGTTTGACAGTAAACCAGCCAGAGAGGCGAGTTGGAGACTTCATGTTGCTTTCGAGCTTTCGATTCCCTTAAAATGCATTTGTCTCTTTCCTGTAGGAGGTAAGTATCAATCACAACTATAATTAGACCTGCCACCTTTTCTTTTACAACCTGTTCATCTGGGTAACTGGTTTCTGGAAATGACAGTATAGAAGAATATTCTTAATCTGCACTAATAGCTAGAGTTGTTTGTTTAAAAAATGGTAGCTAACCAAACAGAATCTCCTAATGAGTCTCCTTTTCATCCTAGTGCCCTGAGTGTTTCTGGCACTGGGTACCATTTCATGGTAGGAACACAGAAACAAAGGAAGCTGCCATATACTGAGTCAGGCCCTTGGTCTATCTAGCTCAGTATTGTCTTCACAGACTGGCAGCGGCTTCTCCAAGGTTGCAGGCAGGAATCTCTCTTAGCCCTATCTTGGAGAAGCCAGAGAGGGAACTTGAAACCTTCTGCTCTTCCCAGAGCAGCCCCATCCTCTAAATGGGAATCTCTTGCAGTGCTCACACATCAAGTCTCCCATTCAGATGCAACCAGGGCAGACCCTGCTTAGCTAAGGGGACAAGTCATGCTTGCTACCACAAGAACAGCTCTCCTGGCTGCAGGCAGGGATCTCTCCCAGCCCAATTTGGAGATGCCAGGACATTTTTCCTGGTACCATTTCCCACCATTCTTGGTACCAATTCCTGCCATTAGTTTTTGGCCAAGTTTTTCCATTCCCATTTCTGAGCCTGCCATTTCTGGGGTCAGGAAAAGACCTTTTCACTGGAACTGCTAGGAAAATTCGCACAGTGCTGAATGTTCACAAGTTTCCTGGGGACTGTACTACTCCCAGTGTTTTCCCTTGGAAAAATGCAGTTCTCAGATGTCCCCAAACACCTGCCTGGCATATCCTTCACATCCTTGTGCCATCCCCACAGCCTTCAGTACCAGTGAAACATGCCCCCCACTCCAACCTCCCGGGTGCTAGACATGTCATTGCATGGTGTGTGTGTGGGAACCTGCTTCCAAGCATCACCAGAGATCCTACATTTTAGCCAGAATTGCAAATTCTGATGCACAGCCCTAACAGCTACCCAAAAGGCAGGATTTCAGCCCGGGCCGCTTTCACAGTCTTACGGAGAGCAGCACCTGCTGAATTTCTGCCTAGCAAGCAGCTGCTAAAGGCCCGGGAATCATTAGCATCTTCAACCTTGGGCCGCTAAAGACAGCAGGAAGCAGGAAGTAATAAGAATAGCTCTCGCAGCCATAATTAGAGGCAGTTTTTCCAAGTCAGAGACTCTAACATCTCTCCATTAAGCACTACCTGGAAGGAAGATGAGAGAGAGCAAACAAACGGTGTTTACTCCCTGCAATGTGTGTGTGTTTTTTTAAAAATAACTCTCATCCAACAAAAATCCGTTCCGCTCAGAGCTCTTTGAGGTTAACAATCCTCGCCACAGTTCTGCTGTCCACCACACCCACCTGAAGTTACAGCAACAGGCAGAGACACTTGCCTACTTTTAGACCTCCCGGAGGCAAACAGATGAAGGTTACGTGGGCGGAAAACATCCCGTACCTTAATGAGGAGCTCCCGGCTCAAGGAGTGGTTATTCTCATCCGAGAAGATCTCTGACAGTTCGTGGAAAGTACGGAAGCTCTCCCTGCCGAAAGCAGAATGAGACAAATCCTTTTTAAAAAACACACTCAGAACTTCTACCCTCTCTTCGCCTCAAAATACCAGCTACATTTCATTCAGAGCAGCGAATTCTCTCTCTCTCTCTCTCTTTTTAAACAGAATACTGTATTGACCTGAATCGGAGACTAGGTTTCTTTCAAGTTTTTTGATATCATTTTATGTATTTATTTAAGTGCATTGATACACTGCCCCATACAAAAATGTCCCTGGGCTTTTCGCAATATAAAACCACCTAAAACATGAACATAGCTAAAACAACTGAAAATACAATAAAAACTCTAAAGGCTTAAAGGTTTAAAACTATAAACGAAAAGCCTGACTAAACAGGTAGGTCTTTAGGCCCTTCTTAAACGCATTCAGAGAAGGGGAAACTCTAATTTCGTTAGGAAGCACCTTCCCGAGTCCTGGGGCAACTCTAGAAAAGGCCAGGTTTTGGGCCGGTGGCAACCAAAACTGGACTTCCCCGATGATCTTAATAGGCAGTGGGGTTGATGAAGAAGAAGGTGCTCTCTCAAGGACCTCAGACCCAAGCTGTATTTCCCATATTCGAAATCTAGCTCAACATTGTCTACCCGGACTGGCAGCGGCTTCTCCAAGGTTGCAGGCAGGAGTCTCTCTCAGACCTATCTGGAGATGCTGCCAGGGAGGGAACTGGGAACCTTCTGCATGCAAGATATTCCCCTCAGGGGATGTATCCGCTCTGGGAAGAGCATCTAGGTTCCAAGTTCCCTCCTTGGCAGCATCTCCAAGGCAGGGCTGAGAGAGACTCCTACCTGCAACCACTGCCAGTCTGTGAAGACAACACTGAGCTAGATGGACCAAGGGTCTGACTCAGTATATGGCAGCTTCCTATGTTCCCATGCTCTTCCCAGAGCGGCCCCATCCTCCAAGGGGAATATCTTCCAAGGTGTACACATGCAGTCTCCCATCCAAATGCAAAGCAGGGCAGAACCTGCTTAGCAAAGGGGACAATCCATACTTGCTGCCACAAGACCCGCTCTCCTCCCATCCAGATGCTAGTCTCTTATCCAAATGCAAACCAGGACAGACTCTGCTTAGCAAAGGGGGCAATTCAGGCTGGCGACAAGACCAGCCCTCCTCCCATCCAAATGCAAGCCAGGGCAGACCCTGCTTAGCAAAGGGGACCCTCCACGCTTGCTGCCCTAAGACCAGCTCTCCTCCCTTAAAACACAAATCCCAGTGAGACTCAAACCCGCAAGCTCTGAATGACTCCATCGCCTCTGATCTCGACCTCCCACATGCTGTCAATGGCAACACGTCCATTTGCTGCCAGAGTCAGAAAGCGAATTGTTCCCCGCTGTTTTTTTAACTGAACATTCCGTCCCGGCAGCCATCACTCTACAGTAGCTTGGTGCTTATGATCCCATCTAGCGGATGAGAAGCGGCCTCGAGGGCGAGAGAGCAGAGGGGCTTCCCGAAAGCCAGATGGCGGGTTTGGTGGCAGAAGCCCGACCCACACTGGTGCCTTTGGTGTTGACGCACAAGGGGATCCGTGGCGCCCTCCCCGACTCACCGCGACACCTCGTCCCACGTCTTCTTCAACCGGTGCACCGCGTTGCACTGGAGGGCAGAGAGAATGGCGCGGAGCGAAGAGAAGTTCTTCAAGATACGGCATTCCTGGAGGAGACGCGGGGAAAGGGTGGAGCTTAGCGAGGACCGGCAGACTAAATTCTTTCCGCAAGTTAGGAATCGGCCCGTGGGCTCCCTGGGTGCTCTGCCCAAAACCCAACCCGCCATCCTGTGCCTGAAAAGGCTTGTAGGCTGGGGTCAAAAAAATGTAAAAATAATAATATTCCCACCAAATTTTGCAGTCAAATTGCTATTACTATTAGGACGGAGGTGCAGGTTTCTTGTTCCTCCAAGGGCTCACTTTCGGATCATGCAAAGGGCGAATGCTACTTTGATAACTCTATAGTGGGAACAGAGGAAGCTGCCTTCTACTGAGTCAGACCCTTGGTCCATCTAGCTCAGTATTGTCTTCAAAGACAGGCAGCAGCTTCTCCAAGATTGCAGGCAGGACTCTCTCTCCCAACCCTATCTTGGAGATGCTGCCAGGGAGGGAACTGGGAACCTTCTGCCTGCAAGCATGCAGATGCTTTTCTCAGAGCGGCCCCATCCCCTAAGGGTATTATCTTAGGAACATATTTATTTATTTAAAATATTTCTACACCCCACCCCCCCCGCCAGTACACTACTGCTCGGGACGGCTCACAACAATAAAATAGATACAATATAGAGTAAAAGCAATAAGATTAGCCAAATTAAGTGAACAAGTTAAAAGTCAGGTTAACATAGAAAGCTGCCATATACTGAGTCAGACCATTGGTCTATCTAGCTCAGTATTGTCTTCACAGACTGGCAGCGGCTTCTCCAAGGTTGCAGGCAGGAGTCTCTCTCTCTCTCTCAGCCCTGTCTTAGTGATGCTGCCAGGGAGGGAACTGGGGAACCTCAGATGCTCTTCCCTGAGCAGCCTCATCCCCTAAGGGGCATATCTTCCAGTGCTCACACATGTAGTCTCCCACAGAAATGCAAACCAGGGCAGAGCCTGCTTAGCAAAGGGGACAAATCCGTGCTTGCTACCACCAGACCAGCCCTCCTCCTCCTACACTGCATATATAAACTTTCTTCTGTCACTAGGTTTATGGGTTTTATATGTTTCACAATATCTCACATCAACCATACATTTAAAAAAAAAAGAAAAAAAGAATATGGCTCTCTTAGCTGCAGCCTGAAATATCACAGACCATCCCTGGGCCTAAGATTTTGCCAGGAGGTTTCCCAGACAGCAGGTTTTACTGCAGGTTTTCTGCAAGTTCGAAGTAGCCCCCCCAAACCTGACGCGAAAAGTGGATTTTTTTTTAAAACCCTGGATATAAATTGAGCTACACTCTTAACGTGCAATGAAAAACCCGAATCGTGTGTGAAGTGTTTCCTGAGAGCTCGCAGGGATTTCGGGGGTAAATTTGGCCAATATGTGAACACACACTCTCCATGCCGGAGTTGTTGTTGTTGTTGTTGTTGTTGTTGTTATTATTATTATTAACATTTTATATCCTGCTCTTCCTCCAAGGAGCCCAGAGTGGTATACTACATACTTAAGTTTCTCTTTCACAACAACCCTGTGAAGTAGGCTAGGCTGAGAGAGAAGTGACTGGCCCAGAGTCAGCCAGCAAGTCTCATGGCTGAACGGGGATTTGAACTCGGGTCTCCCCGGTCCTAGTCCAGCACTCTAACCACTACAGCACGCTGGCTTTGAGTTGCAGACTCAAACCCGGGTGTGAAAAACCTCCAGGTATGGACGAGAGGGTTGCCACACAAGTGGAAAAGCCTGAAATCCTAAGAACTAGAAACTTGAAAATCCTCGGCCACCCCGACACGGCTGGTTGTCGGGAGAGGGCGGGCTTACCCGGGCGACTTCAATCCAACGCTCCACCATTTTGGCCCTCTGCTGCGGCTTCAGCGTCCGCTCCCCGAGGCAGGTGGCGATGACGCAGTTGGTGACGCTGTTGAACTGCGAGACGGTGGCTCGGATGCTGGGGGCCAGGTGCTCTTTGCCCTTCTTGTCCCGCTGGGACCAGATGCAGCCCAGGCAGTGGTAGGGCACCACCTTCTTAAAGAGCTCCTGGAGGACGAGAGGCAGAGAGCGAGAGGGCAGGGTGAGGGCGGGGCGGGGCGGGAGCCAGACACGGGCAGCGATTCGGGGGAAAAGCAGAAAGGCGAGACTCACGGCATCCATCAGCGTGAACTGCTCGGCCACCATCTCCGGAGAGAAGGCGAGGAAGTCCAGTTTGCTCTCGGCCAGGCCGTTCTCCTCCTCCAAGCGCAGGGCGCATCCGGGATCTGCAGCTGGGGGGGACCAAAGCAAGGCACTGGGGTCGAGGTCTCCGGTGGGCCACGGTGGGGAGCAGGGTGCTGGGCTCGATGGGGCTCGGGCCTGATCCAGCAGGGCCGTTCTTGACCAGCAAGAAGCCCGGCAGGGACCGAGCACCCCTGGTCCCGAGCTGCCTCCCCTGCCTAAGCCCACAGGTCCCAGCACCTCCAGTTGGAAGGGTCTGACGGAAAAGGGGCTCCATCGGCCAAAGATCCTATGCCGGACACCCGGCTGAGCTGCTGCCCGTCCGAGCAGACAATGGGCCAGATGGAGCTAGCGTCCATCTCAGGCTTGCTGCCTCTCAACGGCAGCTGCCATCGTGTGCATGAGAGGACATGTGTTTTGCACACACAAGGCACCAGGTTCAGTTCCGGCTCTCTGCGATTGAGAAGTCCCAGGCTGCCTGCCGGGAAAGGATCTCTTTCTGCCCACGACCTTGGAGAGCTGCTGCCAGTCAGGGCCCAGCGTACTGGCTAGGTGAACCAAAGGCGGCCTCTGCAGAAAGGACGCTCCATCGGTTATTATTCCCACTTTTTCTCCAAGGAGATACATCCTCTCTCCACCCCAACGTATCCTTACAACAACCCTGTCAGGTCAGTTAGGTGAAGAGAACCAGGAAGCGTGTGCATGACTGGGACCAAGGTCACCTGGAGGGGGGCGGGGTTTCAATGGCTGAGTGGGGATTTGAACCCAACTCTCCCTGGTCCAAATCCAATCCTTCATCTGCTCACAGAATATGGGAGTTGGAATTGACTTTGGGGTCAATTCCAACCCTCCCTACTCGGTGTAGGAAACTGACGCATCAGATCATGGCCACACAGGTTCTACCTGAAAACCTCCAGCAAGAGTGTCCACCACTGCATGAGGCAAGCAGTTCCAATGTCCAACAGTTCTTACAGTTAGGAAATCCCTCCTAATGTCTAACCTAAATCTGCCACCTTGTGATTTCAACCCCTTGGTCCTCAGGAGCAACAGAGGACAAGCCGGCTCCTTCTTCTATGCGACGGCCCTTCAGTTATTTGCAAATGGCCTTCGTATCTCCTATTATTCTTCACTTCTCCAGGCTAAACATACCTAGCTCTTTGACCAAGTCCTCACAGTGTTTGGTTTCCAGCTTGGCCACCCTCTGCTGAACCAATTCCAGTGTCTCAGGTGACATTTGGGGAAAGCACCAATCAGGCCAAAAACGGTGACATTTGGGGAAAGCACCAATCAGGCCAAAATGGCTGCCACACATAGGCCTCCCACAGGTCCCTCAAAAAAATGGGGCCCCGGATCGCCTGAGGCCACAACGTGAATGGCCAGCAAGCGGAGCTCACCTTCCGCTTCCGCCTCGACACGTTCCTGCTGCTGGAACTGGGAGAAGAGGATGCGGGCGCGACGCTCCAGGTCCGAGCCGGGAATGTTGAGGCGCACATAGATGATGAGCTGCTTGAGGCAAGCGTAGTCCGGCGGATTGCGGAAGTCTTCCGAGTACTGATCCAGCCAGGCCCCCAGGATGGAGGAGATGGTACTAAGGGGGCGGAGTGGAAAGTGTGTTGGAGGGGGCACCAGGCATCCGGCCAATGGTTGTACCCAGGGCAGTGCCACACTGCAGGGAACGTTGTTCTCAACCGAGAGCCGTAATGAGGCCTGGCCCTCGGATGAGTAAACTTCCAGGGGTTTGGTCTGGATGATATTTAGCCTGCTGGCCTGAGTCCACCGGATAAGGAGAGCCGGCCCAGTGGCACGTGAATTGCCCCCTTTGCTAAGCAGGATCTGCCTTGGTTTGCATTTGGATGGGAGACTACCTGCGAGCACAGTAAAATATTCCACTTAAGGGATAGGGCCATAGCTCAGAGGGAGAGGAACATAGGAAGCTGCCATATACTGAGTCAGACCATTGGTCCATCTAGTTCAGGATTGTCTTCACAGACTGGCAGCGGCTTCTCCGAGGTTGCAGGCAGGAGTCTCTCTCAGCCCTATCTTGGAGATGCTGCCAGGGAGGGAACTTGGAACCTCCTGATGCTCTTCCCAGAGCGGCTCCATCCCCTAAGGGGAATATCTTAAGGTGCTCACACTTCTAGTCTCCCATTCATATGCAACCAAGGCGGACCCTGCTTAGCTATGGAGACAAGTCATGCTGGCTACAAGAAGACCAGCTCTCCTCGAGCATCTGCTTTTGCATGCAGAAGGTCCCAGGTTCAATCCCGGGCAGCATCTCCAAGATAGGGCTGGGAGAGACTCTTGCCTGCAACCTTGGAGAAGCCGCTGCCAGTCTGGGTAGACAACAATGAGCTAGATGGACCAAGGGTTGGACTCGGTATATATGGCATGTTCACACGTTTTTATCCTGTGGAGTCAGGCCAGCAAACCTAACATCATCCAGACCAAATCTGCGAAACGAGCATTCCCAAAATGCCCATCTGTGACACATCCACACATGACATTATACCTAACCCGGGAATGGGTGAAGCTACCCTTCTGGATTTTCCCCATCCCGGTACGCTGAGGAGGACACCATTAGGAACGCCAGCAGAGTGGGCACGATCCAAAGTCCGCCCCAGAAGTGCATCCCTGAAACTCTACCGAACTCTGCTGTTCACGCAGGCAGGGACAGGCTCCCCAGGCTGACCGACAGCCTCCCAAATAAGCCTGTAAGACGCCTCTGTGGCCAAAACCTCATGCTGGCTAGAAACTTGAGAAGTGGGGGAAAGACCAGCCCCGCCCCTTCTCAGAGACTTACTTTTTCAACTCCAGCCTTTCGTCCACAGCGTGCCTGGGGTGGTCTCCGTTCATCTGGAGATGGAACTTCCCATATCTAAGGGTCACAAAAAGCCAGTGAGCTTTGCTCAGCATCTGTTCTCAAGAGGTTAGTTACAGCCCACGCCTCCTCCAAGCAGCGGTACGGAGGCATGACCCCATTTTTCCTTCACAACCCCCCTTGTGTTCAGCTGCAAGGTGAGGACTGCCCTGGGATCCCCCAGCAAATAGATGTATGTATGTATTTACATTTTCTATCCCGCCCTTCCTGCAAGGAGCCCAGAGCGGTGTACTCCATACTTAAGTTCCTCCTCACAACAACCCTGTGAAGTAGGTTAGGCTGAGAGAGAAGTGACTGGTCCAGAGTCACCCAGCAAGTCTCATGGCTGAAGGGGGATTCGAACTCGGGTCTCTAGTCGAATTCAGCACTCTAGCCACTACACCACACTGGCTCTCTTCCCCAAAGATTTCCCAGAGGTGCGGTTGGTGGGGCACGCTTCACTTTCCCACCTAAAAATTCTGACTTGTAGAGCATTTAAGGCTTAGCCGGCGCTCTGTGTAGGCCATCTGATTTCTGCACGACTGTTCCTAGCAGGAAGCCAGCTCAGATCAGGGGCAGAAACACAACAGGGTTGTCGTGAGGAGAAACTCAAGTATGTAGTACACCACTCTGGGCTCCTTGGAGGAAGAGCGGGATAGAAAACGCAAATAAATAAATAAATAAATAAACTCCCATTCATATGCAACCAGGGTGGACCCTGCTTAGCTAAGGGGACAAGTCAGGCTGGCTACCACCAGACCAGCTCTCCTCTCCCAATAATAGGAAAGAACCCCACAAGAGACCAATTATAGTCTCAAATTCCCCGGGATGTTTTTAAATCCAAGACCTTTTCCAGTGGAAACTGCTCCATGAGTAAAGTAATTATAGCAATCAATACTAATCATAAACAAATCGTCCCATAACACATTGTTCTCTGGGCGGCTAGCTGGTTGAATCTGCTCATCATTCAGAAGTCATCTTCTTTCTCAGGGTTTCCCAACTTTTGAGTCCCCAGGCACTGTCGCCGAGGATGATGGGAGTTGTAGTCCAGCAACATCTGGGGACTCAAAGTTAGGAACCCCTGTTCTGCCTTGCTGTCTCTAAGCTCTTACTGAGTCCAGCGAGCACAACTGCCTTGATTGCAGAGAAGCCCACTGGCGTAAGGCCTTGGCAGCAAGGACGTAGAGGCCAGCGCCCCACCCGCCAGAATCCGCCGGGAGAATGAAGGGAAACAAGGGCTACCCACCTGTTCAAGAGGAGGTCCAGGACTTGCTTGGTGGTGGCGAAGGCCCGGTACGTACACAGGAAGATGGTGACGTAGGTCGAGTCGTTGCCTTTGAACGCCGAGACGAGGTACTCCACCAGCTTCTCCAGCGTGCCGGCTTTGATCGTCCGCACCTTGCACGTCTCGTAGAGGTTTAAGGCCGACTCGTTCTCAAACTGAAGAGAAGGGCGGCGAAACGTTAATATGGCCATAAGCACTTGGATGTTTTTTGCTAGAACAAAAAGACTTTCCCATCCGGATCTGCTCTATTCTCTGCCTCTGAAGGGAAAAAACCCACCCTAAATAACATTGAGTTCAGCAATCTCTATAAATTAAACAAATGAGGTGCATTTTGTTTGTTTTGAACTGCCAAGAAATTTAGGACCGACAAAAAGGAAGTACTTTTTCAGACAACATATAGTAAACCTATGGAATTCTGTGCCACAAGATTTGGTGACAGCCAGCAGCCTCAATAGGCTTCTCAAAGAAGTTTTTGTTATTCCCCTTGATACTTTTGGCTAAACGTTCCTCAAACTCTCTTTTCGCCTCCCTTATTGTCACCTTGCATTTCTTTTGCCAGAGTTTGTGTTCCTTTCTGTTCTCCTCATTTGGACAGGCCTTCCAGTTTCGGAAGAAAGTCTTCTTCCCTTTTATGGCTTCCTTGACGGTAGCTGTCAGCCAAGCTGGCATCCTCCTGGACTTAGTGGTACCTTTCCTCCTTTTGGGTATACAGTCTAACTGGGCTTCTAGTATTGTGGTTTTGAGTAAGCTCCATGTACTCTGGAGTGAAGTGACTCTCCTGATTTTCCCTTTCAGCTTTTAGAGAAGTTTCCCCTTCTGAAATTCAAGGTGTCTGTGTTCGACCTCCTTGGTGATTCTCTCCCCACATGTACAGTATGCTGAAATTGATGGCACTGTGGTCACTGTTCCCTAAAGGGTCGATGACACTGACATCCCGCACCAGGTCCTGGGTGCCACTCAGAATAAAGTCCAAGGTTGCCTTCTCTCTGGTCGGTTCCAAGACCAACTGTTCTAGGGCACAGTCATTCAGCGTGTCTAGAAATCTGACCTCTTTGTCATGACCTGACTGTGAATTTACCCAGTCTATGTGTGGGTGATTGAACTATGTGTGGGTAATTGGAGTATATATCAGGCAGTATGAAAACATGATAAATAAGTTAAAACAAACAAACAAACAAACAAACCACCTCGAGTAGTTTTTGTTCTGTTGAAAAGTTAGTAAACCAACAACAAAATGAAACCAGGAAGGGGGAAACTGCTTTGTGTCCACACAGCCAAATTCACAGGATACATACAAACCTGGTAAGCAACTCTACTTTGCATTTACACACTAGGGGTTTCCAGATGTTGTCAGACTACAACCCCCATCATCCCAATGGCCTTGCGGCTGGGGGTGATGGAAGCTGTAGAGAGACAAGGTTGAGAACCCCTGGTATCCCACATCACGCAGATATTTACAAATAAAATCCTTAGAACAGAATCAGGACTGCCTGGGGCAAATAAAGATCTCACTAAATAACTCTTCCTCTGAATATCCTAGTCTAGGCGCCACGGTTTAAAAGTCTAGGCGCCACAGTTTAAAAGTCTAGGCGCCACGGTTTAAAAGTCTAGGCGCCACGGTTTAAAAGTCTAGGCGCCACGGTTTAAAGGTCTAGGCGCCACGGTTTAAAAGTCTAGGCGCCACGGTTTAAAAGTCTAGGCGCCACGGTTTAAAAGTCTAGGCGCCACGGTTTAAAAGTCTAGGCGTCATGGCGGCTGGGATTCGCAAAGCTTTGGCTTACCCCCAGCCAGCGCTGCCCTTTATTGGCGGTGTGGTGAAGCTGGACTTTCCTGAGTGAAATGCTGTAGACTACGCCGTCTTCTACCTCTTCTCCGATCTCCTGGGTGGAGCTCTGGAAAGGGAGCAAAATGGGGAAAGCATAAATACAATTGCAGCCCGTCAGCTTCGCGGTGGCAAAATCAGAGCCAACCTCCAGCCAGAAAGGAATCAACCACCCTACATTTGAAGGCCCGAGGGTGGGGGTCATTGACCCACACTGACCCACCTCCCCTGTCTAAAAGTCTGCCCAAGGGAAGGGCCTCTTATTTCAGAATGCCGCGAAAACTGCAAAAATGCCTGCAGTTGGAGTACAATATTCCACATTTCTGAAGTTTTCATCCAGCAACCAAAATTCACCAGAAACGCAGGTTTTCTTCCCGTAAGCTCCGAATGCCTGGACCCGATGGTTGCTCGCTCACCTGGGGGATCCGGCCCCAATGAGACCACCAGCCTAGCCCCACCCATCTGGGGTCAGGGCCAGAGTTCCCTCTAACAGAGATTCCCAGATGTTGACAACTACAACTCCCAGAATCCCTAGCTGAAGTGGGGCTTTAGCTGAGGATGCTGGGAGTTGTAGTCAACATCATCTGGGATTTTTCTGTTAGGGGGAAGACTCGTCAGGGCTTCCAGGCTAGCTAGCATCGGCTTCCAGACAGATGTCAGCCACCATGGTGCAGTGGTTAGAGTGTGGGGCTTTGACTTGGGGGGGGGGTCCGAGTTCAAATCTCCGCTCAACCATAATGCTCACCATTATCCTTGGGGAACACACCTGCAGGACCAGTTCAAATAAGACTTTGCTGAACTGATCCACCCGCATCGGATAACGATTCGATAGCACCGCGACATCTCTCCCCTCTCTGGCACGCTCCCAGTTCACACAGGAGCGGCTTGTCTGTGCTGTCACTCAATGTGTGATCCAAATACTCTTTTAAAGCGGCATTTTGGAGTGTCTGTAGAAGGGTCGTCTGGATGAGCTGCACCCCATCCCAGTAAGGAATAACATGCAAGGGACAGAAAGAGATGTGCAGACACATCTTTATGATCCTTGTTTTAAAAACCCGCCAGGCCGTTGTGATTAATTTTGTATTCCTCTCCTTCTTTCAGATTAGAAATCAGAAGCGAAATTTTGTGCAGAAATGGCCAGCAGAACCTGGCAAGAAGTTGAACTGCCCCCTTTGCTAAGCAGGGTCTGATCTGGTTTGCATTTGAATGGGACACCACATGTGAGCACTGGAAGATATTCTCCTGAGGGGATGGGGCCACTCTGGGAACAGCATCTGCCTGCTTGCATGCAGAAGGTTCCAAATTCCTATCTGGAGATGCCAGGGAGGGAACTTGGGACCGTAGGAACCTAGGAAGCTGCCATCTACTGAGTCAGACCATTGGTCTATCTAGCTCAGTATTGTCAACCCAGACTGGCAGCGGCTTCTCTAAGGCTGCAGGCAGGAGTCTCTCTCAGCCCGATCTTGGAGATGCTGCCAGGGAGGGAACCGGGAACCTTCTGCTCTTCCCAGAGCGGCTCCATCCCCTGAGGGGGATATCTTGCAGTGCTCACACTTCTGGTCTCCCTTTCAAATGCAAACCAGATCAGACCCTGCTTAGCAAAGGGGGCAGTTCAACCTCTTGCCAGGTTCTGCTGGCAATTTCTGCACAAAATTTCGCTACCGATTTCTAATCTGAAAGAAGGAGAGGTCCTTAAGAGGACCAGTCGTGCTTGCGACCACAAGACCAGCTCTTCTCTCCAAGCACGGCTGTCAGCCCCAAGGCAGTGACGCCCCCTAAACAAAGCCAGGCAATGTGAGAAAAAGACAGCCGGAGTTGCTAAGGGCCAGAATGTTGCCCTTTGAGGCCCTGAGGAAAAACCCAAGAGGGCCTTGGTGGTGGAATTGTGTATGCAGCTGTGGGAAAGGAACGGAACCCTTAACGGAGCCAAGTTACATAACGATTCTCTCCGGAGCTGCTAGCTGGGAGAGAAAAGAGTGAAGAAAGGAGGACGCCAGAACCACAGAAGTGACACATGTGGGGCTGCCCTATCCAAGCTCTGCAAATCCAGGCGCCTTAATTTGCATGTTATGCAAATCAGCAGGTAGCAAATAATTTGCATGCTGGGCAAACGATGCGAATTAACTGACACACTCTCCAGTTGACCGGAGCCAAATAATTTCCTACCAGAAAATACCATGAAAAGAAATGAAGACCAGCAATAGAAACAAAAAATACGCTGAGCTTTTCAGCGAGGCTGAAAAGTATGTTTTCCTAGACACGCTTAAAGTAAAGGTACATAGGAAGCTGCCATATACTGAGTCAGACCACTGGTCTATCTAGCTCAGTATGGTCTTCACAGGCTGGCAGCGTCTTCTCCAAGGTTTCAGGAAGGAATCTCTCTCAGCCCTCTCTTGGAGATGCTGCCAGGGAGGGAACTGGGAACCTAGATGCTCTTCCCAGAGCGGCTCCATCCCCTGAGGGGAATATCTTCCAGTGCTCACACTTCTAGTCTCCCTTTCATATGCAACCAGGGCAGACCCTGCTTAGCTAAGGGGACAAGTCATGCTTGCTACCACAAGACCAGCTCTCCTCTCATAAAATAAACTGTGCCGTCAAGTCAATTTCGACTCCTAGCGCCCACAGAGCCCTGTGGTTTTGGTAGAATACAGGAGGGATTAACCATGGCCTCTTCCCACTCAGTATGAGATGATGCCTTTCAGCATCTTCCTAGATCGCTGCTGCCCGATATAGTACCAGCAGGGATTCGAACTGGCAACCTTCTGCTTGTTAGTCAAGCATGTCCCCCCTGCGCCACTTAAGGTGGTTTAGACACACTCACTTGGGAGAAAATCTGGTTGAAACCAATGGTACCTCCAGGTAGGCATGCCTAGAATGGATTGCATTAACAAGCCAAAAACCTTAAGCATTTCAATACACAGAGCTGTACATATCAGGTGGTACAAAAATATGATAAATAAATAAATACACAGGTAGGGAATGGTTTACTTCAAAATCAAACTACCCTCTCAGCTACCCTATAGAGATCCCCAGCTGATAAAAAACAACAACAGCAACATTCCTCAAGGATCACATTCCTTAATGTGAACCTCTCCCAGACAGATTCCTTACTGGATCCCTTACTCGGAATCCCACGGCTGAGCAAAATAGTGACCGCACGTTTTGCTCCAGAACTCCATTTCTACAAAGGCTAGAGCTCAGCTTTTTCAAATAAATGAAAGCTGGGAATCCAGGAAGCTAAGCAATCCGGGCGACTTGCTTAAAATCCAGGCACTACCCAGAAATCTGGGGGAGACCGCAACCTTCGACGCATGGCTCCCTAGAAAGCCAGGACAGAACCACACAACGCTGTCATTAAGAAAAGCATCCTCCTCTAGAGAAATGAAGGATATTCCTTCCCGGCCATATCTCCAAGACAGGGCTAAGAGAGACTCCCGCCTGCAACCTTGGAGAAGCCGCTGCCAGTCTGGGTAGACAATCCTGAGCGAGATGGACCCATGGTCTGACTCAGTAGACGGCAGTTTCCTATGTGCCTTATTTATCTAACCTGGGCTCAATCATTTGTTTTTCCACGTTCCAGAGGGGATAAAAACCACACCTGACTCGACAGTCAAAGCACGCGCTGAGCAAGCAGGCCAGAATCCAGCCCCTCTGGACAGCGGCCAGCATCTTTTGGGTCGGATCCCAGTTTCCGGAAACTCCTTTCCAAAAAGAGTTTACTGCTGAAAGAAAGCCATAGTGTTCGGCTCTCTCTGGGCAGAAAGAGAAAAGAGAGAGAGAGAGAAAAGAGACCACCACCAGAGTTCTGTGTTAGGGCTTGCAAACCTCCGAATGGCTCTGCGTGTTCCAGAACTGTATAATCACCACAGGGAGCCAACGGACGGCATTCCTAAGGTTGCGGATTCAAATCTCACGTGGTCTTCCTACCACCGTGCACACCAATAGTTCCTGCAACAGGGGTTCCCAGATGTTGTCGACTACAACTCCCACAATCCCCAGCCGCAATTGCCTTTGGTTGGGGGATTATGGGAGTTGCAGTCAACTACATCTGGGAATCCCCCGTTACAGGGAACACTCGTCCCTGCTAGTGCGTACCCGGGACAATCCTGAACATTATTCTCATTTGTCTTCCTCCAGGTTCTTAGAAGTCAAATATCTTCCCCTGCTGACTGAGCAAAGAGGTCCCTTTTAAAAATGGTGATTCTCTTGTATTTAGCAGGGGGAGAGCAACTGGCCCTCTCCGTCCCCAGCACAGCATCCCTCCAGTGGCTGCTGCTGGTGTCTGTCTTATGTTGTTTTTTGTTTAGATTGTGAGCCCTTTGGGCCATTTTATTTATTTATTTATTTATATCTGTGTAAACTGCTTGGGAAACTTTAGTTGAAAAGTAGTATATAAACATTTGTCGTCTTGTTGTATATCTGAGTAGGGACATAGATGCATATTCTCTGTAGTGTACATCCATGTAACTAACACACACACACACTATTGTGTTGTTGCCACTTCACATGCTGAAGCTGGCAATGTTAATTTTGAACTGCTAAGCCCGATGGCATATTATGGGATGAGCTGGGCTTAAAGCTTGGAGGAAGGTAGATTTTGGCTGAATATCAGGAAAAACATCTTGATTCCCAAGGGAGGCTTTCAAGCAGAGGCTGGACAGCCATGGGTGGGGATGCGCTTAGCTCTGGATTCCCTGCATGGAACTGGGGTTGGGCTGGATGACCTCTAAGACCCCTCCAACACAGCAATTCTTTCCCTCTATTATCTCTTTAAACACAGTGGCCCACACTGCAAGGTTCTCAGCTTTCCTTTTAAAATAAGGATTAAGTTTCCAGTCCATGTGGCTCTTCAAAGGAATGTTCAAAGGATGTCTGGGAAAACCCATCTAGGAAAATATCAGGCACCCCACAGAGGCTGCAACAGGTTAAGCTCCGAATTCTCCCCAGTGTTGGATCTCTCATTCTCTGACTATCCATCTATCTCAGTTCACCAGTCTCTCTCGGCTTCCGTTCCCCTTGCCCTTGCAAATTAAAATTAAAAACTCACTCAGCCATGAAACACACCGGACTGGCAGCGGCTTCTCCAAGGTTGCAGGCAGGAGTCTCTCCCAGCCCTCTCTGAAGATGCTGCCAGGGAGGGAACTTGGGACCTTCTGATGCTCTTCCCAGTGCAGCCCCATCCCCTAAGGGGAAGATCTTCCAGTGCTCACACATGCAGTCTCCCATTCAAATGCAAACCAAGGCAGACCCTGCTTAGCAAAGGGGACCACTCATGCTTGCCACCACAAGACCAGCGATCCTCCCTTAAGCCCTAGCAGCATCTCCAAGCAGGAAAGATTTTTCAGGGAAAAGTCTCCTGAAATCTCAGGAGAAGCTGCCCAAAGCCTTGGAAAACCACTGCCAGCCGGTGTAGACCAGGGATTCTCAACGTTGGGTCCCCAGATGTTATTGGACTTCAACTCCCATAAGCCCCAACCAAAGGCCACTGGGGCTGGGGATTATGGGAGTTGGAGTCCAATAATATCTGAGAATCCCTGGCGTAGACAATGCCGAGCCTAGGAGTCATACAAGTTAACGCCGAACATTGTGCTGAGCATAATGAAATTAATGCTGAGTGTGGGAACCATAGACATTGACGCTGGCTGCAAATCCTTCCCGGGTTTGCCCAAGTGCAGATGTAAAAGCCGAGGAAACCAAGTCCAGTTCAGTAGCGTCTCCCCGCCCGCCGTGGCTGCCTGCCCGAGCCTGTTCTATTAAGAAAGCCGTCCTGGAGTGACAAATACTTCATCAGCAAGAGGGCGCGTGAAGGAACCCTGAAGCCGGGATGGAAAGTTGACTTGGCAATTCCTCCACCAGCCTCGGCTCACGAGGCCGTGAGGAATGCCCCAACTTGCTGAACACACTCACTCCGTTTCCTTCCCCTTTTCAGAAAGAAGCCCATTCATATATTTTTTTTTCCCCTGCTGAGTGGGGCAATTGCCGGAGGTTAGCAAACCAAAGAAAGTCACAAGACAGTGTAAGACCACTGCCGTTTTTGCTGGGCTCAGAAACGTGTCTTTGGATTGCTTATTCTCGGCGTCAGCTCCCTCCTCCCGGTTTCTGCTGACTGTGGATGTTCTCCACATGATTCCCAGAAACGAAGGAAGCAAGAACAAAAGCGGATGAAGCCTGCCTTGGCACCTGCAAAAACACTTTTCAACGGAGAGAGGGCAAGGAGGTCTGCCCGGGGTTGCACAACACAGCCGCAAGATGCACACGGCTTGGCGTGGGACGCGGAATTCCACGTCCTCCGAAGCTCAAGGCCGGTGACTTTAAACAAAACAAAACCAAGTGGCTAGTCCTCAGGACCATGGCAACAACAGGATTGAGAGTAGGGTTGTCATATTTGGGCTTTCCAAATCGGGGTGCCCAACTTGCATATTATGTCAATTGGCTGGAAAATCATTTCTGAGCAGGACGGCATGTTTTGCTCCATCACTCCGCTTCTACAAGGGCTGGAGCTTAGCTTTTTATGTTTTTAAATGAAAATTGAAATCCGGGCAAATCTGGGTGGACTCAGCAATCTGGGTGAGATGTTTAAAATCCAGGTGAAACCCGGAATTCCGGGGGCCACGGCAACTCTAGTGCGCTGTAAAGTGTGCCATCGAGTCGGTGTCGACGCCGACTTTGGTAGAATACAGGAAGGGTTGACCATTGCCTCCTCCCGCGCAGTGTGAGATGATGCCTTTTAGCATCTCCCTCTATCGCTGCTGCCCGATATGTTTCCCATTTGTCTGAGAAACATACCAGCGGGGATCCGAACCAGTGGTTAGAGTGTTGGCGGACTAAGATAAGAGACCCGAGTTCTAATCCCCATTCACCCATGAAACTCACTGGGTAACTCTGGGCCAGTCACGTATCTCTCAGCCTAACCTACCTTACAGGGCTGTCGTAAGGATAAACATAACCATGTACACCGCTCCGGGCCCCTTGGAGGAATAGCGTGATATAAATGTAAGTAAATAAATAAATACACAAATAAATATTCAAAGTCATTCCCCGCTGCACCATCCGGTGGCTGAAGGCCCGCAGAAATCCAGGCGAAACGTTAGTGGCAATGCTTGATTCATTTCAAGACAATATGGGCACCACTTGCTTTCTCTGGATCAGGCCCCAAGAGTCTGCATTCACTGCAAATGGGGAAAAGAGCTGGTCTTCTGGCAGCAAGCATGAATGGTCCCCTCTGCTAAGCAGGGTACACCCTGGTTTGCATTTGAATGAGAGAATACATATGAACACTGTTAAGATATTCCCCTGTGGAGGTGGGGCCGCTCTGGGAAGAGCACCTGCATGCTTGCATGAAGGTGGTTCCAAGTTCCCTCCCTGGCAACATCTCCAAGATAGGGCTGAGAGAGATTCCTGCCTGCAACCTTGGAGAAGCTGCTGTCAGTCTGGGTAGACAATCCTGAGCTCTGTACTTGAGATCTTTTTAGGAGAGGAGAGCTGGTCTTGTGGTAGCAAGCATGACTTGTCCCCTTAGCTAAGCAGGGTCTGCCCTGGTTGCACATGAAAGGGAGACTAGAAGTGTGAGCACTGGAAGATATTCCCCTCAGGGGATGGAGCCGCTCTGGGAAGAGCATCTAGGTTCCAAGTTCCCTCCCTGGCAGCATCTCCAAGAGAGGGCTGAGAGAGACTCTTGCCTGCAACCTTGGAAAAGCCGCTGCCAGTCTGGGTAGACAATACTGAGCTAACTAGACCAATGGTCTGACTCAGTAGACGGCAGCTTCCTATGTTCCCTAGAAACAAGCCATTTTAAAGCCACTTGGCTCCTTCATGCCACTCGGGGAACATCAGGTGTACAGCAAAAGCTCACCCGTCTCTCTTGGTGGCAACAGATTCACTCATTTCTTGGGTTTCTAGAGGAGTGCCCCCATTTCCAGAGAGCGCCGGGCGCTTGAGAAAGCAATTATCCACTTGTGCAAAGTGACTGGGCAATTTCTCCTGGAGAGCTTAATGGCCCGCGGTCAAGAGGCAAAAAGTTCACCTCGGAGGGCTTGAGGAGCATCAATCAGCCACGCTGGGAAGGAGCGCAAGGGCCGTTTAGCAAAGCGAGAGAGAGAGCCATCTGCACAAAAACCCCAGCTGACGTCTCGCAAGCGGGCAGGAGCTGAGCGCAATTCGAATCCAGGGTCCGGACACAGACCCGGATTGCTGAATTCCAAAGAGGGGATGCAGTCCAACAGAGCTCTTGCTTGCGGGGTGAATCTGCTTCTCCTAGGATGCCAATACCTTAAAAACTATGTATTTATATTCCGCTCTTCCTCCAAGGAGCCCGGAGTGATGAATATTGTTATGTTCATCCTCACCACAGCCCTGTGAGGTGGGCTAGGCTGAGAGAGAAGTGACAGGCTCAGAGTCACCCAGCTAGTCTCATGGCTGAATGGGGATTTGAACTCGGGTCTCCCCGGTCCGAGTCCAGCACTCTAACCACTACACCACGCTGGCTCTCTATCTGAGAGGCTGGAGGGGGCAGAGCAGCACTAGGAGCCCAGGGACGCGGGTTCAAATCCCTCCTTGGCCCTGAAGCGCTGGCCAAACGCTCAGTGCTAACCTACCTTACAGGTTTGTTGTGAGGATAAAACAAGATAACCCTTTTTATGCCATCTTGGGAGAATTTGGGGTGGGTGGGATACAAATGTAAGCAGCAAACTGCTTATCAGGGAATGGGGCCGTAGCTTACTGGTAGAGCCTCCGTTTTGAATGCAGAAGGCCCCAGGTTCAATCCCTGGCAGCATCTCCTGGTAGGGCCGGGAGAGACTCCTGCCTGAAATGTTGGGAGAGCCCCTGCCAGTCAGTGTTGACAATCCTGAGCAAGATGGACCAAGGGTCAGACTCAGCAGAAGGCAGCTTCCTCTGTTCCTAGACTGTTGCCCCGAGACCCTGTCTTTTCAACAACTCTGCCCATTCCCAGGACACCAGGAGTTCCCATCCAGAACCCCCACGGGGTACCACTTCCGCCTTCCCTCAAAGTCACATCCGTGGGGACCTTGCCGGCCTCTATCCCCACCAGAGACACCACCAGGGTACTTGTGACGACTGGATCCCCTTGCCCTTGTCATCTTGGCCCTTTCTGCCACCTCCCCGGCTGTCGAAATTTAGATTGGAGGGTCCTCGGGGCAGGGACCTGGATTCTGCTTAGGTTCGCTGCAAAGCGCCGCCAACACTGACGCCCCCATATAGGTAATAATCCTGGGCCCTCGGCAGCAAGGCTGACGCTGAAGACAGAGGCCTGGAATCCGGGGGAAGTAACAGAAGGACGAGAGCTCTGGTTGCAAGAGAATCCCTGGGTATTGAAAGCAAGCCCATTAATGCACAAAGAGAGGCCTGCAAGACCGACACTTAAGGACCCATTAGTCAGCACTCAGTCAGCAAATACAAATAACGAAATATTTTATTAACCCGCAAGCAGGAGAGGAGCTTAGAGCAGCTATTTTTAATGGGGAGGTTTCCGGGCAGAAATCTCAGTGCAATGAGGTGGCTTTTCAGGCTTTGGTCCTGAAGCCACCAAGAGCCAATTCAAATATTCAGAAGGGGGGGGTCGTCAGGATCGGATCGCAGCCTCCCCCTTCCAGGAAGAAAAGGAGGAAATCTTTCTTCACCCAGCCCGCCACTGGGCTAATTTTCTAAGAGCCAGGAAATCCAAATATTCACTCCTCCCCCATAATGTGGTACAATCCTGCCGAGACTGTGCCACACCCCCTTGCTAAATTGGCTGTAATGCTCCAGGAACTAGGTCAAAGTGATCAAGATCAAGAACAAAACCCAACCAAGAAGCCTTCACAAGGGTCACAGGAACATAGGAAGCTGCCATCTACTGAGTCAGACCCTTGCTCTATCTAGCTCAGTACTGTCTACCCAGACTGGCAGCGGCTCCTCCAAGCTTGCAGGCAGGAGTCTCTCTCAGCCCGATCTTGGAGATGCTGCCAGGGAGGGAACTTGGACCTTTCTGCATGCAAGCAGGGGCTCTTCCAATGAACTATGGCCTCATTCCCTAACGGGAATATCTTGCAGTGCTGACACATGCAGTCTCCCATCCAAATGCAAACCAGGGCAAACCCTGCTTAGCAAAGGGGACAACTCATGCCTGCTGCCACAAGACCAGCCCTCCTCCAGTACCAGGTGGCAGTATCACATGACTCGCCCTGGCTCCTCAAGAGGTTTCCTTATTGGTCCGCCTGGCCCCCTGCAGTTCCCCCCTCTGGCCAGACTCCGACGGGGGGGCGCACAGGCCAAACGCCCACTCTGCACCTGCCAGGTCCGGGGTTCGAATTTTAACACACATCCAGCAAAGTCAAGAAACATTTCTAAGAGCAGATGGGAAATTCCTAACAGCGCCCCACTCTTGGCACGGAAAAATGTTCCGCGGCGTCGAATGAGTCACATCTTCCATTGCTCTTCTCCACTGCTATTATCACCTTCCGTCCCTGTTACTATAGAGCGACAATGCTCGGCTCTTCGCAGCGGGGAAACACTTGACTAACAAACAAGGTTGCCGGTTCGAATCCCCACTGATACTATATCAGGCAGCAGCGCTATAGGAAGGTGCTGAAAGGCATCATCTCATACTGAGCGGGAGGAGGCAATGGCCAACCCCTCCTGTATTCTACCAAAGACAACCACAGTGCTCTGTGGGTGCTAGGAGTCGAAATCGACTTGACACCAAACTTTACTTTACTAACTATCTCCGTCAATGAAGCCAGCTGTGACAACAATGGAAGCCACCGAGAGAAGGCGGGACTCCCGAAAACCCATTTTTAATCCTCCTGGGCTGATTTCTCCGCCACGCCCGTATACTTTCAAGCCCCTCTCTAAAGCCTTCAGGACTAGAACAGAGGTGGCCAGCCGGAGGCAACCCAGCAGCTGTTAAACTACCACTCCCATCATCCCCTGCAACTGCGAACTGTAGTCCGACAACATCGGGAGAGTCCTCTGCTATGCCGCCCTAAAATAAAAGCACCAATACACTCAAAAATATCCTCGATCCCTCTGGTCTTGGCTGTGTGTCTGCTCGCACAGAGACAGAACCCTTTCTAGTGAAACTCAGCAGCTCTTACATAATGCCTTGAAGTGCATGACTCAACTGCTAGCACCAAAAATACCTCCAAAACCCCTCTGTATCCAGTTCACAGAAACCAGCCTGTTTTTGTGAACTGGATGCAGCTAAAAAGCAGAACTGTTTGTCCGTCTCCCTTTCCAAAATCGGAACAAGCCGGCAGCTACGGCAACATAACATCCTTCTCTTCGTCACACTTTTCCATGTAAATGCTGGTGAGCGCCAGACCAGGCAACTCAGTTTCATTTCCCACTTTTTCAACCCAAAATTGAGAATTCAGCCAGAGGGGGGAAACCCTCAGCATGGGATAAATCACACATGCAACATCTAGTTTGTGCAAAATAAAGCCCACTTCCCGATTAAACCTAGAGATACCAAATTTTGCATCAACAATCCTGCCACTTGAATTAGCTGAATGCACCACTTCTGAAACATGCTGCATGAAAGGTTTACACACTTTTATTTGGGGTGTGTGTGTGTGTGTGTGTGTGTGTGTGTGTATATATATATATATATATATATATATATATATATATATATATATATGAAGCAGTGCTGAAGATGATCATAGTTTTGTTATTGTTCTCAGCAGATTTTTTAAACACTCAATAATCAAATCAGTAGTTCAAAAACAACACCATGCCCAAAAGACGGAGAAGACCTTTTCTCAGATTCAAACTGACTATGGTTCAAATTTACCATGTATGGTAATGATCCGATAAAATGAAAAAGGTTTGGAATCCTAAAAATTCAAAGCTGTTCTTTTACTTGCCCTTTGCAAGCATATTAAGAAAAAGTTCTACGACATCTACAGTCATCCCTCGCCAGCCGTGAGGGTTCCGTTCCGGGGAAACCTCACGGTTGACGAATTCGCGGTTGGCAGACGGGGTTAGGGGAATCGTGGCCACAAAAGGATCAGAAAATACAATAAAAATTAGAAAAAATCCCTCCAAATCATAATGTGTCAGTAAGAGAAGGGGAACCTCCAAAAATCACCCCCTGACTCCCCAAATCACCAAAAAAACACCCCACCAAATTGCCAAAAAAATCTTGCCAAAACACGGATATTCAGGTCGCAGTTGGAGAGACCTGCCACGATTTCCCATCCACGGATCTTCAAAACCGCGATCAGGAAACCGAGGCAAGGGATGACTGTATTTAATTTCTTGAACTTGCCTTTATTATTATTATTATTATTATTATTATTATTACATTCATATCCCACTCTTCCTCCAAGAAGCCCAGAGCGGTGTACTACATACTTGAGTTTCTCTTTCACAACAACCCTGTGAGCTAGGCTAGGCTGAGAGAGAAGTGACTGGCCCAGAGTCACCCAGCAAGTCTCCTGGCTGAAGGGGGATTTGAACTCGGGTCTCCCCGGTCCTAGTCCAGCAATCTAACCACTACACCACGCTGGCTCTTTAAGCGTAATCTAAGCAAAGCAGCTTGCCTAGTCAATGACGGGCTTCATCTTCTAGTCTCTTATAAATCTATCCAATGATTCAAGATGCCGCATTCGGAGGAGAGAATTTCTGGGCACGAATATTCAAGCCCTACTTAACCCGCCCCCCCAAAAAAACAAAAAACCAGAATTGGAAACTGTGCTCAATAGGGAAGCTTAATGGTTGTTTCTCCCCCCCCCCCCGCCATGTTTAAATTTTTATTGATTTTAACAATATCATAACCTTCACATCACATTAAACAAATATTGACTTCCCGCTCACATCTCCTCGTGAATCACCAACTACAGAATTAGCCCTTGCTGTAATAGTAATTCAAAACATATATCTTAAACCTTACAAACTCGATTTTGATCTACCCAACCTGCTGAAGCTTAATTCTCCCCCCACCCAAACGCCCATAGCATTCTTTGCACAGGAGAGGGTAGAAACGTCCCACCTCAACAAACACAATCTAATACGCAAAATAAATATGAAAGCAACACAAATGCAGGCGAGAAATGCGACAACCCTGTATTCAGTGATTGCTTTGTTTAACACCACCTTGCACCAGGGATTTTCTTCTTCTAGGCCTGGTGTCCACTATTGTGGCCTTCAGCAGTTCCTTTGCTTTCTGGCCACTCCAAAAGGCAGCAAATTCTGAACGGGTTTTCGCTGAAATTCAGCCTCACTTTCAAATCTACCTTTATGGAAAATGGATAAATTAATTAAGCAGGGGGTTCTCAAATTTGGAACAAAGGAACATAGGAAGCTGCCATATACTGAGTCCGACCCTTGGTCTATCTAGCTCAGGATTGTCTTCAAAGACGGGCAGCAGCTTCTCCAAGGTTGCAAGGCAGGAGTCTCTCTCTCAGCCCTATCTTGGAGACGTTGCCAGGGAGGGAACTAGGAACCTTCTGCTCTTCCCAGAGCGGCTCCACCCCCTAATAAGGGGAATATCTTCCAGTGCTCACACATCAAGTCTCCCATTCATATGCAACCAGGGCGGACCCTGCTTAGCTAAAGAGACAAGTCATGCTGCTGCCACAAGACGTAGCTGGACTACACGTCCCATCATCCTCAGCCGCAATGGTCCGAGTTGTAATCCAACCTCACCTGGAGACCCAAGTTTGAGAAGCCACTACATGAAACCAATCTTCCTGCTCAAATTCCTGGACAATTTGTACCAACGACGACACTTTTCCTACATCCTGGACAGGAGGCCAGATCCCTAGATTGCTCAGGCTAACCCTGAATATGTGGCAACCCCATCATTGCCCAAGTCCAAATCCCCCTTCAGCCATGAGACTTGCTGGGTGACTCTGGGCCACTCATCTCTCTCTCTCTCAGCCTAACCTACCTCACAGGGTTGTTGTGAGAAGAAACTTAACTATGCACACCGCTCTGGGCTCCTTGGAGCAAGAGCGGAATATAAAAGTGTTTTTTTTAAAAAAAAGACGATGGATATTTATACACCACTTTCTGAACCTCCATGTTCAGAGGCAGTATAGCTTTAAAAAGCAGGTGCCGGGAGGAGAACAATGTGGAGGTGGGCCGGGGCTTTAGACCCTGCTTGTGAGTTTCCTGGAAGCATCTGGTTGGTCGTTGTGGAAACAGGATGTGAGGTTAGGTGGGCCTTCGGTCTGCCGGCTGTGATGTGTTTATATTCAATAGCTCTAACTATTGTTGGATCCATTTGCAATAAAGAGGCGTAGATAATAGATCTGTCCCACTGCAATTGTTTTCCTCTGTTTGGGCAATTCCTGAACTGTTTTGGTTAGGAAACACCTTGCCGGCTCTGTTGCTTTTGGAAGTGTTTCCCACTCGGCTATCCTGCCTCCAGTAACCCCGCACTCAATAACCTAGTATTTTTGAAAAAAAGCAAAACGTTTCCTGGAAATTAATGTGGGACGACAAGTATTCCCAGAACTGAAACACAGATTTGCCATTACAAACTATGTTAAGGCCCGGCGCTCAACCTCCTCACTGGCGTACCCTGTCACAGGCATTTCCAGATGTTGTGGACTACAACTCCCATGATGCCCAGCCAAAGGCCACTGCAGGTCAGCACTGATATTTAGCCAGCATCTATAACCGGAGTTCAAACCGTCGATTATGGATGTTTACTGACATGGTTGCCATCCGTTGGCTTAATAATTCAAAGTTTGTTTTGCAACTGAGCTACATAATTGAGGGTTGAAGCTGTATTTTCGGTAAGAAAACAAAGTAAAAATAATTTTTTAAAAAAAGGCAACGCTCCAAGGATCAGAACGGCGTTAAATTGCATGAGGGACGGATTAAATAAAGTGAGAGGAGGGGTGGAACTGTACAATCTAGAGTGGACAAGGATCGCTTTCAGCTGCCAGTGCTGGAAACGCCGAGATGCCTGGAAGGAAAGAAGCCGACCACCCAAACAGGACAAATGGCCTTCATGCTTCAAAACAATAGCAGCAGGAAAACCTTTTAGCTCTGCCTTCCTTCCTGCCTCAGAGCCAGAGAGGAACAAGTCCAAAAGACCTATTAAAAGTTTTTTTTATTTACCAACCACACTGCAGCCAAACTTGGGGCCAGAGTGGTGTAGTGGTTAGAGTGCAAGAGAAGATTGCAAGAGAAGAAAAACCAATTTAAGTGTTGCATGGATTGACTACAAGAAAGCCTTCGATTCATTGCCTCACACATGGATACTAAAATGTTTAGAAACAAGTGGTGTCAGCAAAAACATTCAGATTATTATTTAAAAAGCAATGAGCATGTGGAGTACACAGTTAACAATCAATGGTGAGACACTTGGACAGCTTAGCTCTGTTGTTTGTAATCGCCATGACCCCACTTTCACAAATACTAAACAAAACAGGCCTCGGATACCAAACATCTAAAACATCCAGTCAAATCAACCATCTGCTGTACATGGACGATCTGAAGTTGTATGGAAAGTCCCAGTCAGAAATTGAATCACTGCTAAACACTGTCCGTATATTCAGTAGCGATATAGCAATGGAGTTTGGACTAGACAAGTGTGCTGCATTAATAATGAACAGAGGGAAAATAAGAAAAACAGAAGGAATAGAACTGCCCAATGGAAGCAAGATCAAGAACCTGGAAGAGAAAGAACCTTACAAATACTTGGGCATTCTCCAGGCTGATAACATCGCACACACTGAAGTTAAAAGAAAAATGGGAAGTGAATACATCAGGAGAGTTAGAAAAATCCTCAAGTCCAAACTCAATGGCGGGAACACCATACAAGCCATAAACACCTGGGCTATACCTGTTATCAGATACACTGCAGGGATAATAGACTGGACCCAGGCAGAGCTAGAGACGCTAGATCGTAAGACCAGGAAAATCATGACCATCAATCATGCTCTGCACCCCCGCAGTGATGTCGATAGGCTCTACCTCCCTCGCAGCTCAGGTGGAAGAGGAATGCTGCAAGTCCACCAAACAGTAGAGGAGGAGAAAAGAGGCCTTGAAGAATATATCAAGGACAGTGAAGAAGACGCACTTCAAATGGTCAAGAACGCGAAACTATTCAACACCAATGAAACAAAGCAGGCCTACAAGAAAGAACAAGTCAAGAACCAAGCAGAAAAAGGGAAAAATAAGCCACTGCATGGTCAATATTTGCACAATATTAGTGGAAAATCAAACATCACCAAGACCTGGCAGTGGCTTGTTGTTGAACTACAACTCCCATCATCTGCAGCAGGGAAAGTCTGCGAATCTTTCCCTGCCAGCTCTCCATTCCCATCTGGTAGGGAGGAGAGCTGGTCTTGTGGCAGCAAGCATGAATTGCCCCCTTTGCTAAGCAGAGTCTGCCCTGGTTTGCATTAGAATGGGAGACTACATGTGTGAGCACTGCAAGATATTCCCTTTAGGGGATGGGGTTGCTCTGGGAAGAGCATCTTAATGCTTGCATGCGGAAGGCTCCAAGTTCCCTCCCTGGTAGCATCTCCAGATAAGGGTGGGAGACTCCTGCCTGCAACTTTGGAGAAGCCGCTGCCAGTCTGGGTAGACAATCCTGAGCTAGATGAATCAAGGGTCTGACTCAGTAGAAGGCAGCTTCCTAGGTTCCTATCTCACATCAAAGCTCTTGGTTTTATAAACACACTCCAAACCCAGCCCACAAACTGCACTTTCACTTGCTTGTTGAAACATGTCATTCCCACTGGGAACAGACTCTAAAGCACACGGATTAAGAAGAGAAAATGCGCTTATTGTTGAATCACGGCTCCCTGGAGAATAATTCACTCCCCTCCACCACCCCCCACTCTTTTCTCTTTTCTACTGTTTGATGTATATTCAAAGACAGAGGGTCCAAACCACAGGT
Source organism: Hemicordylus capensis (assembly GCF_027244095.1). NCBI lineage: Eukaryota > Metazoa > Chordata > Lepidosauria > Squamata > Cordylidae > Hemicordylus > Hemicordylus capensis. Next base: position 3,082,542 of record NC_069673.1, on the reverse strand, counting down.
GTTGGTGGACTACAAAGCCCAGCATCCCCAGCTGCCTTCAGTCATTGTGGCTGGGAAGATGGGAGCCGTAGTCCGACAATTTGGGGGCGGGGGAAACCAAGGTCTAAGATGCTGGGGGAGAGATCACCACAAGACACATCATAAATATGATGGCTCCCTGTCCTCAAAGGGCTCACATTCTAAAAACAAGATAGACACCAGCAGCAACAGTCACTGGAGGTACCGTTCAACAAAAGTTCCCAAAACTTTCCAAAAGTTTACAAAGAAACAAAGTGTGGTTCCCTGTCCCGAAAGAGCTCCCTGTCTAAAAAGGAACATAAAGGCACACACCTTTTAGTGAGTTTTACTGCAACCTGATGAGTTTTTAATTTCATCTGGGTTTGTCCTAATTTTTACTCTACACTGTGTTTTTATTGGTTTCATTGTGTTCCATTTTATATATTACTGCCGTGAGCCTCCCTGAGTGGTATCGCACTGAAAGTGCGGGATATAAATATTTTAAACAACAACAATAATGAATTGGGGTCAGAGCCTTTTTAGGTGGGGGAGGGGGGCAATTGCCCTCCGGCCCCACACAAGGGTGTGTGTGTGGTGGGCTGTGTGTGTGTGTGGAATCAATAATATGGTTCAGCATTTGAAATGAATCATTGATCTTTTTCATTCAAGGCAGTAAAACTCATCAATTAACATATGGAAAAGGAAAACCAGAAGCGGAAGGAATTTCAGGAAACCTGCATGTTGATCCCAGAATCCAGGAACGGTGACCCAGTTACAGGCAACAGCAACACCATTTGGGAGGAAGAGGAGGAAGCCGAGAGAGAGCGCGTGCTGACCTTGAACTGTTTAACCAGTGGGCTAAAGAACAAAAAGAGAATCTCTAGCACACAAAACTGAAATGGGAGCAGGCAGAAGACCAAAAGCAGCGACGGTCTTTTGATAGAGAAACAGAAAAGTGGTCAGCTCTCTCGGATCAGGAGGGATGCCGTCTTGAATTCATAATAAAGGAAAGGTTGTGCCATCGAGTCGGTGTCGACTCCTGGCGCCCACAGAGCCCTGTGGTTTTCTTTGGTGGAATACAGGAGGGGTTGACCATTGCCTCCTCCCGCACAGTATGAGATGATGCCTTTCAGCATCTTCCTACATCGCTGCTGCCTGATATAGGAGCTCCCCCTATTCTGGGAAACACACCAGCGGGGATTCGAACCAACAGCCTCCTGCTAACCCTAACCCCGCTGCGCCATTAGGAGGGATCAAAACACGTACCCTTAGGCTGTTGCTCTTCCTTAGTGGGCTCAAGTGTATAAAATGTAGTGCAACTTGGTTGTTTTGTGAATGGCCCACTTCCCTTTTTAAATGATATCTTAAATGGTTTACACTGTTTAACTTTTAACTGTGATTTTTTTTAAAATGGAGTTTTATTGTATTTTAACTTCTGCAAACCACCTTGAGATTTCTTATGAAAGGCGGTATGAAAAAATGAATGAATGAATGAATGTGAACCCAGGATCAAGAGTTATTTCAGTATTTGGGGTCATTACCTTGACGCAGGATCATAGATGCTGGAGCTGGCATATTGTGCAGTGTTATGCTCGTGGGGGAACGTTGCCCAGTCGCACAAGAGAACTACTGTGCAAGCGCAAAAACAGCACAAATGAAGTTGCATGGCGCATATAGTTGCACTGTACCACAACCTTACCTGCACAATTTCTTGCCCTTGCACAACTGTGCAAACGCTTCTTTCCATGGTGTGCAAAAGGCAGCGTGGTACTGTCAGCCAGGGAGAAGAAAGTGGGGCGACGCTCCAACGCGCATTCTGCCTTCCAGGCCTCTCAGCATCTTTAAAGGCCCTGATAGGAACATAGGAAGCTGCCATATACTGAGTCAGACCCTTGGTCCATCTAGCTCAGGATTGTCTTCACAGACTGGCAGCGGCTTCTCCAAGGTTGCAGGAAGGAGATTCTCTCAGCCCTATCTTGGAGATGCTGCCAGGGAGGGAACCTGGAACCTCCTGCTCTTCCCAGAGCGGCTTCATCCCCTGAGGGGAATCTCTTCCAGTGCTCACACTTCTAGTCTCCCATTCAACTGCAAACCAGGGCAGACCCTGCTTAGCCAAGGGGACAAGTCATGCTTGCGACCACAAGACCAGCTCTCCTCTGGTGATGGGGATGATCCGGCTGATGAAGAGAAGGCTGTGTGGTGTAACACGGAGGGTGTATACTGTAAGCAAGCCAACGGCACGCTCTCTGTGATCGCCACAACATCTGCTTTTGTTTGCGGGTAAGCTGACTCACAAAGAGAGGTGACCTGCCCCACTTCCAGCTACCTGTGAGCTCTCCCACCAGCAAAATAAGACTCGCTGGACGGCACAGAGGTCTGCCCCTGGGGAGGGGGAGACCTGCCCGCTTGCTTCTGGTTCCTTCTGTGCCGGCTTTTGGGACAGAGATCCTGCCCGTTTGTGCAAGGAACGGAACGGCAAAGGAAAAGACAGAACAAACCCTGGCCATATCTTGTAAGCCACCTTGGCCCTCCCCTCCAGCTGTCCTTGGACTACAACTCCCATCATCCCGGACTACTGTCCACTGTGGCTGGGGACGAGGACAGTCACAGCTGTACAGGGCTGTTCTACGAACATAATAAAAACATCTGGGCCCCTGGCGTTTTCTCTCCACAGCTACTGAAGCAGCTGTAGGTGAGAACATAGCATAAGAGCACAAGAACAGCCCTGCTGGATCAGGCCCAAGGAAGCCCATCTAGTCCAGCATCCTGTTTCCCACAGCGGGCCACTAGATGCCTCTGGGGAGCCCACAGGCAAGAGGGATGTGCATGCCCTCCCTCCTGCAATTGCTCCCCTGCAACTGGCATTTAGCGGCATCTTGCTTCCAAGGCCTATAGCCACCAGATTAGTAGCCACTGATAAACCTGTCCCCTGTAAATTTGCCCAAGCCTCTTTTAAAGCCATCCAAGCTAGTGGCCATCAGCACATCCAGTGGCAGAGCATTCCATTGATCAATTACGCAAAAGTGTGGAAAAAGTACTTCCTTATGTCTGTCCTTAATTTCCCGACCTTCAGTTTCATGGGATGACCCCCGATTCTAGTGCTGAGAGAGAGAGAGAGAGAGAGAGAGAGAGAAGAATCTCCCTCTGCCCACTCTCTCTACTCCATGCATAATTTTACTCTACCAGGTGTCTCTCTACAGCTACTGAAAGTGAGAATTCTGCTCATGACAAATCCCAGGCGCCAGGGAGCCACGGTGCCTAGAAATTGAACCATGGTGCCTTGGTTCAATTTCAAGGTATTTAGAGGTAGTGTTATTTAAATCAACTCTTGCTTTGTCCCAGGCAGCCCTATTTATGCTCTAAGTGTGTCAAGGATAGAAAAACAAGCCCATTTACCCTAGCCTTCCACAAGGTTGGTCATTAAGTCTGGTAACTGTGTCAAGTGTTCTAGGCGGAGCCTGCGATTTGGGCCTGCCTAATAGATCCAGAGAACATTCGTCAAGGCCTGGCTTAAAATACCCTTTAAAAGTAAAGTGTGTGGTCAAGTCGATTCTGACTCCTGGCGCCCACAGAGCCCTGTGGTTTTCTTTTGGTACCATACAGGAGGGGTTGACCATTGCCTCCTCCCGCACTGTTTGAAATGATGCCTTTCAGCATCTTCCTGTCTCGCTGCTGCCCAATATAGTACCAGCGGGGATTCGAACCGGCAACCTTCTGCTTGTTTGTCAAGCGTGTCCCCGCTGCGCCACTTAAAGTGGCTCTTTTAGGTATACATAAACACAATCTACGGAGCTCAGAAGAACCTGGTGATTCCATAGGAGCTGGCTATCCTTCGCAGGCCTATATCCTTAGGGGGTTCCCCCCTCCCTCCGCTTTCCCCCCATTTTTCTTTTGCCAAATTATGTTTATGTCACGTCAAAGCCTATGTTTAAGAGATGTTTTTAAATTGTCGTCCTCTCCCCCCCCCACTTCCTTCCTTCCTCTCTCGGCTATATATATACACATTTCTTATCCTTGATTGTGTTGTACTGAAAACTTTTCAGGCCCTCTTTTAATTTTATCTACTTATTCATTCAATTTTTATCCCGCCCTTCCGAAATGGCTCAGGGCGTTTTACGGGCTATATTATCTAATGCTGTAATCTTTAGTTGAAATATGTCCTTTTAAAAAAAAAAAAAGAAGAAGAAGAGTCATCTCCAGGATCTGGCACAGATACACTACGAGTAGCGGAATCACCGGAATCACCGACGGAAAATTCTCCAACGGCCCCGCACCCCCCTCTGCATCCGTGACCTCCAGTGCACACCCGCTGACGAAGCAAGACATCAAATGTGCTCCATTTAATTCCCAGCTAAAAGCCCGTCAGAAGCGCGTACGCAGGCCAAGAACTCCAGCACCTCCAGCTGAGCAAAGATCCGGGGGGGGGGGCAAGGCGGGCAGGCAGGGTGCACCTCTCTGGAAGAATGGCCTTCTGTCACTCTAGGAGGATGCTCATTCCGGGAAACGGCTGTGGCGAACTCAGCGAGCCGAAGCCTCCCTCCCACCTCGGCGCCACTGCCAGCAAAGCAGTTTTCTCAGCACCAGCAGCTCTGTGTGATCTGCAGATTTCCCGTTCGAGCCTTTGCGTGGGCTAGGGACGGACGCAGCCGCGCTCAGCACGCCCACACCCGAGACCGGCTTTTAGCGAGAGGGACAGAGCGGGGGAGAGGTTAGGAATGAGGACTGTAAACTTTCACCCGCGGATCGGAGCGATCCAGCGAAGCTTCCGATGATTACCGTCGGCAGAGAACCGTTTTCGCCGGGGAGGGGAAAGGTCAGCGGACGGGGCCCAAATGTGTTGGTTTTTGAGCAAAGGACAGAAAAGCAAATATAACCTTTCCTTCCAACAATAAGTGGTAGTTTTCATTTGTTCCAACTAGAAGTACTTTATACTCCCTTCAATTCGGTATCCCCTGCTAACTTGGCAAAGAGGCACCTTTTAACATGGTGATTCTCTCTTTTTTTAGCAGGAGGAGAGCAACTGGCCCTATCCACCCCCAGCACAGTATCTCCAGTGACTGTTGCTGGTGTCTATCTCATGTTTCTTTTTAGATTGTGAGCCCTTTGGGGACAGGGTTCCATCTTACTTATTTATTATTTCTCTTTTTATTGTCAATGTTGTTGCTGTTGTTACAGATATCGTCGCAGAATATAGGCTGTTCCCAGTAAAGCTGCTTTTTGTAATTGGCTGGTGGTGATTTCTGTGGCCCCTCTGGTGTTGAGGTGCTCTTCAAGGTCTTTTGGAACTGCACCCAGGGCGCCAATGACCACTGGGATGATTTGGGTCTTTTTCTGCCAAAGCCTTTCAATTTCAATTTGTAGATCTTTGTATTTGGTGATTTTTTTCTATTTCTTTTTCTTCTATTCTGCTATCCCCTGGTATTGCTATGTCGATTATTTTCACTTGTTTTTCTTTCTTCTTGACTACAGTTATATCTGGTGTATTGTGTGGCAGATGTTTATTATTATTATTATTATTATTAATTCGATTTCTATACCACCCTTCCAAAAATGGCTCAGGGCGGTTTACACAGAGAAATAATAAACAAATAAGATGGCTCCCTGTCCCCAAAGGGCTCACATTCTAAAAAGAAACACAAGACAGACACCAGCAACAGTCACTGGAGGTCCTGTGCTGGGGGTGGAGAGGGCCAGTTACTCTCCCCCTGCTAGCAAAGGGGACGACCCATGCTGGCTACCACCACACCACCTCTCCTCCCCTGACCCTCCTCTAGATGTAGGGAGCATCTCTGGACGAAACGGGCACGCCGTCGGATCTGTCAACGCGAGTCTCGTGATGCGAGTGGAGGGGCAGGAAGCAGCCCTCCTCCTCGGAGCAGCCAATTCATCCGAATCGGGAGGGTGTCATCTCCGGTTAGCTCTCTGCCCTGGGAAGAAAGCAAGCCTTCACGGCCGGCAACCAGGCCGCCGACCGGGAAACCACAACAGCGGAGCAGGGTCAGTGAACGGCGGTAACCCTGCTCAATGTCGCCTCTGTCCGAATTCTCCCCGGAGCGGCAGAAACGGCGCATTGTGCAGAGACCAACCAATGGGGGAGAAACGGAAAACCGGCCCCCTCACTCCCCCCTGTAGGACCGTGACCCAGTAAACAGCTGAAGCAGGAAAATGCAAGAACAGGCTCCATTGAAGGGAGAGATGCAGCCCCTAGCAAGAAGCAAAGCCTTTTGTTTCCCAGGACCGCTTGCCACCCCCAGCAGCTACAGCTGACAGAAGGCCCCCGCCGCTTGCTGCTGCCAGCAGGGCTGGAAGCTCTTTGTGCCCCAGATTCACCCGGGGTCTTCCTTAGTGAATCTCGGTGTCCAGCGTCCCCCGGACATGATCCAGATGTTAGGACGTGCACCTGACATTCACGTCTCTGTATTTGCCAACTGTGTCTCGTTTCAACGCCAGAGGACATCAACAGCTGAAGCAGGGCTGCTCAGCTGTGGTCCTCCTGCAGATGTTGGCCTACAACTCCCATAACCCCTTGCTACTGGCCACTGTGGCGGGGGATTATGGGAGGTGGAGTCCAAAAACAGCTGGGGGGGCTGCTAAGTTGAGCAGGGACGACGTATTGGGGGTCCGCAAAACAAAACAAAACAGGGTCAAAAGCAAGAGATACCAACACGTTTAAAGGACTCAGATTTGGAAGTAAACATGACATCCAAAACACAGCGACGGATGGGGAGTTCGGCGGTAGAGCATCCGCTTTGCACGCAAGAGGTCCCGGGTTCAATCCCTGGCAGCATCTCCAGATAGGGATAAGAGAGACTCCTGCCTGCAAGCTTGAAGAGCAGCTGCCAGTCTGTGTAGACAATCCTGAGCTAGATGGACCAAGGGTCTGACTCAGTAATTGGCAGCTTCCTACGTTCACACACGGAGGGCAGACCAGGGCAGACCCTGCTTCGCCAAGGGGACAAGTCCTGCTTGCTTCCACAAGGCCAGCCAGCCTCACTCCAGACCAGCTCATGGAAGAGGGAGCCAGCCGACGCGAGATTCGGGGCTCTGAGAAATTCATTGGGGCCCTGTTTAGATGCATGGGCAGGATTCCTAGAGTGATCTGCAGTCTGAAGGCACTTGTGTGGTTGTTGTGATCCAGTCGGGAGCTTGCGACAAGGACCGATACATTCTATTTCACTGCTCACATGGTGGGTGCGTCACGGTCCCTGGCTTTGTGTTGTGTTTTTGAGGAAGGGAATGAATGGGAGGGATTATATTTCGTGCGCCTGATACATGATCTGTGCAATTGTTCATACTCTGTGTGTGTGTGTGTCTATTTGCAATTGTATCAAAACCAACAAACACTTAACATGAAAGATATGCAGAGGGCTGACTATGCCACTATCAGTAGTGGGGGAGGAAAAAAATCACAGCAAATTCTGTACTCCACGCACGTCAAGCGCATGGACCGCTTGCCATCTGGAAGGGACCCTTCCCAAGCGCGGGAGCCGTCCCTGGTCCAAACTCCACAGCTTTACGGCGGAAACCCCACTGGACTTGGGCGCGTTTATGACTTTACGGACAATTTCAAGGCCTCTGTGCACTTCCGGCATCCTAACCTGCGGCAGGTGTTGCAAGCCATTCCGGTATAGGATAAAAGCTCCATTGTGCTCCCCACAGACAGCTGAAGCCAGACATCGCCTCTTCTCTCCCCGCCCCCGGAATATAAATTCCTGGGGTTTGGGGGCGAGGTATGGAGGGGCGGCGCTGCCACCGCCCACCCGAAGTCCACAACGGCCATTGTGGCTGGAAAGGACGGAAACTGCCGTCCAACAAGACTGTCTTTACTCGAACCCAAGACTAAGTTTTCCGCAAGGTGGTTTTTGATGTTAGAAATTGTGGGGTGGTCTAAAGCCACCTAATGGTGCAGTGGGGAAAGGACTTCATTTTCAAGCCCGAGGTTGCCGGTTCGAATCCCCACTGGTACTCTGCCGGGCAGCAGTGATCTAGGAAGATGCTGAAAGGCCTCATCATCTCATACTGCGCGGGAGGAGGCCATGGCCAACCCTTCCTGTATTCTGCCAAAGACAACCACAGGGCTCTGTGGGCGCCAGGAGTCGACACCGACTCGACCGGCAGACTTTACCCTTTACCTTAAATCCAGAGTGCTCTTCCTTTTGGATAAATACAGGTATAATCCATATTTAAGCTCTACTTTTAGAATCTGAAATTCAGAGTCATCTTCTGTTTGGGTCAATATGGCATCTGGAAACAGGAGACGCATGCCGATGCCGGGGGCATGGCACGGGGAACCACATGGCCCTTTCCAGCTGGCTGGGTGAGGGAGGGGCAAGGAGGTCCCCTGGGAGAGGGGTGAGGGGGTGCTGGGGTGGCCCCCCCCCGGGCCAAGCAGCCCAGAGACATTTAGGGCTCAGGAAATCCACTTGCCCACTTCTCTATGACGAGTGGGGGAAAAGCCTAACTAGTAATGAGTCAACACAACCAGCACAGCGCAGTGGTTAGCATGTTGGACTAGGACCGGGGTGACCCGAGTTCGAATCCCCATTCAACCATGAAACTCACTGGGTGACTCTGGGTCAGTCACCTCTCTCTCCGCCTAGCCTACCTCACAGGGTTGTTGTGAGGACAAACATAACCACGTACACCACTCTGAGCTGCTCGGAGGAAGAGCGGGATATATATGTGAAAATAAAAAAAACAAACACAGGGGGAGCATCTGACGAGTAAATATTTGGCGGGTGGACTGAGCCATCACTTCTTGACCCTTATCTCCCCCTTGTCAGTAGCGGCTTGTCCTAAGGATTGGGGGGGGGGGCGCCAGAGGAGGACGGCCTCTCTCCCATGCGACCTGCAGGCTGGCCTTCATCAGGTAGAGCTGTGCGGTTAACCGTGCAGCTCTACCCAAAGGGCCAGGCTGCAGGCAGCAGAGCTTTTCGGCGGGGCGGGAGAGTGGGGCGCCCCCCCTCCGCCCCCTTAGGATGAGCCGATACTGCCCCTGTGCCAACCCACTGCCAAGGTTGACAGAAAAGCACGACTTCGGTTAGGTTTATGGCAAGTAATCAAGCAGCAAGCGAGCTGCAAAGGTTTGCCGTAAGGAGCAGCCGCTTGATACGGAAACCCATCCGCGCCGCCACCCAGAAACTTGTTGGATTACTTCTTTGCAGGAGGTATTTCTCATTTAGGCAGGCTTAAGATCAGACAGAGGCAGTCTCTCTCTCTCACCCCCGCCCACTCCTTTTCCATGTCCGCCTACATTTCTATTAATGTCATCCATAGGAAGAATAGCCGATTAACCGGCATGCACCCAGGAGGTCGAGAAAACACAACCCGTGCAAACATCACGCCGTGTGGAATCTGCCTGCCGAGGGTGCAAAATCTGGAATTAGACATGAAAGCAATTTGGAATCAGACATGAAAGCCCGTCGCAGCGTGCACTGAAGACAAACACCCGAGCCCTGGAGACTGAATGCAAAAGGTCACCGTCCATTTTCCCCTTCCTCTTCTTCTCGCCGGAGAAACGTCTGCGCCGCGAACAGCTAGGCTGATCGCAAGCGTGCATTCCTTGCGACGAAGGGGGCGAGAATCTGGCGCCTCCGTCAAGGGCATCACGGAAAGGCGGACTTTAAACAACAGAGTACACTTTTGGAGGGGGGGGCAGAAAAGTTTCCAGCTGTTTGTGACTGCAGCGTATTAAAAATGGCCAACACACACACATTCTAAAAATAAAATTAAAAAAAGAGCCAGCATCTCAGATTAAGTGATTCCAGTTGTCTCCTCTCAAGTCAAAGCGGCATCCCTCCCACCCCACGTCAACATTCGGGGGCCCTCCCCACATGAGCCTCGCCTGGCGCCTGATAACTCAAGCTGTGTCTTTACAGTGTTAGCAGCTGGCGGGGTTCAGTACCATTCGGAGGGAGCGGATGCTCGTTGTGATTTTTAACAACAAATATTTATATACCACTTTTCAACAACAACAAAAAAGTTTCCAAAGCTGTTTACATAGTGAAATAATAAATAACTAAAATGGCTCTCCGTCCCCAAAGGGCTCACAATCTAAAAAAAGAAGCATAGGATGGAAACCAGCAACAGTCACTGGAGGGGTACTGTGCTGGGGATGGATAGGGCCAGTTGCTCTCCCCCTGCTAAATAAAGAGAATCGCCACTTTTAAAAGGTGTCTCTTTGCCCAGTTAGCAGGAGATAACAACATCTACACCCCTAGAGATGGGAAAGAGGCAATGGCAAGGCTTTCAGTGTGTTATCATGCTTTGAGTGTCCTGGCCGTTGGCTAAATCTGCTAAATCTGCAATGGTTTTCTAACACACTTCAAAGTTTTTAAACCACTAAAACGACTACAAAATTTTATCAGTGTTGTCTGAGGATTGGAAATTCCTGACCCGAGGGGTCAGGAATCTGCTACCAAAAGCTGGTCTTGTGGTAGCAAACATTAATTGTCCCCTTTGCTAAGCAGGGTATGCCCTGGTTTGCATCTGGATGGGAGACTACATGTGTGAGCGAGCACTGTAAGATCTTCCCCTTAGGGGATGGGGTCTTTTTGGGAAGAACACCCGCCTGCTTGCAGGCAGAAGTTCCCAAGTTTCCTCCCAGGCAGCATCTCTAGGGATGGCTGAGAGAGACTCCTGCCAGTCTGTGTAGACAATTCTGAGCTAGATGGACCAGGGATCTGACTCGGTAGAAGGCAGCTCCCTATGTTCTTCAAATACTACTCCATGGAAAGAATACAACAATTTGTTCATTGTTACCCAACTCTGACAATAATTCTTTGTGCAAAAAAAAAAAAAAAAGCCTGCTATTTTACCCTAATGGTTTGGTGGTAGGGAAAAGCTGTGAGTGCAACAATGCGACCATCTCCATTTTCCATCTCGGGGTGGCAGTGTCAATGTTGCTCAAAATCACTATGAGCATTCAACCCCCTAAAATGGCACCCATGGCCAAAATCTGTGGGCCGGGCTCAGGAGCTACATGGAAATCAAGAAGCAAAGGAGATCAGAAAGGGGCAGCCAACTTCAACTGCAAGGGCCGACTCAATGGATACTCGTAAGCCAGCATGAGCGGCGAAAATGCTTTCCTTGTGGGCCTGAGCACTGGGACTTTGGATCGCCAATCTGGCTCAAACACCAGTGAGTAAGTCACCAAACCTGACAGGTGGTGCCCCCGAGGACATCCACATTGGAAAATCTCTGCGCCTTGTAAGACGCACCTTTTGGAATTCCTAAAAGTGTGTCTTACATAACCTTCAACTGTGTTCCTTTTAATGACTCAGTATATGGCCGCTTCCTATGTTCCTAATGTATTTAACGCATTTAGGAGAACGTCTTCTTCGTCACGAACCCCACTGCCCATTGAGATCATTCGGAGGGTCCATCTGCAATTGCTACCAGCTCGTCTGGGGGCTACTCGGGGACGGGGCCTTCTCCGTTGCTGCCCCGAAGCTCTGGAATGCGCTCCCTGCTGAAATAAGAGCCTCCCCATCTCTGACAACTTTTAAAAAGTCTTTAAAGACCCATCTGTTCACCCAGGCTTTTAATTAAATATTGTTTTAATCGTTTTAACATTGTTTTAATTTTTTTAACATTGTAAATTGTTGTAGCTTTTTCTGTTATTTAGATTGTTTTAACTAAGGTTTTAACTTTCCTGTTGCCATTTCTTTTGCTTTGTTGTCAACTGCCCAGAGACGTAAATTTGGGGCTGTATAAAAAGATGTCGGTTGATTGATTTAAGTGCCATCAAGTCGGTGTCGACTCTCAGAGATCACATAGAGAGATTCTCTCCAGGATGATCCGTCTTCAGCTTGGCCTTGAAGGTCTCTCAGTGGTGCCTTCATTGCTATCGTTAAAAATATGTTAAATAAATAAATAAAATGTCCACAGTGACTTGCAATAACTGTCCTAAAAAGGGGTTAGGGAATCGTTTAAGGAGGTCGGGAAACAGAAAGAGCAGCCGGGTTCACAATGTTCATCAGCTGCCTGGCATCCAAGAATGAGAGAATGCCATCCGGTATTGCAGGAATTCCTGGTGACAGTTGCAAACTTGCTAGTTTGCCCACGGCTAGCCGCCCCAAAGTTACGTAATAATACTTACATTTCTGTTTTGTCGTGGTTTGAGATCAACAACCTGGCTTGTCATTTAACATACTTGGCATCTGAACATTCTCATAACATACCCGAACTCTCAGTAACCCTTCCAGCAGCCCTGTAAGGTAGGCCAGAAGCGTCACCCGCAGTTGGCGGGCCGCGAAAGCCCTTGCCATGATCAATCTGGTGGTCCTTAAAGGGCTACACAGCCTATCGCCGGTTTTCCTGCAGCTAACTCAGCTGGTCAGGAGGAAAGCCGGTCCTGTGGAAGCCAGCATGAAGGGCCCCCTTTGCTAAGCAGGGCCCACCCTGGTTTGAATTTGGATGGGCAACAAGCAAGAGCTGTCAGATGTTCCACTTACGGGATGTGGCTGCAGCTGAGTGATAAAAGGTCCCGGGTTCAGATAGGGCTGAGAGAGACTCCTGCCCAAAACCTTGGTGAGATGATGCCAACCCGTGTAGACAATCGTGAGCTAGATGGACTCGAGATAAGGCAGCTTCCTATGTTCCTGTGTAGCCAGCCCTCTGAAATTGTTCAGATGCAAGAGTGAACATGTCCCCAATTTGAATTCGGGTGCGGGGAATTGTCAGCTATATGACCCTTGGGGGAACAAGGGGATAGGCCATAAAGTTTTTAGCAAAGGTAGGTTTTAAAGCAGGGTGTCTCAACCTTGGAAGCCAGACGTGGCTGGACTACAGCTCCCATCATCCCTTCCACCTCTGTGACAGGGGGATGATGGGAACTGTAGTCCAACAATATCTGGGGACCCACAGCTGAGCACGGCTGCTTTAAAGGAAGAGGAGAGCGGGAGCTTCACATGGGGCAGACATCACGCTCCCACAAGCAACTGGGTGACCCTGGAAACGCGGTCAGGATCTCTTGCTCGCCCTCCCTCCCCCTGCCTACCCCAGAGGAAAAGAAAACTATTCCCAGCTGCTACTGAAGACGGCTCTCGGGAAGTTTGTCTCCACAGGAAGGCAGAAACTTGAGGCACGAAAACAATTCCATTGATGCCGACAGAGGACAAAAATTCGCTACGGAGCGGCCCGCAGGAGAAAAGTCCCTCGTATAAAGAGGCGCTGGGCCGTGACCGGGAGGGGGGGGGTGCCCGTTACAGTCTTCCCCAGAGCTCCAAAGAAACGCAAAGCCAAATAAAAGAAGGGGGCCCATTTGGGTCAGCCCCGTCTCGCCCCAGATACTTGGGGAGGCAGCCGTGAGGCTCGGGAAGGAGGCGGCAGCGGCCACCGGATTTTGAACCCAGATCCCAGGGCACCACCAGGGTCACAAGGCCACGGATGCAGGTTCGACGCACAGGCAGCATTCCACGTCGGCAATCAGCAAACCTGCTTCCAGGCCTGCCTGGCCAACAGATGTGTGAAGGCCACTGAAGGACTGAGAAACGCTTGGAATTTACTTCGAGGTGAAACAGGATACATAGCAGACTGCTGCAGCGGAGGTTCTCTGCTATTCTGCACCAGTTTAGGTTGCTGCCTCCTCCACCAGCATAAGATTTCTAGCTGTTAAGATACACATACACACACACACACACACACACACACACACTGGAAATGCACCAGACAAGGTCACATATGGAGTCTCCCATTCAAATGCAAACCATGGTGGACCCTTCTTAGCAAAAGGCAGCAATCTGCCACCACAAGCCCAGCTCTCCTCCCCAAAGAAGACAGAGCCTTTCTCCATCATCATGGGCGGCAGCAGCGTTTGTGTATTGCAGGAGAACAACATAAGGCTGCCCTGCTGCTGCTGCTGGAGGACTACAATTCCCATCACCCCCTGCCACAGAACACTGCAGAAGGGACAGTGGGAGTTGCAGTTCAACATCTGGGGCGCCAGAAATGGTGCTTTCAAGGGCTCAAAGTGGTTCATAGTTCTCTTCTCTTATCCTCCCAACCCCCTTCTGAGTATTATTCTTCCCAAACTGCCAATATTATTATTATTTTTACATTTTTATATCCTGCTCTTCCTCCAAGGAGTGCACTACATACTTGAGTTCCTCCTCACAACAACCCTGTGAAGTAGGCTAGGCGGAGAGAGAAGCGACTGGCCCAGAGTCACCCGGCAGGTCTCCTGGCCGAAGGGGGATTTGAACTCGGGTCTCCCCGGTCCTAGCCCAGCACTCTAGCCACGACACCACGCTGGCTCCACAGCAGACTGACAGGAGAGCCCTGCTCAGTGAATCCATGGCAGAGGGAAGATTCGAACCAGGAAGCACCCTCTCTCCATGCTCTCTCTCTCTCTCCCCCAGGCAACTAGGAAGAAAGACTTTGGAAACGGAAGAGATTGCAACGGCCTTTCTCCAGTGCCACTGGCATGCCGAGACTTCGAGTTCAGCGCGAGAATCTCAGCGTCCCTTCAAGGAGGATCCGATTTCGGGCCCTTGTGGTTGGGAAGGTATGCCTGGCTGTGTGCGGCTGATGCCTGCCTGAAATCTCCGAAGCCAGGGAGGAGGCAGAGGACGCTCGCCAGCAGCTGGCCTGCATAGTATCTTGCTGCTCCCCGTGACGGGCAGAACCCAGAGTCAATTGCATAAGCCGGCATGATGGGCATGATGCGTAACGGGCTGCAGAATTCCCCTTCCCCTGTCAGGAGCGGCCCTTGCTCAGCTGCTATTTTTATCATTATTTAATATTTGGAAAAGCACAGAACTCACACAGCCTTCACTGCAACTCCTGCAGAGGCGTAATGCTCAGCAATAATTAAATATTCCCTCCCTAGGGTTGCTTTCGGGGGAAGGGTAGAGAAGAGCCTACGGTACCTCCGTACGGTCTACCCAGGCTGGCAGCGGCTTCTCCAAGGCTCCGGGCAGGGGTCTCTCCCGGCTCTATCTGGAGATACTGCCAGGGAGGGAACTGGGAACCTTTTCTGCAAGTCTGAGCACTGCAAGAGATTCCCCTCAGGGGATGGAGCCGCTCTGGGAAGAGCATCTAGGCTCCAAGTTCCCTCTCTGGCAGCATCTCCAAGACAGGGCTGAGAGAGACTCCTGCCTGCAAGCTTGGAGAAGCCGCTGCCAGTCTGTGAAGACAATACTGTCAGATGGACCAAGGGTCTGACTCAGGGTCTGACTCTATGCATGCAAGCAGGCAAGTGCTCTTCCTAGAGCGGCCTGGGAATATCCCCCAGTGCTCACACTGCTAGTCTCCCACCCAAATGCAAACCAGGGTGGGCCCTGCTTAGCAAAGGGGACCAGTCATGCTTGCTACCACAAGACCAGCTCCCCTCCCAGGATGCCAAGCCTCTGATGGACTGCAAACACACACACACACAAACTCCCCCCCCCCCCGCAGCATCCCTAACCTGTTGCTAAGCAACCCACTTTCTGGCTTTCCCTTGGAGGGAGAGCTGAACAAGCTACAGTAACAGGCCTGCAAGGGGTGTGCGGGGGGCACACAAGCCTGCAAGATGCAGAGACTAAAGGCAACCTCTCCAGAATGCAAATCGCCTAGGAGACAGAGACCACCAAGGCCAGATAACAACCCCCCCACACACACACACTCACAACACACACACACACACACAATTGACAAGCGGCTGGAGGCTTATTGTGTTCAGCAGCAGCACCCCGACCCGACCCTCTCAATTCCCCCCGCCTCGAGCTGGAGCGCATGAGAGCTGACACCCCGCGGCACCAGCCCGGCACAATGCGCCTTTTGTTTCCGCCACTGAGGAATCTCTTGTGTGTTGGGCCCGCCCTGCTCTCACCGGGGGCTGAGCTCTGTCCTCAAGAACGCCTGCAGGAGAGGAGACCCCTCCGGCATCGCCCGCTGCATCCTCAAAGCTCACAAGCCCCTCCGCCTCAGCAAGGTACTGCCCGCCGGAGGGCACTTCTCAACCACCCGATTGAGGAGGTCACAGAAAATGGGGAGGCAAAAATCCTTTGGGGTTTTCGAATACCAACTGATAGGCATTGAGCGCACAACCCGCCGGATCGGGCAGTCATCGAAAAGAACCGGATTCCGATCATTGATATTGCAATGCCAGGGGATAGACGGGTCAACGAAAAACAACTGGAGAAAAGAGCGAAACACAAGGTCCTCCAGATTGAAACTGAGCGGCTATGAGGAAAGAAAACAACAGTGGTGCCCATAGTTGTGGGTGCCCCTGGTCAGGGTGGATTTGATTTAAATCAAACTGATTTAAATCACGATTTAAATAACTAGCAGGGTGGATAAAAATTTAAAAAAAAATCCGATTTAAATCAAAAAAATCTGATTTTTTTTTATTTAAATCCGATTTTTTTTTATTTTTATCCACCCTGCTAGTGATTTAAATCAGTTTGATTTAAATCAAATCCACCCTGCCCCTGGTGCAGGACCAAAAGAACTTGAACACCATCTCGACACCTTGGGCATCGATAAAACCACAACACATCAGCTACAGAAGGCCACACGACTCGGGACAGCACGGATACTACGCCGCTATCTTTCATCCTGCTTGAGTTCTCCTTGACCCTTGGAAAGGGCCCGATAATTCAAGTCCCAAATCCAATCAATAACATTGGGCAGCCTGTGTGTAAACAGCATCATCAGCATCATCACAGCATCATCATCAGGAGGAGGAGGAGGGGAATACACACACACAAATATTGCAAATTCATTTTCAATAAGGCTGCAGGACGAGATCAAGGGGTGCTGAAGGCAGGATTTGCTGGGGCCCCAAAGACTGGCAAAGCACCTGCCTCTGCCCGCCAAGGTTAATTGTAAACTATCCAGAGATGCAAGTTTGGGGCGGTATAGAAATGTGTTAAATAAATAAATAAGGCACGAGACACCCAGAAAAAACCCCTGAACGCAGGCTCCCCAAATCTTGGGAGTCAGCGCTGCACCACGGCAACGTTTTGTCAGTTACCCGGCAGGTTTACATCTGTGTGTTTGTGTTTAATTATTTTGCAACACAAATATTTAGGCAAACTGCAAGGGAATGGGCCATAGCTCAGTGGTGCAGCATCTCCTTAGCATACAGGAGGTCCCCGGTTCAGTCCCCAGCGGCATCTCCAGGTAAGGCTGAGAAAAATCCTGCCTGAAGCCCTGGAGAGCTGCTGCCAGTCTGTGTTGACCACACTGAGCTCGACAGACAAAGGGCCTGACCCCGCAGGCAGCATGAGGGCCTATGAGCGCCTCCTCTAAAACGGCCCCTGTTGCAACACACAAGGGGATCCCCAAGAACGAAAGGCTTCCTTCCGAGCACCATCCCAAGGCAAGTGCATGGCAAAACTGGGATTTCAGCAGCAAGGGAGCGGGAGCCAGCCCTGCTCCCAAAGTGAGAGGGGCAAGCAAGGGCGGGCCGCCCCCACAAGACTCAATATGCAAGCCAGCATAGTGCAGTGGTTCGAGTGCTGGACTAGGGCCGGGAAGACCCGAGTTCAAATTCCCCATTCAGCCATGAAACTAGCTGGGTGACTCTGGGCCAGTCACGCCTCTCTCAGCCTAACCCACCTCACAGGGTTGTTGCGAGGATAAAGATAACCATGGGCTCCTCAGAGGAAGAGCAGGATCTAAATGGAAATAAATAAATAAACAAACAAACAAAACAAAACAGAACGAAATTTTCCATTTCGGACTGAAAGCAAAAGGGGTGGGGCAAGGTTCACCTCCCCATGACAAGGCAGGCCAGAGGCATTTGGGGTGGCCCCGCGAGGTGAGAGCCTGTTCATACTTGGACGGGAGCCCGAAGGGGATCGGTGAAGGACCGAGGCTACAAATCCAGCCCTAAATCCCCTTAGGGCTCCAGCCCAGGCGGGGTCGAGAAGGCGCCGAGAGCTTCCATGGAAACCTGGCACGGGACCATCTCCAAGAAACAGAGGCCAAGGGGAGTGCCCTGGGGTGCTTCCCTCCCTCGCCGCTCCCCGCCCCGCCCCACGGACCCACAAGAGCAGAGAGGCGGGGCAGGCAGGGCGGCCATTTACGACTCTCTGCCACGGGTACACCTTCCCTGGGAAAAGGCCAGGAGGCAGCCCCCGTCCGGGAAACCGTTTGTTCTTTGGACTCTCAAACTCCGGCCGGGGAGAGACAAAGAGAGAAACCAAGAACGCTGCCATCTCTAACTCCAAGCCACCTAGGGCTGTCAGGCCTCCTGGAGTTTTGGGTTTCACCCAGAATTGAAGCATCTCGGCCAGATTGCTGAGCCCACCCAGATTGGCCTGGATCTCAGCTTTCATTTAAAAAATAAAAATAAAAAAGCTAAGCTCCAGCCCTTGCCGCGATGGAGCAAAACGTGCAGTCCCTCTTCTGCTCAAAAACTATTTGCAGGCCCACTGACATAATATGCAAATTAGCCACCCCGCCCACCTCTGGATTTGGAAAGCCAGAATCTGGCAACCCTACGACTACAGAGTCCTGCAGATCACCTTGGCAACGGAGGCTGTCCACAGCGTCTCTGCATGATTTGCTGCTCGGGCCTGGCCCTTTTCTCTACCCGCTTCTGCCATTAGGTGCTCAATACCCAGGTCTCTCCAGAGTGCTGCGGCTTTTGCATTGATTCTGCACTTGCCCATTAACCCAGAGACACAGGGGGTGTAAATCAAGGAGAGACCAGATCAAAGATCGGTATGTCCGCCTTCGGGGTCAATTGATTATTCCTCCATGTTACATTGTCGCATTTGTTTTGATCTGTGCGTGGCTTTCAGTGCCGCCTGCTCGGAGAAGGGAGATCGGAGATATTAATTAATAAATATTACAGTTGCCTGTGGAGAACTGGGTTAGGAAGCTGCCATATACTGAGTCAGACCATTGGTCTATCTAGCTCAGGATTGTCTACCCAGACTGGCAGCGGCTTCTCCAAGGTTGCAGGCAGGAATCTCTCTTAGCCCTATCTGGAGATGTTGCCAGGGAGGAAACTGGAAACCTTCTGCTCTTCCTCAGAGCAGCTCCATCCCCTAAAGGGAATATCTTGCAGTGCTCACACATGTTGTCTCCCACTCAAATGCAAACCAGGGTGGACCCTGCTTAGCAAAGGGTACAGTTCGGACAGAAAGCAAATCCTCCACCTCCTGGATATGCATTCAGCAGCCCTGATGACCCCACCAAAAGGATAGCGTACAGCAGAGATGAAACCTAAGAACGTAAGAAGAGCCTTTGCTGGATCAGGCCCCAAAAAGGCTCATCTAGTCCAGCATCCTGTTTCACACAGTGGTCCGCCAGATGCCTCTGGGGAGCCCACAGGCAAGAGCTGAAGGCATGCCCTCTCTCCTACTGCTACTCTCCTGCACCTGGTGCAAAAGAGGCACTTTTTCCTGGGGACTCTGTCCCGCAAAAATCGATGGTTTTTAAATTGCATTACTATGTGCTACCTTGTGATTATTTAAACACATCCAACATCAAAGCACGCTAAGAGGTTATATTCCTGTGCTTAGTAAGGAATCAGAACTCTGCACCAAAACCCCCCACCCATGACTAATATGGCACCTAGAAGAAACGGATCTTGTAAAGTTGGTCACCCAGGGACAATTTATACTCGCCATGAGCGACTAAGAGTGGGTGTTTACTAGCTTGGTTTTGCAAGTACATGGTACCAAAGCCCACCCCAACTCACTAGAAATCCTGCTCACTCGATACCCGAGACTGAACTGCTCACAGACTTCCAGATCCATCTATGCAACCTTAAGGACTAGCAACTTGATTTTTAAAATTCAAATCAAAGCCGGTGCCATCCTAGGAAAGGGCTAGCTGGCTGTTGCAAAATAAATAGCCCAGCAGACTAACAATGCTTTAAACTATATTAACTAGGGGTGTCCATTTAATAAAGGCAGATCATGCAGATTAAAAGGCCCCCTTCTCTGCATGGTCATGAGAGCCAGGGGAAGGGGAGAAAAAAAGAAGGATCAACTTCTTAACCGGCTTCAAACAGGCCGTCTTAATCTTCTCTATATGCTTAATCCTTCACAAGACTCTCTAAGGGATATTTTATGACATAACTCTCCATTTGAAAGCTGAATATCAGTTTGACCACCACCACTCCCAAGCCATTTTAGAGGAAGGGGGGAATGCAAAAAAACCCAAAATAAAAAATCCATTTTAGCACTGCACGTAGAAAGATTTCACGCTTTGCTGCTAAACAGCACCACATCAACTATTAAGTACTACAAAAGACTCTTAAAGACAAGCAGGCATTAAAATTCAGGGGTTCTCAAACCTGGGTCCCCGAAAGGGTTGCCTCCAACAGGGATTCCCAGATGTTGTTCACTACAACTCCCAGAATCCCCCCACAAAAGCCACTGCAGCTGGGGATTCTGGGAGTTGTAGTGAACAGCATCTGGGAATTCCTGTTAAAGGGAACACGGGTCCCCAGATGTTGTTGGACTACCACTCCCATCATCCACAGCTACAGAGGGAACTGTGTATGATGGGAGTTGTAGTCCAACATAATCTGGGGACTTCTGGGTCAACCGGCCCCTCCTAAAGCCACGAAGCAATAAACACCATTGCATGCAGACTCTCGGATACGACAGGGCATTACGTGCAGGCCTGGTCAAATGCCTGGTCAACTTCAGGGTGACCCTGGAAATCCCACAAATGCACAGCCACTCTGCTGAGCTCAGCAGCTAAGAAGAGCGAGTTCCACATTGTAACTTGCAGACATACCCAAGAAATCTGGGCAGACGAGGCCCCTTGAGAGATTCCAGAAGCACTCCGTATAATTAAGGACAGATGACAGGCCTTTTGCTAATTCCCCATCCAGGCCCAGAGCAGTTGTGTTAAAAACAATCCGTTTTCTCCCCCTGAGGGAAGGTCTGCCTCTAGTTTAACGCATTAGCTCAGACACAATTAAAAAACTGTGTTAAAAGCTAAGCGTTGAGCTCCTGAACAACAGTATTTACCTGAATCCAAGACCGGGGTTCTCCCGCAGGTTGCTTGATATTAGAAATCAGGAGGTTGTCTTAAATAAAGAGTCCTGTTCCTTTCGAGCAAATCCAGGTATAACCTGTATTGAACCCCTACTTTGTGAAGGGGTCATCTTACATTCAGAGTCATCTTTGTTTCGGGTAAATGCTGGTTGTGCCGTTGAGTCGGTATCAACTCCTGGCGACCACAAAGCCCTGTGGTTGTCTTTGGTAGAATACAGGAGGGGTTGACCATTGCCTCTTCCCACGCAGTATGAGATGATGATGCCTTTCAGCACCTTCCTATATTGCTACCACCCGATACAGCTGCTTCCCATAGTCTGGAAAAAATACCAGCGGGGATTCGAACCAACAGCCTCCTGCTCTCTAGAGCTGATGTGACTTGCCAAAAAACTCCAGTTTTGCCATAAAAAAAGCCAGACTGGAATTTGCTAAAATGCATATTAACAAGCCACAATGCTTCTGGGAGAATGTCCTTTGGACAGATGAGACAAAACTGGAACTTTTTGGCAAGTCACATCAGCTCTAGGTCCACAGACGGAAAAATGAAGCTTTCAAAGAAAAGAACACCATACCTACTGTGAAACATGGAGGAGGCTCGGTTATGTTTGCGGGCTGCTTTGCTGCGTCTGGCACGGGGTGCCTTGAGTCTGTGCAGGGACCAGTGAAATCTCAAGACTATCCAGACGTTCTGGAGCGAAATGTACTGCCCAGTGTCAGAAAGCTCTGTCTCAGTCGCAGGTCATGGATCCTCCAACAGGCTCATGACCCCAAACACACAGCCAAAAGCACCCAAGAGTGGCTAAGAACAAAACATTGGGCTATTCTGAAGTGGCCTTCTGTGATTGGAATCCCTGATTGGAATCCTATCGAACATCTATGGAAAGAACTGAAACGTGCAGCCTGGAGAAGGCACCCTTCCAACCTGACACAGCTGGAGCAGTTTGCTCAGGAAGCGTGGGCCAAACTACCTGTTGACAGGTGCAGAAGTCTCATTGAGAGCTACAGGAATGGCTTGTTTGCTGTGATTGCCTCTAAAGGTTGTGCAACAACATATTAGGTTGAGGGTCCCATCATGTTTGTCCATGCCATTTTCATTTGTGTTATTATTTGAAATATCCGGTTGCATCAAAACTCTAAAGCAAAGTCTGATTTTTTGTTCAATGCAGAATAAACAATGATGGGTGCCAATTACGTTTTTCAGTTTCAAGTTATTTCAGAGACAATTGTGGGTTCTTCTTTTTTTCGTGGAGAGGTACCAACATATTTCTCCATGTCTGTATACACTGCCCCATATAAAATCTCTGGTCGATTTAAAACCCCTGCTAACTGGGAAAAGAGTCACCTTTTTAATGTGGTGATTCTCTTTATTCAGCAGGGGGAGAGCAACTGGCCCTATCCATCCCCAGCACAGTACTTCCAGTGACTGTTGCTGGTGTCTATCTTGTGTTTCTTTTTAGATTGTGAGCCCTTTGGGGACAGGGAGCCGTCTTATTTTTATTTATTATTTCACTATGTAAACGGCTTCGGAAACCTTTGTTGAAAAGCAGAATATAAATGCTGTTGTGAACTTTAAAACACAACAATTAAAACCTTAAATCACACAAGACACATCAACCATCAAAACCTTAAAACTTTATAAACTAAAAACCTGATAAAATAGGTGCGTTTTCAAGAGTCGCTTGAAAAACAGCCAGAAAGGGGGAGGTTCTCATTTCATTTGGAAGCGGGTTCCAGAGCCCTGGGGCCACCCTAGAGAAGGGCCGGTTTTGGGTTGCCACCAAGCAAGCTGGTGGCAGCAGAAACCAGACCTCCCCTGGTTATCTTAATAGGGGGTGGCCCGGCGGGGTTCAGAAAGAAGGTGGTGCTCTCTGAAATATCCTGGGCCGAAGTCATTCAGGACTTTATAGGTAATAACCAAACAGTATTTGGCTCCGAAATTCATGGACAGCCAGTGTCAACCTTTTACAATTGGGAGTAATGTGGTCTCTTCGGAGAGCCCCGGAGATCAGCCGGAGGTGCATGAATCTGCACCAGTTGCATTTGCGGACTACGTACAAAGGCAGCCCCACACAGACCCCACTGCAGTAGTCCAGCCTGGTTGTAACCAGCATTTGCACCACTTTCTGAAGGTTGCTTATCTCAAGAAATGAACAGAGCTGGCCTATCGGCTGAAGCGGATAAAAAAGGCACCCCAGGCCTCAACCTGAGATATAAGGGAGATGTGTGGGTCCAGATTACTCCCAGGCTATATCATCGTAAGTGGCGCAGTGGGGAAATGCTGGACTAACAAGCAGAAGGTTGCCGGTTCGAACCCCCGCTGGTACTATACAGAATCAGGCAGAAGTGATATAGGAAGGTGCTGAAAGGCATCATCTCATACTGCACGGGAGACAGCAATGGTCAACCCCTCCTGTATTCTTCCAAAGACAACTGCAGGGCTTTGTGGGTGCCAGGAGTTGAAATCGACTTGACGGCACATTTCACCTTTACTACCTGATCTTTCAGGAGGATGTAATCCCATTCAGAACAGGCAGATCTAACAGGTCAGCATGTCGTTTGGTGGCAGAAGCCGTACCCCTGCTAACTGGGCAAAGAGGCAAACATGGTGATTCTCTTTATTTAGCAGGGGGGGAGTAATTGGCCCTCTCCACCCCCAGCACTGTACCTCCAGTGACTGTTGCTGGTGTCTATCTTAGGTTTCTTTTTAGACTGTGAGCCCTTTAGGGACAGGGATTCATCTTATTTATTTATTATTTTCCTATGTCAATGGCTTTGGAAACTTTTGTTGAAAAGCGGTAAATAAATATTTTGTTGT
This sequence comes from Hemicordylus capensis, assembly GCF_027244095.1. Lineage (NCBI taxonomy): Eukaryota > Metazoa > Chordata > Lepidosauria > Squamata > Cordylidae > Hemicordylus > Hemicordylus capensis. Next base: position 3,058,776 of record NC_069673.1, on the reverse strand, counting down.
TGTTCTTATATCCATGATGGCAGGCATTTCCATGATTAGGAGACTAGGATGCAATGTTCTCTCTAACAGGGATTCCCAGATGCTGTTGACTACAACGCCCATAACCCCCAAGCAAAAGCTATTGCAGCTGGGGATTATGGGAGTTGTAGTCTACAACATCTGGGAATCCCTGTTAGAGGGAACATTGGACATCTGGTTCCACTTTCAGCACCTGTACTAATATACAGTCTAGCCACCTAATGGCGCAGCGGGGAAATGACTTGATTAGCAAGCCAAAGGTTGCCAGTTCGAATCCCCGCTGGTACTATATCGGGCAGCAGCGATCTAGGAAGATGCTGAAAGGCATCATCTCATATTGCGTGGGAGGAGGCAATGGCCAACCCCTCCTGTATTCTACCAGAAGAAAACCACAGGGCCCTGTGGTTGCCAGGAGTCGACACCGACTCAACGGCACACTTTACCTTTTATTAACATATAGCATCTTCAGAACCACATCTGAAAAGGGTGGGGGTCTTTCTCAGAATCCATCTCAGTCACAAACTAAGAGAGAGATTCTTAGGTTGTAAAGCCCTTTGGGGACAGGGAACCAGCTCACGGATTTATTGTTTACTTTTCTAGGTAAACCGCTGCGTTTTAAAGCAGTATATAAATATTGGTAGTAATAGCAGAAGAGACACACACACAAACACACTAACTCAGTCTGCACATCTGTAAAAGGGGCACAATGCTACCGAGCTTGCTATTGAGGGCGGCTGAAATAACATATCTGAAATACTTGAAAGACAATATACACATGCTAAAGTATTACCACTAATGGAGAGGTGGGTTTCGTTTTAAACCAGGGATGTGCAACTTCAGCCCTCCAGCTGCTGGACTACCACTCCCACAATCCCTATTGACCACTGTGGGTGGGGATGATGGGAATCGTAGTCCAACAACAGCAGTGCAGTCCTGTTTTAAAACAGCAGCAAATGGCATCAGGAACATCTGCCCCCAACATGGGGAAGTCAGGGACGCATATCCAAGTATGGGGAACAGAGAAAAAAGTGGTGGTGGTGGTAATTATTATTTTAAGGGAAAGGAAATCTAATCAGTGTTCTTTCTAACCGGGATTCCCAGATGTGGTTGACTACAATCCCCAGAATCACCAGCTGAAATAGCTTTTGCTTGGGGATCATGGGTGTTGTAGTCAACAACATCTGGGAATCCCTGTTAGAGGGAACACAGAATCTAATCCCTGAAAGTCGTAGAGAAAACTCTGGAAGCGTGTCTGGTTCTGAATGATAGGAGAATTCAAGACTGGGATTTTCTCCCCCCTTCTTTTTCCTCCTCCAGGACCGAAGCGCGGACGGGCCAGAGAAGTCAGTAGAGAAACCCAGCGTATTGACACAGCAGAGACTGGCCACCAGCAAGCCCCTTGCTTCCCAGCACCGAAACAAAGCCAGCAAAAAATAATTCTTGCTCCAACTCAGATCTCATTTGATTTGATTGGTTTTTTTTAAGGTTTCTGAATTTTTCAGGGTCAAAACGTGCAAGTCAGCAGAGCAATGCTCCTTTCCAAGACACACAATGCACTGAGCTAAGACTCTGCAGCAGCAGAAGGGAGGGAGAAAGCAGTCAAAGACGCACTCGGGGACACTCGGATTATCTGTCCTGCACGTTCATCCAAGACGGCATTTGAAAGAAGTCCCAGGGCTCAGGTCTTCGGCACTATGACCCTCATCACGCTTTCCCATATCGCTTCACCTTGCCAACCTTACAGATGTACCTACTCCACAGCTAAAATGATCAACACCATGGAAAGAAAACTCTCCCCCTCTCTCATAATGCTAGAACATGGGAGGGTGCGGGGGGTGGAATCCACCCAGTAAAACTGAACAGCAATAGGTGACGGTCCGACAAGAAGAAATACATCGATACACATCCCGTAACTAACCTGTGGAACTCCTTGCCACAAGGTGCAGGGTGGATTTGATTTAAATCAAACTGATTTAATGACCATTGGCAATAGTTTAAATGCCTTTCTTTAAAAGTGAGAGGGAAGGGGAGTCATTCGTGAAGGAATGGTCTAGCAATGATTCTTAGCCAGGACCTCTAAGTGAAACCTCCATATTCAGGGACAGCGTGCCTCCAAGTTCCAGATGCCAGGGGATGGTGGCGGCCTTCATGGCCCACTTGCAAGCCAACCCAGCCTTCTGAATGCCCACTGTTCAGAAACAGCTGGGCTAAACAGACCTTGAATCTGCGCCAACGGGCCCATTATGTCCTGACGAAGCAGAATGCTTGCCTATTCTGCAGGCAGAATGGAAAAGACACATACTGCAATTTGTTCCCCGTTTCCGAGAAAGAAGAGAGAAAGAAGAGAAGAGGGCGATACCGCGTAAACATTTGCAAATGGCACTAGCTACACTCATCAGCCTGCTCAACCTTCGCAAACTCTCTGCAAATTCCTCTCTGCATTGAAAAGGTGAAAAGGAGAGTCCAAATCGGGGAGGGGGACAAAAGGTCTCAAGTCCCCCCCCCAGTAATAATTCCCTTGGAATGCAGGGGGCTGGAAGGCCCCCCTCCCCTCAGCCCCCCTGAAAGAGAAGGATCCCAGAGACGGACCACACCTCTCCAGACTCCGCCCAGCCCGGAGGAGGGGAACTGCAGGGACTCCTTGCCAAGATAATGAGAACCAGATGAGGCTTTTTCAACAATGACCACACGCCCGCCCGCCCCCCAGAAAATGAAAATGAGGGGAAACGGAGGCGGGCCCAGGCGGGCGGGACGTGTGTACACAACCAGCCAGATCCGGCTTCCTTCTCTGCCAAAGGCCTGAGGGCTGGAAGAGGGGCCAGCTTGTGGGGAAAGAAGCCCAGCGGCCTGAGAACCTCATTCGACTGGCAAAGGCCAGATTCTTGTTAGGGACGTTCTGCTGTCCACAGCCAAAGAGGAAGGAAGGAAGGAAGGAGGAAGGGGTAATAAGGACATGCAAATGCAACTGATATTGATAGATCAGCAAAAGTTTCCAAAGCAGTTTACATATAAACAAACAGACAAACAGACTCCCTGATAAACATAACCATGTACACTGCTCTGTTGACTGCCTCAGAAGAAGAGCAGGATAGAAGTGTAAAACTAACTAAATAAATAAATCATAAATAAATACACTGACTGGCAGCGGCTTCTCCAAGGTTGCAGGCGGGAGTCTCCCTCGGCCCGCTCTTGGAGATGCTGCCAGGGAGGGAACTGGGAACCTTCTGCACACAAGCATCGAGATGCTCTTCCCAGAGTGGTCCCATCCCCCGAGGGGAAGATCTTATGGTGCTCACACATGGGGGTCTCCCATTCAAAAGCAAACCAGGGCAGACCCTGCTTAGCAAAGGGGGCAATGCACGCTGGCTACCACAAGACCAGCTCTCTTCCTCTTCGACTCTTCTCCAAATCTCTGGCCCAGCCTCCGCGCTTCTGGCAGGCAGTGAGAGGAAGCCGGCATCTTCCATTAAATGCTTAAGCGGCACCAAGCCACTGAACGCATCTCTTAATGGATATTCTGGAGACCAGTCACCTCATGACCAATAAGCCTAAAGCAATCACAGGGAGAGGTGCAGCGAGCTGATTTTGGAGCCTGGACCTAAAGGCCTTTTGGGGGGCTCATACTGTTCCTACCGCTGCCTATAGATAAGCTGCAATGCTTTTTTTTTTTTTTACACCAGAACATGCTCAGGGAAAGCTGGAAACTCTTTTTTGTCGTTCTGTGTTTTAGGAGATGTTCCCAATAAGATACTTCCCACTGACTTGCAGAGAGATACCACATTTTGCATGCACAACGCTGCCACTTAAATTAATAGCATTTGGAGGGGGCCCCTCAGGCCAGCATTTGGAGGCCCCCCCAGGCCAGCAGGGGGCTGGACCTCCACCCGGACGTCCAGTCCAAAGTGCGCCACTGATCACAAGAGTGCGAGAGAGGATGCTTTTGCCACCAGGAGAGAGGTTGGAGACCCCAAAGATCATTAGCCCAGACACTCAGCCTTGTACTGAATCTAAGCCATCGCTAACCCACAAAGGACACCCAACAGGCCAGAGGCCTCTCAGCTGCATTGACTTGAAAGAAGAGTCCGACGGGGTCAGCCCAAAGGGGTGCCTGGTCCAGCATTTCATTTCCAAGAGGCTCCCAGGAAGGTCACACGCAGAGCGTGAAAGCAATGGTGTTTCACCCGGCCTCTGGTACTTTTGAGATAGACTGTCTCGGAATAGGGAGGCTCCGTTTAGCTATCGTCATGGTTACTGAGGTCAACAGACCCTTCCCTCTGCAAGTTTGCCTGATCCCCTTTTCAAGTCACCTAGGCAAATAGCAGCAGAAAATTCCCATCAGTTAACCAAGTGCTGTGTGAAGTACTTCCTTTTTTACGTTCCCGGACCCGCTGGAAACCACCCGTGTTGGGTGGCCCCAAGTTCTAGTGAATGCTTTCTCTCCATCCACAATCCCTATGTACAATATTCATAATTTTATGGCTCACGTGTCTTGATTCTAAAGTAAGAAGCCTCGCCACAGGAGAGAAAAAAAGACTTCAACTCTTTGGAACTCAAAGAGACCAGAGTTTCACAGGACAAAACCTCTGCTATGAAACCATGATTCCTTATTCAAAAGCAAGTCCCCATAGATCAAGGTTCCCTGCTTTTGGTCCCCAGATGTCGGACTACAAATCAAATCACCCCCTGCCACAATGGCAGGGGATGATGGGTGCTGTAGTCCGACCACCTCTGGAGACCGAAGGTTGGGAACCCTTGCTATGGTTGGCTCTCTGGAACCAAACAGTTCACTGTTCTTCGGAGTGCCTTTTCACATTGCCTGGCCATCTCAGCTGTGAGTGCCTGGCCTCTACAAGAATTCGAACAGACTGGAAGGAGTCTTCATGGAAGAGGCAGAACCAAGTACACAGTAGTTCCACTGACACCATCTCACAGAAGAGCAGATACCCCAAAGTCCTCTTTTTAATCTTCAGCATTTGAATCCAGCCACACTGGGACTCTTTCCCCTCAACTCACATCTGGATATTCCCTACACAGACTCAAGCTGGGAAGCCACAGCAATTTCATGCACGTACAGGCCTAGAAACTTGAGAGTTCCAGGAGGGCAGCAAACCACCACAACAGTCCTAGAATGGGGGGGAAAATCCCCACATCCCACCTCAGAGTTAATGCATACACGTCTAGGAACTTAGTAAATCCAGCTGAGGTTCTCCAGAGATTAACACGCCATAGGGCTGGAAACCAGAAGGAAACTGGGGGAAGGAGGAGAAAGATCGAGCCACTTTGTGCAGCACCCCATAAAGAAACTACCTTGCTAGATCAGGCTCTTTTCGACAACAGCTGGCCAGATGCCCCCAAAGGGAAAGCTCACAAGCAGTCTGCCACCACTGGGTCTAATCAGCATGTCACATTCAAAGGTATACTGTCTCTGAACATGGAGGTTCCATCTAGCTAGTGGGGCTAAAAACAGCGGAATCACCTATGCATTTCTCTAACCAGCCGAAAAAGTCACCTACGCACGCTGTCTTCCTTAAATCTTGTGGCACTGAATTCCGCACGCTACGTTATGTTCTGTGTGACGCAGCTCACAGGGCCTGCTGGGTGGAACATTGGAAGCTGCCTTTGACCATTGATCCATCTAGCTCAGTATTGTCTAGACTGACAGGCAGGAGGCTGACTCAGCCCTAACTGGGGATGCTGCCAGGGATCGAACCTGAGACCGTCTGCACGAAAAGCAGATGCTCTACCCGCTGAGCCAAACTGCCCCATCCCCAAAGGCCGAACAGGACAGTTTAGCTCTCACTTTTGTCCTTTTTTCAACCCAACTCTCCTAGGAACATAGAAAGCTGCCTTCTACCGAGTCAGACTGCTGGCCCATCTTGCTCAGTACTGTCAGTACTACTCTGACTGGCAGCAGCTCTGTTCCACGCAGCACTACTCTGACTGGCAGCAGTAGCACTCAGTACGGCTCTGACAGGCAGCAGCTGGAACCGGCCACCTTCTGCACGCCAAGCAGCTGCTCTGCCCCTGATCCAGGACCCCCTCCACAGCTCTCAACACTCCAGCAGAGACAGAAGAGGAGCGCGGTGCGTGTGGCTCCGGTTGCTGCCTCTCCGGGTCGAGTCCGCTTCACGGGGTTTTCCCCCCAGCGTCTCCGCTGCACACAGCCCTGTGGGGGGCCCGGAAGGCGCGGCTACCGGGCTGGCAGCAGCAAGAACAGCCGCTCGGGCGGCGGACTTGGGCAGCCGGCGTGGAGTGACTCCGGAGTCAATCAGCCCGCACGGAGGCCAGGGAAGAGGAGGGGAGAGGAGCGCGGCTGGGCATCGGAGGGATCGCCCACGCCGCCGCCCCTCCGAGGCTGCCCACGCGAGCCCCCCCACCCCGCATCCCCGCGCGCCCGCCTACCTCCAGCGGGGGCAGGTCCGGATCGAGCTGGGTGAAGCTGTGCAGCACCACCGGGCTGCAGCTCTCGGCGGCCACCTCCAGCCGCACGCCGTCCCACAGGCTCCGCAGCCGCCGGGAGCCTTCGAACAGTCGCTCCGGGCTGCAGCAGCCGCCGCCGCCGCCGCCTGCCGCCGCCGCCGCTCCTTTGGGGCGCTCATCCTGGAGCAGCTCGGACCACATGAGGTTCACCATCGGAGGGGGCGGGCGGGCCGGCTCCTGCGGCGCGCTACCTCGCCGCCATGCCCTGCGGGGAGGCCCTCGGCGGCGGCGGAGGAGGAGGAGGAGGAGAGGGCGCCTTGGAGAGCCCGCTGCGCCCGGCTGGGACGCTGCGCCTTTACGCACGGCTTGGCCCGCTCTCGCCTCGCTGCCTCCGCCCAGCAGCAGCAGCGGGACTCTGCTCACGCCTCCCGCCCTGGCCCAGACTTCATCGGGCAGCTGCCGCGACCCGCCCCTCCGCCACAAGGCCTGATGTCACCCGCAGCGGCGGGGGCGAAAGCGAAAGCGCCCGCTGGCGGCTTCCCTCCGCGGCCCTGCTGCCCTCTAGCGCCCCAGCGCGCAAGGAACAGCCGCGGCTCGTCCCCGCCGGGGAGCGGCAGCTGACAGACCCACCGCGGGACGGGGGGGCGGGCGGCGAACTGGGGCGCGCGCTCACGTGGGCGGGATGGCGGAGCGGCTTTCGGTGAGCTCTGCGTGCTGCTGCTGCTGCCGCTGCCGCCACAAGCATTTATGGGCCGCTTTTCAAGCCCAAGTTCCTAAAGTGGGCGACGGAGATGTGCACAAATAAGCACGACGGCTCCTTGTCCCCAAAGGGCTCACAGCCGAAAAAGAAAGCCCGAGGGATGCGATTGCAAGCACAGAAACATCCCAGCCAGCACCTCTCCAATTTCACAGCCTTGTGCTCCCATTGCTTACCTTTTTTTTTTTTTGTGCGCGCACACGTGCGCGAGTCAAACCATTGGTCCAGCTAACTCAGCAGTGTTTGTTTACTCTGACTGGCAGCATCTCTCGAAGATGCTAGGGGACTTCCCCCAGCCCTGCCTGGAGGTGCTGCCAGAGATTAGGAAACTGCCATATACTGAGTCAGACCATTGGCCCATCTAGCTCAGTATTGTCTTCACAGACTGGCAGCGGCTTCTCCAAGGTTGCAGGCAGGAGTGTGTCTCTCAGCCCTGTCTTGGAGATGCTGCCAGGGAGGGAACTGGGAACCTAGATGCTCTTCCCAGAGCGGCTCCATCCCTGAGGAGAACCTTTTACAGTGTTCACACTTCTAGTCTCCCATTCATATGCAATCAGGGCAGACCCTGCTTAGCTAAGGGGACAAGTCATGCTGGCTACCACCAGACCAGGACCTTCTGCCTGCAAAGCAGACGCTCCACCCCTGAGCTATAGCCCTGGCCCCAGCTCTGGAGTCTTTCCACAGCACTCCTCAGCCAGGGGGGCACAACTCAAATGCCCCAGTGGGCCAGAAACAACCAGGACTTGTTGTATTGGGGTGGCAAGGTGGGAGGTGGTCCATTTTCAGTGCGTTATTTCAGTTAAATTAATTAAAGCAATTACTAGTAGGTCTTTCCCTCCCCCCCGGGGCCCACAGTTTTAACCCAGAAGAGCAGGCAGAAAATAAGCCCTGATCCTTCTCAGTCAGTGGGGCACCTGACGATGCCAGACCCACACAAATGCCAAGCTTTGTGGGCCAGATGCAGCCCCGGGCCTTACGTTGTGCAGGGCTGGACTAAGCTGAGGCTCTCTGGCGGCTGGTGGACTACAAATCCAATCACCCCCCAACAAGACTTACTGAAGTGGGTGATGGGAGGCGTAGTCCAGCAACAGCTGGCAAGAGCCTCTGCTGGGCCATTCCTGGACTATGTGCACACATTGCACAGTTTTCTCTGTTCCTAGGAGAGCTGAGTTGCAAATGACAAAAGTGAGAGTTAAGCAGTTTGGTTCAGTGAGTAGAGCAGCTGCTTTGGCTGCAGAAGCCCCCCCCCCCCCGGTTCGATCCCTGGCAGCATCTCCAGGTAGGTCTGGGAAAGACTCTGGCCTGAAACCTTGGAGAGCTGCTGCCAGCCAGTGTAGACAATGCTGTGCTAGACAGATCAAGGGTCTGACTCAGTAGTGGGCAGCTGCCGATGTCTGTTCTTGGAGCATGGGGCAAAGCAAGCAAGTCCAGAAGTTCAACAGGTGTGGTCCCCCAATTTGCACTGGAATGCAATCTGCTTAACATGCCCACTGATCTCAAGAGAGCATGAAAAGGCTTTACAACGATCATGCATTTGCATACATCCTTGCAAAACAGACTCCCCCCAACTCCTCAGTACGAGAGAGAGAGAGCGCGCACACACGAACGAGAAGAGACAGACTTCTGGCTGTACAGATGGATCATAAACATGTCATGCCCTTAACCTGGAGGAAAGGGCAAATAGATGCTACTGCATCTGTTTGAAGCCTAAAAGGAGGATTGGGTTACAGTACCCCTGGCATGGCAGATGTCACCTTGGTATACATTCTTTTCATCCTCTGAACGCCGAGAAGAAGAACGATGCTTATTTTAAAATCTATCCGGTCACTGGCAAAGGCAGCAGCCAAAAGATCAGACTAAGTGGCCCTCTCCACCCCCAGCACAGGACCTCCAGTGGCTGTTGCTGGGGTCTCTCTTATGTTTCTTTTTAGATTGTGAGCCCTTCGGGGACAGGGAGCCATCTCATTTGTTTGTTATTTCTCTGTGTTATTTCTTTGTTTGTTATTTCTCTGAGCCATTTTTGGAAGGGCGATATAGAAATCAAATGAATCAAACAAACAAACAAACGAAGCCCTGCTCTGTTCTTGTGCCTTGTATACCTGCATGCATCTCCAGCATTTTCACTGCCCACTTCATGCATTTAATGAAGGAGGTGCTTGTCTTAAAAAAAAAAGCTCAGCAGGGGAGGATGGGAGTTGTAGTCCAACATAATCTTGGGTTGCCAACTCCCCACCCACTCCCGCCTGTGCCAGCGTGAACGGGAGGTGTCAGCTGATGAAAGCTTTTCACGGCATCGAAACCGGTGGGATGACCGGCTAATATCTAGAGAGCAAGCTGCTAGTAAGAGTGTAGGAGCAGGAAATAGAAACATTGATAACTCTAGTGTATTATCTTGTATTTCCAAAATTGTGTCTTATCTGTTGTATTGTTTTTATGGCTGTTTTTATATGTTTTTAGCTTGATGTTTTTTATTGCTTTTTAATTGTATGTTTTAATTTTTGTAAACCGCCTTGGGGTTGCGTTTTTAACGAAAGGCGGTATAGAAATGTAAAAATAAAAAATAAATAAATAAAATAGTGTCTGAAATAAGAGCCTCCCCATCTCCAGCAACTTTTTAAAAGGCATGGAAGATGCATTTATTCACCCAGGCTTTTAGTCAGAGTCATGGTTTTCAATTTTTAATGTTGGTTTTAAATGATTTTAACGTTTGAAATGAAATGATTTTAATTGTTTTAATTAGTGATTTAAATGTTTGAAATGATTTTAATTGTAAACCGCCCAAAGGTGCAAGTTTTGGGCAGTATAAAAATAAGTTAAATTAAATAAATAAATAGATAGATAGATAAAATTCTAGACCTTGCTCAGTCTAGTGTTTTATTTATTGTATTTAACTTATTTTTATACAGCCCCAAAACTTGCATATGTTAGACTGGGCTATGTAGAGCAGGGATTTGAACACAGTTTTCAGCAGGGGCAGAGAGATGTCACCGGCTTCTGTCATTCTGTAAATAAGCGCTTGATACACAATCCGTCTAGAACAGGCGTTTCCAAATTGTGTGGCGTGGTATCTCTGCATGAGTCACTGCTCTGGGCTGGTCAACATCCAGAACAGTAACTCTTAGAGGCATGAGTCCAGGCTATCTAAGAGAGCCCCTCCTCTGTCATTAACCCTCCCGCCTTTTACGGTCTTCTGGAGAGGTTCGGTTACAGTTGCTTGTCTGGTGGGGACTCAGGACAGGGCCTTTTTTGTGGCTGCCCCAGGGCTTCGGAATATGCTCCCTGCTGAAATAAGAGCATCTCCTTCTCTGTTTGTTTTCGGGAAGACCCTCAAGACTCTCCTGTTCTCGCAAGCTTTTAATTAGAATTTTAATAATTTCAATCATGTGTTTTTCTATTCTTTTCATTGTGTCTTAACTTGTGATTTTTAAGATTAAAATTTGCACACCACCTAGGGATTTACATATCGGGCGGTATAAAATTATGATCAATGAATAGAATAAAATAAAAATGAGGAGACGGGCAGGGCGCTCGTCTCTGGACAAACCGCTCTTGCTCTAAATCCTAAATAGGTGTGCTGTTAGACCAGAATACGTAAAAAGCAGCAAGTTGGTCCGATTTGTAATTCAGGAAAGAAAGAAAAAGGTTGGGCGCTTTAGAAAGAAACTCAGTGGCTGTGGCGCGGTGCTAAGTGGAAGCCGGAAGGCAAAGAGTTAACCCGTCACTTGACCAGTAAGGATTGATTTGGAAACCTAACAGCCTGCTGAGATGAATGCAGGAAATCCAAGCTATTGTTTCCTCTGTGTTTGCAGGCTCCAAAAGACAATGGGCTTCTCAATAAGGTGATCTGCTCAGCTAATCTGCACGGACACACGGGAAGCCTAAACCCCCTCCTTGTTTTCTTAATTGGGGGGGGGGTCTCTAACAAGGCAATTAGACTGGGAGGAAGCCAGGCAAGGGAGACCTTGGACGCACAACAAAATGAAAACAAGAAGTCTTGTGATCTCTGAAACACACACATGGATTTACTGTGGCCAACGGTTTGCAGACTAACACTCGCTTCATCAGATGCACGCAGGAATGTGTGTGGGTGTGTCTGCACAACTCAAATGCACACAAACTAAACTCAAGCTGACCCATTCGCAAGAGCAGTAACAGAGGAGAAAGCCATTTTTGCTGCTTTTGCTATGCTCATTTAATACCTGCAGTGGGGAAGGAAACTTCTCCCTCTATGGAGTCCTAAAGGGGTCAAATCAAACGCAAAGTCAGCTATTTGACCCTGCAGTGTCGCTTTCAAGGCTTGTGTGGTTTTTTTTGGTAGAAGAATTGTGTTGTTCAGGGGCTCCCAACTTCAGATCCTCAGGTGATGTCTGACTCCAACCCCCATAATGCCTCCGACCATCGTGGCTGGAGAACCACAACTTTGGGGTTAAGAGCTGGTCTTGGGGAAGTGAGCATGAATTGTCCTCTTTGCTACGCAGGGTTCTTCTCCACTGGGAAGCTCATGTCACCAAGGTGGAGACGGGATTATGGTTAAATACCTTTGCTTATTGGACAAGGTTATCTTTTTATCCTGTTGGGTAAGTCCCACTGAGGTTAGTCAACAATTTCAACCTCAAGCTTGGGTCCCCAGTGGTTGCTGGACTACAACAATAACCGAAGGCTGCGGTGGCAGGGGATGATGGGAGTTGTAGTCCAACTGCCTCTGGGGACTCAAGCTTGAGAAGCCCCGGAGGCCATTGTGGCAGGGGATGATGGGAATTGTGATCCAACCGCCTCTGGGGGCCCAAGCTTGAAGAACACTGCTGGCCATTGTGGCAGGGGACGATGGGGTTTGTTGTCCAACAGCCTCTGAGGACCCAAGCTTGAGGAGCCCTGCAGGCCATTGTGGCAGGGGATGATGGGGTTTGTTGTCCAACAGCCTCTGGGGACCCAAGCTTGAGAAGCCCTCAATCCAACAATCTTTTAACAGATCCTAGAAGTCTGACCTCTAGCATTATTTCCCGCACGCGGCCGTGTATACGGTCTTCAACGTTTGACTGAAATCAGCCCAATGGCGGGAGATCTTGCTGTGTGCAATTCAACAAACAAGTAAAGCTGCAAGGTTTCGGGTTCAAGCCAGCCTGGGCCCACTGATATCCACCAGATGAAGCGCAAACCTTCGAGCAGCCTTGATCTCCTGGGTCCCTGCTTCAACGGGACAAACAGGAGTGGGATGAAAAGTGACATCATGGTAGGCATGACCAGCAAGTTATCTTGAAGAGCACACAGCAAGAGGTGAAATCCCAGGGCCAGAGGTTTTCTTTGGGGGGACACCACTTGGGGACACACCACTAGAAGCTTTGGCCGAATCCAGCATGACACTAAAGGGCTCTATGCAACCAGCAAAGCAAGGCAGGAAAGCTTTCTTCTTCTCCTAACTTGATTAAGATAAGAGCCAGCATGGTGTAGTGGTTAGAGTGCTGGACTAGGACCGGGGAGACCCGAGTTCAAATCCCCATTCAGCCATGAGACTAGCTGGGTGACTCTGGGCCAGTCACTTCTCTCTCAGCCTAACCTACTTCACAGGGTTGTTGTGTGGAGAAACCTAAGAAACCTAGTACACCACTCGGGGCTCCTTGGAGGAAGAGCGGGATATAAAATGTAAAAATATTTTAAAAAATAATAATTAAGAGCAGGGCACAAAAGCTGGCCTACCCTGTTTTGAGCAACCTGCATTGGAAGAAGTTGCATGGGTTCTTGCAATCATGCAAAAGAACTAACCCAGCTTCTATTCTGGTTTTAATGATAACACACAGGCCTAATATTGTGAACTATCTGGCCCATTTTCTGAATAAGTTTGGAAGTGCCATGCAGGCTTCCTTAATAAATTAACATTCATGTATTCAATGTAGAGCAAAATCCTTGCTCCCCTAATGAAGCCATTAGAGTCACCCCTGTTCCCGACACACTTCCAAGGAAGCCGTGTCCCGGAACAGAGTCTGAAAACAAAAGACAGAGATCGGTTTATCCCCAAATTGAGCAATTATCAGGAATCACTGAGGTTGTAATTGGAACCGGTTGATTTATGCCAAGCAGGGGATCTCACCTGGGCTTCCTCCTGCTTCTCGTATCACAACCGGGACCGTCTCCAAGAACTGAGGTAACATCTCCAAACGGCATCTTTCAACAGCCTGAGCAATGCGTTCCGGGAACGGAAGGCGATTAGGCTGTGTTTCCCCCAGCACTGAACATGGGCGTGAGCAGGAGTGATGTGCAAAGGCTGACAACTCTCTGTAGGTCACACCAGCAATGGAAATAACTTAATTATATCTGTATTCGGCTGCATTCTAAGATGCATTCATTTTGAAGGAACACCCACTTACCTCAGCAGAAGTTACTTCTAAGTAGATGCACAGAATAAGGCCATTTGATGCAGGACTGTGTAGGGATGTCCTGAAATAGTCCCTTGACTAGACCCAAACTCTCTGCTTCTTAAAATATGCAAATCAAACACAGCTGCATTTATTTGTTTTGAACAAAATATCCTGCTTCCAATAATATTTAAAGAAGAAGAAAGAAATGGGAGCTGGAGTGCCGCAGAGCAAAAGGGGTCAAGGAAATGAGGAGGGCAGAGCCTCATCATCTCGATGTTGTTGGACTACGACTCTCATCATCTACAGTCACAATGGCAAAAGATGGGGATGATGGGAATTGTAGTCCTGCAATACCCAAGGTTGGGAATCCTGGTCTAGGCTGGATGTGTATTAAAGCAAATATTTTATTTATATACATATTTATATACTGCTGAAAACCCACGTCTCCAGGTGGTTTACAATAAAACACCACAAATCAACGCAAGGGAAAGTGTGGGTCTTTTTAACGTTGGAAAGATCCCGAATCTCCCTCATTTGGATCTTCAAAACCTGGGAGAGCACGGCTGAACCTAGCTAAGATAAAACAGATGGCAAGCGAGAATTCATCTATGGATTTACAGAGCTCTGCAGAAGCTAGTAGTCAGTGAAAAGGTTAGTAGTCCACCGGCCAACACATTCCTACATAAATTGCTGGTGGCTCGCTGACAGCCAGAAAGTTTAGAAAGAATCACACTCCCTTATAAAATAATAATGATTATATTTTTTTAAAAAAAACTTGCTCAAGAATGGTGAAGTTGCCCTCAGGTTATAAGGCTTGTCCATCTGGTTTCCGTACCAGCCATTCTCACTTACCCTGAAGAACAAAGAAAGTGACTGCTTAGAATCCAAGTGTCTTCAAACTTGGGGCCCCGGGTGGACTACAACTCCCATCATCCACAGCCAAAAGGTAGTGGACGACGGGAATTGTAGTCCAACACCATCCAGGGACCTGAGGTTGAGCATCCCTGGTTTAGATGCATGGCCGAGCATCTGGCGTTCACTGGCTTAAAGGAACAGACCCGGAGAAATACCAGAGGATGAGCTCAGGCTAGTTAAAATGCAGAGAGAGATTTCATATCGTGTGTTTCTGGGAATCAGGTAGCATGACTTGGCAAGTGAGTCAGCCACGGGCAGAGAGCTCCTTGCTGAGGCAGCTCCACTCTTCAACGAGGCTGGTGTTTGCCAAGATCTTGGCTGCGCTGGTTTTTGGTTTTTTGTTTTTCAAAAGATGCTCTTCCCAGAGTGGCTCCATCCCCTAAAGAGAAGATCTTACAGCGCTCACACATCAAGCCTCCCATTCATATGCAACCAGGGTGAACCCTGCTTAGCAAAGGGGACACATTCCCTCCCTGGCAGCATCTCCAAGATCGGGCTGAGAGAGACTCCTGCCTGCAACCTTGGAGGAGCCGCTGCCAGTATGGGTAGACAATACTGAGAGAGGTGGACCAAGGGTCTGACTCAGTATATGGCAGCTTCCTGTGTTCCTAAGTCCTATTGGGTACCACAAAACCAGCTCCCCACCACAGCCAACTGTTCACTCTGAGGCAACTATTATGCTGTGGTTCAAGACCATTTTAATTACTCGATAGGACAAAATTATTACTCCACATGTTCTGGGACTCAATTTTGAGGCTGTCACCAGGTTTAAGGCGTCAGCCATGGAGACAGCTTCACTATTTATTTATTGTAGATTTTATATCCCGCTCTTCCTCCAAGGAACCCAAAGCGGTGCACTACATACTTAAGTTCCTCCCCACAACAACCCTGTGAAGTAGGTTAGGCTGACAGAGACGTGACTGGCCCAGAGTCACCCAGCAAGTCTCATGGCTGAAGGGGGATTTGAACTCGGGTCTTCCTGGGCCTAGTCCAGCTCTCTAACCATTACACCAAACTGACTCTTCATTAAGGCACAGGTTCTCAGACCTCAGTCCCCAGATGATGTTGGACTACATGTTGGACTACATCTCCCATCAGCCCCAGGCCCAGTGGCATTTGGCCATTGGCGCTGAGGATGATGGGAATTGTAGTCCAACACCATCTGGGGACCCCAGGCCTGAGAACCCCTGCATCACAAAATGGAACAAAATGGCGTCCATGTGGAGAGCACGTAGTTCAATTGGTCGTGGTGTTTTGCTCAGCGAAATGATGAGCATCCCCCAAGCTCATGACCGTTGGCTTCCCTCACCTGCGGTAAATATACTCCCTGATCCAGAGTCAAGACCGTGATCTCTAGAGCTACAGAAACCTCCACCTACTCTGAGCCTGAGTAACTTGGGCTGTCCTCAGCCCCCTCTTATTATGGCGAGACTAACAACCACCCCCAGGAGAAAGATGCTGTTAAGGCTCACTGAACCTGGACAGGTGTGCAGGCGCAATCAGCAGCCACACAGGTCTCCTCCTTGCCGCCATGACCTCAGCCAGCAGGCAACGCCCCACCAAAGCCCCAGAGGTTTTTGCTAATTATAGGTTTTGTGGAAGCTGCCTGTATTTATAGCAACACTTTCACTGTGCGTTGATCGACAACCTGTTGAGCAGCATGGAGTTTGATCCGGCAGTCTCAGAAGACGGAATTATGGGGCAGTTAACCCTTTCTTAAGCTATACACAAGTTTTCCCCCCTGTAACCATCAACCTTTTTTTCATTTCCTTACACACACACACACACACACACACACACACACTCTCTCTCTCGTTTGGAAGTAAAGAAAAATGCTCAAACCCCAGAAAAAAGAATCGACGCATTATCTTTGGTAAAGAAAGCATATAACTGGCTTTTCCCACTCAGGGTGGACTAGACAACCTTCAAGCACCCTTTTAGCTTTAAATTTCTATGATTCTACAACCAGCCACACCTCCAGAATTTCACCTACTAGAAATAGGTGCATTTCACCTACTAGGCCATAGTGTAGAATCTAAGGGGTACTGCCGTGGTATAAATCAGCAGAATATTACTGTTAAAAATAATCATGTCTGGTTTTATTTTGCTGTTGTTGTTAACATGGGAAACCTAAAAGCACAACACAAAACAGTTAACGCCCTGCATGATGTAGCAGCTAGGAAAATACATGGAAAATGCCAACAATATCTGAATAATGGGGGGGGGGGATTATGTCCAAAATTACAAAACTGTATTTGGACTGAAGACGGGAGAGAGACATTGAAAACGTGCCATCAAAAAACAGCCCCCATTTATGGATTTTTGTAACTTACAGTGGGATATCGGCGAGACAAACCAGACAAAAAGATAATTAGAAGCAGCAACCGAGGTGAGGGTTGCTTGGATGCTCCCAGTTTCGTTGTCTCAATGAAAGCAACTGCTCTTAAGTACACACACACCCCTACCTTGACAGGAGATTCCGATCACAATCTTTCAACATCTAAATGGCACCCAAAGAACTTTAGAACACGTGTTCTCAAACTTGCGTCCCCAAGTAGTGCTGGACTACCACTCCCATCAGCCCCTGCCACGACGGCGAGATGCCGTCATGACATGGGATGATGGGAGTGGTAGTCCAAAACGATCTGGGGATCCAAGGTGGACAACTCCCACATTAGAAGACATGCTGTGGCCAAGTCTGTGTGGTGAACATGGTATCTATCGTCTTTAACATAAATACATGAATAACTGCCGAGTGCGTAATTCTGCAGGCCACTTTTCTCTCCTCCTGCTTGGTACTTTCTGCAGTTAAACACTACGGCTCACCTGGTCCTGGTCCAAAAGGGAAAGCCGAGGAGAATGTTCCCAGCAAAGGGTGTCCCAGTGGCAGAACCAGCAGGTCTGGATTGTGTTTTTAATATTAAACAAGGTTGCTCTAGGGAGAACAAATCTGCCTATTCTCCTTTCACTATCCCTACAACTGGACTAAATTTGGTCCAGATCAGTTAGGCAGTCCACAAGTTAGCCCAGCCGCGCCTCAAACGTTTATGTGCCCACCAGCTTGAATTGAGGTGGATGGCAGCATCACAAAGAACACTCATTCCGCACACAGAAGAAAAAAATTTAGAAAGGACACTGCTGGGGACCCCTTTTTGAGAGCACAGATATCTCGGATGCTGCCTTATACAGAGTCAGACCATTGGGTCATACTAGTCCAGCACTGACTGGCAGCAGCCCTCTGGAGTTTCAGAGAGAGAGTCCCCAGCCCTACCCGGAGATGTTGTAGGGGCTGGATCTGGGGTCTTCTCCATGCAAAGCAGATGCTCCCCAACTGAGCTACGGGAACCCTGGACTGCACATTGACCCCTGCTAACTGGGCAAAGAGGCACCTTTTAACGTGGCGATTCTCTTTGTATTTAGCAGGGGGACAGCAACTGGCCCTATCCGACCCCAGCACAGCATCCCCCCCCCCAGTGACTGTGGCTGGTGTCTATCTTGTGTTCCTCTTTAGATTGTGAGCCCTTTTGGGGACAGGGAGACATCTTATTTATTTATTACTTCTCTGTGTAAACCCCTCTGAACCGTTTTTGGAAGGGCGGGGCAGAAATCGAATGAACGAACAAACAAACACACACCGCTGTTTTTTTGAAAGAGGGGGGAGCTGCAAGACCGAAACCAGCGGTACTTGCAAGGTATTCTATTTCCCCCCTCCCTATACCACCGTCCTGTCCTCCTCGGAGTCTCTCACCTGCTCCCTCTCTGCCCAAGTCCCCCGAGCGTGAAGAAGAGAGAGCTGGTGTGAGGGTACGCTAAAGGGGAGCGGAAACGTTCGGCACCTTGGGCGTAACTTTGCAAGGAATCGCACGGTGCCAGTTCCTGGTTCGTGTCACACTTCAGCATGACCAAGGAGGAGAACCTGGGGTGGGTCAGTATGGGCCAGAGCAGGCCTGTGTACAGCCTACGGCCCGGGGGCTAGGTCTGGCCCACAGGAAGTAAAGTTCCGGTGCAACAGCAGCGGCCATGAAAAATTCTTGCCGACAGCCAGCAGTGGCTTGAGACCAGTTGCCTGTCGCCTACTTTACTGGCCTGGCCACTGGACTGGAGCCCACTATTATTATTATTAATTAAATCAAATAAATAAATAAATAAATAAATAATAACAATAATAATAAATACCTCTTTCCTCTCACCGCTCCCAATCCTCTGCCCCCTCACTTTCATTATTTTATCTTTTTGTAATTAATTCTAATGTAATAACTAATGTGTTGAAAATGGACCTCACCCCCCCCACAGACCACCAGGGCATTTGATCTGGACACCCCTGGGATAGAGTCTCTGTCGTTCTGCAAAAGCACCCCAAAATTCAGCGCTGTGCAAAACGTAACAGAACCAAATTCTGCCTGCTGGCTCGAATCTACGACAGACCGAAAGAGAAGTTTGGTTCTCAAGTTGCTCCAATCCAGGGCTGGAGCGAACAAAATGTCCCCTCGGCCCAGAAACGACGACAACACAGGCAGAACCACCCCAGCAACATTCACAACGACATCCCTTTACCTTCTCCCATAGCTGTCACTGACTGAAGGGGCATCACTCTAATTGGGCAGATGCGTTCCAAGAACGTGGGCCACCCACGGTTACCCCGAGAGGAGGGGCCGCCAAGGACCCCATATCTGCTGTTCACCCCTCCCCCTCGTCTTAATCGACATATGAAGTAGGTTGTTAAATATTCAAAGCACCGCACCTACATTTTCTCAGCAGTCCTCACAACAACCTTGTAAGGTAGGCCAGCACTATTACAGCCGTTTTGCAGATTCGGGAGCCGAGTCTGAGAAGATGGCGGTTGACCAAAGGCCACTTAAATACTTGGCAGAAACAAAGGTTTCCGCTGGGGCATCCTGGCTTCTGTGCCCTGTCACTACTCTGCACCCGCACAGAGGAAAGTCAGATTCCGTCATTTGGATGAAACAGCCCCTGAACCTAACCGGTCCAGCCGACCCCGGGAAGGAGGCCGAGGGGTGGGAAACATGTCCCCGAGAACAAACCGAGACACACGCCATCAGGCATTTGCCGCAAAATATGGGTCCTTTCTACCCCACCAACCCTTGCCACGACACCACGGATCCGGCTAGTTAATAATGATGATAGATTCGGGCCCCCAAGTCATTAATCCTGCTGCCCCTCATTAACTCGGCGTCAAGGAGCGGACCGCGAGGAAGTTGAACCAGGCAAGAAAGGGGCCAGAGTGGTGATTTATGGCATGCCTGGAAGGAAAATTCACCTCTGCAGTCACGTCCCGCTTCCAGAACCCCACTCCCGCAAGGGTCCTGCCTTGACGCACAGCACCCATGTACGGACACTCACACGGGGATGCCCTGGAGTGCCGCAGGAGTAGGGCCATGTTTGCCGCTCCCGGTTTCTAAGGTGCGACACCGACAACTCTCCAAGACACCTTTTCCTGCCCAGGTGCTCTACACGGGAGCAGAGCCACACGCCCCGCAGGGCGCCGCTTCAAAGCGGGGGGGACACACACACACACACACAACTTGTTGCCACCAAGGCCCTCGTTGCCGTTCGAATGCCCTCGGCAATTCCGGAGCGGGCCGTACCGCGAGGGGAAAGTGAGGCCGTCCCTTTAAAGTGGCGGGTCGTGGATGCCGTGAAGGGGGGCAGAGCGGGGAGACGGAGGAACCCAACTCGCGGGGCTCGATCCAACCCGGAGGCTCTTCAGCGCAGGTTGCACCGATAGCTCAACCGGCACTGAAGGGGAGCAGAGCAAGAGCACTCTTGTGAGCTGGGAAGCTCTCCTGCACATGCATCACTGAAACAGACGGGAGGCAATGGGGCTTGCGGAGAACACTCCAGGGAACCATGTGCCGTTTAAGCAGCGCATATGTCTGTAGCAAATTTTTACCCGCACCACCAGAACATGGTTGGCCAGCCCTGGATAACTTGCCCCCAAACTTCCTCCAATTTGGGGTGGGTGGGTTTAGGATTCGGGGTGGTGCACGGCCCCTGGCCACCCCAGCCTCTGTCCACCAGACCTTGCCTGCCTGCCTGCCCGCCCCCTCGGTGGTACTCACGTCATCATCCTGCACACTCAGGGGGATATCCAACATACACATCTGGAAGGGCTGGACAAGCGCCTTCTGCATGTCGAACAAAGGTTTGGCCTCCATCTTCCAGCAGCCGAGGGAGGAGGGGAGACGCGTCTCCGCTCCACGACCAAATCCAGTCCTGCAGCAGAGCGCTGGCAGCCCCACACTCCCGCCGCTCAGCGCTGCCGGAGCATCTTGACAGCAGCCGCTGCTTTCTGCTGCCGCCTAAGCCGCCTCGTTTCCTCCCCGGGGCCGATCCAAGCCGAGGCGACAGCCAGAGGTTTCCGCGGGCGTGTCGGAGCCGCGGTGGGTGGCCCCGCTCCAGAGGTGCAAAGCTGCCTCCCGGCCCTGGGACAAGGAGAGGCTTCCCCTTCCCGTCCGCCTCGCCTCACCTGCTTCCCCGCGGCTTGGCTGGCACGCAGGCAAGGAGCTCCCCAGCCTCATCAATATGCCTGGCACTCGGCACGAACCTTCGCATTGTCTCCCAAGACCCAACAGGTTCTGCCAGGGGTTGGCTCTCACCGGCTGCAGCGATTCCCTGCGGTCCTCCGTTGCAGGCAAGCCCCAGACTGCTGAGGAGGGGGTGGGCAACTCGGCTGTCCTCCGCCAAGCTGCTCCCCCTCCTCCTCCGCAGCCCATCCTCTCATTGTATCCAGAGGATCACGCCCTCCCCCTCCCCAGGGGCACAGGGAAACCTGAATTATTCATACTCCGCAAAAGCCCGGAGAATCCCAAATCCAGAGCATGGTTGGCCAAAAGGCGGGCACACACCAGCTCTCCTGCTTGTCAACACGCCTCCCTGGGAATGGCACAGATCCGCCCGCCGCTTTCGGCTGACAGTCTAAGGGCTCCCCAGTGGTGGGGCAGACGCTTTTTGTGGGCACTGTGACCGAGGGCGTGGAGTTCCAGGGAGGGAGGACAGAAGGAGGACCAGCATTGGGCGCAACCTGCAAAATGGGCAGAGATCCCTGTGCTGCATTGGAGGTTATTATGAAGCTGCCTTCTGCTGAGTCGGACACTAGTATGGTCTACTTTGGACTAGCAGCAGCTCTCCGAGGTGACTTCCTTCGTGCCCAAGGAAAGGACCCAAATCCATCCATCTCCCTTTTTCCAAGTGGCCTTGGCGATGGCCGCCACCTAATCCTGTGTGCACACCCTCATCCCTTGCAGCAGTGCAGCTGCTCTCTACAGTGATGGGGGGGGGGTTCTCAAACTTGGCTCCCCAGATTTTGCAGGACGGCAGCCCCCATCATACCCAGCTCCAATGGCCTTTGAAGCCCCGCTGTAGAGCATCTCCAGTGCTCTAATGCCCTTTCCTCATTTCCTCTTTCATCCCCTTCTCATTATCAGCAAACAAGGGAGGAGGCAGCAGCAGCAAGAAGGAGGAGCAGCTGGTGGCAGAGGGTTGCTCTGATGGTGGGGTACAGAAGAGAGAGTCAGGCAAGGTTATGGGGATGCCTTTTGCCATCCTACTGGTTCCTAAAAAATCTGCCATCTGAGGCCATGGCTGGGAATTCCAAAAAGCTTTTGACAACATTCCTCACCAAAGGCTACACAAACATGTAGTTTGTGTGTGCTTAAAGTTAAACAACAGTGATGGGACACGCTGATCAGCAGTGGGACTGCAGCACATACAAAAGGAATATTTTAACCCCTTTCCCCTTACAACATGATCCCCAAAAAGCACCTCTCCAAAACTACTATTACCTTTAGTAGTAGTAGTAGTGCTACTACTACTTGTAGTAGCAGTGGTAGTAAAACTGATGCTAGACCTAGGAGAGAAGCGCCTATTGACATCTTTGAGGCTAACAGCATGGAGGGGGCATTTGCCTTGAGGTTGTAGTCAGGGGCGGTTCTTTCATGAGGCAACGTGGGACAGTTAATTCAGGCAGCGGGTTGCCCCCCTGCCACCACCTCCTCGCTGCTACCTGCCTTAGGCACAGGGTGCACACATCCTCCTCCATCTCCTCCCTCATGTACAGCTGGGCTGATTATGAAATTCACTTCCTCCCCCTTTTCATAATCAGTCCAGCAGCAAAAGAGGGAGGAAGTGGGAGAAAGAGAGAGAGGTGGGAGGGAGGAAGAGGATCTCTCTCTCTATATATATCTATATATCTCTCTCTATATATATATACACACACACACAACACGTGGTGGTGGCTATCATCACCAACAAGAAAAGGCTACGTCCCACGATGCTTGAAAACATTTATTGAGCCCAACCCATTTCAGCTAAAAGCCTTCCTCGGGGCAATTCTAAAACATACAAACATAAAACCGTTTCCAGTGCACCATAATAAAGTTCTATCTAAAACTGCTTAATAAACCTGCTCACATATGTAACCACAAGGCCAGCTCACCTCCTATATCACATGTAGTGGATGTCACCACCACAGAGGAGGAAGAGACAGAATTAGCGAGTAGGTATGTGCACCAACATAAAATCAAACGGAAGCTTGATGCTGCTTCCTGGGGCGGGGGGGACGTGAACGCATCACAGAAAACAGCATTTGACACTTTTCCTCAGGTACACAGAGGCCTGCGATGCATGGGGGGGGGGCACTGTTCCCTCTAAGGCAGTGGTTCTCAACGTGTGGGTCCCCAGATGTTGCTGAACTACAACTCCCAGCATCCCTAGCCCCATTGGCCTTTGGTTGGGAATTATGGGAGTTGTAGTTCAGCAACATCTGGGGACCCACACGTTGAGAACCACTGCTCTAAGGCATGCACACGTGCGCACGCTCACAAGTTTCTGGATGTCTGCTCAGTTCATTTTAGATCCCACTCAGGCTGAATCAGGAAGGCCCCACTCTGAATGCACACGGTGTGCACACACTGCCTTGATAATGCCGCTCAGAACAAAACTCATTCCCACAGAGATGGGGGGGGGAATTAGAGGGACCAGTAATGGGGGGGGGTAAGGTTAAATGCACCCTCCCTATATGCTGGGTTCCTCACCTCGCCCCCATGACTGCCATTTCACCCCTTCCAAAGGGCACACACAGAGCATTTAAAGTGTAGCTTGGCCGTGAATTCGAGCATCAAGTGTATTATTCTTAGACACAGGTAGCTGCCGCCGAGAACAGAGCCCAGCGACAGAGGTCAGCATCAAAGGTTCACTTTTGAAGAAACTTCACAGAAACGGCAGGGAAGGCTGTTTCTATCAGGAAGTCGCCACCCCCTCAGCATTGTCCGAGCCCCAAACATCCTCTGCCCAAGGAAAGGGGTCCTGGATGGAATGTCAAAGCTGACCAGGAACCAAAATATGTCGCGGAACAATTTGTTTTTCATGGTCTGAGCACAGGACAAGCAGCACAGGGAAGGGGCCAGCTGTAGAACAGCTCAAGGATGCTAACCAATAACAAATCTGCATTCAGTGGTCATAGAATCAGCGAGCCAAAGGGGTCCAAAAGGCCATCTAGGCCACCCCCTGGCCAGCCTCTGCTTGAAGAACCCCCAGCAAAAGGGAGCGACCTCCCCAGTCGGTTTCATGGCTGTGCTGCTCTTACCATTAAGAAGCTTCTCCTAATGTTCAGCCAAAATCTATCCTCTAACTTCGGAGCATAGGAAACTGCCATATACCAAGTCAGAACATTGGTCGGCCTAGCTCAGTTTTGTCTGCAAAGTGCCATGTTCATGGATGGCGACAGAAAGGTAGAGCAAAGGGTGGAGATCTCTATTTTCAGATCTGCTCTGTATTACCTTCGTTTATGGTTGCCACCTCTTATCCTGGGCAAGCTCATCTGCTTTGACAATAGTCCAAGGCAAAAGGAGTTAAGGAGGGGAAGCTTTTGCAAATCACACAAAGTGATAGGAAAAGCTTCTTTTTCTAAATTTCCCCCTGCTTTCCCCCTCCTAGCTGGGCAAAGAGGCACCTTTTAAATGTGGTGATTCTTTTTTATTTAGCTGGGGGAGAGTAACTGGCCCTCTCCACCCCCAGCACAGTACCTCCAGTGACTGTGGCTGGTGTCTGTCTTATGTTTCTTTTTAGTTTGTGAGCCCTTTGGGGACAGGGAGCCGTCTTATTTATTTATTATTTCTCTGTGTAAACCGCCCTGAACCATTTTTGGAAGGGCGGTGTAGAACTCAAATAAATAATAAATAGAATGAATCCAGTCTGCTGTTAAAAGCACAGCACAGCAGGGCAATAAAAAATATGGCAACCTCCTTTTTATCTTTTCCATCGTCTGCGCATGCGCTACTAACCGCAACTTGGTCTGGAAAACTCAGCAAGTTATCTGCGTGCCTTTTCAAAACAGAATAGGGCAGTAGTCGAAGCAGAACTGTAGGGTGGAACCATCTTTTCCAAACTTGATCATATATTCCGTTGCTTTCACAATTTTCCCCTCTTGTTTCCTTTTTGTTAAGATCCATTTCTCCTTGTTTTTAGGAAGCCCTTTCTTTATTTTTCTGTTTGAGATTTCCCTCTCCTTTCCCTCTTTATATGACCTGTGTCTTGTGTAATGGTTCACACACCAATGGTCTCCCAGTGGCAGTGATTTTCCTGGCTTCCTCACCCGGTCTCCCAATTCATTCTCTCTCTCTCTCTCTCCTCCCTTCTTCCAATGTTATTGGCTATGCCCTGTTCATTGACAGGAGGAGAACTTTCCTTTGAACATTCAGTGGCCGGCAAACCTATGTACCGCATTTACCCGAATAGAAGATGACCCTGAAATTAAGACGACCCCCTTTAAAAATAGAAGTTAAATACAGGTGTATTTACCCAGAAAGAACAGCACTCTGTATTTAAAATGACACACACACACACACACACCCCGATTTCTAACATCAAATAACTTGGCGGCGGCGGGGGGGACCTAGTCAGATTCAGGTCATCTTCTAGTTCGGGGAGGAAGGTCTGAGTTTCTCCCCAAGAACTAACATTTCTGGGTGTGCCTTGTGGTCCCTCTCTGCGCCTATCCATTAGCAGTCAGCTAATCTATCAATAGATGATTACGTGCCCTGGGGCCAGCCAGGGTCTCAGGGCCAATCTCAGAGAAGGGTCCTATATATTATGAGTTGCATACAAGGGAGAATTTTGCCAGGGTGCAGCTTCTCTCATCAGAGTGCTACAGCAAGAGGAGAAATGGATGCCACATTTAACACAATAGCAGTCCTCTCTCAGTACGGCAACCATCCAGCCCAGGGGATGGTTCAGGGCTCCTCAAACCTGGGTCCCCAAATGTTGCTGGATTACAATGCCCATCATACACTTCCACAATGGCAGGGGATGATGAGACTTTTAGTCCAACAACATCTGGGGACCCAAGGCTGAGAACCCTGGGTTAGCCAGTTAAATATCTCAGCTAGGCAGGCAACCGTCCTGAAACAGCACCACTGGCTATCTGAGTAGTTCTTGTATATTCATGAGGGATGTGCACGAAATTCGCTCAAATCGATTCGAACAGAATCCAAATCATTTTTAATTCAAAACCACTGAACAGAGTGGAGATTCGCTCGAATCGTTTTGAATTCGCCCGAAGCCGAAGCGATTCGAGCAGATTCCGTGCACATCCCTGATATTCGTAACTTGATCACCATCGTGATTTGATGTGTGAATAAACTACCACAGTTCACACATCACCCACAGAACATTCACACCTCCCCCTGACTTTCACACACGGCAGCCATTCACACATGCACCAGTCAGTCAACAGATTCTAGGCAAACAAGCAATATTCTTGAATATACAGCATAAATTGGCCCCACCCTCAGTGAAGAAAATGAGAGAGAGTTGCTATTCCTGTCGAGACCGCCAGAGTGTCCCTGGCTCCTGATGGAACACAGCTACGCTCTCCGGAAAAGGCATGCGTGCAAAATTAATCCGCAATCAAGACCTTACCCGAACTACCAACCGGTCTCTTAATAGGTACAGAGCATCAATTAGCAATGCAAAGCAAAGCAGATAATGAGCATTAGAGAGGAAAAACTAATTAGTTTTCTCGGGGACTCCAAAGAGGCATGATTAGCACTCGGTGGGGTTGTTCCTCCCGCCCCACCGCTCCAAAACCAGTGAGGGTTTCGCACCAAGTGCCAAAATATCCCAAAGGTGTCGGGAGCTGAGGATGCTGGTTTCGTTCCAAAATGAGATCTCCCGCTACAGATTCCCCCCGCCTCCATCCGCCAAGCAGGTACTGTGTTCTGTCTCCATGGAGACAACTGCATGCAATGTTGCCATCCCGAAAGAGCTCAGTGCTATGCAGGATGTGGCCCCTGTTAAAGACAATTTTGTTTGCGGGTGGTGGGGAGGATCACTATGAAACTGCCCTCCCCCCAACAACTATCACAAACCGCCCCCCCCTTCTGAACAGAAATAAGAGAACAGCCAGAGACTAAACACCTCATTTACGCCTCTAATGACTACGCCTACATGCCTGAACGGATTTAATCAGTAGATTAATCAACTAACCCATGCAGTCTGATCCCATGCACAGATAAGCACCCTGGAGCACATGGAAATCATATGGGCCTAACTCTGCACAGAATTGCGTCTTCAATTTATTTATTAGCGGGGGCGAAGAGTTAAAGGCACATCTGACCAGGACAAGAGCATATGAACAGCCCCACCGCGTCACCCAAAGCTCTCTGTTTCGCAAAAACAATATGAGTCATTTTTTTCAAGCCATTTAACAGCTCAAAAGTCCCCCCCTTTCCCCCCCGCTAAATTGTATGAGACCAGAAACAGCCCCCCAACAGAGTGGATTGTTTTTGCTCAACAGATGCTATAACTTCTTGTCACTACCATAATCAAGATCATCATAGCTAACTTAACAGATCAACCAATTAAATCTTTATTTTAAAAAGGGAGAAAATACAGTTTCTCATATACAAGAACTGCACATGAGACCAAGTCAAATTAAAGTGCACGAAAATCCCAGGGACGTCCATGATGTCATGAAATCTACATAGTGAGAAATCAATCGGCATCCCAAGGCGGTTTACAAAAGTCAAAATATAATTCCAGAAAAATCATTTAAAACCTCAAAATCAGTTAAATAGTAAAAACCATGACACACCAAAAAACCACCATTCAAAACACACACACGCACCAGAAGCAAGAGAGCTGAGCGGCCTGGTATCCCCTAAGAGTTAAAAGGGATTAACAAATAATATGAACCTTTTATCACAAAGGAGACACCCAGCACGATGAGAAGGTATCGCCCTACTTTTGTAATTTTCTTGAACAGAACTTTAAATGGAAGACATGTCTCCGAGTATCTCAGCTTTTACTTCCGACAAATTTACTTACATCAGTTCAATCACCATTTCAGCAACATGCCACATCACAGGAACATAGGAAGCTGCCAAATACTGAGTCAGACCATTGGTCTATCTTGCTCAGTATTGTCTACACCGACTGGCAGCGGCTTCTCCAAGGCTGCAGGCAGGAATCTCTCTCAGCCCGATCTTGGAGATGCTGCCAGGGAGGGAACTTGGAACCTAGATGCTCTCCCCAAAAGAGTGGCTCCATCCCCTGAAGGGGAAGGTCTCACAGAGCTCACACAAGTAGTCTCCCATTCAAATGCAAACTAGGGCAGAGCCTGCTTAGCAAAGGGTCTTTGCTAGTATGCTTGCTACCACAAAGCAGACCAGCCCTCCTCCCATCTTAAATAACCATTGCTTTAAAGTTAGAAGATAACTTTGCCAACAAGTAGCCAACAATAATCTTGATAACTACCCATTAAGTGTCCATTGTTTTTCTCACACATTATGCTAAATATAAACTTGGCAACATAATTAAAGGATCTAGTGAAGGGTTCTCCAACTTGCATCCCCAGAGTTGGAGCAACTGTTGCTGGCCTACAATTCTATCATCCCCAGCCACAATCAGCCAGAGGCAGGGGATGATAGGATCTGTAGTACAACCACATCTGAAGACCCAAGATTGAGAATCCCTGCCCTAGGTTTGTGGTATCATGTAACCCAAAAGTAACTCAAAAGTATTGTGAATCTTTTCTTAATATTTCAGCATCACAGGGCATGTCCATCAAACGGGCCAAAAATAGGCATTTGGGCCAGTTTCCGCCAATAGTCAGCTAAATTTGCAGTGGATTTATTGACAACAAATTTTAATTGGTCAGGTTCAAAGTAAACAGTATACCTGTCGATTGCATAACACGGAACCAAGAATGAAAACCAGAGATTTCCTCCTTCTCCCAGAGTGTTATTTTTAGAAAAAGGCATCCAGATTGCTGTTTTGGTTACCAATGTTTATTTAAATCTAAAGACACAGACGATGAATCAACTACAAATTCTTCTATCAGTGGACGCCCTCTCGGCAAAAATGCAGCCTCGGCTTTCTGAAATGCCAAAAGGACAAATCAGACGGAGCTGTCATGGTGATGGACTTTACCTGAGGTTGCCATGGATACTGAATTTCCAAAAGGGCTGCTTCCGCCCTTTTGCTTCCAAAAGGGCTTTCCCCATATGCTGGGCGGGAACCCAGACGGGGATCTCTGGGAATGCTCTTTCTGACAGATACAGTTTGTGACCTCAAGGCAGAGAGAGAAAGGAGAGCTTGTTTCATCAGTAAGGCAAGCTTATCAAGGGAAAATCTCATATCTGCGGCAAAGACAGCAAACACACACACACACACACACACACACACACACCTGGAAACCACTGCGGCTTGACCCGGATAGCTTGTTTATGTCCCACTTTCTCCACCACAAAAAGCAGAGATTAAAATCCTAGTTTGTGTCTGACAGGAGATCCCCGGCTTGAGATCAGAAGACATTTCAGATGCAACTTTTTGAAAATGAGCAGTACTGCAGCTGAAAGCCTGCAAGAAAGCTAGCTTTCTGAGCCCCTTGTGTGGACATCAGCCCCAGCAACTAAGTGGGAGGGAAAGGCACTCTGCGCGGGCTCAGCTATGCTCTTCACGTGGAGCCGAAACTAATCCTGACTTCAAATGAAGCCATGCAAAGCCAAAGATGCAAATCCCTGCACACATCCATAAACTTGTGCATTGACCTTTATTGTGATTTAACATTTGCCTAGTTATTTCCATTGGAGAAATTTTCCATTTAGCGCCTACTTTCCAGTAGGCTTATGAGATCAGCCGGCATTCTGTGTGTCCCCCCTTCCCATCAACTTTGCAATGCCTGGACCAATATGAACCAAATTGGACACACTTGTAGTGACACACAGGGACACCTCAACAGCATAGTCTGTGATAATGATGTCCTCCATCCCAGTTCAAAATGGCGGACATGTAAACATTTGAGGCGCAAATGGGCTAACTTGTGGACCACCTAACCGTTGAACCAAATTTAGTCCAGTTGTAAAAGCTTACGTGTGCTGTCGAATCGGTCTCGAATCCTAGTAACCACAGAGCCCTGTGGTTGTCTTTGGTAGAATACAGGAGGGGTTGACCATGGCCTCCTCCCATGCAGTGTGAGAGGATGCCTTTCAGCACCTTCCCGTATCGCTGCTGCCTGATACGGGTGTTTTCCACAGTCTGGGAAACACACCAGCAGGGATTTGAACCCAGTTGTAGGGATCGCGAAAGGAAAGTAGGCAGATTAGTTCTTCCTAGAACTTGTTATTATTGACATTTGCCAATTCAAGCAATGCTTAAAAATAAAATGTAAAAAGTTATAAAATTAAGTCATTGTGCCAAGTACAAGTTTCGGGGCACCCTACTCGATGAATAATTAACAGACAGAATTCACTGCTGCATGAAAGATAGATGGTCCTTAGCTCAGACAGCTCTAACAAAGGATTAGGAAATTTGTGGAGAAGAAACCTGTGTCTCGGTCATAACAGCTAAATAGAGCTTCCATATACACAAGTTGTATAGCTCTGAATACCAGACGCTGAGGACAAGCAACAAGGGAAGGAAATTGGCGCATGGCACCAATCACAGGCACAGGAAACCCTTTGGCACGCCAGCGGTGGTTGAACTAGAACTCGCATCATTCCCAGGCACATTTCCCCCCCTCCGAACCAACAAGGTGGCTCTTATGAACGGGTATAGAGATCTCGGGGTGCCTAAACCCCAAGTTCGGAAGCTACCTGCTTATAGAATAATACAAATTTAGAGCTGGAAGGGCCCCTAGAGGTCTTCCAGTCCACCCCTCTGCTCAGAGCAGGAATCGGCTTCAGCAGTCCTCACAGAACTGCTCTTACGAGCAGGAAATTCTTCCCAGCAATATCTCGCCTGAATCATCTTCCTTGGCATTTCAATCCGGTGGTTCCAGTCCCAACTTCAGGCGCAACAGAGAACATGGCCGCTTCTTCGTCTAGGCAACAGCCTTTCAGATACTGGATGACTGCTCTCATATCTCCCGTTCCTGATATAGGACTTGATTTCCAGACCCCTCATCCAGTGTAGGTTTCTCCTCCTCTCCCAGCCCCGCCCTGCTAACTGAGCAAAAGACACCTTTTAAAGGGGTGATTCTCTTATATTTAGCAGGGGGAGAGCAACTGGCCCTATCCGTCCCCAGCACAGCATCCCTCCAGTGGCTGTTGCTGGTGTCTGTCTTCTGTTTCGTTTCTTAGATTGTGAGCCCTTTGGGGACAGGGAGCCAATTTTTTTAAATTTATATCTATGCAAACCACTTGGGGGACTTTTGTTGAAAAGCGGTATATAAATATTTGTCTTATTTGTGGCATTAAGAGATTGCTGCAGCAAAACCAGGACCCTGGGTGATGCAAACTTGTTTTCCAGGACCTTCTTCCTTCGGGATATCTTGGGAGCTGGGCCTTGCTTCCACCCAGGCCCGTCGGAGCTGCATAGCAAAGGTATTTTCACGCATCTTTGCTCAAACCCAGGGAACCCAGCCGATCCCACGGCACGCCCTTCCTGTCTGGGCCTAAACTCTATAAAACAAATTCATGACAATCCTTTGCAACTGGAGGCATTGCAGCATAATGTCTCTGGAATTCCATGCATGTGTGCTTTGCTCCTCTCCAAGGGAGAGGTCTTGTGGGGGTGATAGTCTGAACCATATTTTTATTCAGCTAGCAAAGGGTGGCATACAAGCTCTTCTCAATCATTTTCCATAAGACTTTTTAAACATACAATGCATTTGGCAACTGTTGTACCTTCACAATTGACTCAACCTCATTTTTCACACGTGGGGAAAGGAGGCTGGGAGGTGGGGAGGTGCTCCAGTCCACATGGTAGTCCTACGAAAGAGGTGAGATTTGAACCCAGGACTGCTAGATTATGTGCACGAGTTCACATTCCCCAATGTTCCTCTGCTCCCTAGATCCCCTTACTCTGCCAGAAATAATGGGGGAGAGGAAGAGAACAAGGGCATCAGGCTTGTAAACAGCCATCTGTCTGCTCACCTGGGGCGAGCAGATAATTTCTTCCAGGTGACTAGGTATGGAAGCTTTTCAAGAATTCGTTCTTGGCTTTTTGCATCCCCCAAATGCATAACATAGGTCGGTTTGGGCAGGCGGGCAGGAAAGTAACTTTTATGAATGTATTTGTAAGCTTGTTATTCATATTCAACCTCATTCCCCCTCAAAGGAGGCAAATTTTAAGGTATTTTTATATCAGGTTGTGAGCCTCCCAGGACTATCTGGCTGGCCACTGTTGAAAACACACAACCAGACTAGATGATCTGGCCAGACAAGCCTTACACTGTAAAAAATAAAAATAAAAAAATCCCTGCCCCTTTTCTTTGCATCCCTGGGAAGCAAGCCAATGTTATGCCCATTTAACTGATAAAGAAACCAACGATGCTGGGATAGTGACCTGCTCAAGGCCACCTGAAGAATGTTTGAATACAACCAATGTTTATATACCACTTTTCAATAAGAGTTTCCAAAGCAGTTTACATAGATATAAATAAATAAACTAACTAACTAAATAACTAAACAAAATGGTCCTCTTTCCCCAAAGGGCTTGCAATCTGAAAAAGAAACATAAGACAGACACACCAGCAATAGCCTCTGGAGGGATGCTGTGCTGGGGATGGAGAGGGCCGGTTGCTCCCCCCGCTCAACAAAGAAAATCGCCACTTTTAAAAGGTGCCTCTTGTGCAGTGAGCAGGCACCCCTTCTGGTGATGTACCTGAGAAGGAGCAAGATTGGGGGCCAGGTCTCAGCTCAGCCACTGACTCATGGGGCCGCTTCAGGTAAGTCAAGGACTCTCAGTCAGACTCACGTTTGGGACAACAATGAGTCACCCACAAGGCTCACGCGAAGCCCAACGAGACGTGGAAATGCTGCTAGCTATCCTCGACAGGCAGGCAGCCACTGAGTCGCTCCGCCGTCCCTCCCATCCCATTTTCTTTCCCACGGTCAAAATGTAAAACTGAAAGCTCCTTGGAGCAGAGATCTTACCCCTCGATCAGGTCTGATGTTCCCTGAAATTGCTCTGTTAAAAACACGAGTAACAGGAGTACAAACAACAACAACAACAGACTGGCCCGGGTGCAAAGCATCTGCGCCTCGTTTCCCCCGCCCCTCTCGGCTCTCCCCTCGTTCTCAGTCCCCCCCCCCCGGCCATGGCTGCCACTTTCTCCCTGCCCCTTTGCCGTTTTCTCCTCCCCCTGCCGCCACCGTTTTCTCCCCCGTCCAGTTGCCGAGAATTAGATAGATAGATAGATAGATAGATAGATAGATAGATAGATAGATAGATAGATAGATAGACAGACAACAAACCACTTCTTAACCAAAAACGTTCTCAAAGTGGTTTATAAAGCCAGGTTATGAGAAAATAGAGGGCTGTTCTCACGGCCCTAAACAGGGTTGGGGTGTGCTTCCAATTGCCACGTGTGCTTCCAACTGGCGGTTTTGTGTTCGCAAAGATCAAGGAAGGAGGAGAGGGACGATGCAGGAGTTGGGCAGGCCAGGCGTGGCCTACGCACATCCTGCCTGCAGCCTTTTATCGAGGGTGGACAAAAAGCGGTCCTACCCGGCTCCCACACGATCACTCTCCTCTCCTCCTACCTTGATCGTTGCCAACACAGGAGCGCCAATCAGGAGCGGGCATGGCTCTTGTACTCTGGCTGGGCCCTCCTCGGACTGTTTTGGATCATGAGAAGCTCCAAGGAAGAGGAGAGCTGGCCCTGTGGTGGCAAGCTTGAATTGTCCCCTTTGCTAAGCAGGGTCTGCCTTGGTTTGCATTTGAACGGGAGACTACATGTGTGAGCACTGGAAGAGGTGGGGCCGCTCTGGGAAGAGCACCTGCTTGCTTGCATGCAGAAGGTACCAACCTCCCTCCCTGGCAGCATCTCCAGGACAAGGCTCAGAGAGAGCCTCCTGCTTTGCAACCTTGGAGCAGCCGCTGCCGGTCTGTGCAGACAATACTGAGCGAGATGGACCAAAGGTCGGACTCAGCAGAAGGCAGCTATAAGTATGAGTTGGGAAGCATCATTTTCAGCCTAGATTTTAAATACAGCCTCAACATAAATTGGTATAAAGAAGTAGCCTGAAGATACGCAAATGAATTCATACTTCTGATATTCCAAACCCGCCTAACAAAGCAACCTGAACGTGGGTCGTGCACCAGTTGCGCACCAGCCCAGGGATCAGCAACGCTTCCTACTCTTCTGGGCACAAGACTGAGGAATCTAGAGCGCCACAGAAACACCCAGTACAAGCAACACACAAACGCAGCCCAGCACGAATCTCCAAAGCACTCAGGACCCTGCTCAGCAATCGAAAGGCCATCGTGGGGAGGGTACCCAGGAAGCCGCCTTCTACGGAGTCAGACCCTGCTCGGTCTAACTCAGGATTGTCGACACCGACTGGCAGCGGCTCTTCAAAGTTTCAGGCCCGAATTTCCCCGCCCTAGCTGAGATGCCACCGGGGACGGAGCCAGGGCGCGCCTGCACATGCTCAGCGACAGCTCCCCTCCAAAGACCCTTTTGGCCAAGATTGATTGGGCAGATTGATTCAGCTTAGATTTGCTCCACTCCTCCAACACCTCAGTCGCCCGTCTGACCTTTCTCCTGCCTTGATGCCTCCGCAGGGGCATCACTGGAAAGGGGGCCTTCTCCTGCACCAGGACCCGTCTCCAGGACGGGGCATTCCTCCAGGGCGGCTGCCTTTTCAGGGGGGTTGCCGCGGCCCTGGCCGAGAAGAGCGGCCGTCCCGGAGGGAACGCGCTCACATTCCTCATCGCTCGCGCCTTCCAAAACAATGAGTAACACCCGCCACTTCCCTGCCTGCCGGGAGCTCCCAGATCAAGACCGCCTCACCTGGATGAGGCACGCTCAGCAGCCAGCCCGCCCCGTGACCCAGAGCGGGGGGAGAGTCAGCCAAGGGAGGAGCTGGGGAACCCGGCAACCACCCTGTTTATCCAGACAACATAGCAAGGCGCTGTCGTCACTCGGAGCCCCCGGCTACAAGCCCCAGAGACTTGACCTGCAAAAAGGCACAGATGGGGTGCATTTGGTGGGGCGGCAATACGGCACTTTTAAGCAAGGGCCTGAGGAACAGAGGGAGCTGCCATATACTGAGTCAGACCCGTGGTCCAGCTAGCTCAGGGTTGTCTACCCAGGCTGGCAGCGGCTTCTCCAGCGTCTGGAGGACCACAGATTAGGACCCACTGCTGCAGCTGATTCCTGTACAGGGGGCTGGAACAGAGGACCGCCCAGGGTCCCTCCCAACCCGTACGTTCTGAGGTTTATACAGGTATGCAAGGGACTCATAGCCTGGGAGTCTGGGAAGGCGAGCTGGTCTGGTGGTAGCAAGCGTGAATTGCCCCCTTTGCTGAGCAGGGTCTGCCCTGGTTTGCATTTGGATGGGAGACTACCTGTGAGCACTGGAAGTTATTCCCCTTAGGGGATGGGAAGAGCAGAAGGTCCCAAGTTCCCTCCCTGGCCGCATGTCCAAGATAGGGCTGAGAGAGAGAGACTCCTGCCTGCAACCTTGGAGAAGCTGCTGCCAGTCTGTGTAGACAATACTGAGCTAGGTGGACCAAGAGTCAGACTCAGTATATGGCAGCTTCCCACGTAACATACACAGATAATGCAGCATACATGTGAAGCGTATTAGATTCATGTTGCCCCTCACTTGCCCTCTTCCCCGGTGTCTTTTTTGTTACCAAGTCCTGCCCGAAGAGTACCCAAAATCCTTTGCCTCTGCTGCTTGGGGAGCGAATTCCTCCCGGGGCCGCCACTGGAGAGGGGCCTTTTCCCACCTCCAAATCAGGCTGGCTGCCCACAAGGAAGGGAATCCAAGCAGGAAGGGTCACGGCAAGTGTGCACATCCTTCCCTTCGCCCGATATTGGCTCTGTTTCCTTTGCACAATTTCTTCTATAAAGAGGAAGGGGGGGACGGGACGGGGAGGCTTGAGGATTAAAGCAGGCAGGGTCCCCAGAGAGCCATCTGCTGCTTTGATGGACGCCTGCCAGGTCGTGCAAAGGCCCTGCGCCGACCCCATTAGGAGGAGGGCGTCAAATCTCCTCCCAAACGTGGGCCCCTTTCTGGAGAGTTGCCTGGATTCTTATAGTAAAACTCCAGTCCTGAGACGCTCACAGTCCTGGAGCTGTGGAGAGAGGAAACTCAGCTGCTCAGCAATGGAAACAGCAGATTTTCAGGCCAGGGCTGTCATCTGGAAAACCCGCTGTGTTTTCCTACCTGCGTTAAAATGCCTGGCCGACCACCATCTCCTTGCTTTAAAGCAAGCACTGGCGAATGTTGGCATCACATTGATGTTGCCCTGCTAAGGGTCTTCTCCATATGGGGCTCTCTCCCTTGGGGAATTTCCAGCACCCTACAGAACCTTGGTCTAGTTTCTGGACAGGCTGCGTGGAGTAGTGGATAGAGCCTCGGGCCAGGAAGAACTGGGTTCAAATCCCCAGTCAGCCTCGAAGTTTTCTAGATGGCCTGAAGTGGTCACACAGTTGCCTACTCCGAAGGACATAAAACAAGCAGAGATGTGCACGAAATGAATATTTCTATTCGTTTAGAATTCAAATCCAATTCCGAAAATTCATTTCGAATTCAAATCAAATTCGAATCTAGTCCAAATAGTCGATTCGAATCGATTTGACCCCTGTTGAATTGATTGGGCTCCCTTTCCAACCAACCAGGGGGCCTGCATGGTTTTTTTTAAAGGTACCAAACAGACCTCGAATCAAATTCAAATCGAATTTGAATCGAATTACCCTTTTAACGGGTGAATCGATTCAAATTCGAATCACTCAGATTCAAGTTGAATCTATTTGAATCGATTCACACATCCCTAAAAACACGTGTAGCCCAGGGTTTCTCAAACTTGGGTCCCCAGACATTGTTGGATTACAGTTCCCATCTTCCCCAGCCACAATGGATGGGGAAGATGGGAGTTGTAGTCCAGCAACATCTAAGAACCCAAGTTTGAGAACTCCTGGTGTAGGCCGCCCCACATTGTCATATATACAGTACTACCTTTAGCTTCTTGAAGAGCCCCATTCAGACATTATGTTGTACGTCTGTACAGCCGGTGAACATATTGTGTGAATAATTGTAGAGATCTGTATGTACATACATTGTACAAAGATTGCATCATAGAGTTTGCCAGTTGGAAGGGACCTTGGAGGTCCTTTAGTCCAACTCCCTGCTCAGAGAAGAAAACCCCTACAACATCTCTGACAGTTGGCCACCCAACCCCTGTCTGAAGACCTCCAGCCAAGGAACACTCACCACTGCATGAGGCAGACTGTTCCACAGTTAGGAAATTCTTCCCAATGTCCAGCTTCAATCTGCCCCTTTGTCATGTCAACCCATTCATTATAGCCCTGCCCTCAGCAGCAACAGACAGACAAGACTCCCTCTCCTAAGTGTCCACCCTCCAGATATTGGAAGATGGCCATCATGATGCCATCCTTAGTCATCCCTGGTATGTGCCTTGAACAGAACATGCAATAGAACTATCAAAGAGCAAAATACAAATTTGAGGAACCTAAGTGCTATGGCGCAGCAGGGAAATGGCTTGACTGCCAAGCCAGAGGTTGCTGGTTCGAATCCCCGCTGGGACCTATATCAGGCAGCAGTGATATAGGAAGGTGCTGAAAGGCATCGTCTCATACTGCGCGGGAGGAGGCAATGGTCAACCCCTCCTGTATTCTACCAAAGACAACCACAGGGCTCTGTGGGTGCCAGGAGTCAACACTGACTCGATGGCACACTTTACCTTTAAGTGCTATTCAGACTTTATGCTCTATGTACAAACAAGTATCTGTATATCTTTTTGTGTGGATGGCTGTGAATATGTTTATTTTAAAAGTGAACCTGGACGTAGGTCGGCTTTTGCTGGGTACAAACAGAAAGTGCACACCTGAAGAGGCTCATTCACACGTTCTGTGCAACAGTCGCACAATGAGTGTACAATGTACACAGCAGTGTTCTCTCCAATTGTTTTCATTTGTGCGCAGCATGAGTTGTGTTCTAGGCAGCATTATCAAGCCAGTGTGTGCACATGTATATTCAGAGTGGGACCTTCCTGATTCAGTCTGAATGGGATCAAAAATAAACAGAGTGGGCATCAAAAACACTTGTGTGCACATGCACAAGATCACAAATCAGAAAATAGGACTATGCCCCCAGCTGGCGTTAGTAAATATATTTCCTGGGGTCAATACAGATGTGTCATCAAAAAATTAGTGGTGTTGATGGTAACGGCTGCCAGGTTAGCTAGATGGATGTCTGGTATAAGTATCTATGGCATGTCGCAATATCAGAAAGTTTAAGCCTTATTATTCGGTCCTGTGCAAACCAGACCGCAAATAACTCTTTTTATGTAATCTGGTCAGATTTCATTCTTTATACTTATTGGGAGAATTACGCTTGTCTTCTTACCCCAGATGATATTGGAATGTGGATGGATTACATAGCAACATAGGAAGCTGCCATATACTGAGTCAGTCCATGGGTCCATCTAGTTCAGTATTGTCTTCACAGACTGGCAGCGGCCTCTCCAAGGTTGCAGGCAGGAGTCTCTCTCTCTCAGCCCGATCTTGGAGATGCTGCCAGGGAGGGAACTTGGAACCTTCTGCTCCATCCCCTAAAGGGAAGATCTTGCAGTGCTTACACTTCTTGTCTCCCATTCATATGCAACCAGGGTGGACCCTGCTTAGCTAAGGGGACAATTCACAAGTTGCTACCACAAGACCAGCTCTCCTCTTACCAGAAGATGAATTGGGGCTTGTCATATTATGTTTTGCCGTTTGTGTTTGGGTCAATTTTGTTCTGTAATGTCAATCTGTACATAGGCACGTTATGCTGAACGCAGGTACAGAAACATACTTCCTACCTGCACCATGCATCTGAACAGCCTGTATCCAGGTTCTCTTAAAATGAGCCCAGGTACAATCATTCACACAAACACACGTACGTCCTTTCAGGTATCTGTGCGCTTGTACAACCAGATAAAAATACAACACAAACCCTAGACTGTGTACCTGTTCCTTCTGGGGAAGTGAGAACCCATCCAGAACAGGCAGATCAAAATTGTCTCTCGAGTTTTGACTCCACACAATAAGTACCTCTGTCTTTTCTGGATTCAGTCTCAGTCTATTATCCCTCATCCAGCCCATCACCGACTCCAAGCAAGCATTTAGGGAGGTTATGCCCTCTCCTGATGATGCTGACATGGAAAAATGGATTTGGGTGTCATCAGCATACTGATAACACCCTGCACCAAATCTCCTGATGATCTCTCCCCACGGTTTCATGTAGATGTTAAAAAACATTGGAGACAATATGGAGCCCTGAGAGACACCATACAAAAGTTCAGATTTTGAAGAACAGTCTCCAAGGGACACCATCTGGAACCTGCCCAAGAGGTAGGAGCGGAACCACCGCAAAGCAATACCTCCCACCCCCAACCCCCTCAGACGCTCCAGAAGGATACTATGGTCTATAGTACTGGAAGCCGCTGAGAGGTCCAAAAGGACCAACAGAGTCACATTTCCTCCGTCAATTCCCAGTTGGAGATCATCCATCAGGCCAACCAAGGCAGTCTCTACCCCATAGCCAGCCCAGAAGCCAGTTTGAAGTGGGTCAAGATAATCAGTTTCCTCCAAGACTATCTGGATTGTAGTCCAACAACATCTTGAGTCCCACATTTGAGGACCCCTGAGTAAATGGTACTTCCTGGCTTATCAGCGGCCAGTAGGGTTGCCAGATTCTGGCTTTCCAAATCCAGGTGCCTAATTTGCATATTGTGTAAATTGGCTTGAAAATTTCTGAGCAGAAGCGTGACTGCGCGTTTTGCTCCATAACTCCGCTTCTACAAGGGCTAGAGCTTAGCTTTTTTTGTTGTTGTTAAATGACAGCTGAAATCCGGGCGAATCTGGGTGGACTCAGCAATCTGAGTGAGATGCTTAAAATCTGGGTGAAACCTGGAATTCTGGGAGGAGGGGGTCATGGCAAAACCCGTGGCCAGGGAAGAGCTTATACACGGCATGGACTTTGTGGCCACATCCAGGGCCAGTGAGGACTAAAATGCAAAGCCCAAGCAAACCCTCCAGCTTTGTTGTGCAGGCGCTGCCGAGGAGAAGCCGGCAGCCAGACGAAGAGAATCCCGCTCCGTTGCCATGGAAATGAGGCGGCTAGGCCTCGAAGAGGCTGCTCAAGAGCGGCAGCCTCTGCCAAGCAAGAGAACGGGTCCCTCGCGGGAGATGCCAAGGCCGGTTTTCACACAGATCGCCCCGCCATTCCCAGCGCCATGACAACAGCCACGCTGTTGCCTTGTGGGAGACGGCCCCACGGCAGACCCCGTCTTGATGATATATGCGGAGAGACATCCAAGAAACAGGGACGGAAGGGAACCGGAGAAACTGGGATGAAAAGCCATGCAAAGGCAGGGACTAGGCAGGGCGGCTATGTCAAGAAAATTGAAAATGTGCAAGGGGTTGCAGATAATCACTGAAACAGCGCATCCGAGAACAAGCGATAAACCTCGGTTGCCCAACTGACCAGAAGGAAGAACACACACACACACACACACACACACACACACAGGCCTATTTTTGTACCTCAAAAATCAAGCAGGATAATCTTTTATAATCATAGAATTTTGGAGTAGAATGGGACCTTCAAGATCCTCTAGACAAACCCCCTGCTCAGTACAAGAATCTGCTCCAGTATCCCTGACAGGTGGTCATCCAGCCTCTGTCTTCTCCAGCGAAGAAGAGCCCACCACTGCATGAGGCAGGCAGTTCCACTGTCAAACAGCCCTCAAAGTTCGGAAATTCCTCCCAATGTCTACTCCAAATCTTGCTTGCCATTTCAACCCACTGGTCTTAGTCTGGCCCTCAGGAGCAACAACGAACAACAAGTCTGCTCCTCCTTCTATGCCATAGTCCTTCACAGGGCTGCAGAAATCCACTCGTCTACTAGTCTGCGACGAGTGGAAAACGATGCCCGGCAAGTGGGGGAAAGCCCTGATGAGCAATGTACCAACATTGCTTGATGAGTAAAACATTTTGTCTGGCTGATAAACTGAGCCAACAATTCAGACATCGACTATCATTCTCCGGTTTTCAATCTGTGGCCTGCCTCTTATTGCCTCTGTCAGAATGTCTACTGTAAGATCCTTGGTGCAGAGACCTACCTCTGTCACTTGCACCATTAAGTGCTGTGCACCGTGACAGTGTTACATGAATCATCATCATCATCATCATCACCAACTTCCATCAAGCATCCGCCAGCCGTCCTTTTTCCAAAGAGAAAGAGACAGAGAAGCCAGCCAAACATCCCCATTCTCCATCACTCACAGCCCCTTTGGGCCCAGGTCTCCATAGGTGACGGGCTGAGTGCGTCACTGCTGTCCCGCTAGACAGGAGATTTCCTTCTCGGTGGGAATGCAGCCAGTTCTCCAGCCCAGTTTCAAGAGTCCTCCTCAAATTATTGTCGTTTACACAGGAAAGCGTTCTGGCTTGCATTTCTTGCCACGACGGCTTCATTCCCACCAGCAGCAGATGAGGCCGTAAATCTGTGTCTGATCTGCGTCTGATCTTCATAATGCAAAAAATGGACTCGGAAAATAATATTCTCCAATTTGAATCCCCCCCCGATAATTATTCACCTAGAACAGGGGTGGTCGAACTACAACTCCCATCATCCCCAGCTGCTGGGAATGATGAGAGTTGCAGCTGGTTATTGAGCTGAATGATGGGAGTTGTAGTTCCCAATTTATTGTGGCTGGGAATTTATTTATTACATTTATATCCTGCTCTTCCTCCAAGGAGCCCAGAGTGGTGTACTACATACTTAAGTTTCTCCTCACAACAACCCTGTGAAGTAGGTTAGGCTGAGAGAGAAGTGACTGGCCCAGAGTCACCCAGCAAGTCTCCTGGCTGAATGAGGATTTGAACTCGGGTCTCCCCGGCCCTAGTCCAGCACTCTAACCACTACACCACGCTGGCTCTGTAGTTCACAACAGTTGGAGAGCCAGGTTTGCCACGCCCCCCGAAATTCCAGGTTTCACCCGGATTTTAAGCATCTCACCCGGATTGCTTAGTCCACACAGATTCGCCTGGATTTCAGCTTTCATTTAAAAAGAAAAAGCTAAGCTCCAGCCCTTGTAGAAGCGGAGTGATGGAGATACTCCCATTTATGGAGTTCTGTTATGGAGCACAACGTGCAGTCACTCTTCTGCTCAAAAATCATTTCCAAACTCATTTACATAATATGCAGATTAGGCACCCAGATTTGGAAAGCCAGAATCTGGCAACCCTAGCCCACCCTGGCCCTGACCTAAAAGAACTGCTAGTAATTTAGAGAATTAGCCTCATCCCTTCTAGGTGAAGAACAGTAGGGTGGGGGGAAAGCTTTGAGCCAGGGAATATTCTTTCCCAAGCCTAGAACACGTCCTGAACACAGATAACTAGTTCGCCAGGGAACAGGCTTGTCCTGAACACCTAGTTGTCCAGGTGCAGGGAATTTTTGAGCAAGCCTAAGTTGAAAGGATGTCATAGTCACATAGGACATCATAGTCACCAGTGTGGTAGCGCTTTATCCTCACGCCGCAAGGCAGCTGCAACGATATACAGGACTGGCACCATCATGATGCTTCAGAGAGCAGATTCTTGGGGCCGTCAGAAGGCACTGCCAGTTATTAAAAATGGTGGCTATTTTTAAATTTCTGCTGGACAAAGGAGGTTCTGCCACAGAAGCCCCCATATCTTGGATCAATCCAAGGATTTCCAACATGCAGAAAAAGAACAGAACCTAATCACATCCGGCAAGTTACTGGAAACGCAGGCAGAATTCACCTTGTGACTTGTGCAAGTGCCCCATAGACAAGCCCATGGCCAGAAATTTTGCTCTTTAGCCGCTGGGGTCCCACAGGGTTCGGTTTTGTCCCCCACGCTGTTCAACATCTGCGCGAAACCACTGGGAGAGGTCATCCAAGGATTTGGACTGAGTTGTCACTGACTGCAATATGCAGACGACACTCAGCTCTCTCTCTCTCTCCTTATCGCCTGATCCCAGGGAGGGGCTGGGTGACCCGAATCGGGGGCTGGGTGACCCAAATCGGGGGCTGGGTGTGCGCTAGTGAACAGAAACTGAATCCAGACAAGACGGAGGTGCTGTTGGTCAGTAGGAGAGCCAATCGAGATGAAAGGATTCGTCCAGTTCTAGAATGGGTTACGCTCCCCTTGAAAGAGCAAATGCACAGCTTGGGGGTATTGCTGGGCCAACTCCTGACAGAGACTTGAAGGCTGGGGAAATGAAATGAATTTTCTTATGAAAATTCAAAATACCGATTAAAGACAGGGCTTAGGAAGATATGAAGCTGCCTTGTACCAAATCAGACCATTGGTCCATCTAGCTCATACTGTCTACACCAGGGATTTTCAAGGTTGGGTCCCCAGATGTTCTTGGACTTCAATTCCCATAATCCCCAGCCCCAGTGGCCTTTGGTAGGGGATTATGGGAGCTGAAGACCAATAACATCTGGAGACTCAACCTTGAGAATCCCTGGTCTACACTGACTGGCAGAGACTCTCCAAGGTTACAGGCACGGGTCTATCCTAGACTGAACCCGGGACCTTTCTGCATGCAGATGCTCTTCCACTGAGCTAAGGAGAATATCTTGCAGTGCTCACACATGGGGTCTCCCCACCAAATGCAACCAGCACAGACCCTGCTGAGCAATTGGCACAATCCATGCTCGCTACCACAAGACCAGCTCTCCCTCCCTGGGCTCGTCAAATTCAAGTGCCAGTGAGCCGTGGTGCCTAGAAATTTAATGGTGGTGCCTAGACTACTGTGTCATTCAGAGGTAGAGTTATTTGTTCCAGGCAGCCCTGTTTCTGTTCCAAGTATGTTACTTGTAAAGAGAATTCTATCATTCGAGGATTTGACAGATCTATCAATGGCGACTAGTCTGGTGGCTGTGGGCCACCTCCAGCCTCAGAGGCACGATGCCTCTCAATCCCAGTTGCAGGGGAGCAACAGCAGGACAGAGGGCATGCACATACCTCTTGCCTGTGGGCTCCCCAGAGACATCTGGTGGGCCACTGTGGGAACAGGATGCTGGCCTAGATGGACCTCCTTGGGCCTGATCCAGCAGGGCTGTTCTGATGTTCTTAGGATAAAGAGATGCCCATTTATCCACTCCTTCCAACATGTCCAACTTTACATCCAATCATTTTGTCAGGCGTTCATTGCCTGGCTCCTAGATTTTGGGGCTGGCTTCCAGATACAGAGAAGACCTGTCAAGGCCTGTATTAAGAAGTCTGGGAGCAGCCCCCAAATCGGGAACCTAAGAAGCTGTCTTCTACAGAGTCGGACCCTTGGTCCATCTAGCTCAGGATTGTCTTCACAGACTGGCAGCGGCTTCTCCAAGGTGGCAGGCTGGAGTCTCTCTCAGCCCTCTCTTGGAGATCCTGCCAGGGAGGGAACTCGGAACCTAGACACTCTTTCCAGAGCGGCCCCATCCCCTAAGGGGAAGATCTGACAGTGCTCACACATGTAGTCTCCCATTCAAATGCAAACCAGGGCAGACCCTGCTTAGCAAAGGGGACAGTTCATGCTGGCTACCACAAGGCCAGCTCTCCTTGTCAGAATCTGAACTTCTGCCAGAGAAGGTCGACTGCTGGAGACC
Organism: Hemicordylus capensis; assembly: GCF_027244095.1. Taxonomy (NCBI): domain Eukaryota; kingdom Metazoa; phylum Chordata; class Lepidosauria; order Squamata; family Cordylidae; genus Hemicordylus; species Hemicordylus capensis. The sequence goes on along the minus strand of NC_069673.1, from coordinate 3,014,211 downwards.
CTGGATAACCAGCCCTCGAATCTGTCATGATGGGATTCCGTCACGGAGTCCAACAACACAGTTCGATTTGGCTGCTGCTCACAATGCTTTAGACACCATGTTCCTCACGTGGATTTCCTGTCTCCAGCCCAGACAGGACATTCTCAAATGAAGATGGCCAGGAATGTTTGAGAGGGAGGGGAAATAAGCTCTAGATATCCTGTGGACCGGGTGAAACCTTGTTCCAAGAGAGGCAGAGGTCCTGCCAGAGAGTTAACCGACCACTTCCTAGACACAAACCGGAGAAACTTAACGCTGTTTGCTCCGTCTTGGTGAACTCAGCCGTGTCTGGGAGAGGTCCAGCCATCCATCCAAGACCGCCAGGCATTTTACAGTTCAATGAACTTTTTCTGTCCTCCCCTTGGGGGAAATAAGACGCCGCCTGGATGTTTTTGTGATCCAGCGACCCACCACCCCTGACGTCAGCCCCATGTCTACAAACATTTTATTTGACCGTTGGTCAAAGTGTGAAGCAGTGAGGGCTTCCGACAGGAAGGAGAAAGACATTTGACAAGGCCCTCAGACACGGTCGGAATCAATCCAACCCGATAGCCGGGAGCGGCAATGTTGGCCCTCCCGATAGTTCTGGTGTTGGGTCCGAATCCAACATTTGGGGTTGTGCCTTAAGTGGTGCAGCGGGGAAATGCTTGACTAACAAGCAGAAGTTGCCGGTTCGAATCCCCGCTGGTACTATATCGGGCAGCAGCAATACAGGAAGATGCGGAAAGGCATCATCTCATACGGCGCGGGAGGAGGCAATGGTCAACTCCTCCTGTATTCTACCAAAGACAACCACAAGGCTCTGTGGGCACCAGGAGTCAAAATCGACTTGACGGCACACTTTACTTACTTACTAATAGATAAATAGGAGAATACTCCTTGTTTTGTTGGTTACATTTTTTTTCTCTCTCTCTCTCACTCACACACCCCGAATCCAAAATATGTTTCTTGCACAAGACAAGCCCTCACATCTTATGTTCAATGCGCACAACCATGCCCAATTTGCACATTATGTTGAACACATCTACATTGTCCACGCATGCAGGTTTCTGTACACACGTACATGGTTTTCCGCGAATGATTTCACATGTGTTCATTTTAAAAGTGAATCTGGCTACAAGGTCCTGCAGATGGGGAGTGCACCTTTTTAAAGTGGTGGTTGCCTTGTATTGAGCAGGAGGAGAGCAACTGGCCCTGTCCATCCCCAGCACAGCATCCCTCCAGTGGCTGCTGCTCGTGTCTTACCTTACATTATTATTATTGTGAGCCCTTTGGGGACAGGAAGCCATTTTATTTATTTGGGAACTTTTGTTGAAAAAAGTGGTATATAAATATTTGCCGTATTCGTACCCTCTTCCCAAATTGAGATGCTGACCAGGACTTTATGCCCACAGGACCTTGCTTGCGAGATCTTGAGGGGTTGGACCCGCCACGACGACGGGACCCAGCGACGCTTCCGCAACACACAGAAAGCTGAACCCTGGAACACTTGGCCAAAGCTGGGGACAGGGTGGCCTTCATGAAGTCTGCTTTGGAGCAGCAGCAACCGCCCTCTAGCACAAAGCACGCTGGGACCGATTCAAGACAAATCGGAATTGTGAAACTTCGGAGGAGATGACCAGGAGAGCTGGTCTTGGGGTAGCAAGCATGACTTGTCCCCTTAGCTAAGCAGGGTCCACCCTGGTTGCATATGAAAGGGAGACTAGAAGTGTGAGCGCTGGAAGAGATTCCCCTCAGGGGATGGAGCTGCTCTGGGAAGAGCAGAAGGTTCCAAGTTCCCTCCCTGGCAGCATCTCCAAGAAAGGGCTGAGAGAGATTCCTGCCTGCAACCTTGGAGAAGCCGCTGCCAGCCTGTGAAGACAATACTGAGCGAGATGGACCAGTGGTCTGACTCAGTATATGGCAGCTTCCTATGTTCCTATCCGCTAAAGCTAATTGCTGGAAGAATCAGGACAGAGAAAAAGAAGTACTTCTTTACACAACCAGTATTCCCTCCCTGGCAGCATCTCCAAGATCGGGCTGAGAGAGACTCCTGCCTGCAACCTTGGAGAAGCCGCTGCCAGTCTGGGTAGACAATATTGAGCAAGATGGACCAAGGGTCAGACTCAGTATATGACAGCTTCCAATGTTGCCACATTTTCATATCTGCGAGAAGTCACAGGAATATTGAAAGCTGCCTTATACCGAGCCAGAGTCTTGGTCTAGCTAGCTCAGTAGTGCCTACACTGGCAGGCAGTAGTTCTCCAGGACTGCAGGCAGGAATCCATCCCAGCAATACCCGGAGATGCTGCCAGGGCTTGAACCTGGGACATTCTGCATGCAAAGCAGATGCTCCCCCCCGAGCTATGCCCCCATCCCTTGGGAAACCTGATAGGAACATAGGAGGCTGCCTCACACAGACCGCCTGGTCCATGTTGCTCAGTACTGTTCACTGACAGGTAGCAGCTTCTCCATGTTTTCAGCTGATCTCTCCTAACCCTACCTGGAACCTTTTCAGACGGAAGCTTTACGTTGGGAGGCAGGGTGTGCGCTGACATATCGGCTAGATTTACCCCCAATTCCGTGTGATGTTTCAGAGAGCACTTCACACACGATTCGGGTTTTCTCCTCCGTATCGGAACCCGATTTATGTCCAGGGTAAAAAAAAAAAAATCCCTCTTTTTGTGTCAGAGTGTTAGCAACTACAGGGGGGGATGTGTGACCGGAGCCAAAGGATGCTTCTGACAAAAGCGGGTCTTGGTCCGCAGAAGCCCAGGGCCACCACAAGAGGTGTGTTAGTTTTTACGGTGCCACCAGATATGAACATAACAAAGCACCGGGCGCCACCTGCCGGCCTGTAAAGGAGCAGCAAGGGCCTATGCCAAGAATTTCAGGAGGCCCAATTCCAATTCCTGCGAGGCTCCTGCTCTCCCGTTCGAGGGGAAGCGATTGTCGAAATGGGTGGCCACAGAGCACTTGCAGCAGTGCCCAGACTCAGTGGACGGCAGGTCTCCTCCAGCTTCAGTTTTTGGATAGAAGAGTGAATTCTGGCCGGTGCGGCAAGGTAGACAAGCAAGTCAGAAAGCTGCCTGTAGGATTGCCACTAATCTGAAGCTATTGTAGTATTAGAGGGCAGATTTAGGAAGGTTCCCTTTCTGGAGGGATTGTGTCCTTGTGGGAACGGCAATGCTAAAACAGTAAGTCCTGTGCTTTTGTATTGCTCATGTTATCGTGATCTGTGTCTTGTATTTATTGCGCCTCTTGTTTTTAGATATCCAAATAATTCCAATGAGTTTCCTATAAACGTATTCCTTTCTGATACGTATACAGATGTTTCGCGTCTAGTGGCCAAATTCTGTACAACGGCGATTAAGACCTAGATACGGCGTGTCAGAGGTGGTTAATACAGGCTCTTAACTCATTTTGTGTTTATTTTATCTTATTCCATTTTATATTTTATGGAATGGTTCTTAATTGTATGTTTTAGATGTATGTATGTATATATATATATGCATGCACTGGTATCGATGTTCACTTTTGGGCACCCTTGTATCTGGATTTGATCTGTGTGCTGATCCCTGATCGTAATAAACTGAACTGAATTGCTATTCGCTGAGATCCCCCTCCCCAATTTTTGCATAGTATTAGAAAATCTCCAGACTTGATTTTCAGTCTTTCTGGAGGCTCCTGGCTCATCCTGGAAAGCTGGCTACACTAAGTGCATCTCTTATATGCCCATCAACGTCAAAGTTTGCAAGGGAGCAGCAGCAGGAGAGAGGGCATGCCCTCCAGCGGCATCTGGTGGGCCATTGTGTGAGGCAGGATGCTGAACTAGATGGGCCTCCTTGGGCCTGATCCAGCAGGGCTGTTCTGATGTAAAGCTTCGTCTTGAAGGTTCTTCCAGCCTTTGAACGCCTCCTGATAATTCTCAACTGGCCCCAGGAATTGAGCGAGTCTGCCGACAGGCTGATCTACCGTGAGGGTCAAGAAGAAATGGTGCTCAACTTCTAAGGATTCTGCAGCAAGCAAACCTGGTTTCTGAGACCTGCATAAATTGTGCATCGGGAACATTTGCATGCACTCACTGACTCTGCCTACTTTATTCAGCTTCCGCTAGACAGGGGGAAGATCTACAGTTATTTGGCCACTGAAGCCCCTCTCACACCCCAGTCATGTGAGATCCAACCGAGTGCCAGAGATTTCACCAGACATCGCTCGTACCTTTTCAAACCAATCTTCGCAGACCGAAGGGCTAGAAACCTGATTTTAAAAAAATTTACTCTCCCAAGCAAAAGCTGCAATTTTCTAGATGCAGAAGATTCTCTGTGGCCACCACACGTTCTGTGCTTTTCCCAAGCTGTCACCCCTGCCACAAATAGACACACTGGATGCCCTTTTTTGCTCCAACAAAGTCCAGCTCAACACAACCCTATTTTACCTTTACATTTATATCCCGCTCTTTCTCCAAGGTACCCATAGTGGCGTACATGGTTCTTTTTATCCTCACAACAACCCTGTGAAGTAGGTTAGGCTGAGGGAGAAGTGACTGGCCCAGAGTCACCCAGTGAGTTTCATGGCTGAGTGGGGATTTGAACTCGGGTCTCTCAGGTCCTCGTTCAGAAACACGGGTGTTCAAACTTCCAGACTATATTCAGACCACAAGAATTAAACACAAAGTATTTGGTCCTGGTGGTCCACCTCTGCCTTTTTCGGGTTTGATCACCAGCACACACAAATGAGTATGCCGTGAAGGCAAAACTTTCCCCCAGATAATGCATTTGCCTCTACGGCCAAATCGTTGGTGGTTCCTAGCAGCCTTATTGAACATAACTCAACAGTTAATGGCCAGTCTTGTCTGTAGCGACCACAAGAATGATACACAGATTCCTCTGGAATAAAGATTCATGGAAGAACCCAGCACTTCACAGTAAAAGGGACTCCAGCTTATTTATTTATGATTTCTCTGTGTAAACCGCCCTGAGCCATTTTTGGAAGGGCGGTATAGAAACCGAACAAACAAACAAACAAACAAAACAAAAGGAAGATTTTGCACTCAGAACCGTAGGCTCCCAACCAACCCTGGGTTCCAAGCAGTGTTCCTTGTAACAGGGATTCCCAGATATTGTTGACTTCAACTCTCATAATCCCCAGCCAAATGCCACCGCAGCGAAGGATGATGGGATTTGTAGTCAACAACATTGGTGAGTCCCTGATACAAGGAACATTGGTTCCAAGATGATGATGATGATTTATTTGATTTCTATACCACCCTTCCAAAAATGGGACAGAGAAATAATACATAAATAAGATGGCTCCCTGTCCCCAAAGGGCTCACAATCTAAACAGAAACACAAGATAGACACCAGCAAGAGTCACTGGAGGGATGTTGTACTGCGGGTGGAGAGGGCCAGTTACTCTCCCCCTGCTAAATAAAGAGAATCACCACATTAAAAAGGTGCCTCTCTGCCAAGTTAGCAGTTGTTGGACTACAACCCCCATCATCCCCTCTGGCCACTGTGGCTAGGGATGATGGGAGCTGTAGTCCAACATAGTCTGGAGACCCAAGGCTGGGTCCATCCAAGCGACACACGCGTACTTTCACAGATACCAGATGTTTCATAAGGGTTGGTATGCAAAACCCGATTGCTTAGGGAGTCTGCCAAGATCCCTTCACATTCTTTAAACATAATAAACCACCCCCCCCAAACAGCAGATAACCATCAGAGTGTGTGTGCGGGAGGGGAGAGAATCACAACACTCTTTTAAATACTCCCTTCAAATTCACCCGGGATCCACAGTATTGCTTTTAACTACAGCAGAGGGCTCCCCTTTCTTTCCTCACTCAACTAGACATGATAGCTAAATGGAACCCCCATGTAAAGCCGCAGTCTACCCCTGAATATTTGTACACCACCTGGAGATGTCTATATCAGGAAACCCAATAAATAAACAAAATATAAATCAAATAAATATTTGATGCCGGGGGGGGCGGGGGAGCCATAAGGGCGAGCCAACTACCTTGTCCTGTTCATGGGCTCCCTAAAAACACCCGGCTGGCCTTGGTCGGCATGCCCGTCACCGAGAGTCGCAATTCTCCAGAGAGTGACAACAACAAATATTCATATATACCACTTTTCAACAAAAGTTTCCAAAGGGGGTTACATAGAGAAATAATAAATAAATAAGATGGCTCCCTGTCCCCGAAGGGCTCACAATCGAAAAAGAAACATAAGGCAGACACCAGCAACAGTCACTGGAGGGATGCTGTGCTGGGGGTGGAGAGGGCCAGTTACTCTCCCCCTGCTCAATAAAGAGAATCACCACGTTAAAAGGTGCCTCTTTGCCAAGTTAACTATAGGGCTTCATTCCAAGCAAAGCTCAGCTCCAGAACCTATTTTCCACTGCTATAGCTCTCCCTAGAACACCTCCCACGTATGACACAATTCAACCAATTTGCAGCTAATTACTACTGCTACGGATATTTATAGACTGCTCTGCAACAAAATTCTCAAAGCGGCTTACATAGAAAAAATGGGGAAAAAACCCATGCATCAAAAAGGTCTCTGAGCATGTGCAGAGTGCTGCTCCTTTCCTGCCGAACTGGCTAATGCACATACTTCTGGGACGGGGACAGCTTCCACAGCCAGGGCCGGCCAGAACATTCGCCACCTCCGAGCAACAGCATCAGCATTTGAGGGGTGTCCCCTTCCCAGAATGCTCTGAAATGTCACCAAGGATGCTGGAACATAGAAGTCCTATTCAAACATTAAGCTGAAGACTTGCATGAGTGTACAGCACACACACATACAGGATATCCACAGGTTATGTTTCCTGTCTATATCCCGTCTATATCCTATTTCACCTGTCTATTTCGCCTGTCTATTTCGCCTGTCTATTTCACCTGTCTATTTCAGGGCCCTGTAGAGATAAGACAAATATTTATATACCGCTTTTCAACAAAGCGGTATACATAGATATAAATAAATACATACAATAAAATAAAATGGTTCCCTGAATGACTCACAATTTTAAAAGGAAATATAAGATAAGACAGCAGCAGCAGCCACTAGAGGGATGCTGTGCTGGGGATGGATAGGGCCAGTTGCTCTCCTCCTGCAAAATAAAGAAAAATCGTCACTTTTAAAAGGTGCCTCTTTCCTCTATTATCAGGGGACCCGGATGCACCTCTAAAACCAACACAGGTACAGTCACTCACACAAGGACATGAGCACTGGTCTTCTGGTAGGCAAGCATGAATTGTCCCCTTTGCTAAGAAGAGTGCACCCTGGTTTGCATTTCAATGGGAGATTACATGTGAGAGCACTGGAAGATCTTCCCCTTAAGGGACGGGGCCGCTCTGAAAAGAGCACCTCTACGCAGAAGGTTCCAAGTTCCCTCTCAGGATTTCCGGAGAGGGCTGAGAGAGACTCCTGCCTACAGCCTTGGAGAAACCGCTGCCAGTCTGTGAAGACAATCCTGAACTAGATCGACCAATGGCCTGACTCAGTATATGGCAGCTTCCTACGTTCCTAAAAGAGTGATCCACGAGTTGATCCTGCGCAGCATCGGCAGATGTCTGAACACTTCTCAGATCTGCACGGTGTATGTTGGCAGTCCAGGCAAGGACTTGGTCTCTGCCTTGTACAGCTGAACCAGACCAGCCGGGCCAAGATTTCCAGACGGGACAGATCGGTGGCACCTCTCATGGTGGAAATTACATCCTGGAGGCAAATCACGGGGCAGGGCAGACACGCTGAAGACAGGCTGGAGCAAGTCGTCCAGTCTGCTTGGCGGTCTGGTGCCACAGGTGAAGGTGCTGATTTAGCAAATTCACCCCCCACAAAAAAAAAATTTAAAAAATCGACAACCCCTGCACTAAAATACTGTGGGTTCACACAATTCAAATTTAAAAAACTGTAATAGCTGAGCCTGGCCACCCCAACATGAAAGCAGAGGCCGAAATTAGGTGGGTGGCCCAGACGGAGCGAAAGGCATACTGTACATGCTCAGAAACTCTCTCAACACTAGTCTCGTCGTTCCACAAGTCTCAGAGCTGGGATCCTGGGGAAAGAGCTGGTCTTGTGGTAGCAAGCAGGAATTGTCCCCTTTGCTTAGCAGGGCCTGTCCTGGCTTGTATTTGAATGGGAGACTGCATGTGTGAGCACTGGAAGAGATTCCCGTTAGGGAATGAGGCCATAGCTCAGTGGAAGAGTATCTGCCTGCTTGCAAGCAGAAAGTTCCAAGTTCCCTCCCTGGCAGCATCTCCAAGATCGGGCTGAGAGAGACTCCTGCCTGCAACCTTGGAGAAGCTGCTGCCAGTCTGTGAAGACAATACTGAGCTAGACAGACCATGGTCTGACTCAGTATATGGCAGCTTCCTAAAAATCAGGTTGCAAGATTAACAGTGCAGCCATACATAACAGGGGTTCTCAGCCTTGTGCCCGCAGATGATGTTGGACTACAACTCCCAATTTATTGAGGAATTTATTCAGGCTGGGGATGATGCGAATTGTGCTCCAATAGCAACGATAGGGGATGACCGGAGTTGTTAATATGCACAGAGTATACACCGTTTCCTAGGAGTAAGCCCTGTCGAACATTTACAAGAAATATTTATTTTAGTATTTTATCTTTTATTTTATATTACAGGATTGCTCTCGAATGCCTGCTTGTGGGTACTTTTCTAAAAAGAAGGAGGGTCTCGAATGTACCACCCTCGGACCTGCCTCCTAAAAGCCCCATTCCATCAGCTCATTCGGCTGTCATGTGGGACTCTCTGCACATGCTCAGAGACCCCCTTGCCTTCATTCGCATTCACTTCCAAAGCGGAGGCCCTTCCTGCAACTTCCAGAGGAGACCATTTGTGGAAGTGCATTCGCGGACACACACACCCCACTTCACAGCCTCGCCTCTCTCCCTGCTGCCCTCGTCCTCCTCCTCCCGTCACCCGCCCCCAAACTTGTGTGAAAGCAGTCCGCCTCCGATCTGCCTCTCGATGCTCCAAGGGCATTAGCCACCGATTGATTAGCTTGCCTACTCTTGCCTACTCTGCCTACCTTTTATAACAAGACCCAGACCATATCGCTGGACGAAACCAAAAGGTCACCCGAGCCCAGCATTCTGTTTCCAAAAGGGGACAGCCAGATACCACTGGGAAGGTCACGATCAGGGCATGAAGGCCCTGTCCTTCCTTGGACAAAGTACCCTGAAGTTGGCTTCCTCGGCACACGCCAACCCACTTCAAACTGTAAGCTCCTCGTGGGAGGGAGCTGTCATTTCTGCCTACGCTCTCACGACACCATATATGCTGATCCTAACTATCTGCCCTTGGCAATTCTGCCATTTTTTTTTAGTTTGCATTATCAAAAACATGGACCTTCAAAGCCCTACCCGGCTTAGGTCCGGGCTACCCAGGGAAGGTCATCCTGAGCTACGGAATACACTCCCTGTAGCTAGCCGGGGTTTCACATCATGGCCAGCCTTTCAGAGAGCCCTAAAGACGCATTTTTTCAGCCTGGCTTTAATTTTTAATAGCTTGTTTATATGCACGTGCACCATTTAGAATCTAGGCTGGGTAGCATCAAAGTTTAATAAATAAGTTAATATAATAATATAAATAATAATAATAATATGGGACAGCACGAATACTACTCCTTGAGTTAGCCTAGACCCTTGGAAAGGGCCCGATTATTCAAGTACCAAATCCAGTCAATAACATCGGGCAGCGTGTGTGTAAATAGCAGAACAACAACAACAACAACAAGAGGAGAAGGGAGAGGATATTTTGCTTCCCCCACAAACTGGAACAAAGCGGCGCCCATCATCCCAGGCCAGCACAGCTGCAATCTCCCAAGAGCCGCTCAGCCGATAAGCCCCGGCGCGCGCCTTCCGCCCGCGTCGCTGTAGCCTGCCCGGGGCAGGGACCCTGCCTGCCTGCCTGCCCGCCGCCGCCCGCGCCCCCTCCTCGCGCAGCAGCCGCCCCTTACCTGGCTCTCCAGCATCATCGTCGTCACCGTCTCCTTCGCCTGCCGCCGTGCATCGTCCCCAAACAGCTCGCTGGAGGAGGAGGAGGAGGAGGAGGAGGAAGGCGAGGAGGGCGGGCAGCCCTGCCTTGGCGAGCTCTCCGCCCCGCTGGCTTCACTGGCCGCCTGCCATGCCGGGCTGCTCCCCTGCTTCGCTGCTGCTGCTGCTGCTGCCGGCGGCGCCTCGCCTCGCCTCGCCTCGCCCGAGAGCAGCCCTGCCTGCCTAAGCCTGGCGGCGGCGGCGGCTGCAACCACAGCAGGTCGCCGGGCGGGCTGTCGGCGCCCCGGGCAGCGCAGCCGCCTGCGCCGGGCTCAGCGCGCAAAGCAGCCCCCCGGGCAGCGGCCGGCCTGAGGCGCTCCTGCGGCGGGCGGCGGCGGCGGCACGAGGGCGAGGCCCGGCCGGGGGCTCCATGAGCGCCGCTCCTGCCCGCCCGCCCGGCTCGCCTGCCTCTCCTCCGCCTCCGCCTCCGTCAGCCGCCTATTGTTGTCTGGGCGCTCCCGGCTGGCGGGGCCCCCGCGTGGGAGGCGCCCCTCGCCCCTCGCCGCCGCCGGCCCCCGAGCCCCCCGGCCACGCCGCCGCACCTGGCTCGCGCCTGCAGAGGAGGAGGAGGCGGGCGAGCCGGGCAGGCGGGCACGTTGCCGAGCAGCTGGCAACAATTTGCCGAGGGAGGGCGAGCGCGTGCTGCGGAGGAGGCGGGGGGAGGCCGGCGGGACTCCTCTCCGGAGCGACTCGCCCGCTTCTCCTTTCGCCTCCCGCCGCTGCTGGCCTGTTCTTAGGAGCGACAGCAGCCACGCCGGTTGGTTGGTTGCTTGCTTGCTCTGTGTGTGTGTGTGTTTTCGGCGCGCCTCTGAGCACGTGCAGAGTGCCCTTCGCCCTCCACCCCCGTGGAACAAAGAGGACGCTTAAAAAACACCCGTGCATGCTCCAAGGACAGTGCTTCTGATCGCCTGCAGAGCGCTTTGTGCCCCCAAGTGGAACAAAGAGGGGTTCAGCATGATTGAAGGGCAAAGTGCTTCTGAGCAGCTATAGAGTGCCTTTCTCCCTGAGTGGAACAAAGAGGGCTTTTTTTTTTTTTTAAGCATGAGGGCAAAGTAACAGGGATTCCCAGATGTTGCTGACTACAACTCCCATAACCCCCCGCTGGGGATGCTGGGAGTCGTAGTCAACAACATCTGGGAATCCCCGTTAGAGGGAACACTGCACACTTTCCCCCGAGTGGAACACAGGTGTTCTTAAAAACAGTTATCATCAGGGGGTCAAGTGCTTCTGAGCCTTCCCCCTAAAGTGGAACAAACGTGCTTTAAGAAACCAGTTATCATCTAGGGACAAAGTGCACATCCAGAGTGCCTTCAGTGGAACTCTGTGTGTGTGTGTGTGTGTGTGTGTGTGTGTGTGTGTGTGGAGAGAAGGAGCGTAAACGAAAGGCAAAGTGTTTCCAAACGTATGCAGAACGCACTTCCCCATGAGTCAGTGTGGAAGTTTTTAAAAAGGATCGATGGGCATGCAGTGCTTCTGAGCATGTCCAGAGTTCAATGCTTCTTGAAGAGCTGCCGAATTTCCCTGCGTGAAAGCTGAGGGCTTGTATGTGATGGCCTAAAGGAGAAGGGCTTTCTGAGCACATCCCAAGTGACTTTCCTTTCTGACAGGAGCCGCTGAGCATGTGGCGAAGCTTCTCCGTGCATTTGCACGCCTCTGGAGGGTGCCATCTTTTGTTTGTTTATTTTAAAACGCACACACACACACAGAGTTGTGTGTTAAGTCAGGCAACAGCCACGCTGAATGCACACATGCCTTCTGGCTCTGCCTTCCTTGCAGGGCTGTTGTAAGGATGCAGAGGCACGTGAAGGAGCGCTCACGTGCTGCAAGAACACTGTTGCAGCCATGTGGCTGACGTGTCCACGTCCTCCTGGGGGGAGAGCGCGGCGCTTTGGCACTCTTCCTCGGAGCCCAATTAAGGCCCGGCGGGGGAGAGGAACGCGCTTGTCTCTCCTGGCAAGGGCTCCTCGTTCCACCTCTCCAGAGAGGCCCACCCACGCTCGGTTTGTGGCAGGGATTGCTTTTTGCTCAGTTCCCACCAACCGGCCTGTTCCCCTTTTTCGGAGGCTCCCCTGCAAAGAGTTCCCACGCAACAGATTTCCGCGGCGGGTTCCAGGATTCAATGGCAGAGCGGGGTCACGCTCTCTCCTTGCACCGCGCCTCCCGCCGGGGTCGCAGCGGGGCCCTCCCAATTAGCGCAGCCTCGGGCCCCCCCCCCCCAGCGCTGGGCGAGGACGCGAGGCATCAAGCAATGCCCGCCCCCCCGAACCGCTTGATCTCGAGTCGAACCGAAGTTTGGACGTGAAGAAAGTGGGGGGAAAGAAACGGACGCGGGGCTGGAAACCTCCCCGTGCAACCCGTTCGGCTCCAGCTTTTGGCAGGGAAGCGGGCCTAGCAGGGTTGCTATGGCAACAGGAAGGCGGCCTATATTATTTTTAATAAAAGAAGAGCAGTTGAGGTTCAGAACTCGGAGGAGGATGGTGACGAACGCCATTGCCAGTGGCGCCGGCGAGCGGAGGGGGAGGGCAAGGCTGCACCGGGGTGTGCTTGGGCCTGGTTCAAACATGGTCTCAATCCCCACTTGCTCACTAGTTGTACCTCTATAATGCCAGTTCATTGGAGAACCTGTTCTTTCACTCTGTCTCCTGGGCATGTACAGAGTGCCTTTCCCCCCTGAGTGGAACTATCTGTCTATGGAAATTTAAATGTCTCTGAGCATCTACAGAAGGCACTTCCTCATGAGTGGGCGTGAAGGCGGGGAACGCCTGTGGGCACAGTGCATGTGCAGAGTTCCGTGCTTCTTGAATCCTTGATGCTGGTCAGGGCGGGCTTTTCATGAGGCAAGGTGAGGCAGTCAGGCTCAAGAGGCAGACGACAGGGCCACCCACAGGGTGGAGAGGTGTCCCACACTGCTGCCATCAGAGCAGCTCTTGGGATGTGGACCGATCCGACCCTTGCAGGCTTCGCAAGAAACACCTTTCCTCAGACTGCTGGCAAAGCTTGCAAGGAGAGAAGTGGAGGCGAACATAGGAAGCTGCCATATACTGAGTCAGACCCTTGGTCTATCTAGCTCAGTATCATCTTCACAGACTGTCAGCGGCTTCTCCAAGGTTGCAGGCAGGAGTCTCTCTCAGTCCTATCTTGGAGATGCTGCCAGGGAGGGAACTTGGAATTTTCTGCTCTTCCCAGAGCGGCTCCATCCCCTGAGGGGAATATCTCACAGTGCTCACACATGTAGTTTCCCATTCAAATGCAAACCAGGGCAGACCCTGCTTAGCAAAGGGGACAATTCATGCTTCCTACTAAAAGACCAGCTCTCCTCTTCCAAAGGAAAGTTCAGGGCCTCCACAGCCCCTGGGACCCCTGAAATCCTCTTTAGTCTGGTGTGGTTGTCTGGCCAAGCATGCTTAATTTGCAGGGCCTCCAAATGCCTTTAGGCCCAGGCTCCCAAATTACCTAGGTGCACCTCTGGTTCAGAATCAGAGATCTGGCAGCATCTCCAGGTAGGACTGGGCGAGCCTCCTACCTGAAGCCTTGGAGAAGCCACTGCCAGTCCGTGTAGACAAGACTGAGCTTGATGGACCGTCTGAGGGGCCTCTACCCAAGTTCCCTTCTAAAATGTACACAGCTACATACCAAGACATGTACCTGTGTACGGAGATCTGAACCAAAGGTACAACCTAATGTCTGAACAGGCCTTCTGTGTACACTGTATGCATGCATAATTCGATTTAGGGCTGTTCGTGCAAGATCCCCCAAAAGATGGGAAGGCAGTCAACCCAAGGATCCATGGGAATCTCCCAGCCCCACTTCCTCAAACTGGCAGGACAACGCAGCGTTTCTACCCCAGTCTTAACCGAGGTAGGAGGAAAAAGAGCCCCCTCATGCCTTTCTCCTCCGGTCGTGTGAATGCACGCAGCCCTTGCACTCGGTAGAATGCTGCCATGCCCACCTGCCCCCACATGGCTACTACCATTGAGTTCCATGGCCAGAGAGGCCAGCAGGGAGCAAACACTTCTCTCATGAGACCTCCCCAGGCTTACCAGGGGGGTGCAGTGCATGCTGGGAAGGCAGGGGCAGATTTGGAAGACCATCCACAGCAGGGCGGGACTTGCCACCCCCAATTTCAGTGGCTTCTGCCCCACTATTGCTCGTATGCAGAAACCTATCCAGTTATTCACACCCTGGGCCAGTTCAGATGTGTGCTGGCCGGCCACACAGGATCAGGGACGTGTGCACACCGTTGAGTATTCTTCCCATTCCCTACTTCCCATTTAGTGTGCACATGTCCTTATTGTGTGGGGGTGTCTGGGAAATGGGGTACAGTCTGAACTAGCCCATAATGTTTTAAAGCACACATTTGGTGGGGCATGCTCTCTGTACCCTGCATTTGAGGGAGCGTATACCCAGGTGTGCTTTTAATACGAGCAGTCATTTACCCAAAAACATATACATGTATTCAGACTCCTGTACAATTGCGATATACTGTACAGTGTGCTGTTTTCACAGAGTTTTTAATCTCTTGGGCATGTCGGTGTGTTTGTTTCAGGGCGGCTCTGTGTACAAAGAGGAAAGCTGTGCCGTTTGCACTGTGACAGAGGTCCTCCACCTCTGGTCCCCAGATGTTGCTGGACTACAACGCCCATCATCCACAGACACCACTGGGCCCACATGGGACCACTAGCCTCCTCCAGCCAGGGCTCAGTTAGACAAGCCAGGTCGGCTCCTTCATCCACGATCCAGTCATGGATGACTTGGGTCTTCTTTTGGACCGACCTGGCGTGACAAAGGCGTGTGGGTCGGTTCAGTGGGGAGTTGGAACCACCCCTGGAGGCCCGAGAGCTGACAGGTCAGCCAGAAGGGGAAACAGTAATCAGACCACTCGACTCCCTTCCCCTGTGTCAACAGCTTGACACAAACCACTGGAACAAACAAACAAAACTGAAACTGAAACTGGAGGACGTTGTCCATAACTTCCCCTCCGACTTCAGCCCCACACCAAAGACCCAGTCCCTTTTGGTGGCCGGCTTCGGCAGCCCGCCTACTAGTACCTGCAGCGGCGGCTACGCCTCTCAGCTAGCCCCCCCAGTTTTAACACACAGTCCCCAAATGGGAACAAACCCAGCTCCCGAAACTGACTCATCCTTTATGTCGTGTGAACTGTTCTCATGTCTCCCAGTGACTATGGAAAACCATCCTGGGTGTTTTTCACGCAGCAGGCTTTACCGCAAGTTTACCACGAGTTCAGAGTTGCCCCTCAAAAAAAACAACAACGCCAAAAGTGGAATTTTTTAAAGCCCGGATATAGACTCTTAACGTGCAATGAAAAACCCGAACCGTGCATCCAGTGCTCCCCGATAGCTCGCAGCAGGGACTACTTTGGGGTAAATCTGGCTGATATGGGAACACACACCTTCCGTTCTGGAGGAAATGCAAACTAAAAGCCCTGTGTGGGAAACCCCCAGGAGATCGGAATGGCTTGACAGTCTGAAAAATATGGGCGAGTGGGGGGAATCTAAATTAGAGTCCCCATTCAAATGCAACCAGGGTGGACCCTGCTTAGCAAAGGGGGCAATTCATGTCTACAACCACACCTGGAGTACTGCGTACAATTCTGGTCACCTCATCTAAAAAAGGACATTGTAGAGCTGGAAAAGGTGCAGAAGAGGGCAAGATGATCACCTTTCTTATGAGGCAAGGCTACAGCACCTGGGGCTATTTAGTTTAGGAAAAAAAGACAACTGCGGGGAGACAAGATAGAGGTCTCCCATTCACATGCAAACCAGGGTGGACCCTGCTTAGCTAAGGGGACAAGTCACACCTGCTACCACAAGACCAACTCTCTGCCAGCTGTCCTGGAGTAATAATCACACCCATGTTCCCAAGAGGTCACTCCAAGTCACTCCAGGAGGGCTGGCAAACCTGTAAAACCCAGATGTAGACCCTGCCCTGAGAGCCAGCAAGAGGGAAAGCTTTTTGGGGACTGGATTGCGCCACATCAGGAAGCAGGTGGAGAGGGATGAAAAGATGGATTTGCATCCCGGCCCAAACAAACAAAAAATATCCCTGCACACAGAAAACTAAGATGTCAAGACGGAATCAAGAAGAAGGGCTCAGCCTAGCCTTCTCTCTGCCCTGCTAGCTTTCCAAATGCAAGGGTTGGGTTGGGTTTTTAATATGAGGGCGCCCAAATACTCCATACTCGTAACCCCAAGTGATACAGACTAGGACCAATTGTGTGCTGTCATTCCACACACGCATGTAATCCAAAGCGGTACAGAGTCTGGGTCTTGTTTCTGCTGGTGGCATAAACCACGAGTTTGGTCTCCTAGCCTGGCAGGAACCAGGACAGGCTGAGGTCCTGGGAGAAACTGACGCGACAGTCATGTGAAAGCACAAGACCGATGCAGTCAGCTGGCCACCACACCTTCAACCTGCAATTGGTTTTGAGTGCAAATGTGCAGCCCGGGGAGGGAAGAAAAGAGCGTCTCCGTGTGACTCCTCCAACAGTTTCCATTTCAGACTCTCCAGCAGAGAATTCCCCATCCTGTGCGGTCAAATGCATCAAGCCATTAATCGACAGAAACACAGAAAGAAGAAGCTTCTCTCAAAATAGATTCTAAAAAAAGATGCAGGATGTGGAAGAAATCTGTACTTTTGAAAGGCAGGGGGAACTCTTCAGAGTTTGCAGAACGGGTTACGTCCGGCCGTGGCTGGTAGCAGACGTTGCCTGCGCTGGGCCTTGCCGAGGGTGGGGGATCTGCTAAGAGCCGGAGCTACCAGGGTGGCTCTCGCTTGGCATGGGCTATAGCCAAGTGGGAGTGAGGGTGTGTTCTTTCGGAGCTTGCCAAGCAAAGAAAAGGCTCATTCACACAATCAAAAGCTGGGTCAGAGGAGTGTCTCTGGGGAGGCAGCAGAATCCTGAAGCAGGAAACTGGACAATGAAACTGGATGTCGGACCCGCTGTGTGTGGTTAAGCTCGCAAACGGGGCCACATGGCCCCATTTGGGAGGGAGCTCAATCGGCTAGCGCTGCGTTCTCAGTGTGGCCAAGCAAAATCACACACCCCGCATTGGCCGTCAGACATGGGGCGGGGGGAGAGTCTTGGGCACAAGGTGTGGCCCCTGATTGGTGGTGGCCCAGGTCCTTGGAACCCGTTCACCCAATGGTGGCTCCGCCCCTGAAACCACGCCCCCTGTGTCTCACGCCAGACTTGGAGGACATGTCTGGGGCTCAAGGCGCGGCCCCTAAGGGGTGGCGGCCCGTGTTCATTGAACCCGTTTGCTCAGTGGTGGCTCCGCCCCTGCATGTTACACCTCTTTGAAACCAGTTGCACTGGCGGCTGCTGCTGCTGTGTTTCTGGGCAAGATACAAAGCGCTCGTAAGTACCTTTAAAGCCCTAAAAGACCCCCAACACACATGACGGTCATCGGGAGAGAGAGGTCCATTTCCAGATGCTGCCAGCTTCCCTAGTGGCAACTTGGGATCAGGCCTTCTCTGTAGTCGCTCTGCAGATATCATTAGCAGCTTTTAAAAGAGCCCGGAAGGTGCATTTGTTTAGCCTGGCCTTTAGAGGTTTTTAAATGGTTTTAGTGTTTAATTGCTTTAATGGGTTATTTATTTTGCTTTTATTCCCATGAACCACCTCGCTCCAGCTGTGTTAGGCAGTATAAAACTTAGTAAATAAATAAAAGGAAGGGACATAAGCCACCCAATGGTGCAGCGGGGAAATGACTTGTCTAGCAAGTCAGAGGTTGCCGGTTCGAATCCCCGCTGGTCTGTTTCCCAGACAATGTGAAACACCGATACCAGGCAGCAGCGATATCGAAAGGTGCTGAAAGGCATCATCTCATAGTGCGCAGGAGGAGGCAATGGTAGACCCCTCCTGTATTCTACCAAAGACAACCACAGGGCTCTGTGGTCACCACCGACTCGGCAGCACACTTTAGCTTTAGGTAGCTTGAGGTAGCAAGTATGAAACCAGGTCCACCCTGGTTTGCATTTGAACGGGAGACTACAGGTGTGAGAACTGTACGATCTTCCCCTTAGGGGATGAAGCCGCTCTGGGAAGAGCAGAAGGGTCCCAGTTCCCTCCCTGGCAGCATCTCCAAGATAGGGCTGAGGGAGACTCCTGTCTGCAACCTTGCAGAAGCTGCTGCCAGTCTGTGTAGACAACACTGAGCTAGATGGACCAATGGTCTGACTCAGTAGAAGGCAGCTTCCTATGTTCCCTAAGCTGGTCATACCAAGCAATGCTACCGTGTAAAAACTGAAAGAGGATGGATGCCAGTTCAGAGGACGCAGCTCCAAAAGGAGGAAAGCAAAGATACTACCTCTGCCCCACAGATCCCTCGCTCTGCAGGGGCCAGGGTTCCCCTGCCGAGGGGAGTGATTCTTAAACCAGTTCCAGCCAATCTGGAGTACATATGACCTTCCACAAAGCCATCCAAGAACATGTGCATTCTGGCCAGCAGGTGGCGCAAAGGTCACAGGTTAAATTCTAATCCATGTCTTGGTCTCAGGCTGAGAATTTTGTTACCATATTTAGGTTTCCCAGGGAGTGGATGATTATTTCTGCAGAGAAACTGGAACAATGCACCCGCCCATTCTGCTCTGCCTTCTCCAGCGCTGGCAGTTTGATAACTGCAGGAATACAATTGCAGGCAGGAGGGATGGAAGGAGAACCAGCCTTAGGAGCCAAAGAATCGCCAAGAAAGCTATTTCATTTTAAAGGCTGCCGGGTGCAGAGAGACGGAGGGCTTTGAATCCCTTTCTCCTCATACTAAGAGGTTGGAATCACCCACAGATCAGAGTAAACCTGCCAGAGGGGGTGGGGGAGAGAACTGGGAGAAAATCTGGCTTTTCTCCCCATTCCCCCCCCCCCAATTTTAAAAATGTTTTTTGGCAGAAAAGAAAGCACTTTTTCATGGTGCACTTACACAATTTACTTGTGGAACTGACTGTCACAAGCTGTGGTGATGTGTATACATTCAGCAGAATCAAGCGTTTCCTTCAGGCTGCAGGGGGCCTGGATTGCATGTTTGAATGCTACTCCATGTTTTTAAACAAACAAACAAACAAAACAAACAAAGATAATAAATAAAACACTTCCCGGACGCATATTGTGTTGGGAGAAGTGTGTAGGTTGGCCACTGGATGCTAGATAGACCCAGGTCTGCGTCACCAAGGCCAGGGTTTGTGTTCATGAGAAGCAAATAGAGCCACCATGTACAGGAGCAGTCTACAGTTGAGCACCAAATGCTGAGGGCAACCAAAAGAGAATGGCTATTCCCATCATGCCCTGCTTGTGGGCTTCTCAAGAGTGTCTGGCTGGCCAGAGCTGGAGACCTAATGCTAAACTAGATGGCCCTTCTTCAGTCTGAACTAGCCATGAGACTCATCTTCCTTGCAGGAGGGTAGCCCACTCCATAGGCAGGCATTTTAATTGCTATATTTCCATCTCACTTTTCTTTCAACAGGCTTAAAGTAGTATGCACAGTTCTCCCTCCAAGCACTTCATCTTCACAACAACCCTGTGAGGTAGATTCAACTGAGAAATAAAAACTATTCAGACATTATGTTCAGGGGTGACATTAGGACAGCTAGTCTGGGGGAGCAAAGGGGTTTGGCAAAGAGCGTTATTAGGGGTGTGAGAATTTGCTATATATCAAATACTTAGAGAGATCAGGTCATTAATGTTGTCAGTTTATTTACCTTGTTAATGAAGCTTGCTTGACGTCCTCAAACTTATTCAGAAAATGATCCAGATTCCTCTTAGAAAAGACAATCTTTCTGCATTAGGTCATCCTTCCGGTCTGCTTTCTGGGCTAGTTTTCTCTTCCTGTCCAAGGAACATAGGAAGCTGCCTTCTACTACCGAGTCAGACCTTTGGTCCATCTAGCTCAGTATTGTCTACCCAGACTGGCAGCAGCTTCTCCAAGGTTGCAGGCAGGAATCTCTCTCTCTCAGCCCGATCTTGGAGATGCTGCCAGGGAGGGAACTTGGAACCTAGATGCTCTTCCCAGAGCGGCTCCATCCCTTAAGGGGAATATCTTCCAGTGCTTATTACACATGTAGTCTCCCATTCATAATGCAACCAGGGTGGACCCTGCTTAGCTAAGGGGACAAGCCATGCTTGCTACCACAAGTCCAGCTCTCTTCTCCTGGATCCTTGGTCTATCTAGCTCAGTATCGTCTACACAGACTGGCAGAGGCTTCTCCAAGCTTGCAAGCAGGAGTCTCTCTCTGCCCTATCTTGGAGATGCTGCCAGGGAGGGAACTGGGAACCTAGATGCTCTCCCCAGAGTGGCTCCATCCCCCCAGGGGAGTATCTTACACACGTTGTCTCCCATGCAAATGCCAACCAGGGCAGACCCTGCTTAGCAAAGGGGGCAATCCATGCTGGCCTCCACAAATCCGGCTCTCCTCCACGTGGCAGGAAAGACTGGGGTGGGGACCGAGAGCGGTCAGGCCAGCTGCAAACCGCAGGAGATCACCCTGTACTCCACTGGATCACGTCATCTCACCCAGCCCAGTTCCTGGCCAGGAAGGAAGCTAAAGGCTTGGGCTGGCTCCTGGGAGGAGGCTGCTGCTGCTGCCTGCCTGGGATCATTGGCTTCTGCTGCTTCTTCCAGTCGAGGAGGGAGTGGACAAGGCTTCTGCAAATAATGAATGCAAGCCATAAGAGACTAGGACTGTATTGTCAGATACTCTGCTCTCAAGTACCAGTCCGGTGGGCTGGAGATCAAAAGGGGGAGCAGGAAATGTTTCCGGGGGGACGACACCCTCTACCCCTTCCCCTCCCCGCCGCTCCCCGCTTTGGTGCCGTCCCTGGTTATGTTGTCCCTGTAGTCAGAACTCTGCCCGCATGTGCCTATGTGTGAATGACTGCACCCCTGCCAACTGAGCAAAGAGGCAGCTTTTCAAAGTGGTGATTCTCTTTATTTAGCAGGGGGAGAGCAACTGGCCCTATCCATCCCCAGCACAGCATCCCTCCAGTGGCTGTTGCTGGGGTCTGCCTTATGTTTCTTGTTTAGATTCTCTTATATTTATCAGGGGGAGAGCAACTGGCCCTATCCATCCCCAGCACAGCATCCCTCCAGTGGCTGTTGCTAGTGTCTGTCTAATTTTTATTTTCTAGATTGTGAGCCCTTTGGGGACAGGGAGTCATCTTTAGTTATTACTGTTTTTCTATGTACATTGCTTTGAGAACTTATGTTGAAAAGCAGTATATAAATATTTGTAGTAGTAGTAGTAGTAGTAACTTCTGTGTTCTTTGTAAAAGTGAACCTGGGCACAGACCCCCCTCAAATGCACGGCGATACAGAAAGGAAGCGTACTGCTGTGACTCCATCCCACCCGAGGCGAATGTCCGTATCTGTGTACACTGTGCAGGGATTGTCTGAGGGTCGAGCGTAACATGTGAAGAGGGCTACAGCAACCGACTCCACGCCACTTGATGAGTTTCATGGCCGAGTGGGGATTGGAATCTGGGCCCCCTCCCAGTCACAGGCTTAAAGTGGCCAGGCTTAAACTCCGTTATCGTATAAGACTGAAGCAGGCCTAACTGTTTTGTGGCCTCTGTCCACAGGCAAAATTATGCTTATGTCTTTGAGAAGGGACGTCCACAAGAACTGTGCAAAGAATTTGGTCAGGAAACCCTTTGATCCTGCAGCCATCCACTTTCCCGACTCATTTTTGCATCTCGTCTTTTTGCCAAAGAAATCTCTCTCTCTTCCCCCCCCCTTCCCTCCCTCCCTCCCTCCCTCCCTCCCTCCATTTTTTGGGATCCGTTTCCCTGGAAACTAGCAACTTCGTTCTGTCACCTCTGGCATTTCAATCCTCGTCTTCTTCTTTACATACAGCTGCTGCTTCTCCTCCATCTCGGAATATTTTGACCTATTATGGTTAAACACATTGATTCACACAGCCTCCCTAAAGAGTTCCACACCCACTGGACCAATTCCTTCCCGATCTCAAATACTGCAGTTAGATAGATGTAGGTAGATATTGCACAGAAAGAAAGAACATTACATTGAAAATCTAGCATTCAGGATTGCTGCAGTGTTCATAATGGAAGAAGGAAAGCTTGTGCCATCGAGTCGGTGTTGACTCTTGGCACCCACAGAGCCCTGTGGTTGTCTTGGGTAGAATACAGGAGGGGTTGACCATTGCCTCCTCCCGCACAGTATGAGATGATGATGCCTTTCAGCACCTTCCGATATTGCTGCTGCCCGATATAGGAGTTCCCCATATTCTAGGAAACACACCAGCGGGATTCGAACCAACAGCCTCCTGCTCTGCAGGTAGGTTGCTTCCCCGCTGCGCCATTAACTGGCTGTTCATAATGTGGTTCCCCTCAAAGGTGGGGAACTGACAATCACTGCCCACTAATTAAAGAAATGTTAATCAAGCATCTTCTTTTCCACCAGTTAATTTATTCATTGACTATATCAGCAGTTAGGAATGTAGGAGGTAGCCTTTTACTGAGTCAGACCCTGGGTCCAACTTGCTCAGGATTGTCTACCCAGACTGGCAGCGGCTTCTCCAAGGCTGCAGGCAGGAATCGCTCTCAGCCCCATCTTGGAGATGCTGCCAGGGAGGGAACTTGGAACCTTCTGTATGCAAGTATGCAGATGCTCTTCCAGTGAGCTACAGCCAAATCCCCTAAGGCGGGCACAGACAATCTGGGCTCTCCAGCTGTTGATGCAGCTGGGGATGATGGGAGTTGTAGTCCACAAACAGCTGGAGAGCCAAGATTGCCTACCCCATCTTTAGCTGAATATCTTACAATGCTCACATGTCATCTCCCATCCAAAGACAAACCAAGGTGGACCCTGCTTAGCAAAGGAGACAATCCATGCTTGCTACCACAAGATCAATGATCTTGAGAACTCTCAAACTATAATTCCCACATTATGATGATAACAGTCTATGTACTGCCAGACACTGTGTCTTGTACCTTCTAAACATTATGAATTTAATGGAGGCTTTTTTGAGATATTGCCAAAAAGGAAGGTAACTTACCATTTAAATATCAACAGCATTTACTCTTCAGTGGAGAAAAACAACCATAGACTGCAAGCCCTTTTGGGACAGGAAACCAACTTATTTATTTTTTACTAGTAGCTGAGGCCTGTTGTTGACCGGGTCAAGTCATTTCGCAGAGATTACCCTAATAGGAAAGTCCAAGAAATTAAATATGTGTAATAGAACTTTTGATTAATGTGCTTGTGAAAGGGAAACAAAAGAACCGTTTTTGACCTTTGTAGGATGTCAACTTCAAACATTTTTCATTTCAGTGGATAATTACCATATGTGATTCATTTGAATCATAGTAAATTTGAATCTCAGGAAGACCTTCTGCTTCTCTTGGGCATGACTTAAAAAAAATAATTACTGATCTGATAAATACTGAGTGTTAAAAATCTGTTCAGATCATCAATTAAAATCTGCTGGTTATATTCAGAATTTCTTCTAAAAAATTAAATTATGTAAACCTTCCCCCCAGCAAATTCCAGTGTAAAAAGAAGTGCATTCACCTAATTTCAGCTGGCTAGTTTTTCAGGGCTTCTACCTGGTTGGGCCTGGAGAAAGTTCTTCCACTACCACTGTACAAAGGCTACGGGCACATATGTGCAGGGGTCAGCATTAGACCCTTCGGAAGGCCCTGGCAGCTGATTCCGCAACAAAGCCGATAAGTGAAGGTCCAAAAATTCACTCCCAAGGTCTCCTTCCCATGGCCAGACATTCACAGGCTCAGACAGGGCCAGCTGCGGTCAAGTCCTGATCTTGCTGTAGTCCTTCAACACGGTGGAGAAGCGTATGAGCCTCAGTTCAGGGGGCTTCGGTTTGGCGTCATCCCAGATGTACTCTGGCGAGAGGAGCTTGGACGGCTTATGGGAAACGAAGTGTCTGTTGAGGTGGCTCTCTTCCTGCCAGGCGGCCATGATCCCATTGGCTTTGTCCGCCAAGATGCCCATGTGGCACGCCCAGGTGAACTCGTAGACGTTCTTGACCAGGCCTCCGAAGACCGCCCCACCATAGTAGAAGTCTCCCTCTTCGCTTGAGATGTAGGCTGCAGAAATCTCTCTCCTCTCGTACGGGAACTTCTGCCGGGGAACCATGTAGTAACCCGGGTGGATGGCTGCCACCATCTCCCCAAAGGTTTCCGCGCCCCAGGGGTTATGGAACACCATGTCAATGTCCAAGCAGTAGAGGTAGTCCACCTCCCGATGGGCTCGCTCGGCGATGTGTCTGTTGATCATTTCCATCCGCCGCATGGAGATCTCTTGCCAGTGGTTGTATCTTTTCATGCGGATGACACTGAGGTTTCGTCCGGGCTGCAGAGGAATGGCAGGGATGTCTTGAGGATTGTCGGTGAAGATATAATAGTTCACGTGGTAGCCCTTCATGAAGTACTCTTCTGCTGACTCCAGGTAGGCCCTCACAAATTGTGTGTATCTGAACAAACATAAACATAGGGATGTTGGAAGCTGCCTTATCCCGAGTCAGACTCTTGGGCCATCTAGCTCAGGGTTGTCTTCACAGACTGGCAGTTGCTTCTCCAAAGTTCCAGGAGGGAATCTCTCCCAGCCCGACTTGGAAATGCTGCCAGGGATTGAACCTGGGACCTTCTGCATGCAAAGCAGATGCTCTACCACTGAGCTACGGACCCATCCCCTAAGCGGAATATCTTTCAGCAGACAGGGCACACATTTATTTTATTTTATTTTATTTTTCACATTTCTCTCCCGCTCTTCCTCCAAGGAGCCCAGAGTGGTGTACTACATACTTGAGTTTCTCCTCACAACAACCCTGTGAAGTAGGTTAGGCTGAGAGAGAAGTGACTGGCCCAGAGTCACCCAGCAAGTCTCATGGCTGAAGGGGGATTTGAACTCGGGTCTCCCCGGTCCTAGTCCAGCACTCTAACCACTACACCACGCTGGCTCGTCACATTGAGTCACCCATCCAAATGCAAACCAGGACCAACCCTGCTTAGCAAAGGTCCCTGGTCTTTTAACCCCCATGAAAATTACCCGGAAGGGGGCCCCTTACTGGCTGATTTGCCTGAGGCCCTGGCTCCTTGTTGGAAATGGAATTTCAGTGCATCGACCTTTTGCACCAACTATCCTAATGACCATTGGGGGCACTGCAAGTAGAGATAGGGAGTCAGGGTCTCCCTAGATGGTCTACCTGTGTCTACTTGATTGGACCCTCTAGGTATTTCCTGTGCGGAGTCAGAACCCCTTCCTTTCCTCTTAGAGAGCAGATGGAAACATCCCTCTCCCCCCCTACCTATTCATTATGTAGTGCTTGAGATTAAGGATTAGGCCTTTCCTATCCAAAGGTGTTCTTCACCAATAAATGTACTTATTGCTTTAATTCTACAAGAATCTCCACGTGTCTCCGCTAAATAGCTGCAACAACTAAACCCTGCAAATGACTCCGTAACTGGAGTGGGTGCCTTCTTTAGTGCTGGGGGATAAAAATAACACAACCCCCAACACTCCCTGCGAGGGCTCTCTAAGGACAGCCACGGGCCAACCTGAGGTTCTCTGGTTGTCGCTGGACAACAATTCCCGTCATGATGGGAGTTGTAGTCCAACACCACCTGGAGAGCCTTCAGGTTGGCCAGCCCTGGTTTCTACCATGCTGGTGTGGAAGCACCACTCTGAATGGAAGAAACAAGGAGCAGCATTTTACAGAGTCAGACCAGGGCTGACCCAGCCGCATGGAGTCTTTCTTGAATGGCAGGAGTCGTATAAAGGACCCTCAGTGGTATTAGAAGGCAGGTTTAGGAGAGTCCCCTGTCTGGAGAAGAAGGACTTTATTGACGATCACCAATCAGATGCTCAAAAGTCAAAAGCCAAAACACGCCCCCTGACCCTCACAGATACAACACAATGCCATGCAACAGGTACAGCAAATCCAATTAAGTATCCAGAGAGATTGTGTCCTTGTGGGGAGGGTGATGTTGAGTCAGTTGGCCACTGTGCTTTTGTATTATTCCTTCTGTCGTGATTTGCGGTTTAGATACATTGCTCCTCTTGTTTTTAGATACCCAAATAACTCTTGAGTTTTATATAAACTGATTTCTTTCTGATAAATACACTGAGGTCTCGCATTTGGTGGCCAAATTGTCTGCGATTGAGATCCACATGGTGTGTTAGAAACGGTTAATGCAGTTTTTTAGTTTTTCTCATCCTATTCTATTGGCTTATCTTTTAAAGTGTTATTTATATTTTTACTCTAATTGTATCCCCCCCCTTGTTATGCTGGCCATAGACCGTAATGAACTTGGAACTCCTATTTTATTTCAATTTTATGTAATAGTTCATGTGTGTATACACACACACACCCCTGTATCAATATCCACTTTTAAGGACCCTTTTATCTGAGTTTGGACTGTATATTTGATCAATGATCGAAATAAACTGAACCAAAGTGTACAAGGTAACACTCAGTGGCCTCTCCCCGCTCTTTGCTCTTTAAGATCCTTCATCATCAAAAGATGCTGAAGGCTGTATATGTGAGACCTGTTGCACAAAACATGTGTAGGCTCTAGCCTCTCCTCACATGAGCACGTCAGTTCATGCAACAGCAAACATGCAGTGGTAGTTCGGATATGACAAATGATGAGATCTGCACATTTGACACTCGCCAAACTTTAAAGGAAATTTTCACACTCCGAAATTCAAGTTGGCAACGTTGCATTCCAAACCGTGTGACCAAATTTGTAATTGTGAGCCATTCTGAATGTTTGCTATCTCCTCCCCCCTCCGCCCCCCCCACACTTCCACTCACTTTCCAATGGCAAAGGCTGTAACTCCAATGGTGAGGTTCAGAGGTTTGTAGGTGCTGTCCAACATTTCCGAGTTAAATGTTCCTTCCCAGACAATCGGAGCAAGCCAAGGAGTCACGGTGAGCACATCAGGGCGTCTGGAGAAACAAGAACGAGAAAACAAAACAAAAACAGAAATAAGGAAAGGTCGAGTAAAACATCATGGGATCCGGGGCTGACATCTAGATTAAATTACTTCTGGGTAGCCCTACTGAAACTAAATAGTCCTTGAGAGTAACACTTGAGCAGTACTGTTCAGTAAGTTAATTTGGATGTCAGCCAGTATGCACTCAAGGCAACAGGCACTGAAAACCCAAGCCATTTGGCCATTAAAAGATTGCTATCCTGGGTAACTTGCTGTGCTGATTGGCAGGAACTGCAGAATTACTTAGCAAATGAAAAGCACTCTGCACAAGCCCAGAGTATGCTGAAGTGCTTCAAAGGAAACAAAACTTTAAGGTGTGTGGGGCTTTGTCCTGGGCAGCCGCATAGCTTTGTCAGGTAGAGCAAGCAAGCAAGCACGCTGTGGTCCTCCAGATGTTGCTGGACTACAACTCCCATCACCCCCAGCTACAATTTATCATGGCTGGGGATGGTGGATGTTGTAGTTCAGCAACATCTGGAGGATCACAGGGTGGGAACCACTGAGTTAGAGGAAATCGACAATAGAAGAGTCCATTTTAACCGCGGACAAGAAAATGACGGCACCCCTGTGAAGCCTGGAGAGGAGAGCTGGTCTGGTGGTAGCAAGCATGACTTCTTGTCCTCTTTGCTAAGCAGGGTCTGCCCTGGCTTGCATTCGAATGGGAGACTATGTGTGTGAGCATTGTAAGATATTCCTCTTCGGGGGTGAGCCGCTCTGGGAAGAGCTTCTGAGGTTCCAAGTTCCCTCTCTGGCATCATCTCCAAGATAGGGCAGAGAGAGACTCTTGCCTGCAGCCTTGGAGAAGACGCTGCCAGTCTGTGAAGACAATACTGAGATAGCTAGACCAATGGTCTGACTCAGTATATGGCAGCTTCCTATGTTCCTTATCCTTACCGCGAGTCTTTCTTTGCTGTAGTCCTTTAATAAGCTTCTGGATCCACACCTCTCCCTGGTATCCCAGGTTGAGGCCAGGGGTGCTTTCTATCATCTTTGGCTGATACACCAGCTCCATCCGTTTCTTGAGATGAACGACCTCAAAAGAGTGGTACATCTGTTGGTAACCTCCAGACTTGACTGCTGCAGTGTGCTCTATGTGGGGCTGCCCTTGTATGTTGTCTGGAAACTCCAGTTGGTACAGAATGCAGTAGCCAGGTTGGTGTCTGGGTCATCTCGGAGAGACCATATCACTCCTTTGCTGATAGAGCTACACTGGCTGCCAATACATTTCCGGACAAAATACAAGGTACTGGTTACTACCGATAAAGCTCTAAAGGGCTTGGGCCCTGGGTATTTAAGAGAACGTCTTCTTCATTATGACCCCCACCGCCCACTGAGGTCATCTGGAGAGGTCAGTCTCCAGTTACCGCCAACTCGTCTGATGGCTGCACAGAGACGGGCCTTCTCGGTTGCTGCCCCGAGACTGTGGAATGCGATCCCTACTGAAATACGATCCTCCCCATCTGTGACAATTTTTAAAAAGCACTTAAAAGCCAAGCTTTTTCTGCTTTTAAAATTTTTAAGTTTTAATCTGTTTTTAATTTTTAGATGGCCTACATTGTTTTAAGATTTTTGTGTACGTTTTAACTTGTTTTATGTTGCTGTTAACTGCCCAGAGATTAAAGTTTGGGGTGGAGTACAAATTTGATAGATAGATAGATAGATAGATAGATAGATAGATAGATAGATAGATAGATAGAGTAACTTAAAGCTTTGCTCTATCATGAGGGCTAGCAACTTGTCATTTTACAAAACTCAAGTTCTCTGAATAATGGATGCGGTGTGCACAAAAGACAGATTCCTTAATTTGCTGTGATTTCTAGACTTTCAACAGAATAAATCGAAATGAGTAGATAGGATAGGGGGCTGATATAACAGAGAGATGAAATGTAGGTTGATGCGTAAGACATATGTGAGATGTTATGTGTTACATTTGTGTAATTTTCTCTATCTCTTTTTTCTTTTCTGTAATTTTTCTTTTCTATAATTAAAAAATAATTTAAAAAAGAAAAGACGACAGATTCCTTAATTTGCTGTGATTTCTAGACTTCCTGCCTACACGACGACAGTCCTCAAAAGGAGGAAATCACACAAGTATTTAAACCTAGCTGCACAGTTAAGCATATCACAACTGGATCTGTCTTACACACAACTTACGGAGGATGAAGACTCTCTGGCTGAGGATACGATGAGCTAGAAAGAAAAGCATACAGTAATGTAATGCAACCGTTTGGTAAAACTGAGTGAACGGGAACAACATTTAAAAAGTCAGATGGACGGAAGAATCTAAGAATGTGTGCTTACAGTGGAAAGACCTGGAGTGACTTCTCTTCCCTGTACTGGATTTTCACCGCACTGTCCAAAAAGTGGGACAAAAAAAGGGAAAATATTATTTGCAGATGTTGGTATAAGTCCTTCTCATACATTTTATTTAGTTCAAGTTTCAGTGCTACAGAAGAAGAAAATTGTAATCAGTACACAAACAACCAGACAAACAGGATACAGTTAAAGGAGGGATAGTTAAGTCACAGGAGGGTAGATTTCAGCTGAACATTAGGAGAAACGTCTTAATGGTAAGAGCACTTCAAAGGCCACTGTGGCTGGGGATGACGGGAGTTGTAGTCCAACAACATCTGGGGACCAAGGTTGAGCACCCTGGGTTAGAAAGACTGTTGTTTTCACTGACATCAGAAGCTCAGATCTGACAAATGGCGTGGCGCAGCGGGAAAATGACTTGATTATCAAGCCAGAGGTTGCCGGTTCGAATCTCCACTGGTCTGTTTCCCAGACAATGGGACACACCTATATCGGGCAGCAGCAATGTAGGAAGATGCTGAAAGGTATCATTTCATACTGTGCGGGAGGAGGCAATGGTAAACCTCTCCTGTATTCTACCAAAGAAAACCACAGGGCTCTGTGGGTGCCAGGAGTCAAAATCAACTTGACAGCACACTTTACCTTTACCTTTGTTTGACAAAGTGTAGCAAGGCCAATTTAAAATATTTTTTAAAACATTTTAAATTGTTGTAATGTTTTAACTTTTTCTCTTATTCTGTTTTAACTTTTCTGTTGTCATTTATTTTGTTTTAATGTATGTTTCAATTTTTTCTGTTGTTTGTTTTGCTTTGTTGTAAACCGCCCAGAGACATACGTTTTGGGCAGTATACAAATATGATAAATAAATTAATTAATTTAAAAATATATTTTTGTAAGAGAAAATGCCAAAGTTTTGTGCCAAGCATTTTAAAAAGTCCCAAACTGCTCATGCTTCCTGCACTTTGGATTATATTTTCTATTCATTCTATGGGGAATTTGCATACCCACGGACGACACATTCATGTTGAATTTCATGCATATTTGTGCAGCTTTTGATGGTGACCCAAAAGCTTTATCCCATTTGAATTCCCACTGATCCTCTTTTAACTGCTTCCCCAAATCGACCCACGCCTGGTTGAATGCTGGGAATTTCGCTCCGGTCACAGGGAGATTATGGTTGGATATTTTTAGGAACTAGTAGATGTCAGACATTCTAATTAGGGGATGGAGCCACAGCTCAGCGGAAGAGCATCTGCAGGCTTGCATGCAGAAGGTCCCAGGTTCTCTCCCAGTCCCTGGGGAGGACCTCCAGGTAGGGCTGGGAGAGACTCCTGCCTGAAACCTTGGAGAAGCCGCTGCCAGTCAGTGTAGGCAATCCTGAGTTCAACAGAACAAGGGTCTGACTCAGTATAAGGCAGCTTTCTATATTCCGATGGGGTCCCAGAGCATGGTCTAAAGGCACACGGTACATACACCTTGCTGAAGCCAAACAGGTCTTGGTATGGTCAGTGCTGGGATGAGTGACTTACGTGCACCACCTTTGGGGATGGGGCTGCAACTCAGTGGAAGAGCGTCTGCTTTGCCTGCAGAAGGTCCCAGGTTCAATCCCTGGCAGCGTCTCCAGGTAGGGCTGAGAAAGACCCCTGCCTAAAACCCTGGCGAGCTGCTGCCAGTCAGTGTAGACAATACTGAGCTAGATGGACCAAAGTTTGGCTCCGTATAAGGCAGCTTCCTATGTTCCTAAGGTGTCCTAGAACTTCTTACCGCTTGAGGAAGCACCAAGCAATACTTACGAGAGGTTGGGGCATGGAAGGTAATATGTACGGTATTGAGTTGCGTCTTCCTTGCTCAAAAGCCTGAAAACAGAAAGAGGGCATGAAGGGAAGCCAGGGAAGTCTGACACCATATGAGCAGCATTTTAAAGACAGGACTACTACAGATATTTATATCAGGGCTGTTCAACTTAGGCCCCCCCCTCCTCCAGTTTTTTGTACTAGAACTCCCATAATCCCCAGCCACTATAGCCAATAGCCAGGGATTATGGGAGTTGTAGGCCAACATCTGCAGGAGGGCTGAAGTTGAGCAGACTGGATTCATACATTTTCTCAAAGCAGTTTACATAGGAAATAAATGATAAATAAGACACTCTCCTGACTCCAAAAAGCTCACACTCTAAACATAATTGCCAGACAGACACCAGCAACAACCACCGGAGGGATGCTGTGATGGAGATGGACAGGGACAGTCACTCTCCCCCTGTTAAACACAGGCAAATCTCCACTTTGAAAGGACGATGGCAGTTGATGGTCAAAAACATCTGGGGAGCCAAGATTGGGAACCTAAGTTAGAGGGACACACACTGGACTTTGAAAGGAGCAACACAATCAGTCAAGAGGCATCAGGCATTTCCTGAATTATTCCAATAAATAGCTTTGTTTCAGTTGCTTTCAGCCTTTGCTCTCCTCCCTTTCGGTCCGCCCTGGGACTCCCAAGACAACGCCCTCGGCATCTGACCCTGGCAGATAACGTTAGGCGCAGAAGGGTCCCCATAAGAGAAGGCAAATAGAGGAAAGAAGAGGAGGAGAGAGATTGCTGAGAGATACCTGTCAGGTGTGGAAGGGTGTTCTGAGTCGGATTCCCATGGTGCCCATCTCCCGTGCCTTTCCTCATAAGAAGATGAGAACAGAAGAACAGCCCAAGGCATTTCTCATCCAGCATCCTGTTTCACACACTGGCCCGCCAGATAGGAGTGGGCACAAAATAGGTTTGCCCGGTTCAGTTTGAGTCCGAAGCAGACTCGAACCGAACCAGGCATATTCGGTTTTGGGCCCGCACCCAGCCTTGAACAGACCCCAGCTTGGCTCGAATTTGAGCCAGTCCGGGGGTTGTAACTTTTTTTTTTTTTAAATGTATTTTTTAAAAAATAACCACTCACCACTGGGTCCGGAGGTCTTCGGGGTGCCGCCATGGTCTCGGGAAGGGAGTGTCTCTGCCATTTCCCCCTCCCCCTGCCAGCCTCCCCCTGCTCTTCCAAGGGCCGTATCGGCCCATTTCCAGGCCGTTCCGGCCCTTTCTCCAGCGGAGGCAGCCATTTCCGAGGCTGCCACACCACTGAGCCCTGGCCATTGGCGTGGTCTGGGTCCCAGCCACACCATTGGCCAGAGCGCATGCGCAGCGGCCTCCAAAATGGCTACCAAACAAAGGGCCAGAACAGCCCCCAAATGGGCCAAAACTGCACCTGGAAGAGCAGGGGGAGGGAGAAATGCTCCTTGCGCCTGACATCAGATGCAGGGGGCGGGGCTATGGGGCTGCCCCCAGAGCAGAACCCGGGCCGCCGCCGGCCTCCCTCCGCCCCCGATTCCTACCCTCTGTTTCCTGTCCTTCCACCAGTCACTCACCCATACATAAGCCTGTCCTTCCTGCCTATGCCTTCGCCGAGCCTGCCAGGTCCACCTCCCTGGAGCAAGGGCATCCTTTGAGACAGACTTCCCAACCTTTGGCCCCCAGATGTTCAACAGTCCCCATCATCCCCAGCCAGAAGGGCTTGTGGGAACCCTTGTCTTAGATGGCTGGCCCTTGGGCAGGGGGGAGAGAGAGAGTTTTGCAAGAGGAACTCACCAGATAAAAAGAGGAACCGCGAGGAAGCAGAATGTGAGAAGAACATATTTTGCTGCTTTCTGACCCATCATGGTGCCTGGAATAAAAGGAAAAGGGGTGAGACCAGTCTCCGGCTCACATCTCTCTTCAGCTGTGCAGGGCTGGAGATAAGAAGAGCCTTGCTGGATCAGGCCCAAGGAATTCCAACTACTCCAGCATCTTGTTTCCCACAGTGGCCCACCAGATGCCTCTGAGAAGCCCATGGGCAAGAGGTGAGAGTGTGCCATATCTCCTGCTGTTGCTCCCCTGCAACTGGGATTGGGAGCTTTCCCACCTCTGAGGTTGGAGGTGGCCTAGAGCCACCAGACTAGTAGCCACTGATAGACCTGTCCTCCAGGAATTTGCCTAAGCCCCTTGGGAAGCTACCCAAGCAAGTGGTCATCACCACATTCGGTGGCAGAGAATTCCACAGGCTAATGATGCACCCAATGTATTGCACCACCTGCGGAGTGGCGCCAATTCCTAGCTTGCCTCGTGAAACTGATTGCCAGGAAATCTAGGACCGACGAACGGAAGTACTTTTTCACACAACGCATCATCCACTTGTGGAATTCTCTGCCATGAGATGTGGCGACAGCCAACAACCTGGATGGCTTGAAGAGGGGTTTGGAGAACTTCATGGAGGAGAGGTCTATCAAGGGCTACTAGTCGGAGGGCTACAGGCCACCTCCAGCCTCAGAGGCCATAGTTGCCTCTCAATCCCAGTTGCAGGGGAGCAAAAGCAGCAGGAGAGAGGGCAGGCACATACCCCTTGCCTGTGGGCTTCTCAGAGGCATCTGGTGGGCCACTGTGGGAAACAGGATGCTGGACTAGAGGGGCCTCCTTGGGCCTGATCCAGCAGGGATTGTCTTGTGTTCTTATGTTTATGCCCCATGCCCCTGCTGAGCCATTTAAAAAAATGGCTCTCCACTTTTTAGCAGAGGCCGGGGGAAATGGTGGCAAGGCAACCCTCTTTCAATCTTATCACACTCTTTGCTTACAGCGTGCTTTGGAGCCTGGAGTGTGCCCACCTGCACAACAACCCTGTGAAGAACACCTCTGACATCTCCGGAGCAACCCAACAAGCAATGTTTCCTCCCCAACCCCTGCCTTGCTTCCACGGGAGGCCTCTTTCCTGCTGCTGAAAGTAACTCCACTTAGCATTTAACAGAAGCCTAATTTTCCATTATCTGTCAAAAAAGCCGGCTTTTAATAAATAATGCAGAAGGGACTGAAGGAGAATTTAATGGATCAAGGGTTTAGATGGCATCACAATCAGAGATCAGATTCATGTCAGGCAAGTTCACCCAATTGGTGGGAGGAGAGCTGGTCTTGTGGTGGCAAGCATGAATTGCACACTTGGTTAAGCAGGGTCCACTCTGGTTTGCATTTGAATGGGAGACTAGAAGTGTGAGCACTGTAAGATATTCCCCTCAGGGGATGGAGCCGCTCTGGGAAGAGCAGAAGGTTCCCAGTTCCCTCCCTGGCAGCATCTCCAACGAGATAGGGCTGGGAGAGAGACTCCTGCCTGCAACCTTGGAGAAGCTGCTGCCATTCTGTGTAGACGATACTGAGCTAGATGGACCAATGGTCTGACTCAGTATATGGAAGCTTCCTATGTTCCTATCCCAAGAAATGATGAGAATCTTACTTGATTAGCTGGAGCTATATTTCAAAACTCATCACGACCCAGTTAGGAAATATTTAAAAAAGCATGATATTATTCAACCGGCTGAAGGATCCTCAGAGAGAATCTCAGAGAAGGACCCCCTTATAATCGAACACCATTATTTCATAGCTCTTCTAAGATCATAGCTGTTTTCTCTTTTCTCATGGGATCTCTCACCTGTGCATGAGAATTTTATCAGCCCAGCCCTCAAAGAATTTCCCAGATTTTGTTCTGGTTTTTTGTATCCGTGTTGCAATCTTTCCAATGTTTAGCATTAGCCTATGTTACTTCTTGTCCTGGCTGCCTCACCCGTGACATTTCCCAGCACAGACTGCAGAAAATTTACTGTAACATCACTTTAAAATTAGGGGTCTACATTTCTATTTGCACCAATGACCAAAAGTTTGGTCAAGCCAAAGCCATTGCTAATTTATTTATCTATTTATTGTTCGGTTTTTATGCCACCTTTCACAAAGCATCCCAAGGCAGTTTCCAAAAGTTCAAATTCAATGAAATTGCATAAAAATCACATTTAAAACCTTAAAATCAGTTAAATCGTATGCTTCTAATAAAAGAAATTGTGTAATAAAATCTCCAATACGACCACTTGCCATTTAAGGTGAATGAACATTTTTCTAGCATACTCTTTCTCTCTGATTTCATTTGTTTGTTTGTTTTAAGAAATAAACATAATACGAAAAACCCAACTAAATTCCAGTTATCAATTGCATAGTTGGCAAACACACACCATTGAATTACTATTAAGCCATCCAACCAGAATTATACTAAAAATAGTGACACATTTGCATTTTAACTGGTTTGAGTGATCGGCTAGGACCAGGGAGACCTGTGTTCAAATCCTCACTCAGCCATGAAACTCACTGGGTAACTTCTAGGCCTTCTTTATTAGCCTAGCCTACACTACAGGGTTGTTGTGAGGAGAAACATAACCATGTACACCATTCTCGGCTCCTTGGAGGAAGAGTTTAGAAATTAAAAACAACAACATACATCACCCTGAGTCATTTTTGGAAGGGCACTATATAAATTGAATAAATACACAGTCATTAAATGTATCGTTCCAAAAAGATACAAAAAGTGACCATTGCTTAGTGAGAGTTATATATCTAATTGTCTCTTGCTCTTATACAGAAACTAAGTGTCATCAGGGCTATATCCCATTCTCTTAAAAAAAACAACAACAACCCACGAAAAGGAGGATTTATATTCTTTCTCCATTCTGCTGCTATCAAAACCTTTGTAACAGTTACCATACAAGATCATCATTTAAAGCTGGTGATCATTTCAATATCATCTTTATCCACATGGAAATAATTCAGTAGAATTCTTAAGCGATCCTATTCTTAAGGGGCAGCCTGTTATTTGGTTAACACACACACACACACACACACACACACACACACACACACCTGTCATGAGGCATTTTCCATTTAGATGGTGTTAAATATGTTTGATGCAGCATTTTCAAATAATTCTCTTTTAAATTCATCCCTCTCCCTCCTTCACTATCTGATTTCTCTCCCCCCACCACCACCACTAACAACTGGGAAAAGAGGCACCTTTTTAAAGAGGCAATTCTCTTTATTGAGCAGGGGGAGAGCAACTGGCCCGATCCATCCCCAACACAACATCCCTCCAGTGGCTGTTGCTAGTGTCTAGCCTGTGCTTCTTTTTTAAAATTGTGAGCCCTTTGGGGACGGGGAGCTATTTTCGTTATTTATATCTATGTAAACTGCTTTTGTAACTTTTGTTGAAAAGCGACATATAATACTCATCGTATTGGTAAATATTCATCGTATTCATATTTCCCTCTCTCTCTTTTTCTCTCTCAGGCGTACTTAGCCATGGACCTTGGGGATTTAGTCCGTGGCCTCCAGTCTCCAGGCGGGGGTCTCCAAATGTTTGGGGGGGGCTCCCCAGAACCCCGCACCTGCCATGCCACACAAGTCAAAACTTTTTTAAAACAAAAAACAACCTTTTTTTCAACCGCCGTTGTGCAGCAGGGATGGTACTGGAGACGGGGACGGCCAGTGGGGTGTGTGGGCACTCAAGGAGAGACCCAGGCGGGGGAAGCAGAGGCCGGGAAGAACTCCTTCCCTGAGCCCACCTGCCTCCCCAATGACAGATCGGGCCATTTTCGGCCCATTTAGGGGCTCTCTGCGCATGTGCACGCTCTTGCCACCGCCGCCTCCCCCCGCCTTGGTCTCCCCTCGAGCGCCTGCACACCCTGCTGGCCGCCCCCGTGCGGCAGTTGAAAAAAAGTTTAAAATTTTTGCAACTTGCCCCCGACCGCACCAAGTCCTCAAGCACAGGGCGGGGAGGGGGGCACTCCGAAGCCCTTCAGGTCCAGGCTCCAAAATTACCTTTCTCTCCCCACCCACACACTTGTTGATGGGTTAGACTGTTGACTTGTTTTTTTGTTTTTGTTTTTAAAAAAATATTTATATTTTAATTGTATCCCCACCCCCACCCCGTTGTGCTGGTCATAGACCGTAATAAACTTTGAATGAATGTACCTTTCTCTCCCCACCCACACACACTATCAGTGTATGCATGTATTTGTTTATTTCGGGCCAAGGCCAGCATAAATACAAGAAAAACGAAACAACCACCACCACAATAAAATACACAAAATACATAAAACATTAATACCTTCAAATACCGTGTACATGACTAATTTCATTCAAATGAAACCGGTTAATCTGAAATGCACAGCCCGGCATCTCGTGCCTCAATCACTCTAAACCGAATCTTGCTTGCTATGAAACAATTTTTTGCTACCCTCCTGTAAGGGTACTTTGACTTAGCAGTAAACAGGAAAAGGAGCTTGTCCCCATCAGAAGGGCAATTAGAATTGTAAAGAATTAATAGAGGGGAGAGAAGCTACACACACAATCTGATTTTTTCTCTCCCTTTCTTTCTCTTTCTCTGTCTCCCTCTCCCTCTTTCGGGAAGCAGGAGGAAGGATAAGGTATCATCCAGACCTCGCAGCTCGAGGATGTTCTTTGAGCAGGGCCAAATCGACCATGCAGCAGGGCGAAGCAAGTTGCTCCCGGTGGAAAACTCGGAACGGTCTTCCGCCTCCAACACTCACTCACCTCTGCTGCCTCTAGCAGCGCCCCTCTAGCCAGTCCAGCTCTATGGGTGGGAATCTATCCTCTCCCTGCCTCCTCCATGGCTGCTCCCACTGCCAGATGAAGCTGCGTTCGTCACCTGCCTCCAGCCCCACAGTGAAGAACAGAGCAGCATGAGAGGAAACGGGACAGGAAATGATTTTTCTTGGGTAGTTGAGAAGGCCTATCTGAGATTGAGGGAGGGGTGGAGACAGATGACTTTTTCTCCCTCTCCGTGCTCCCTAGAACCAGGGTTCTCAACCATTGGTACTCCAGATGATGCTGAACTACAACTTCCATCATCCCCAGCTGCAACTGATTGTGACTGAGGATGATGGGAATTGCAGTTTGTTTGTTTATTTTATTTATTGTTAAATTTGTATGCTGCCTTTCATTCAAACAATCTCAAGGCAGTTTACAAAACATGTAAAGCAATATAAAGCTAGGAAAGTGACACAATAAAACATTACACTGGAATGTAAACATCCAAATCTAATTGAAAGTTTAAAAACACACACAATATAACCATAAAATACAAAGCAGCAGCAATAAAAACAGCACTCATATAGAGGCGTGGGCAAAGATTTCATTTGCTTTGTCTGAGAAGCAGATACTCACTGCTAACTGAGTGATGAGGCACCTTTTAAAAGTAGTGATTCTCTTTATTGAGCAGGGGGAGAGCAACTAGCCCTATTCATCCCCAGCACAGCATCCCTCCAAGGGGTGTTGCTGGTATCTGTCTTATGTTTCTTTTTAAGACTGTGAGCCCTTTTGGGACAGAGAGCCATTTTTATATATATCTATGTAACCCACTTTGGGAACCTTTTTTGGAAAGCAGTATACAAATATTTGTCATATTCCAAAGTCTAGGGGCAGCAACAGAGAAGGCCCTGTCCCAACTGCACAGCAGCCAAGCCTCCCTCATTGCTGGCACACAGAGCAGAGCCCCCACCGATGTCCTCGTCAAGTGGGGAAAAACGCTTGGGAGCAGGCTGTCCCTCGGGCATTCAGGGCCCAAACCATTAAGAGCTTTAAAGATTCTTTGGTCAGGGCTAGCATTTGCCAGGGCTAGCAAACTCCTGTGTTTTAGTTTGTGTCTGCCTGGACGGGGGGGTGGGGTCAGCTAGGGCTGGGGGAGGCCCCACATTCCTTTGAGACACATCCTGTATCTCAGTTTGAAACCTAGGTGAAGGCCTGGGAGCATAGCCAACAGGGATAGCAAACAGGACGTTGGAGTTTGCAGGAGTTTAGCGGGAAGTGTGCGGGGGAGCCTGGAAGAAGCCCCTGTGATCACAAGGAGAAGAGAAGAGAATGTAAGTATAATTCCTTCCCTCATATTCTGGGAAAGGCTGTTTGGACAGTTAAATAGCTGGCCATTACCGCCGAAACCTATCCTTCTAATAAACTATCTCTAAATACTGTAAAGAGCCAACCAAACTAGTATGAAGGTAGAAAGTCAGCAGGGGAGGAGGCACTTCCCAGTGTATTGCACAGAGTGCCAGATGTATGACTATTTGCCCCATGGGCAGAAGCCATGGGTGTGTGCTCGGTGCAAGGAGCTCCTGGCCCTCAGGGAACAAAGGGAGCCAAGGAACTAACAAAAGAAGGGGTGGGTGCCACATAAGAACCCGGGATCGTGGTTAAATGATCAGTGCTTTCCCTCTACCAAGCGTTTCAGCGTTGCTTTAGCAAGCAGTTTTCACTCGAGCACAACAATATTCAGACCGCTCCCGACAGAGAGATAGAAACCAGTGTGTTCAGCACTTTCAGATAATGACAAAATGTTGCAAGATAGCATTCAAGGCACTATGCAGTTACCTAAGAAGAACATATTTCGTAATCTTGCTCTTTTCTCTGGGTGACCAGCTCGCCTAATTCTCAGTCATGCCCTTAACCAGAGTGTCCCTTGTAGCAATTCCAGGGATTAGCATAGGCCTCAATCTGTCCCTTGGTGTGTGTGGGGGTGGGGCTTGAAAGTTGGCCCCAGCCGGACCCCCTGCTCCCAACAATTTGGGTTAGACATTAGGAGGAATTTCCTGGCTGTAAGCAATCTCAAACTGTGGAACAGTCTGCCACATGAAATGGTGGGCTCTCTTTCGCTGGAGCTTTTCCAACAGAGGCTGGATCAGGGATAGGCAACCTTGCTTCTCCAGTTGCTGTTGACCTACAACCCCCTTCATCCACAGTCACAATTTATTGTGACTGAACTACAATAAGTTGTAATTCAACAACAGCCAGAGAGCCGAGGTTGCCTACCCTGAACAAGATGGCCACCTGTCAAGAATGCTGGAGCACAAGACCAGAAGGTCCCGTTCAACTCAAAGCTCTACGGTTCTAAGAGGGGAAGGGCTGGAACAGCAGCACCCAGCTGATCTGTCTGGGGTGCCACAGCTCTTCCCTTTCTCCCAGCCTCCATAACAACAACAACAAATATTTTATATACCGCTTTTCAACAAGAGTTTCCAAAGCGGTTAACAGAAAGAAAAAACAAACAAACAAACAAGACGGCTCCCTGTC
This sequence comes from Hemicordylus capensis, assembly GCF_027244095.1. Taxonomy (NCBI): domain Eukaryota; kingdom Metazoa; phylum Chordata; class Lepidosauria; order Squamata; family Cordylidae; genus Hemicordylus; species Hemicordylus capensis. Next base: position 2,973,877 of record NC_069673.1, on the reverse strand, counting down.
CTCAAAGGGCTCACAATCTAAAAAGAAGCATAAGATAGATCCCAGCAACAGCCACTGGAGGGATGCTGTGCTGGGGGTGGATAGGGCCAGTTGCTCTCCCCCTGCTAAATAAAGAGAACCACCACATTTAAAAGGCCTCTCTTTAAAAAGATGTTTAAAAGGTGCCATGTTAAAAAGGTACCACAGTAAAAAGGGGCCTCTAACAGAAGACAGACGCCAGCAACAATGTCTAACTGTCGTCTAACACCACATTTAAAAAGCGTCTCTTTAAAAAGGTACCACAGTAAAAAGGGGCCTCTAACAGAAGACAGACGCCAGCAACAGTCACTGGAGGGATGCTGTGCTGGGGGTGGAGAGGGTCAGTTGCTCTCCCCCTGCTCAATAAAAATAATCGCCACATTTAAAAGGTGCCTCTTTGCCCAGTTAGCAGGGGTTAATGGACTCCCCAAAGGAAGAGAAGGACAAGGAGGGCGGGGGGGAATCCACGGATCATGGCTTGCTGTCGTCTAGGTGCTACAAAAAGCAAGCGGCTCCAGAGAAAAAGGAACCTGCTCTGTCTCTCGAACAAAATAACCACACCTGTCCTTAAAGGCACAGGGACAGGGTGGGAGGGAAAGGCTTGACTACACTAGATGTATTATTATTATTTCTTGTTTACACAGTCAGACAGGTGTTATTGACTGGTTTGTTTTATCCAGACATCGAGTCCTTCCCAAGGACCTGGGATGGCTGAATTTTATTGTCAGTGTTGTTAATAAAATTCAGCCATCCTAGGTCCTCAGGAAGGACATCATCATCATCATCATCATCATCATCATCATATTCTGGCATCCCAGGTCCTTGGGAAAGACTCGATGTCTGGATAAAACAAACCAGTCAATAACACCTGTCTGACTGTGTAAATAAATAATAATTATTATTATTTTGCATTTATATCCCACTCTTCCTCCAAGGAGCCCAGAGCGGTGTGCTACATACTTAAGTTTCTCCTCACAACAACCCTGTGAAGTAGGCTAGGCTGAGAGAGAAGTGACTGGCCCAGAGTCACCCAGCAAGTCTCATGGCTGAATGGGGATTTGAACTCGGGTCTCCCCGATCCTAGTCCAGCACTCTAGCCACTACACCACGCTGGCTCCTGTACAGTTGCACCTCTCCACATACACACCGCAGACCACATTCCGCCGGCCCTGTTGGGCAGCCCAAGCTCAAGAAACAGGGTTGGCCAATGGGAGATCCACCCTTAATCTTTCTCCTCTGGCATGCAACTTATCTGCAGAGAGGGTGGACGGGTTTGGTGGCTAGAGGGGAGAGGGAGTACGGGTGGGGCAGGAACTGTGCTTGAATAATCTAGCATGATCAGTGGTGGTGAGTCCCATCCGGGAGCAGAAGAGGAAGAGGGTGGCCCATGAGAATGCGGAGCAGGTGGAGGAGAGAGGTAGAGCAGTCCGTTGCCTCTGGCCTCAAGCAAACGTTTATGGCAACAGAACCTTGGCAGGAAGGCTGGTCTGGTGGGAGCCAGCATGACCTGTCCCCTTAGCTAAGCAGGGTCCGCCCTGGTTGCATATGAAAGGGAGGCTAGAAGTGTGAGCAATGGAAGAGATTCCCCTCAGTGGGGGGGATGGAGCCGCTCTGGGAAGAGCATCTAGATCCCAAGTTCCTTCCCTGGCAGCATCTCCAAGATAGGGCTGAGAGAGACTCCTGCCTGCCACCTGGGAGAAGCCGCTGCCAGTCTGTGAAGACAATACTGAGCCAGATAGACCAAGTGTCTGACTCAGTATATGGCAACTTCCTCTGTTCCTGTGTCTTCTCGTCCAAGCCCCCAGCTGCCCAGCCTCCGCTTGAAGCCCCCAGAGATGGAGAGCCTGGGAATGCACGGGGCAGACTGCTTTACCCGCAAACAGGTCTGACAGCCAGAATCCGCCTCTCGATATTTAATCACCCTCTCTTGCCCGAATCGGCTTGCTTCCAGCTCTGCCCTCAGGAGCGACAGAGAACACGTCCACTCCACCTCCGACAGCCCTTCAGGTATTTGCAGGTGGCTGACGGAGCTCCCTTTCGCTTTCTCCTCTCCAGGCTGCACCCGAGGACACCCAGCTCCCTTCAGAAGACTCGCCATCTCCCCAGGCTGGTTCCTCAATGTCCTCCTCACAACGCAGGGGCAATTAAAACTCCCCCCGCAGTCCAATCTCACCCTTTCGCAGGAAACCGCTCTTCGGGCACAGAGGATCTTCCTCCCCCCAGGAATGGAAACTAAACGGATGCAAACGGGCTGCTGTCGTAGAATTCGTGGGAAATTCGAATTGGTACAGTCAGAGGTGCACTGAGGTAATTTTGGAGTCTGGCCCTCAAGGCTTTTGGAGGGGGCCCCTGCCCGCCCTGCTGCAAGTTAAGCAGCATTATTTAACACGCAGGGCACCAAGCACACCACCCAAGATTTGCGGGCGGGGGGGAAGGGGGTGGGGGAGTCCTGGACTTTGGCCCTGAAGTCCAGGGGGGTAAGAGCCCCTCTGGGGACTGTACAGATTGATTGCTGCCGTTCAGTGGCTGACTCTTTGGGATTTGGGTCTTTTAAACTATATCACACTGCAGCAGCAGCAGCAGCAGCAGCTGAGACAGCAGTTTAAAATGCAAGGGAGAGGCTGGGCTGGGCTGCTCCTTAACCCTTTCCTTACATGCTGTTTTTCTGATGACAACGCACCCCTCCCCAGCTTTAATTCCCCCCCTCCCCGCCCCTGGCGACATTAGGCAGGGGCTTGCATCTCTCCCCCCCACTCTACAGCGAGGTGGGTGAGAGCAGGCCGAGGGAACCATTTTCAGCAGGAATTAAAAAGAGCAAGAAAGCAAAGGGTTAAACAGCTCACACTCACACACACACACACACACACACACACACAGGTCTGGCACTGCACACTGTGGCCTCAGCAAGGACATTGTTCAATTAAAACACAAACAAAAACCAACCAGCCCAAAAGGATCCACCGAAGGGCATCAGAATGCTGAGAGATGCCGGATGAAGGGATAGTGCTACAATTGAGCTGATGGGTTTAAAGAACCCGCCCCCCCCGCCCAGCTCCACCCCTTCCTGTTTTCTTCATCATCTCCCTCACTCCAGGGGCGTCTGGGGAGAGGGGAGAACACCGGTCCCCTCTCCCCTAGCCAGATGGCAATATTGAACACAGCATGCAGCGCTGCTAGGAAAGATCTGGACATGAAAAAGGACATAAAATGACAGGCCACTTTGCTGGTTCCCCCAGGGATGCTCTTAGGCAGAGGTGGGCAACCTGAAACTCTCCAGATGTTGCTGAACTACAGCTCCCACCACCCCCTATTGCAATTGAGGACTACAATTCCCATCATCCCCTGCTGCAAATGAGAACTACAGCTCCCATCACTCCTGCTGCAAAAGGAGGACTACAATTCCCACCACCCCATTGCAAATGAGGACTACAATCCCCATCACCCCTGCTGCAAAATGAGAACTATAATTCCCATCACCCCCTGCTGCAAAATGAGAACTATAATCCCATCACCCCCTGCTGCAAACGAGGACTACAATTCCCCACATCCCCTGCTGCAAACAAGGACTACAATTCCCATCCTCCCCTATAGCAAATGAGGACTACAATTCCAACCACCCCTACTGCAAATGAGGACTACAATCCCCATCACCCCCTGCTGCAAAATGCGGACAATTCCAACCACCCCTTATTGCAAATGAGGACTACAATCCCCATCATCCCCTGCTGCAAAAAAAGAGAACTACAATTCCCATCACCCCTGCTGCAAACAAGGACGACGGTTCCCATCATTCCCTGCTGCAATAGAGCACACTTTCCTTGCAGCCTCACACAGCCAGTTCTGTGGGGTTCTTTCATGTTCCCGTCTGGACACCAGGCAACCAGATCAGATTTGGTTTGTTATGGGGTGGCTAACAAATAAAAGTTTTTTATTATCATCGGTGATTTGCTAGTACAGATCTGCAGGTCCAAATGACCCCTCCTCCTCCTGGGAGGGGGGTCCCAGCGGTCTCAAGCTTTTGCAAGGCCCAGGCGAGAATAGTTTGTGGTGGGTGGGGCTGTGATGATGAATCAATGTTGCATGTTCTTTCAGCTTGCGAAATCACCATTCCTGACAATGTTTAGTCAACTCGTTTGCTTTGCAGCTAAAATCTGAATCTCCCTTTTCTCCAGTACCCCACACAAGAGTGAACAACTGAGGGCCAGGATGCTCAGATCAGGGTGGACAAACCTGGCCCTCCAGCTGTTGCTGAACTACAAATCCCATCATCCCCAGCCACAATTTACTAAAGCGGGGGTGATGGGAGTTCAGCCACATCTGGAGGGCCACATGTTGCCCAACCCTGGGTTAGAGAGTTGGATAACGACTGGGGAGACCTGGGTTCAAATCCTGCCACACTCAGTCCATGAAACTCACTGAGCAATCTTAGGCCAAACACTAGGCTGATTCACACAACCATTAAAACCAGGGTAGGAAGTGAGTGACCCAGGTTTGCATGATCGTCAGAACCCACACAGTTCCCTCCAGCCCAGGTGGCTCCTGGTAAGGCTACCCAGCCTTTTACCGAGGGTGGAGGAGAGGATACGCTTTCTGCCCTCTTTTCCTGGTAGTGAGAACCCTCACGCTTCTACCCAGCTATCGGCACTCAGTACGCCCTGCTCTCTTTTAAAATTCTAGTGGTTTACAGTATATATTTTATTTTAAACTGTAAGTAAGTAAAGTTTTGCCGTCGAGTCGGTGTCGACTCCTGGCGCCCACAGAGCCCTGTGGTTTTTCTTTGGCAGAATACAGGAGGAGTTTGCCATTGCCTCCCCCCGCGCAGTATGAGAAGATGCCTTTCAGCACCTTCCTATATCGCTGCTGCCCGATATAGGTCTTGCCCATAGTCTGGGAAACAGACCAGCGGGGATTTGAACCGGCAACCTCTTGCTCCTTAGGCAAGTTACTTCCCCGGTGCGCAAATTGTAGCTGTGCTTAATTTATTTTTTGTTTTATTTTATTTTGAGTTTATTTTCAACTTCTATTGAAATTATTGTCCTGATCTTCATGTTAACTGCCCTGGGGTCTCAGGACAAAAGGCGGTATAAACATATAAATCAAAGTAAAATAAGTAACCCCCACTTAAAAATCCATCAGAATAGAGGAAGCAACAGATTCCAATCAAAACAGGGTAGAGAAAATAACAGGAAGTGGAGCTTCGCCTAGGAACTGAGTCTGACTGCCTGTTAGAACGGTAGGGTAGATTCATTGACTTGAAATGCATTGCTGTATTAACTCCCGAGTGATCAAGCAGCAAATTTTAAAATGTTCGTTGTTCACTTCCTGGTCGACATCCTGTGCAGTGAAACCTTGGCATCAGCATAAAGCCTTCAAACCGTGCACAGACCCTCACATCATGCCGCTTACATAGAAACACAAAGAAGCTGCCTTCTACTGAGTCTGACCACTGCTCCATCTAGCTCAGCATTGCCTACACTGACTGGCAGCGTCTCCCAAGATTTTACCAGAGGGATCCTTCCCCAGCCCCCTACCTGGAGATGCTGCCTGGGATTGAACCGGGGACCTTCTGCACACAAAGCAAATGCTCTGCCACTGGGCTACGGGCCGCACCCGCTGGCTGACATTGGACACCAGATGCCTTCAGAATGAATCTGAGCAGCTAACCTCGGAAACCCATGCAGCCAGAGGCAGGTTTTGTGTCTCAGAAGAACACCTCAATTTTTCCTTTTGGGAAAACAGGCTCTAGAGGTGGGGCAGCAGCATAACACAGAGCGGAGGGGCTAATTCCCTTTTTAAAACCTTGCTGGGGAAAAGCAGCTGGAAAAGGAGAAGAGGAGGAGGAGAGAGGAGTCACTCAGGAGTGAGATCAGCTTCTATTCCTGATGCAGAGCTCCTGCATGGACGCCATATAGTGGAGAGCAGGGCGGGGATATTAACCCTGCTTAAGGTCATTAACTGGGACTCTGTCTGCCCCCTTCTAGATTAAACAACAATAACAAGAGTAACTTTTGCAAGAATTACAACTTGCCAGCAAGCTAGAATTGGGGGAATCCTCCGATTGAGAAGATCACAGAAAATGGAGAGGCAAAAATCCTTTGGGATTTTCAAATACCAACTGATAGGCATTGAGCGCACAACCCGCCGGATCGGGCAGTCACCGAGACGAACCGGGTTCCGATCACTGATATTGCAATGCCAGGGGATAGACGGGTCGACGAAAAACAACTGGAGAAAAGAGCGAAACACAAGGACCTCCAGACTGAAACTGAGCGGCTATGAGGAAAGAAAACAACAGTGGTGCCCATAGTTGTGGGTGCCCCTGGTGCAGGACCAAAAGAACTTGAACACCATCTCGACACCTTGGGCATCGATAAAACCACAACACATCAGCTACAGAAGGCCACACGACTCGGGACAGCACGGATACTACGCCGCTATCTTTCATCCTGCTTGAGTTCTCCTTGACCCTTGGAAAGGGCCCGATAATTCAAGTCCCAAATCCAGTCAATAACATCGGGCAGCCTGTGTGTAAATAGCATAACAACAACAACAACAACAAAATTAATAATATTTTTGCATTTACCTGCTGCCCCACATACAGATCTCTGGGAGGTTTACAGAACACAAACAACCATAACAACAACAAACCATTTGAAACAACTAGTATCAGTAAAACTTTAAAACATTAGGCAGCCTGATAGAATAAGTGTGTTTTCAGAAGTGGCTTAAAAAAACAGCCAGAGATGGGGAGTCTCGAGAGTGACCAGCATCCCACGGTCTGTATAAGGGAGACAGGTATTGGGTGAGGGGGTCTTGGGGGTGGGATCACGGGGGGGGGGGGTCATCCCAGGGGTAATTGGAAGCCTGAGTAGCAATGCATTTGTAAAAACCGCCAGAAAACAGCACAAGCCTCAGCCTTATGTGGTTTCACAAAGCTTCTTGTTCACACAGACCATCCCACTTAGACCCACTTAGCAAGCATCGGGTGATGTGCAAAATCAAGAGAACCCCCACTCCCCCAGGTTTACACACACACACACACACACACACACACACACACACACACACACGAATGGGAGATGGATGTGTATTTTACTAAGGAAGTAGTTGAGCAGGATGGAGGCTGGGGAAGTGTGAATGGGGCAGATGAAGGGGGAAGCTCTTTCCGACACTGCTGAAAATGATTGACTCCTCTCCCCCCCCACCCCGCCCGCTCCAAGGACAGCATAACCACACTCACCCTGGCAGCCATACCTGCCCCAACAGCCACACCTCCACGGCCACACACCCTACTTAAATGGATCAAATAATTCTGGGGGTTCTGTGGCAAGAAGTCAAGGACAGTATCCTAATCCTACAAGACTTGAACCTCATGGGGCTATTCATCACAGCCTGACCTTAGAGACACTGGAAGCTACCTTGCCCCCGAGTCAGACCATTGGTCTGTCTAGCTCAGCTGCGTCTACACTGACTGGCAGCAATTCTCCGGGGTTTTCAAGCAGAGCTTGTTCCCCACCCTCCCTGAGATGCTATCAGGGAGGAAATCTGGGACCTGTTTGCATGTAAGCATGCAGAGACTCTTTCACTGGGTTATGGCCCCTAAGGGGACCGTCTTACAGCACTTGAATGTAGTCACCCATCCAAATGCAAGACAACATCATGATGGCTCTGGAGAGCCTCCATGTTCAGAGGCAGTATACCGCTGAACAACCGTCATAATCTCAATAAGATATTCAAACTCTTTCTTAGACAAGTGGGCAAATACATACTCCACACAAAGAAAAGAATATGAATCACCTTGCCAAAGTTCCAACCAGGAATAAATAAATGCCAACAAAGCAATCTAGACAAGAACATATCGACAACCAATCTGATTTCAAAGCATACAGGAAGCTACCCAGGTTTCATTATTGTTACTGTTATTATTTAAGGATAAATAAGCAATTCCAGGGATGGGGTGGGGCGAAGGAATCAGGTTTCAAAACAATTCCCTATGATCAATTTTGCAGAATATAAACATATACCTTACCTGATTGTTTTCTTTTTGAGTCAACTTTCACCTGCCTAAGCAAGAAGTTGCTCCAATGTTCTTAAATCTAATAATGGTATCGCCAAAGAGGAAGTTATTGGGGGGAAAGGACATCTTCCAAGAAACCCCGTGAAGATTGCGACTGACGCCAGCCACGGCTTACTGTTGCCGAGAACCTGTCAGGTATTCTGAAGAATACATGTTTGTTTGTTTTTTGCTTTCCCATTACATTTGAGAAGTAAACGATGAGCAAGATGTAAACAAAGCCAGCTAATTGCTCCTGCCAAGTTTGCACAGCAACTGGCGGCTGCTTTGGGGGACGTCGTCGTTTCCTTGGCAGTAGAATATGGACTTCACCCCCAGAATTCAGAGGGAGAGCCCTACGCTCGGCCGATAATACGGGGGAAACAGCATCCTGTAAGGGGCAAGTGACGTTTGCTTCCCAGACTGCGTTCCCTCTAAGGCATGCACACATGCCTGCACTCACAAGTTTTTTCATGTCCACTCAGTTCAATTGAGATCCCGTTCAGGTCAAATCTGGAAGGCCCCACTCCGAATGCAGGCGCGCACACAGGGCCTTGAGCCCGCCGCCCAGAACAAAACTCATTCCGCACAGAGAGGGTTTTTTTGGGTAGAGAGAGCACTGAAGACAGGGCTGTGAGCAATGCTAGGCGTCTCTGGTTTCCTTTGGGAGCACATTCCAGAGTCCCAGGGCAACCCCTAGGGAAGGCCCCGTGTCGGACTTCACAGAACAGGGACGACCCCAAGGGGTAGAGGGTGTTCCCCTCGAAATATTGCCTGCTTCCCCTTCCGCATCCCTATCCAGCAGACAGGCACGAATCCAGTTCCAGGATATCAGGCAGTACATTATCGCAGTATATTATGCAGTCCCAGGACACCGCGTGAATTAATTGCCTTTTTTGCAAGGCTTTGCAAGGCCCTCGGTTGTGAAAAGAACTCCAGAACAAGCAACAGAAGTCAGAGCAGCCACGTAGGGAGGGAGACTCCTCCAGCCTCCCAGGAGCCTGGGGAGCATGAATTGGACCCTTTGCTAAGCAGGGCCTGCCTTGGTTTGCATTCAGATGGGAGACTACATGCGAGCACTGTAGGGGATGGGGCCTTAAGCTCAGTGGAAGGGCATCTGCATGCTTGCAGAAGGTCCCAAGTTCCCTCCCTGGCAGCATCTCCAAGAGAGGGGCTGGGAGAGACTCCTGCCTGCAACCTTGGAGGAGCTGCTGCCAGTCTGTGTAGGCAATACTGAGCTTGATAGACCAATGGTCTGACTCAGTATGAGGTCCTACATTCCTACATTCTCATAAGCCAGGCCGACCCCTTTCCTTCTTTCCTGGCCAGGAACTGAGCTGGTGGGCGTGTGGGATAATCTCCTATCTCCTCCGCTGCAGACTTCAGCTGGCTTGGCACTGACCCACCCCCAAAACTAGCCCCGAAAGCTGGCCGGGAGAGGTTTGGTCTAGTCCCAAAAGACAGGATTTTCTTAGAGTAATCTGGCCCGCTTTCCAAATACGTTTTGAAATATCCAGCAAGCAATAATTAATAAGCTAAGCAAACCAACAAGGTTACTTACCTTACCTCTGTCAGTAGTTAATGTGTAGCAAAATCCTTGCTCCCTCAATAATGTTCTTTGCCACCAAGAGATTCCTGGGAACTTCCCCTTTCTAGACCTCTTGCTGCAGCTCCAGTTGGCTTCTCGGCTGGTATCAGTCCTTCCTCCGCCTTCCCCTCCCAGCCTTGCCTGCTCTGAGGTTACCAGGAACTGAGACGGGCTGTGTCCGTCCGTCACGGCAGCACTGCCATTGAAGTCCGAGCACAGCTGCAGTACAACGGCTTCCTCCTTTTGTTATTTCTAGGGTTCTGTTTCGTAGCTTCCTTTCCATGGCACCCCAGGTGCCACGGTCCTAACTGAGCTGACCTGCTCTTTTGCTGCTTCCCCTCCCTTCTCTCTTCCAACTTATCCTCAAAATACCCGAGCGCAGGCATTTGTCCAGATGCCGTTGGAGAAGTCCGTTGGTTTGAGTTGTCTATGAGCAAGCGCTCCGTCTGAGAAGGAGAGAGGTGGCGGCTACGAGCTTGGTGCTTTGGAAGTCACCCCACATCTGGCAACGTTTGGGATTTTATTCAGGGTCTGGTTCAGTGACTCCAAAAAGTTGCTGTGGAATGCACTTCCGGCTGAGATTAAAGCTGCTCCTTCCTGTTGGCTTTCAGGAAGCAACTGGAGACACATCTCTTCAGCCAAGCTTTTGGGTTTGTGGCTGTGTTTTTATGGGTATTTCAATTTGATCTTTTCTAGGTTTTAACTGGTAAAAATTATTGGTTTGCTTTATGTTTTAAACCACCTACAGACTTTGGTAGTGGGTGGTATACAAATTTGTTAAATAAAATAAATTAAAATTATGTTTTTACAGCAAATCTCCCTCTCAATCCCTCTCTCTCACACACACACACATCCACACACCACCACCGGCAACATTCAACCTTCTGACTCCAGAGAAGAAAGGGTCTAAGGGAGGAGAGCTGGTCTTAAGAACAAAAGAACCTAAGAACAGCCCTGCTGGATCAGGCCCAAGGAAGCCCATCTAGTCTAGCATCCTGTTTCGCACAGTGGCCCACCAGATGCCTCTGGGAAGCCTATAGCAGGAGTTGAGGGCATGCCCTCTCTCCTGCTGATACTCCTGTTACTTGGGGGCAGCAAGCATGACTTGTCCCTTTTGCTAAGCAGGGTCTGCCTTGGTTTGCATTTGAATGGGAGACTAGAAGTATGAGCACTGTAAGGTGAGCGCCGTAAGGCATCTGGGAAGAGCACCTGCCTGCTTGCATGCAGAAGGTCCCAGATTCCCTCCCTGGCAGCATCTCCAAGATAGAGCTGAGAGAGACTCCTGCCTGCAACCTGGGAGAAGCCGCTGCCAGTCTGGGTAGACAATCCTGAGCTAGATGGACCAAGGGTCTGACTCAGTAGAAGGCAGCTTCTTCTGTTCCTAAGAACAGAGTGTGTGTGCACACATGAGAAACCTTGGGCACTTGGGCATCTCTTCACTGGGGCGGCCCTTCCATGAGGCGAGGAGGGGCGGTCACCTCAGGCAGCAGGTTGTCGGGGCACAAGAGGCGGCAAGACGCCTTCCTTCCAGGGGTGCACCTAGGTAATCTTGGAGCCTGAACCTAGAGGCCTTTGGAGGGTGCCCCCACCCTGCAAGTTAAGCATTATCCCCCTACATGCGCATGCATGCACACACACACACACAGCACATGGGTTCTTGAGTGCAGAAACCGCAACGGAACTCCCAAGCATGTGAGATGCGTAAACAGGTATGTTTATGCAAATATGCATTAGCAGAAACCTTTCAACACACAATATATCGCCCATCCCACATATTTCTTTCCCCACTCCCCCCTCCGTCTCGAAAGCTCCTGGCACATGTCACAATCACACTCGGCTGCCCGGTGCAGTACAGGCCAGTGGCAACCACACCACCCGAGACAGATTAAAGAGGACTTGGGGGGCCCCAGGGGGTGTGGAGACCCTGGACCTTGGCCCCGAAGTCCAGGGGTAAGAGCGCCTCTGCTTCCTGCCCCCCCAACTTCATAAAAGAAGAAAGAGAGGGCAGTGTCTGGCACCCTGATGCAGGTGCAAAGGGCACCAAACTCCATCGCTCTCTCCGCTCTGTGTGTTTCCCAGGGAAGGTTGCTTTCTCCTGGATGCCATCCTGATGAGCAGTGCAACTTCCCTCCTCTTCCTCCCCACCACCTGGGCACAGCAGTACCGCCAGAGAGAGCAGGCATCCACCCAAATTGCAAGAAGGTCCCCAGCAAAGGCTCCCCAGCTCACACCCAACTCACACTCCAGGGCCAGCGTGGGTGTCGTGGAGTAGGAGCGTGGAGACCCGAGTTCAAATCCCCACTCATCCACAAAACCCCCTGGGTGACTCTGGGCCAGTCACGTCTCTCTCAGCCTAGCCTACCTCACAGGGTTGTTGTGAGGCTAAGCATAATAGCTCTTTGGAGGAAGCATGGAATACAAAGGCCAAAACAAACAAACAAAGACTGAGGGTTTGGGCGTAGCTATATGGGCTGCCAAATTATAACCCGCTGATGCCCTAAGACGGGCACCACCAGCTGCTGTTGAACTACAACTCCCATCACCCCCCAGCTACAGCTGCAGTGGTAGTTCAACAACCGGCAGGTTTGCCCACCCCTGCCCTAAGAGATGCCAAGCTTAAAAGGCCCCACAGCATTACAAAAGAGACCCCAAGGCCCACTCCAGCGTGTCACTCACCCCACGCTCACCACCTCATGGACATCCACAGGATGGAGGCAAGCCAGCAGTCCTATACCCACCTGGGAGTATGCCCCATTGAATTCAATGAGAGCTGGCTCCATCCAGAGGGAGGTGACTGGCCTCTCTTGCCCCCCCCCCGATGCCCATGGCCACACTGCTGGTGGTTACAGCAACATCTGTCGGAAGAGGTGGACACTGCCTGTAACTGGAAGGTGGGCGTTGGTCTAAACCAGGCACTGGTCTGCTCAAATCTGGCCGCAATTTAGTTCTATCCACGCAGATTTCGGGTAGACATATTTTCTCTCTCTCAGCAGGACGATCACGTCTGTTTTAGTCTCTCCTTTCTCTTCCAGCCCTTTAGGGAGGAGAGCTGGTCTGGTGGTCGCAAGCACGACTTATCCGCTTAGCTAAGCAGGGTCCACCCTGGTTGCATATGAATGGGTCAAACCACAGTGGCCGTCAGACCACTCGCCCTCTTCGCTGAGGGTAGGGTCCTGAATAGGGATTCCTGAACCCGGGGCGAGTGGGAGTTGAGATGGAGGCCTGGCCAAGGGAGCCTGTAGTGGTAAAGTGGGAGGTAGTTCCCCTGGCACTTCCGAGGGGGGAAGGAGAGGGTCCGGGGAGTAATAATCAGAGATATCAGAAGAGTGTGGATTAGAATGGCGGTGGCCACGTTTAGAAGTTTGTTTTTGTTTTTTGGATTTTTTTGCCTTGCTACGTTTGGATGCCCTCTATTCCCCCTTCGACCTGCGGGACCGCTTAGGGTTGCCAGGGGCCTCTAATGAGGAAGAGGAGGAATCCCCAGAAGAAGGGGAAGGCGTCTCTTTGCCTTTGCACTTTTTATGCTTTGCCTGTTGGGGCTTGAGACTCTCCAATGATGCATGCATTGCCTCCACAAACCAGGCTTGCCAGGCCATGGGCATGCCTTGGGGAAGGTCTAGGCTCACTGGGGCAGAAGGAGTAGAGGGGAGCCTAGCAGGATCGGATGGGCCCGGGAGAGGGGAGCCATGAGGTTCAGGACTCACCCGTCTGGCTGGCTGGTGGCTGCTGGCCTCCTCGTGAGTAGGTGTAGCTGCTGGGGGGGGGCAGCGGGGGGGCTCAGCTGGGCGTCTGAGGGGGAAGCCTCCTCCAGCTCCACTATCTCAGCTGCCTGGAGAGCTGGAAAGCGCCTCTGCGCCCTGGTGAGGGACGTTAGCTGAGCTTCTGCAGCTCTCCTTTGAGTTCCGTGGCCGTCCTGCTCCAAGAGAGAGTCCGGCGCGGATCCAAAGACCCAGCACGGGCTTGAGGGACCCGGATGGTCCATTTCAGGCTGAGTTTGCTTTGCCTTGTGCATGCGAATATGCAAAATGCCCTGTTCGCTCGCTCTGCTCCATAACAAAGGGGAGGAGGAGAGGGAGGGAGGAGACCAAAGAGTGGAAGTCTGAAAGAATAACCCCCCCCCCTTTTTTTTCTTTTAAAGTAGCTTAGTTAAGAAATAAAGCAGACTGGAGAAGCTGGTAATGGAGAGACTGAGGAGAGAGATAAGGAAGAAGTGGAAGAGAGAAGGGAGAAGCAGCTAGCTAGGAAGGACCTTCTCTGGAGCCAGGCAGGACAAACAGAACGGGAGGGGTCATCCTTCCCTGCCTTTTAAAGGCTTTGCTTAATTGACTGTCCTGCCTCTGGAGCCTGCGGGCAAGGATGACCCACGTGAGAGGTCCTCACCCGGCAGCCGAGAAAACCCATTTCGAGCCGGCAGGCTCCGGCAGAAGTTCTCCCGAGTTCATTTCCAGGCAGCCCCTCGCTGCTGGATGACGTTCCTTTCGCTTCCTCGAAATGCACTTACCCAGCAGTGAGGGGTGCCTGGAAATGAGCGACGGAGAGCAGCCCGGAATTGTTTTTATGGGGGTGCCTGAGGGTGGGAGTGGAGGCAAGGGGGGGGGGCAGACCCCTTACTAACTGCTGGTCCAGGAAACTGTGCACGAAGAATGTACCAGTCCAAAAACCTTGAGAAACATCGGTGTAGATGATACTGAGCTAGATGGACCAAGGGCCTGACTCAGTATATGGCAGCTTCCTAGGTTCCCCTTATGCAAGACTTGAAATTTAGCCCTTGTTCTTCTGGAATGCAGGGGCCCCTCAGAACACGGGGCCCGGAGCCAGGGGTGGGGAAAGCGCTCCCCTGCCCGCTCACCCGAAAGAAGCAAGAGCCCGGAAACCAAACCCGCTGCAATTACCTGGGGTGACCAACCTGAAAAGCACGGAGGGGGCTTCCTGCTGAAGAAAGGCTTCTGGCTTCAATGGTGGTCTCCCACAAAAGGGCTGTGTGCCCAAGCGCCTCTCCGGCTCTTTGGAGTGTGGCTGCCACTTGATAGGGGTGTGGCAGGCGCACCTTCAGCTGAAGGTAGAGCCAGAGGAGGAGGAGCACGGAGGCTGGCTGGGGTGGCACCCGGGGGGGTCAAGGGGGCTGAGTCTCCTCCTGCCCGCCCACCGAGCCCCACTCCATCCAGAGATTATCAAGCAAAAAGGGCTGCTCTGCTGGCAGCCAGAGCTGAGTGATAAAGGATGGGGGGAAGCCCCGCCTGCTGCTGTCTAGGACGCTTGTGTGTCTGGAGGGAGGGAGGGAGGAGAATGTGTGCAGAAAGGAATAAAGAGAGAAAGAGAGAATGTGGGAAGGAAGGAAGGAGGAAGGAAAGGAGAGAGAGCTGGTCTTGTGGTAGCAAACATGACTTGTCCCCATAGCTAAGCAGGCTCTGCCCTAGTTTGCATTTGAATGGGAGACTGGAAGTGTGAGCACTGCAAGATATTCCCCTGGGGGGATGGAGCCGCTCTGGGAAGAGCATCGAGGTCCCAAGTTCCCTCCCTGGCAGCATCTCCAAGACAGGGCTGAGCAAGATTCCTGCCTGCAACCTGGGACAAGCCGCTGCCAGTCTGTGCAGATGACACTGAGCAAGATAGACCTGATAATCTGACTCAGTATATGGCAGTTTCCTATGTTCCTTAGAATGTGTGAAGGAATAAAGAGAGAGAGAGAGAATGTGTGAAGGAAGGAAGGAAGGAAGGAAAGGAGAGAGAGAGAAAGTGAGAGAGTGAATGTGCAGAAAGGAATAAAGAGAGAGAGAGAGAGAGAGAGAGAATATGTGTGCAGGAAGGAAGGGAGAGAGAGGATGTGTGAAGGGAGGACTGGAAGAGGGGGAGGCCCAACCTGAAATGGAAGCATCGGTTTCACTACCAGTCAGATTTATGAACTGTTTTTCCCACAAGACAATTGGAGCCCCTTTTGAATTTAACATTTCTGTTCATATTGGGCCCATTTACAATTTGACCTCAACTTCTGAAATAGGGCATTAATATATTTAAAATTTAACCGCCTGACTCTATGCACGTTTACTCAGAATTAGCCACACTTAGTTCAGAGGAGTTTACTCCCTAGGTAATATGCATAGGTAACCACCAATTATTTTTTTTTTAAAAGGTGAGCCATGCTTTGTTCAGATGGGAGGGAACCCAGGCAGGCTCCAACAAAAGGAGAAACTCAGATTTCAAGATCTCACTGTCCTTTCCACTGAGGCTTACAAGTAATATAGTTTTTCACTTGCTGCAGACACGCGCACACGCACACAGAGTTTAGCTGGAGAACAACATTGGAGCAGGCAATACGTTGCTCCAGCAAAGGTCTGGAGTTAACAGCAGGCTTCTGTGGCTTGCTGGCTACTTAGGGTGGCTGGTGTCCCCCTTTTCTGGAGAAGCTTCTGTGGCTTAAAGGGGCCTTTCCTGATTTCACAGATCCTGACTTGCCTCTGCCTCGACTGCTTGGTCATAAGAACATAAAAAGAGCCCTGCTGGATCAGGCCCAAGGAGGCCCATCTAGTCCAGCATCCTGTTTCACACAGTGGCCCACCAGATGCCGCTGGAAGCCCACAGGCAGGAGTTGAAAGGGGCCTGCCCTCTCTCCTTTTCTTGAGGCACAGAGGGGGAAATGTTCTGTCAGATGTTTTGACATGTAACTTCTCTTGCTCTCTTGAAACAGACTATCTGTTCATGTGATGCCAGTTCCAGATAGGCAGATCTGATCACCTCTAGAGTTATTCACACATGGCTTCTTGCTTCGGGGTAAATGTTGAGCGAAGCCACTTCGAACGACACTTGCAGCATTGAGGGAAGCAGCGTTTTCAGAAAAAGTAGCTTAAAACCAGTATTTTAAAAATCCGCAAATACATCGATACGCTAGAATTCAAATCATGAAGCCTGATTTGTCTGTGGAGTGGGTCCAAGGATCTTGAAGGGGCTTTGGGGTATGTTTGGCTGGTGTATGAATGCACACACTCTCTTCCGGAGGAGATTCGGGGTAGAAGCCCTGTCTGTAAAGTCTTCTAGTCTTAACCCTCTGCTCAGTGCAGGAATCCAATGCAGAGGCTGTCTAGCTTCTCTTTGGAAACCTCAAGCGCCCACCATTGCATGAGGCAGACTGTTCCACTGTCTGAGAGCTCTTACCATTGAGAAATCCCTCCCAATGTCTAGCCTGAATCGGCCCTTCTTGCATTCTAGTTCTGTTCCCAGAAGCCACAGGGAACAAGTTCGCTCTTCCTTCCATGTGACAGATTTTCAGATCATTGAAGACGGGTATCATCTCTCCACTTAGTCAGCTCTTCTGCAGCTTAAACCTAGCTCGCTCTTGATGGCAGATATTGATGGGAACTCAGCAACACCTCCAGACGAAGTCTGCCAGTGGTTTCATGCAGATGTTAAGTAATAAGGGGGAAACAATTGAACCCCAGAGGACCCTACAGATTAACACCATACAGAGGCCTTGCAGAAGCTAATCAGGCCTTGGTGTGGTCAGTGCCTGAATGGGAGACCCATGTATGCCATCTCCTGGAAGAAGTAAGAACAGCCTTGCTGGGTCAGGCCCAAGGAGGCTCATCTAGTCCTGCATCCTGTTTCCCACAGTGGCCCACCAGATGCCTCCGAGAAGCCCACAGGCAAGAGGTCTGCGCATGCCCCCTCTCCTGCTGGTGCTCCTCTGCAGCTGGTATATTTAGAGGCATCATGCCTCTGAGGCTGGAGGTGGACTAGATCCACCAGACTAGAAGCCATTGATAGGCCTGTCCTCCACCTATGTATGCCACCCTTTGGGGATGGGCCTATAGCTTAGTGCAGAGCATCTGCTTTGCAGAAGGTCCCAGGTTCGATCCCTAGAAGTATTTCCAGGTAAGGATGGGAAAGACTCTTGCTTGAAACTTTGGAGAGCGGCTACCAGTCAGTCACAGCCTGAAGAGCAAACTCAACACACAGAATGGAGAACATGAATGCCCTTATGGTGCTGATGTGGTTGAATACACTGAGCATATGTTTCTAGATTCACGGAGACAGCAAATAACGCCTCTGATGGGGAAATTCATTGGATGGGTTCTGCATCATTTGGTTGCTATCCGGTTGGAGTAATGAAATAATATATGAAGTTGCACGGCTTGTGCTACAATTGGTAGAATTCATTATCGGATGAATTAAGAACTGCTCCCCATTTTCCTTTTGCCTGTTCATAACATATTTATGAATAATTACGATGAATATTTGTATACCGGTTTTCAACAGAAGTTCCCAAAGTGGGCCACTTCTAGTGGGGTGGATGTTGCTAGAAATCACCATGAGCATTCCTCCCCTAAGATGGTACCAATGGCAAAAATGAATGGGACTGGATCATGGACTAAGAAGTAGCCAACGTACCATGCGGATACCAATAAGCCCCAACAGTTAAAAATATCACAATTTTATTCCTAAATATAATATTTCTTTTCCTCCAGGTAAAAATAAGCAGCTACCAAGACTTGAATGAAACGTGCGACGGATTCACATGTACAGCTCCTTGATCTTCTGCACGGACTTGGTCCACCAGTCTGCCCAGTGCTCGGCCTTCATCAGATGGACCTTGTTCTCCTCCTTAATGCGGGCAAACTCCACTTCAAGGGTTTGCTTGAATTTCTAGGTGAAAAATGCAATCACAGAGAATGCCCATCAAACAGGCTCTGGCACACACTGAACTGAACACCAAAACAGCCCTGCTGGATCAGGCCCAAGGAGGCCCATCTAGTCCAGCATCCTGTTTCCCACAGTGGCCCACCAGTTTCCTCTGGGAAGCCCACAGGCAAGAGGTGAAGGCAGGCCCTCTCAGTTGCTCCCCTGCAAGTGGTATTCAGAGGCACCTTGCCTCTGAGGCTGGAGATGGCCCACAGCCACCAGACTAGTAGCCATTGATATACCTCTCCTCCATGAATTTGTCTAAGCCCCTTTTAAAGCCATCCAGCTAGTGGCCATCACCACATCCCGTGGCAGAGAATTCCATAGATTAATGATACAAGGTGTGAAAAAATACTTCCTATTGTCAGCCCTAAATTTCTCGGCCTTCCGTTTCATGGGATGACCCCTGGTTCTAGTGTGCTGAGAGAGGGAGAAACATTTCCCTCTATCCACTCTCTCTACCCCATGCATAATGTTATAAACCTCTACCATGTCTCCCCGTAGTCATCTCTTTTCCAAAGTAAAGAGCCCCAGATGCTGTAGCCGAGCCTCATAAGAAAGCTTCTCCAGGCCCCTGATCATATTTGGTTGCTCTCTTCTGCAACTTTTCCAGTCTATAATATCCTTCTTAAGATAACAGTGACCAAAACTGTACTCAGTACTCCAGATGTGGCTACACCATAGATTTGTACCAGAGTTGCCAGAACCTAAGGGGGTATACTCCTGGGTCAAATGGGCCGTAAGCCAGAATTTGGCTTTTTAAAAGCCAAATCTGACCACCTAGATTTGTACAAGGGCATGATAATATTAGCTTTTTTATTTTTAACCCCCTTCCTAATGATCCCTAGCATGGAATTGGCCCTTTTCACAGTTGCCGCGCGCTGAGTCAACACTTCCAATGCGCTGTCCGCCACGACCCCAAGATCTCTCTCCTGGTCCATCACCAACAGCTCAGACCTCATCAGTGTATATGTGAAGCTGGGTTTTTCTTTGGCTCCAACATGCATCACTTTACACTTGCTTACATTGAACAGCATCTGCCATTTTGTTGCCCACTTACAAAAGAAACACAAAGGAGTTGGGCGCAGGAAAGTATACAACGGTGGCAGAGGAACTTTCTGAAAACCTCTTGCGGTGCTCACTGTGAGTGACAGGCAGAGAAACCAGAGCCTTAGGACCAGAGGGAGCCCATGGTTCCACCTAGCTCAGGGCTTCTTTATTTACTTTATTGATTGTTCAATTTTTATACTGCCTTTCAAAATGCACCTCAAGATGGTTTACAACAGTTAAAATATACAAATATACAAAAGTTAAAATAAAATTATGCAATAAAGTTGCATAAAAGTTACATCTAAAACCTTAAAATCAGTGAAACAGTAGAAACTATAAAACAGCAAGAAAACAACCATTAAAAAGACAAACAGAAACAGGAAAGCTGAGAGACCCGGCAGCAGCCCCAAGCCATTAGATCGTACCTTTAAGCAGTTCCTCCGAACATTCAACTGAAATCTACCCTCCTGTAATTAACCCCACTAGACCTAATCCTGCCTTCTGGAATAGGGAGGAGAGCTGGTCTTGTGGTGGTAAGGCATGAATGGTCTCCTTTGCTAAGCAGGGTCTGCCCTGGTTTGCATTTCAGTGGGAGACTGCATGGAGTCAGACCCTTGGTCCATCCAGCTCAGCATTGTCTACCCAGACTGGCAGTGGTTTCTCCAAGGCTTCAGGCAGGAGTCTCTCTCAGCGTTATCTTGGAGATGCTGCCAGGGAGGGAACTGGGAACCTAGATGCAATTCCCAGAGCCACCCCCTAAGGGGAAATATCTTCCAGTGCTCACACATGTAGTCTCCCATTCATATGCAACGTATGTTTGAACACTAGAAGATATTCCCCATAGGAATACTTTGGGAGGAGCACCTGCATGCTTGTATTTAGAAGGTTCCAAGTTCCCTCCCTGGTAGCATTTCCAAGATATGGCTGAGAGAGATTCCTGCCTGCAACCTCAGAGAAGCTGCTGCCAGTTTGTACAATACTGAGCTAGATGTACCAATGGTCTGACTCTGTATATGGCAGCCTCTGATGTACAACAGAGAACAAGTCTTTGCCCAATTCTGTCCAACACCCCTTCAGGGATTTGAAACGTGCTATCACATCCCCGCCACCAATTTCTTCAGACCAAACCCATCAGCTGCATTTTCTGCCATCACTGTAAAGGTAAAATTATTAGTTGTACACAAGGCAAGGGAATGTTTTCATGAGCCGGTCCTTGGCCATCGAGGGTCGGTCTGCCCACTAGATGGATCTAGGCAGAGATTCCCAATCTCTGGGAAGAAGAGCTGGTCTTGTGGCAGCAAGCATGACTTGTCCCCTTAGCTAATGGCCACTCACTATTCCCCAACCTAGCCTACCTCAACGGATTGTTGTGAGGATAAAATGGGGGGAGACAAACTTAGGATACAGTACATGGAGTAATCTTTTCCTGTGAGGCAATCTCTCTCTCTCTCTCTCTCTCAATCTCTCTTTACAGGCTGTTGTGGGGGAAAAGATGGCTTTTAAAACTTTGGGAGCTTTTAATCCAGTCTAAGCAAGCATGGCAGCTTGATTCCTTGTATTGTTCTGTGTGTCCCACTGTGATACTGAGGCTGGTCATGTGAAGTGTCAGGATGGGGATCCGGCCCCCCTCCCTTTCCCCAGAAGACTCTTTGCAGCCATGAATAAAGTAAAGAGGATTTCCTAATAAAGAGGAGGATGCTGCAAGGCATCATGCACTACTGCACAGGAGGAGGCAATGGTCAACCCATCTTGTTTTCTACCAAAGGAAACCACAGGGCTCTGTGGCACCCGGAGTCGACACTGATTCGACGGCACACTTCACTTCACTCAAACTCAGAGTCGTCTTTGATTCAGGTAAATATACAGGACTTGAGCTGCACAGAGTAACAGTCCCACACTGGCTCTTGCAAGGCCTGCCAGACAGAGCTTCCGATAATTAGTGTTTACAGCAGACGGATTCGGTTCCCCTGGGGCAGCCGAGAGGCGGCCACCAAAACACCTGCTGCTGCTGCTGCTGCAGGTGTCATAGAAAAATGTGAAGAAGTGGCCAGGTTGCCTGTCAGCCAGTCGAGACGGAGCTCTTCCACAGCGGCACCCTCGTCCAGAGCTCTCTCTTTCTCCCCGCCACCTCTGAGCCACACCCGCCCTGTCGCTCCTCCGCCCCTTACCACATAAACAGCGTCTCGCTCTCTCACGGCAGCCAGGTGGCCGAGGGTGGTTTTGCTGGTCGTCATGGAAGCCGTTTCGCGGCAGATGATCTGGTTCAAGAAGCCCTGCAGTGTGGTTCTTGGGATTCCAGGCCAGGTCCTTGGGACGGCAAGAAAGCCAATTCGTCAGATTGATTGATTGATTGATTGATTGATTATTAAAACTTTTATACCGCCCTTCCAAAAGGCTCATGAAGACAGAATGGAACCTGCTTCTTTACCTAAGGATGCTTACTTGCGGGAGCAACCGCCCAGTTCTAAACCCACAGGCTATTTGTATTCCATCATAATTTCTAAATTTAGATACACCCTGAGATTAGCTAGACTGGATGTCATCCTTCCGCTGTTCTGGAGGGTAGATTAAAGGACGTGCCAAGAATGTGTCTGCACTTCCTTCAGTGATGTTGGAGCTGACATGTTCAGTACAAGGAAGCTGCCTTCTACCGAGTCACACAGTTGGTCTGGCTAGCTCAGTATTGTCTACACAGACTGGCAGTGGCCTCTCTAAGGTTGCAGGCAGGAGTCCCTCTCAGCCCTTTCTGGAGATGCTGCCAAGGAGGGGACATGCCTGCAAAGCATGCGGACGCCCTTCCCAGAGTGGCCCCATCCCCTGAGGGGAAGATCTTCCAGTGCTTACACATGTCGTCTCCCATTCAAATGCAAACCAGGGCAGCCCCCGCTTAGCAAAGGAGACCGTTCATGCTTGCCACCACAAGACCAACTCTCCTCCAACACTGTGACCCTGACGTGTAGAGGGCCTTGTTCATCTGAACCCCTAGCCGGCCTCCTGTCTAATTCAATTGAAAAAGGCCAGGCCTTTCTCATCTCTGCTACCTGAGACCCCACTGTTAAAAGGGAACGCTGCAGATCGGCCATGGGGCCTTCCACCCGCAAAGTCTGCGCTCTTCCACCACTGAGTAATGGGCCCATCTCCACCCCTCGAGTAACTTCTTCGTCACGGATGAGCCACATGCAGAAGAACCCCCCACCAGGAGGTTTAGCGAAGTTACCTGCTTCCTCGTTCGGCCATCAGCTTGCTTTCTTCCAGTTCTAAGGAAAGCCCGGCTCTTTTGCGGCGGATCAGAGTGCTGGTCTTCTCCCTGGGGGTCTCGATTTCTGAGATCGGGGAGAGATCGGAGTGAACTGCAGTGAGATGGAATCAGCTGTACACACCACCTTCCTTATCATTTTTTAAATTTATTTATATACCACTCCTCCAAAAAATGGCTCAGGGCACAACCACCCAACACTGGGGACCTGCAGGCGCAGGGTTCGAGCTGGCCGGGGTCCCTGTGTGCTGGATTGCAAAGGGCAATAGAAACTAAATGAATGAATGAATGAATGAATGACAATAGGGAAGAGGCTGGATGACAAACCTCCAAGGATGCTGGAGCAAATTCCTGAACAGAGCAGGTTGTTGGGCTACGACATTGTTTCCGACCCATTTCTATTATTTTATTTTGTTAAGTTATGTTTATATCCTGCTCTTTCTCCAAGAAGCCCAGAGAGGTGTTCATGGTTATAGTTACCCTCATAACAACAACCCTGTGAGGTAGGTTAGGTTGAGAAAGAAGTGGTTGGTCCAGGGTCACCCAGCGAGGTTCATACATAGGAACATAGGAAGCTGCCATACACCGAGTCAGACCCTTGGTCCATTTAGCTCAGTTGACTGGCAGAGGCTTCTCCAAGGTTGCAGGCAGGAATCTCTCTCCCAGCCCTATCTTGGAAATGTTGCCAGGGAGGGAACTTGGAACCATCTGCATGCAAGCATGCAGATGCTTTTCTCTGAGCAGCCCCATCCCCTGAGGGGAATATCTTACAGTGCTCATATATGTAGTCTCCCATTCAAATGCATACCAGGGCAGACACTGCTTAGCAAATGGGACAATGCATGCTTGCTATCACAAGACCAGCTCTCCTCCCATGGCTGAATGAGGATTTGAACTGGGTCTCCATGGTTCTAGTCCACCACCCTGGTTCTGGAAGACCTAGAAACTTTACACCACCACCACCTCCAATGAGAAACACCTGTTTTGTTTTCTGGTGACTTTACAAAAACAAAAGAGAGAGAGAGCAATTGTTTGTATATTTATTTTTTTGTTTGCAGTTGACTGGCTCCTTTTTACGCGGGTAAAGGAGTGATGCTCTCCAAACAAAGGGATTTAAACCCCTGTGTTGGGAGCTGAATCACTCCTGTTCTAGCAAATCATTAGGGCTGTGCATGTTCATAAATGTCAGGATCAGGTCTGACCCAATCCCACAAATTGGGATACCGCCTTGGGATAATTTTATAAAAGGCGGTATATAGATTGGAGCATTCTGAAGTTCCAAATGTTGGTTTACTGTCCAACCAACCAACAAACATTTTGAGCTTCAGAATGCTCCAATTTCCCCCGAATAGGGTTGGAGAAGTCCGAACCAAAATCGGCTTCCAAAGTTTGGATCGGGAACTTCTCCGACTTCCTCTGAAATGGCCCACATTGCTCCCAGGGGACCAGCTCTCCATTTATATTTATTTTTTATATTTATATCCTGCTCTTTCTACAAGAGCCCAGAGTGCGGTACATGGTTATATTTATCTTCACAACAACCCTGTGAGGTAGGTTAGGCTGAGAGAGAAGTGACTGGCCCAGAGTCACAAGGTGAGTTTCATGGCTGAACGGGGATTTGAACTCAGGTCGCCCTGGTCCTAGTCCAACACTCTAACCACTACACCACGCTGCACAGCCCTACACATCACCACTTCTCCAAGTTTTACCCCAGTCAAGCCAGTCCTTGCCGACCCTGGACTTACTTCTCAGCTGCACATCATCAGCAGTGAGGCAGTTGTCCAGCTCCATGAGGATCTTTTCGGTGCGAGAAGCCAGCGCTGAGATGAACTTCTGGGCACACTCAACGGCACAGTTCTGTGGAACAGCAAGAACGGCAGAGAGGTTTGCTCAAAACGGGTTTGTCATGCAGATGCAAAAAACTGCAAGGGCTGGTTTTGACCTGTAAAGCCCTGCAGGGGACGATGGGAGTTGTAGACCAACCACAGAGTCGGGGGACCCAAGGTTGGGAACCTCGGAATTGAAAGAGAAAGTCACATTGGTAGTACTTACCGTGAAGGGCTCTTTCTCCCCAGTGTATGAAGGGCATCCCTTGAAGAGGGGTTGTGCTCCCAACAGACAGGGCCAAATGCAAATTAGAAGGTGCTCGCCTTCTCCAAAGAATAGGGGGCTAAGGAAAGATACTCCTGCTCTCCCTTGGTGTGCGTCAGAGGCAGAGGGTCATCTCACTTGCCTTGACGTTTGGGTAAGTCAAAGAAGAGCAGCACCAGCAGAAACCCCCAAGCTGAAGTGGAGAGACCCCTAGAGGCTGCTGGGATTCCTTCTTGCCAGAGGGCCAGGGTACTTTCCCATGGCAAGTAGATTTAGGGAGGGATGGCCAAGACTCCATGTTTCGCATGGAGTATTCCAGCTCTATCTACAAATCTATCTACCTATCTATACCAACACAGATTAGAATAGTTCAGACCGTGGCTTTCCCCGTGACACTCTATGGATGCAAAAGCTGGACCTTGAAGAAGCAAGATAGAAAAAGTATTGATGCTTTTGGACTTGGGTGCTGGAGAAGACTTTTGAGGAGACCATGGACAGCCAGGAAAACAAACCAATGGATCATGGAACAAATCAATCCTGAATTTTCACTCAAGGCACAAATGACCAGGCTCAAACTATCAGACTTTGGACACATTCTGCAAAGACCCAGCTCACGGGAGAAGTCCGTCATGCTGGGGAAAGTTGAAGGCATGAGAAGAAGAGGACGACCAGCCACAAGGTGGATGAATGGATTCAATTCTGACAGCAATGGATGCACCACGGAGAGACCAAATGGAAGGCCAAATGGAAGACAGGTCATCCTGGAGAGAATCTCTCTATGTGGTCGCTAAGAGCTGACACCGACTTGACGGCAATCAATCAATCAATCAATCAACTTCAGCTCTGAGAGGGGAAGCTTGTAAAAAGTAGCCTGGCTCCAAAAAGGTACCTACCTGCAGCTTCTGGGTGCAGTAGTAGATCCCCTCGACTTGATCTCGCTGCCTTTCCTCCTCCTCTTGACACAAAGCCTCCAGCTGAGGCAAGTTGTCAGGGTGTCCCAGGCTCGGGAGCAGCTTGTTCTTGTTCTCCTCCTTTAACGGAAGCAGTGATGTGGGAATCATTCAGTTGGCCATAAATGTGCAGCCGGGCCGCAGAAGAGCCCAAGAGCCCATGCTTCCATCTCCAGCAAACTGGCTCTTGGGCTACTGTCTGTGCCCCCCGAGTCCTGAGGCCAGAGTTCAAGCCAGGACACTAGCTGGGAAGCGGGCGAGGCCTAGGACAGAAAGCCAGCCAAGCACTGGGGCCGACAGTCACAGCAGCCCAGTACGGAGCTGTTCTCCCAGCAAAGGTCAGATGCAGAATGAAGGGGCTGTAAGGGGGACAGGAGCCACGCCCCGTAGCGAAGCCCACAAGGCCCTGATCCTCCAGTGGTTGTTGCTGGTGTCTCTCTTATGTCTGGGGACAGGGAGCCATCTTTATTTTGTTTTCATTTCTCTTTGGGAACTTTTGTTGAAAAGCGGTTGTCGGGAGATGGGGCTTGCGGGGCGGGAAGAGACACGGAAAGATACCCTGCTGATGGGGAGAGTTATGCACCCCGACCGCCGTCCAGACTTGAGTGGGGATGGTAGCCCTAGTGGGGGCATGTTGGGGCCAAACTGGCCCCAACAGAGAAGGGAGCCCGTAAGTGTGGCCAGGAATGGGGCCTTGGATGATCTGCGGGGACTCTCGCAAGATCTCGGGACAAGATCTCATTCTGGCCCAATTTCTCGCAAGAGTTGCCGTGATTGCCAAGCGCAGTATAAAGGGAGACTGGCCAATGACGAGGGGTTAATTCCTGACGCGAGTCAGTTCAAGAGCATCCCTGGGAGGTTCTGTGAATGAACCTAGCCTCCATATTGGTGGGGCTCTCTACAACCCCTCAGGCTGAACAGACCACAGGCAAAAGGGGGACAGGAAATGACCGGAGGGCTACGAGACCTGACAGTGCTATATACATATGTGCCATCTACTTCCTCCTGACCTGGTTCTGGGCTTAAGCGCATAAGCGCTTCCGAGCCAGGCCTGGGTCGCTGCTCGGGCCCAGTCTGGCCCTGCTTGTGTGGGATTCTAGCTTCTGATCTGGTGTTCCTCCCTATCAGTCTGCCTTCCTCTCTGCTTTCCTGCCTGCTGTCTTCCTGTCCAGTTGGTCAGGCGCTCGGCTCCAACTCCGCCCTACAATCAATTCTGCCTCGGCTCTGACCCCCAGTGAGGCCCCCTGCTTCCTAGGCTCCCTCGAGTGCATCCTGACCTGCGGAACTCACCGCACCTGGACTTGCACCTTCTGCTCTTCCGGTGCTTGGTTGCTCACGGCCCAGCACTGGCCAGAAGGAGCATGCTCGCTCTGTGCTATTTATTTCATTGATCGCATTTATTTATCTTGCGATATTACAGGGACCACCAAAGAAGTTTCCCCAACCCAGGGATCTTCACTGTTTTTCAAATGGGGGCCACTTTGGCAAAAAACCAAAAAAACCCAAAATCAAAACCTGTCAATGTGAGAGCCATTTCCGACTGTACTGGCCTTTTCTCAGTGCTGGAAGGACCCTTTCAGAGAGATGAAGACCTCTCTTAAAAACTCTAAGAGGACAGCACCGGGAGGGGCTACACTGCCCAGCACTCTGTGCACACCCTCCAAGATGGTGAAGCAGGGGCTCAAGAGGGCTCCGTTTCCCTTAAACGTGCGCCCCCTCGCCCCGCCAGCACTGGGCCAAATGCAGGACTGCACGGTGGGAACGATCATCTCCGTGTGAATCCAGGGGGACTGTGCAGATTATTCAGCTTTGGTCGGAGCTTCACACAGACCCAATAAACTTTTAGAGGGCCACACAGGGTGGATGGGGGCCACCACTGGGCCCCGGACTTTGCCATCAAGAACACGGCCCTAACCTATTGATTCCCAACCTGTGGTACTCCAGCTGTTGCTGAACTACAACTCCCATCATCCTCAGTTGCAATGTAGTGTGGCTGGAGATGATGGGAGATCAGTGAATGAATGAATCTTTATTTCGGTCATCGGCCGGTATAAACATTGCTGATTACCCACAATTAATTAATTACGCCTCAGAAAATTAGATCTAAACACAGGAGAAACTACCCAAAGTATTTTTAAAAAACCAACCGATACCTACATGAAACCATCACCCATGAATGCTTGCTAGTCCAGTGAGGCAATCATCTTCTGGCGCACTTTTCTTGCTATTGCACAGAACTTAGCAACGTTAAAAGGCATTAAGTCATTTAATTAGATAAAAGAAAATTCACATTAAAATTATCCGACGGTCCTGGGTGATCATTTTTAAAAGGGAGGATAAAATAATTGTGGATATCTCTTGCAGTAGGGCAGGCCTGCTCAACTTAGGCTCCCCCAGCTGGTTTTGGACTACAAATCCCATAATCCCCAGCCACAGTGGCCAATTGCCAGGGATTATGGGAGTTGTAGGCCAACATCTGCAGGAGGGCCGAAGTAGCAGCCCTGTGGTAGAGCAATATATGAGCCATTGTCTCGATGCATGTTGGGAGTTGTAGTTCAGCAACAACTGGAGGACCACACCCCTGCCCTCACCCGGAAGCAGCCACAGACCAGAGTGCTTAAGGGCACCCAGGTCCCAATACCTTTGCAGCGTCCCACTTCTGCAGTTGTTCCTGAAAATTGCGCCGGATCTGTCCCATGGAGCTGGCGAAGAGTTGCTCGAAATCCCGGAGGCGCTTGGCAATTGTCAGCTTGGTGACTTCCGGGAGCAGCCCTTCAAATCTCTTCAGCTGATTCCAGAACTCTGGGCAGTTTCGAGAAGAGAAGGGTGGGGCCACGTGATTCCGTGCAAGTCACAGAATCTTCGCGTCCTGCCAATCTCAGTCTTCATATTAAAAACGGAAGGAAAAATGTCTAGCTGCAAAAATAAAGGTGTGGATAGCGCTGGTGGGCAGGGGACAAGTAAGTGGGGATCGCTTTTCCAGCACCTAAAAGGTGGGGGCATTGCCTCATAGGGCTTCTTGTCCTTTTCCTTGACTAGCAGAAGCAAAGCAAGTTGCACAAAACGTGTGAGAAAGACTGGCCTGCTTTTTGTAGGCTGCAAAATCCTGCCTTTTCAAAATCCAGAATTTTGATTTATTATTTTTTTCAAGCCACACTCAGGCCAGACAAAAGGCTTGAGAAACATGGCCAAAGTGCGACATGTCTATTAAAAGTAAGTAGCTTCATGGTTTTGAATGCGTTGTAGGTTCATATTTTAAATGGTTTTATTTCTGGCTGTGAAAACCCGGTTGGCGAGGTATGGCTGTACACACACACACACACCCCAAAAAGGCCCCCTGATGTTACTCAACAAAATCCGGCAACCAGCTCAACTGTGCAGGGTCTATTCCAGAACACCAAATGTCTTTTTAAACAAAATTTACTAATCCTCCCCCCGCCCCTGAGTATGGGTCACAGTCTACTAGGTTACCCATGCTGACTAATTGACTGAACGTTGTTGGACTTTACACAGTCATGGTTACCTTGTCACAATGAACTTTAACTAAAATTGAAGCCAACATATATGAAATATCATTAAAAATATATATATTTTGTAAGGGTTGGGGTGGGGGGAGTCTAATGCACTTGAGTCAATGCACACCTTAAAACAGAGTTCTCAAAATTGGGCGCCCAGATGTTGCTCTTGGACTACAACTCCCATATTCCCTAGCCACAATGGCCGAAGGCTAGAGATGATGGGAGTTATAGTCCAACATCATTTGTTTGAGAACCCCCTGGCTTAAAGCAAAGCAGCAAAGCAAAGGATCGCTGAGTTTACCGGAAATGCAGGCAGTGTGGTATTCATCTGTCTGTCCCAGATATAGCAGAAGTTTCTGGCCTATGACTTCCACGCACTGGTCGTAGGTTTCTTGCAGAAATTCAGGTCTAGTGATTTGATGCTTATCTTTTTTGTAGAAATCCTTTAGCACATGGAGTGGAGGGCAGGGACAAAGGAGAAAAAGAATGGGATGAAGATTCCTGAGCATTGGCAAACCACAAGTTGACTATGAGCCAGCAGTGTGACGCAGCTGCGGAAAAGGCTAATGTGATTTTAGGCAGCAATAACAGAACCACAGTTCCAAGTCACAGAAGGAATAGTTCCACTTTATTCTGCACAAGTCAGACCACATCTGGAGGACTGTGTCAGACTTTTAAAAGGATTCTCAGGTGACTTGGAGGCGGTCCTGAAGGTAAGCAGGTGCTAAGCCCTGAAGGGTTTTTAAGGTGAGAAGCAGCACTTTGAACTGGCCATTCGTCAACCACATCTGGGAATCCCTGTGATGGGGGACAGGACTAGCCCCTGCCACAGTCTTGTGCAAGCACATCAGTCAGTGAGGCTCTTCTCACGATCAAGTGAGAAGAGCCAAATCGGGTTTTCGGGGATTGCTGGCTAAGCTTGCTCCGCAGACCCGGTTTAAGGGCAGGGGCAATTCAGCGGTTTACACTACCAGCAAAAATCGGGCTAGGCTCTCCCAGCCCGATTTTTGCTGGTCGTGAGAATAGCCTCAGTATGCCAGCCCAAGACATTTTAAAAATATATGAGTCAGAGTAATTCAATCAAAAATCCTCTTACCTCAGCAATATTAAGCATAACGTCGAAGTTGTCCCACACCATGTTGAAGATTGTAGCTCTAAAGTTGCCAGAGCTAAAGAAATACAAAGAAGCACTTAATAATGATCAGGGACGGGCCTGTCTTCGTTGTCGCCTCGAGGCTCTAGAATGCACTCAGGGGCGGAGCCACCATTGGACGAACGGGTTCAAGGAATCTGGGCTGCCACCAATCAGGGGCTGCAAGCGTGGCCCCAGAGACGGCCCCACATCTGACATCAGACACGGTGAGGTGGGGGGGGGACGAAATCGATCCGCAGCATGGCCGGAATGACTCTCCCTGCCTTAAAGGCAGGAAGAGCTGCTCCTGGTCTCGCGGCCAACACAGCAGGGCCAATCAATCTCCCTCCCAAATAGGGCCGCGTGGCCCTGTTTGGGAGGGAGATCGGCCCGTGTTGCGTTGGCCGGACGGCTGAAACAGCTCTCCCTGCCTTTAAGGCCCGTGCCCCACACAGCGCGGGCCGATCTCCCTTCCAAACGGGGCCATGCAGCCCCATTGGGAGACCACGCCCCCGCGTCTGACGTCAGTTGTAGGGGCGCGGCTAGCCGGCCCCTTGCGTCTGATGTCAGATGTGGGGCAGGGGTGGCCAGGGGCTGCGGTGGCAGCCACACACGGGCCGCCACCGGCCACCCCACACTTCTGAATGTGCTCCCTTCTCCATCTCCTACAGCTTTTAAAAGGGCTGTATTTATTCATCCAGGCTCTTAATTAGACTTAATGAGACTTAAAACTCACATTTCTGGGAAGTTTACAATAAAAGAACACAGATTAAAACAAAATAAATAACGACAATTATTTATCATTCTTTTCAAATTTTAAATGGTTTCCACGTTTTAATTTTATCTTAATCGGTGTTGTTTTATTGTAAACCACCCAGGGACGTGAATTTGGGGCAGTATATAAATATGTTAAATAAATAAATAAAATAATGGGAGCATTTGGCATTTGCAGGAGGCAGAGAGCACATGGGATGGGTAAAGAGCAAATGGAAATACGAGAAAGAGCAAATGCAAAGAGGGTTCCTCACTGAGGACTTGCTGCTTAGAACCTATATTGGGCAAAGCTCCAAATTCGAGACAACCTGACAGCAGTGATAGGGCTGGATTACATTTTTGGGTTTTTTTAAACCCAGGTTGATGCTTAAACACCACATCACAAACTATCATACTTTGGGCACGTTATCCGAAAACCCCACTCCCTGGAGAAGTCCATAATGCTGGGGAAAGTGGAAGGAAAGAGAAGAAGAGGACGACCAGCAGCAAGGTGGATGGATTCGATCACGACAGCAATGAATGCACCACTGAGAGACCTAAAAGGCCATGTTCAAGACAGACCATCCTGGAGAGAATCTCTCTATGTGGTCGCTAAGAGTCGACACCAACTTGACGGCACTTAATCAATCAAAATGCTGGACTTTGGGAACATAGTGAAAGAACTGCACAGATGTTTCAGTGTATCAGGGATGTCTCAGCCTATGCCAGAGCAATTGGACTGAGGAGCCAGGTCACAGTCAGCAGCTTTATGGGACTGATAGATTCCTGTGTGCCACCTGACACCTGCAATACCACCTCTGGCCATCTTTGGTGGTGGTGCTGTAGAGCAGCACAGCTCAGGAGAGTAACTCCCTTCTCTAGCAAACATCCCGGGTAGCATGGAGAGTAAGGCATTTGGGCCTTGCTGCTAGGGCTCCTGATTCGAGACCATTGATGCCTCACATTGTGCTACACACCCAAACTCAACCACTGTTCAGTGTTGTGTTCATGAGCTCTTGACCAACAACCCTGGAGATTTATTTTCAGTTGTTGCTGCCTTCTTTGACACAGTCTGCTGAAGCAGATCAACAATGCATATAATGACATATAGTGTCATAAATATGCCCCAAACTAGCTCTGGGGCAATGACTTCAAAGTGAGTCTGCACAGACAGCCAAGGGACTTACTCTGAATCTTTTAGCCTTTCTCCAAAAATCTGCGTTTTCTTGTCCGCTCGAGTTGCTTTGGTGTATTTCACGGAGACGGTGCTGTGCCCAAAAGAAGAAAGAACTGAAATGGTTTCTCAGGTGCCTCCCACTGGCTGGTGATCTTTGTGATACCAGCCACATAAGCAAACATGATTGAAAGCAAATATTGGCAACCCTGCTGAAGCTGCCAACATGGAAGAGGACTCCTGGCTGGATCAGATCAAAGTCTGTGTCAGCTCCAGCTTCTTAGAAATATAGGAAGCTGCTTCCTGCCGAGTCAAACCCTTGGTCCACCTAGCTCAGTCTTATCTACACCGACTGGCAGCGGTTTCTCCAGTATTGCAGGCAGGAGTGTCTCTCAGCCCGATCTTGGAGATGTCAGGGACAGAACCTGCAACCTTCTGCATGCAAGCACGCAGATGTTCTTCCCAGATGTTCTCCCCTAACCCCATCGCCGGAGAGGCATATCTCACAGTGCTCACACATGTAGTCTCCCATTCAAATGCAAACCATTTGATGAGATTCCCATCCTGTCCTACTGGCAAAGCAAGGCAGTTGGGATTTCAGCACCCTGGAAAGCTCCAAATGAGCCATTTAGGAACATAGGAAGCTGCCTTCTACCATCAGACCATTGGTCCATCCAGCTCAGAATTGTCTATACAGTCTCTCTCAGCCCTATCTGGAGATGCTGCCAGGGAGGGAACCTGGAACCTTCTGCATGCAAGCAGGCAGGTGCTATTCCTAGAGCGGCCCCATCCCTTATGGGGATTATCTTACAGTGCTCATGCATGGAGTCTTCCATTCAAATGCAAACCAGGGCAGACCCTGCTTAGCAAAGGGGACAATTCATGCTTGCCACCATGACCAGCTCTCCTCCTTCCCACATAGGAAGCTGCTTTGTACCAAGTCAGACCCTTGGTCCATCAAGCTCAGTATTGTCTACACAGACTGGCAGCATCTTATAGGAAGCTGCCATATACTGAGTCAGACCATTGGTCTATCTAGCTCAGTATTGTCTTCACAGACTGGCAGCAGCTTCTCCGAGGTTGCAGGCAGAAATCTCTCTCTCAGCCCTATCTTGGAGATGCTGCCAGGGAGGGAACTCGGAACCTCGATGCTCTTCCCAGAGCGGCTCCATCCTCTGAGGGCAATATCTTACAGTGCTCACACATGTGGTCTCCCATTCAAATGCAACCAGGGCAGACCCTGCTTAGCTAGGGGGACAAGTCATGCTTGCTACCACAAGGCTAGCTCTCTTCTCAAACAGAGGGCAGGGATAAATAGAGAGTTTTCACAATGGAGGGAAGAAAGAAGTAGGGTCCCCCAGGAATCTGTACTGGGGCCAGTGCTTTTTAATGTATTCATAAATGATCTAGAAGTAGGGGTAAGCAGCGAGGTGGCCCAATTTTCAGATGATACCAAACTCTTTTGGGTAGTGAAATCCAAAACCAATTGTGAGGAGCTCCAAAAGGATCTCTCCAAACTGGGTGATTGGGTGACAAAGTGGCAAATGCGGTTGAATGTTAGCAAGTGTAAAGTGATGCGCATTGGGACGAAAAACCCCAACTTCAAGTATATGCTGATGGGATCTGAGCTGTCAGTGACTGACCAGGAGAGGGATCTTGGGGTCGTGGTGGACAGCTCGTTGAAAGCGTTGACTCAATGTGCAGCAGCTGTGAAAAAGGCAAATTCAATGCTAGGGATCATTAGGAAGGGCATTGAGAATACAACGGCTAATATTATAATGCCCTTATACAAAACTATGGTGTAGCCTCACCTGAAGTACTGCGTAAGATTCTGGTCACCACATCTAAAAAAGGACATTGTAGAACTGGAAAAGGTGCAGAAGAGGGCAACCAAGATGATCAGGGGCCTAGAGCACCTTTCTTATGAGGCAAGACTACAACACCTGGGGCATTTTAGTTTAGAAAAAAGACGACTGCGGGGAGACATGAGAGAGGTCTATAAAATCATGCATGGGGTGGAGAAAGTGGATAGAGAGAAATTCTTCTCCCTTTCCCATAACACTAGAACCAGGGGTCATCCCATGAAATTGATTGCCAGGAAATCTAGGACCAACAAACAGAAGTACTTTTTCACACAATGCATCATCAACATGTGGAACTTTCTGCCTCAGGTTTGGATGGCTTTAAGAGGGGTTTGGATAACTTCATGGAGGAGAGGTCTATCAATGGCTACTATTTGGAGGGCTACAGGCCACCTCCAGCCTCAGAGGCAGGATTCTTCTGAGTACCAGTTGTAGGGAAGTAAGAGCAGGAGGGAGGGCATGCCCTCCACGCCTGCCTGTAGGCTTCCCCAGGGGCATCTGGTGGGCCACTGTGTGGAAACAGGATGCTGGACTAGATGCACCTCCTTGGGCCTGATCTAGCAGGGCTGTTCTTATGTTCTTATGAAAGGAACAGTTCTCTTTTTCTCACCTTCCGTCCGTCCCTTTGGAGCTGGACTTCTTCACAGTAGTGGGGGTGTGACCGCCATGGCCCTGGACTCTGTCACTGTAGGGGCTTCCGATGGAGATTGTCGGGATGGGAGGGGCTGGGCAGGGCCCTTTGGGAAAGGCAGAGGAGAAAAGTTGGAACCAGGCTCCACCAACTGGCCGCGCATTTGCTGGCCCGCCCCAAGACCAGCTCTCCTGCCCCACCAGAGCACAGCCCTGCGCAGAGAACTTGTGCACAGTACTATTCAAGCACAGTAATGGCTCAGGAGGGGTGGGGGAGAAACATTTCAAATCAACCCAATTAAATCAATCAATCGAGGCAAGTGGAGATGCATCGCATCCAAAGAAGGCTAACTGCAGCTGACGGCTTCTGGTCCAGACGTTCGACGTTGAGTAGTCAACACCAATCGGATCAGTCATGCAACGTCTCTGAGAGCTCTCCGTGCCCACCTTCTGCTCCTCCTCCTGCTCCTTCTTGCTTCTCGGACAGCTGGTCTAGAGCTTTTCGGGAGCGATGGAGTCTGAAACAGGTGCAACATGGGAAAGTCTCAGAGGCTGAGAGCGCTTGCGTGGGTCCAGACGTGGAGCACCTCTCTTTGATCCATAAAGTTTCATTTCCGAAGACATTTCCCCCCTTATTATTCTCTCCGTCAGGCAACCTCCTCTCCAGGGGCGCTCGTGGTGGTGCCCCTCACATGCCCATCCTCCTTCCATTGGCTGGGAGCCTCGCCCATGGAAGCGGATTGGGCGCAGCTGGGCGACTGGGGGTGCACACGGCCAGCTGCCTCCTTCACTCACTTGCCCTCTGCCCATCCTTCTTCGAATGGCCAGGCAATGCTGCCTTGCCCCATGAACCTGGGGAGGGCCAGTCCCCTTTCAACATTCACCTCTGTCAGTTTTGAACGTTTTTCAGGGCGTAAGCAGCCTCTTCTTGTGTTTCACGCAAGCTCGCAAAGAGGTGGCAACCTCCTCCCCACACTCCTTGCATCGCTTGAAAGGGTCAGATCTGTCCAAAATAGGAAGCTGCCATATATTGAGTCAGACCCTTGGTCCACCTAGCTCAGTATTGTCCACACAGACTGGCAGCAGCTTCTCCAAGGCTGCAGGCAGGAATCTCTCTCAGCCCTACCTGGAGATGCTGCTAGGGAGTAAACCTGGGACCTTCAGCATGTAAAGCAGCTATGGCCCTATGTCAACAATGCATATATCTTAGAGTGCTCACACTTGTAGTCTCCCATCCAAATGCAAACCAGGGTGGACCCTGTTTAGCAAAGGGGACAATTCATGCTTGCTACCACAAGACCAGCTCTCTTCCACTAGAGAGTACATGAGCCCACCTGGGTGGTGAGTACAATGTGGGGAAGGGGTGTGCACAAACATGTCTGTGCACTCCCAGGAGGCAGGGGGTTTCTTTAAAGGGCAGGAAGGGTGCCCTTACCTCCCCCTGCCAGCGCTCTCCCCAAAATGACTGGTGCAGGGCTGCAGCCAGTTAGGGTAGCATAACTCTTTGCAGCCCTGGTCAGCGTTGTACCGGACGTGGCCGATGAGTGGCAGGCGCGTCAGCCACTTACGGTTTGACGCTGACCGGGGCTGCAAGGAGGTACGCTACAGCCCCACGCCAGCATCCAAACCAGTTCAAGTGCCGGACTTCCGAACCAGTTCGGTGCTCCACAAAAGGAGCGTCAAACCGGTTCGTGCACATCTCTAAAGTGGGAGACAAATGATCATTGTGATTTTTGACAAGGTCTACACCTCAAGAGATGGAAAGGAGGTGACTGCATTGAAAGACTTCCAGCTTTCAGTGGGCCCTTCTGTTTTCATTGTCCAGATCATGGGGTCTGCAGAGGCCACATTTGCAATGGTGTTTTAAAGGCTTTGTAAAGTTCTAAAAACACACGGACGACTATAAAACTTCATCCATGCCAGAGGAACGGAAGTGAAAGTTGACAGCAATGTCCTCCCAAGATTATTGCCCGGAAAGAGTACCACCCTTAGCTCACGGTGATCCTAACGCTGACCCTGACCCTTTGCTCTGTGCAAAAGTGACTGCAGCTTTATCCAAATTGTTTGGGGGCAGGGATAAAGAGGGGGTGATAGCACAGAGAAAGCCTATTTTCCATTTCTGGGGGGGGCAGACGTTGCTAGAAATCACAATGAGCATGTGTCCCCTGAGCAGGTACCAATGGCCCAAATGTGTGGGCCTGCTTTATGGACTATTTAATTTAATCTAAATAAGTTTTTTTTTCATTCATTCATTCATTCCATTCCATTCCTATACCGCCCCATACAAAAAGTCCCTGGGCGATTTATTTACATTTCTATTCCGTCAAAAGCCTGAATTTAAAAAGGCAGCCTTCACTTTCCTCCCAAAGGCTGGGAGAGTGGGAGCCATGCAGGTCTCAGCTGCAAGCGGGTTCCATAGCCTGGGGGCCACCACTGAGAAGGCCCTGTCCCACGTGCTCGACAAAGAGGCTCCAGAAGATACCAGCACGCAGAGCACAGCCCTCCCAGTGGATCCAGTCAGGTGGCTAGATTCCGCTTGGAGCAGATGGTCCCTAAGGTACCCAGGGCCCGTGCCATTTAGCATTAGAAAAACTGCTCTGATCTTGCTACCCTGCTGGCACCCCAGTAATCTGCTGCCTGAGGCTGCCCCACCTCGCCTTATAAAAGGGCCGCCCCATCCCAGCCCTTGCCATTTGCAGGCCTCTGGGTCTCCTTGATGCTTACCCAATCAGCTGCTTGATGACACTGATTGCCGGGTCGTCGAAGGCTGGCTTCCCCATCTTG
The DNA here is from genome assembly GCF_027244095.1 of Hemicordylus capensis. Taxonomy (NCBI): domain Eukaryota; kingdom Metazoa; phylum Chordata; class Lepidosauria; order Squamata; family Cordylidae; genus Hemicordylus; species Hemicordylus capensis. Next base: position 2,936,345 of record NC_069673.1, on the reverse strand, counting down.
CTTGCATTCAAGAGTGGCGTGCTTTCGATGCCCATCACGACTGTTCTGTACTCCTGCAGCAAACTGTCGGTCAGCATCGAGGTTGCAGCAGAGCTCTGTGTGGCTGGGTCAATTTTGTCTGCCAGAGAGAAGATGGTGTCCTGCACATGGAACAGGACACAAGAACATCAGAAGAACTTTGCTGGATCGGAGTATGAGGCCCACTGATTCCAGCAGGCACTCCCACTAGTGGCCAGACAGATGCTTCCAGAAAATCCATAACCAGAGCCTGGAGGCAACAGCCCTCCTCTGTTTTTGGTCCTCCTCCAGCACCTGGAATTTAAAGGTATACTGCTCCTGACCAGGGAGGTTCAATTTTGCACCAGGACTACTAAATAAGAGGGCAGTTCTTTGCTAACTGGGCAAGGAGGCACCTTTTTAATGTGGTGATTCTCTTTTATTTAGCAGGGGGAGAGTAACTGGCCCTATCCAACCACAGCACAGGACCTCCAGTGACTGTTGCTGGTGTCTGTCTCAGGTTTCTTTTTAGATTGTGAGCCCTTTGGGGACAGGGATCCGTCCTGTCTATTTGTTATTTCTCTGTGTAAACTGCCCTGAGCCACTTTTGGAAGGGCGGTATAGAAACCAAATGAATGAATGAATGAAGGAAGGAATGAATAAGCCCTGAATTGGGAGCTGAGCACGCTGCCGTTTGTTGATCGTTTGCATCTTAAAACCAAAGGGGAGGATGGGATTGTGTGGGAATCAGCAGCTGGGTAGGAGAGGTTTTCATCTGATTTCAATCAGCAGCTGGATACAGAATTCCATGTGAGTTTGGCCCTAAATTTCACCAGTGGTGGAACATAGGAAGCTGCCATTTACTGAGTCAGACCATTGGTCTATCTAGCTCAGTATTGTCTACAAAGACTGGCAGCAGCTTCTCCAAGGTTGCAGGCAGGAATCTCTCTCAGCCCTATCTTGGAGATGCTGCCAGGGAGGGACCTTGGGACCTAGATGCTCTTCCCAGAGCGGCTCCATCCCCTCTTCCAGGGTTCACACACGAAGTCTCCCATTCAAATAAAAACCAGGGCAGACCCTGCTTAGCCAAGGAGACAATTCATGCTCGTTACCACAAGACCAGCCCCCAAAGACCTGCCGCCTGAGATATCGGAGGGAGAGGAGGGAGACAGACGGATGAGACACAGGACACTGTATCAGTGGTACGCTGAGCATAGTCAACCCACCTGGGGGAAACTCAGCTGCGCAGCCATTCCTTTGCCACCCGTCTAAGAATATAGGCCGCTTCTCACAATCCTAATTAGGGTCGGAGACAGGCCCTTAGCTGGGGGGGGCGGAGAGAGTGCAGGCCCACCCCCTGTGCCCTGCCGCCACTCGATCTTTCTCCCTCTCCTTTTATTTTTACAAACCATTCTTAAACTGCTATATTGGAATGGAATGGAGAGCCGTGAAGGTGGTAAAACATAAGAACATAACGTCCGACCCTCCTACTTCTTTGCCCCACCCTCCACCTTTTAGACTGGCTACGGACCTGGTAGGAGATGCGTACTAAGAGGTTTAATTAAGCAGCGTACAGCAGATGTTGAAAAACAGAGTGATCTTGCACAAATTTCTGTAGGTCATTTCTTAGGTAGCTCCACAAATTCTCCAAAACCCACTCAATATTTATTTAATTTAGTTACCAAGCCTCAGAGAAGAGCCTTCTCCCTTGCACGATTTAATGCACTACCATCAGCTGTAGTAGACGGCAGATATAAGAAAACGCCCATTAACAATCGGATTTGTCCCTATGGCCACGGTGTAGAAACGGTGACTCATGTTTTACTATATTGTTCATTTGATAAGGATGTTTGCTCTGAACTGATTTCCCCTCTTTTATTGAATATCCCTGGTAGAACTGAGGATGGGTATGTTTCTTTTCTGTTAGCAGACTGTAGTGAATGTATAACACTTAATGCGGCTAAACTTTGTGCAGCAGCCATTAAGATTAGATCTAAATTGTTTGAGTAAATGGTATTAGAAGGATTTGGTTAAAAAAGTATCCCCCCCCCCAACTGTTGTATTCTGTCAAACAAGTTGTATTGTTTTGTTTCTGTCATGGGTCATTGACCGTAATAAAGATTCATTCATTCATTCATTCAGGTAGGAGATACGTCCTTTTCTGTTCGTGAGTAAAAAGCAAAGGAGGAAGGGGAGGAAAGGATCGTCTGCTAAGCAACAGCTGGGGGGTGGGCTCCGCCCTAAACAGCGGCTGTACCCAGTTCTTTGCCGAGGTTGGATGAAAAGCCCTCTGGCCCAACGGCTGCTTAGGAGACCATCCCTTCCCCAACCTCCTACCTTGGTTTTTACTCGCAGACCATCAGAAAAACAGGAGTGCCCAGAGATTTTTGAGTAGGACGCTTCACTGCCCCCAATGAGGAACGTGAGAAGAGCCCTCAGGCTTTGCTCTGATAGCCCAAGCACCTCTGGGGATCCCAGGTTGAACATCCCTGGACTGGACAGACCCGTCATCACCATTATGGGAGCAGGGAAACGCTTTACCGGTCCTAGCAGGCAGTTGAGATACAGGCTTCTCTTCTTCATTTCTTCCATCACAAACGTGGCACACTCATAGAGCTCTTCGGAGGTGATGGGCTGAGAAAAAGGACAGAGCAGGTTGTGGTGGGTCAAGGAGAGAGTCACAGGCTGGTTTTTAAACACTGGCCGTCAGCCTCCTCGAGGTTTTCGCAAGACAGCAAGATAGACATTGTCTTCCAAGAAGCTTTGTTTGTCTGCAGTGAAACCCTTGCATGTCACAGAGAATTCTCTAGGGGTTCTAGAACAGATTCGCCCCAACCTTGGGTCCCAGATGTGGTTGGACTACAACTCCCATTATCCCCAGACACAATGGGCTTTGGCCATGTGGCTGGGGATGATGGAACTTATAGTCCAACCACCTGGATACCCAAATTTGGGAACCCTTGTTCTAGAAGAGGGACTCCCAGGGTAGACCGGCCCCCCTGGGGCAGGGCAACACAACTGCCCCGCCCCAGCTGTTCTTGAACTGCAGAGTTGCCAGAACCTAAGGAGTATACTCGTGGGTCAAATGGGCCGTAAGCCCGAATGTGGCTTTTTAAAAGCCAAATCTGGCCACCTAGACTCCCAGAATCCTCAGCTACAGTGGGCAATAGTCAGGGATTATGGGATTTGTAGTCCACCACCTGCTGGAGGGCCGAAGTTGTGCAGCCCTGCCCTAGGGGTACATGAATGGCTCCCAGTGGGTACTCCTCTTGCCTCCTCACGCTCTCTCTCCCTCCCTCACCTGAGGTAAGGGTTTGCAACATAAGGGATGCCTTGTTTGAAAAGGTTGAGAACCCTGTTCTAGAACAAGCACCAAGCCCCCAGTTATCACTCTGTGTGAAGCGAGAACATCGCTTAACAGGGATTCCCAACGACAATTCCCACTATACCCAGCCAAAGACCACTGCAGCTGGGGATACTGGGAGCTGTAGTCAACAACATCTGGGAGTCCCTGTCATGGGGAACACTGGCCTGGAAGCCACTCAACTTGCAGAGGAAGTTCCGTGATGGCAGACAAGGTGTCTCTGAGGGACATTTGGTCTCCATTTCCAATCCTCACTGAGGAACTGCAAGGTTCTTGGGAGCACAGGTCTGAAAGCGGGTACACCGGACTCACACCCCTCTCTGACACAAACGCATATCCTTTTGTGGCCCGACATCGGAACTCACTTCTTTATCCACATTGGGATGTGTGCAGGCATCAATTCTGCTGACGAGCTTGTCCAGGTGGGAGTTCAGCATCTGGGTTTGCAAATTGGATTTGGCCACCTGCAAAGGGCAAAAGGCAAGGTGAAGCAAAGCCTCTCCTAAGGGGAGCCCAGCAAACAGGGTGCCTGGCTGTCACTGGCCCAGGCTGGGGGTAGGGGCTGGCCTTCTGAAGGAGGAACAACCATTTATTCTGGGAAACACACTTCCCAAACATGCACTTGCATGTTAACATCAGTGTGTGTTGAGGGGTGGGATTTGTAGGAGACAGGCTGCATCTTCAGTATTTTTTTCAAGTGGGGGCCATTCCGTTTTTTAAAAAAAAGTCCATTACAAGAGGCATTTCCTACTCTGCTGACCTCCACATAGTGCTGCGCTTTTCTCAGGGTTGGGAGGGCCCTTTCAGAGAGAAGCTCTAGGAGGAAAGCACCAGGAAGGGTTACGCTTCCCAGCATTCAGTGTACACCTTCCAAGGTGGTGCAGCAGGGGTTCAAGAGGGCTCCATTTCTCTTAAAGGAACCCCCAACTGCCCTGGTCAGCACAGTGAGAATGGTAATGGTAATATGTCATAGAGCTATACAGAACTACAGAATACAGCTGTTTTGGTGGAACATTCTATAATTCTGCATGATGGGTTGTTTTTTTTTTTTTTAAAAAAATAATAATTCTGTAGGATATATTTTTATTTATTTATTTTTGTGCGCCACCCCAAACTTCCATCTCTGGGCAGTTTATAGGTATAGTGTGCCCTCAACAACACAAAACAAATTAAAACATACATAATTAAACATTAAAACAATTCAAAACCACAATTCTAGTTAAAAGGCTTGGGTGAACAAATGCGTCTTTAGAGGCTTCTCAAAAGTTGTCAGAGATGGTGAGGCTCTTATTTCAGGAGGGCACATATTCTAGAGTCTCGGGGCAGCAACAAGGAAGGCCCGTCCCCAAGTAGCCACCAAATTGATGGCAACTGCAGATGGACCTCTCTGGATGATCAAAATGGGCAGTGGGACTCATAGTGAAGAAGACGTTCTCTTATATATGGATAGTTATTTCATATAACATTGTGCCTATGGTTATATGGTTAGATCCTGCGACGTGTCTACACCTACAAAGATTAGAATTGTTAGGACAATGGTTTTTCCCGTGATGCTCTATGGATGCGAAAGTTGGACTTTGGAGAAGCAAGACAGAAAAAGCATTGACGCTTTTGAACTTGGGTGCTGGAGAAGACTTTTGAGGAGACCATGGATCCTAGAACAAATCAGTCCTGAATTATCACTCGAGGCACAAATGGCCAGGATGCTTTCCAGACCAGACCCTACAACGGGGTCAAGACAAATCTCGGAAGTGTGCTTCCACACTTCCTGTGTCGTGACATCGCAGTCCCTACGTGGACAGCAGGGTGCCATTCACATTTCCAATGCCTTGTTGTGAATTTAATCGCTGTGATATAGAGCTAGGACGTCGTATATCCAATGTGAAAAGGTTGCTGTTTTTTGGGGTTGTTCGTTGCTGCGAGACTGCTCCCCCTGCCGTTTATGTCCTGAATGCGACTTGCCCGAAAGGAAGCATTTTGCTGCTGATGAGCAGCTAGTCTGAAAAACACCCAGGTTCAAACTATCCTACTTCGGACACATTATACGAAGACCCAGCTCCCTGGAGAAGTCCATAACACTGGGGAAAGTGGAAGGAAAGAGAAGAAGAAGACGGCCAGCAGCAATGTGGAAGGACTCGATGACGACAACAACGAACGCACCACTGAGAGACCTTAAAGGCCAAGTTGAAGACACAGATCATCCTGGAGAGAATCTCTCTATGTGGTCGCTGAGTCGACACCGACTTGATGGCACATCAATCAATCAATCAATCAATGGTTATATGATATATTAAACAGTGCTGTTTTGACTGGATCTTCTGTCGTTCATTTTGGTTGTATGTAAGATCCTATTACACATTTTGGGGGTTTAATTTCTGCACGGGGCCAGGGAGGCTGTGCAGAGTATTCAACTTTACCAATAAATCATTCGTCAGGGAGCCGCACGAAGGGCTGATGGGAGCGGCTCCTGGGCCTTACAATGAAGAACGCTGGCTTAACCCTTCTCACACCCACTGACTCTCTCTCCTGCTCATATGCCAACCACAGCCTGTCTTGCTCAGTAGCTGAATGTCTTCCTGACTGAGCCTGGCAGGGGGAATGGTAAGAAAAACAAACCCAAGACTCAGGGGACAGCATTTCCAGGGACGGGTAAGCATGTGGGAGAAGTTTTAAGCACCTGCTCCCACGGCCAGCTCTCCCGAGAGAATGCTTCCTCCCAGCTACAGCTGCACATTTCCATTTAGAGACAAACACCAGCCTGGGAATTCCCTATTTACATTGTAATGTTTGCAAGTTATTAATTAGTTTTTCCAGATAGTTTAGGACATCGTCTCTCATCACCTCTATCTGATTCAGTTCTTTAGCCTCTCTCTCTCTCTGAGAAGCTCGGTTCAGGCACAGGTATATGCTCAGTATCCTCTGCCGTGAAGACAGATGCAAAGAACTCATTTAGCTTCTCTGCAACCTCCTGATCCCCCTTAATAATCCTTTCATTCCCTCATCATCTAACGGACCAACAGCTTCCCTGGCAGGTTTCCTGCTTCTGATTTATTTAAATAGGCTTTTGTTATTCTCCTTGATACTTTTAGCTAAATGTTGAACAAACTCACTTTTCGCCTCCCTTACTGTCTCCTTGCATTTCTTCTGCTAGAGTTTGTCTTCATTTTCTGTTCTCTTCGTTTGGCCAGGCCTTCCAAATTCTGAAGGAATTCTTCTCCCCCTTTATAGCTTCCTTGACATTACTTGTTAACTAACCATGCTGGCATCCTTCTGGACTTGGTGGTACCTTCCCTCCTTTTTGGTATACATTCTAACTGGGCTTCTATAATTGTGGTGTGAAGGGATGAGGCACAAACCTCTTCTCCATTGCAAATATGTATAGAATGGTGGCTGGTCTCTGTACAAGGTCAAAAGTTTATTCTTGTTTTTCTGTAGTGTCACATTTGGTTTAGCAGTTTGACAGCTGATTTTTTTTAGGGGGGTTAAAATGGAGGGCATTTTTGTTTGTTCTGATTGGCTGAGCTGAGGAACTGTTGGACCAGAAAAATGTATATGTTGAGGCTATTCTCACGATGGGGGAGAACTGGGCTAAGTGAGCCTAACCTGGTTCTCCCTCATCGTGAGAAACACTGGGCAAGCCTGGTGGTTTCACGGCAGCTAGCCCACCTAAGAACCTCTCCCCTTAAACCCCTCCCTTTAAAGCAAGTGCTTCGTTAACCTGATTTTCTTGGTTGTGAGATGTCACGGCGCATCTCCACACTGCAGCGACTCGCAAGGAGACCCCCGACCAGGAGGCTAAAACAAGCCTCCCTGCCTTGGGGGTCTCCCCAGAATGCCCCATGCACTTGGCGGGGCGCAGGGCATTCTGGGACTCTGAGTAGAGACCAGTATAGAGCCAGGTAGTGACTGTAGTTTTCCAGCTATTCATTTTCCCCTGACCTGCTCTGTAAATAACTTTTTTGAGTTTGTATTTGTTTCCTTCAAAAGAAATGTTTTAACTGAACCGATTTCCCCCCCTAAAAAGTAAACTTTCTGGTTTTATAAAAATTAGAGGCTTGTTGATGTGTCTCCACCCCACACTTATAAAGCCTTTCCACACGACTACAGCTTTGGGTTTTGGTAATTTTTGGAGGGCTGTTGCACTGGACTCAGGCATACAAAAAAAGTCTACTTGGTGGCAGCGGCAAAAGGTTAGGAGGAATAGAAAGCGGTTCCTCCACATGTGGTTTTAAATAAACTCCATGCATTCTGGAGCGAAGTGACTCTCTTGATTTCTCCTTTCAGTTTTCTTTTCTCCAAATTCCTCATTTTAGAGAAGTTTCCTCTTCTGAAGTGCCTATGTCACATGTATGCTGAATTGGATCACACGATGGTCACTGTTCCCTAAAGATTCCACAACAATGACATCTCGCACCAGGTCCTGGGCACCACTCAGGATTAAGTCCAAGTTCACCTTCTCTCTGGTTGGTTCCATGACCAACTGTCATTCAGCATATCTAGAAATTTGGCCTCTTTGTCACTACTTGAATGTGCATTTGCCCAGTCTGTGTGTGGGTGATTCAAGTCACCCATTATTTATGCATTCATTCATTCGATTTCTATACCGCCCTTCCAAAAATGGCTCAGGGCACTTTACACAGAGAAATAATATTATTACAATATTATTAATATGGTAATAATAATATTATAGCTCTGTCTCTCTTTGATGCCTCCCTGATTTCTTTCAGCAACTCCCAGTCACTGTCAGCATTTTGAGGGTGGTGGCACGTTCCTAGTAGCACATTTCCTTTCAGGCCTTGTATTATCACCCACAGAGTTTCTGTGCAAACTCTGGTCCTCCTAGGTTTTCCAGCTTGGTTTCTAACCTTCTACTGAGTCTGACCATTGGTCCCTCTAGCTCAGGATTGTCAACACTGACTGGCAGTGGCTCTCCAAGGTTAAAGGCAGGGGTCTTTCACAGCCCTTCCTGGAGATGCTGCCAGGGATTGAACCTGGGACCTTCTGCATGCAAACCAGATGCTCTACCACTGAGCTATGGCCTCATCCATGTACTGGTTATAACCATGCTGGTCATAAAGAACCCAAACCCCTCCAACTCTACCCAGAGAGTCCAGAATTTTTAAAGAACGTGCTTCAAAATCAGCCCCATCCCCTATGACTCCACTCCCTCCCTCCCTCAAACCTTCTTTTGCTTGTACCTCTGTTTTGATTTTCACTTGAATGCTTGTCAAAAATTGCTGGATTTTATCCATAAAGAGTCGATCCAAAGCCAGGTAACGGAATCTGTTTTCGAACTTGTTGATGACCTCTGTGGCCTTGGGAGGGGAGGAAATACCAGAGAAGGTTTTCATTTCTCTTGCAGTTCCTAGGCTGGCTGTAGGTTGGTTCTCACGACCATAAACCTGGTAGGACAAGCCTCTTTCTGACCTTCGGGAGATGTGTGTGCTCCCAATTTCTGATCAGGTCACACGTGAGTAAAAACCTAGGTCACGTGGGAGCCTCACACTGGGTGGGATGGCGCTGTCCTACCCAGCATCCGTACCCAGCTGTTCAGTGAGGCAGGAGGTCCTACCCAGAACGAAGCTCCTACACAATCCCTTCCCAGGTTTTAACTCGCACATGATCAAAAATCGGGAGAACCCATGGCTCCTGGAGCTGGCTAGGCTTGCCCTACCCGGTTTACTAAGGTGAGAATTCACCTTGTGTCTTTCTACAGCAGGATGAAAAATTCTGCTGACCTGGTCTAAGTAACTAGACTCCAGCTTCTCCATGTCAATCATGATCAACCCTTCCACAAAGTCGATGCGCCCGTTCTCCTTATCCAGACGCTTGATGAAGTGCTCTATTTCCTCTGTGGAAAAGTTACCTCCCTCTGAGAATAATCTGAAAACGAAAAGCATCCTTGTTGGTGGCAGAGTTGTGCCTTTTTGGAAATGGTTACTGAAAAATTAATAAGCAGTGAAATTAAAAAGGGGGGAAAGCCATTGGTCAGGAGTTCTATGACATGGGTACGCATCCCATCATTTGGGCATTGTAGTCCAACAACGTCTGGGAACCCGGGTTAGGAATGTGTCGGTCTGTGTCGGTTTGGCCTCAGTCTGTGTTGGTTCGGCCCAACCATGAACTGGTTCGGCGGTTTGAGGCCAGTGCCAGGTGGGGTGGGGGACATACTCTACCTTTAAAAGTGAGTAGAGCAGGTTCCTACCTGTGTGCCATCACTCCATGCAGCTTCCCGCTGCTGCAACACTCCCCCAACAGCCGGCGCATGGCAGCACGACACTGGCACACACATGGCCTCCATGCATGCGCAGAAGCCATTTGCACACGGGCTGTCGGGGGAAGCACCACAACAGCAGGAAGCTGCATGGAGTGGCAACATGCAGGTAAGGACCTGCTGCTCTGCTCACTTTTAAAGGTGCCACTCACCACCCCGGCGCCACCCTTGAGCCGCCGAACCAATTTGTGGTTGGGCCGAACTGGTCACGAACCGGTTCGTAGAGCTACAAACTGGCTCGTATTCAAACCTGTGCACAGACCGAGGTTTGTGCACATCCCTAACTCAGGTGAATAGGGATAACGCAGCAGCAGGGGAACAAATATCCCTGCCGTGTCGGACCTCCCGATCCATCCGATACACCCCTAGAAGCTGCCTGGGGGATTTTTGTGAACGTGAAAAAAGTCGGAGGGAGGATCCCAGTACAAGGAAAAGAATACCAACAAGCAAACATTTAAGCTGTGAACAGGAAGAGCTGGTATACCTGCATGCTTTAAGGAAGTCGGTGTTTGCATCCCGCAGTTTCCCTAGAGCCTCTTCCAAGTACTGCCTGAAGCTCCGCAGGGACACCTGCATTATCTCCACGTGGTTGATCAGCTCCGTGTGGAGATTGTTGCTGAGAGACAGCAATCTAAGGACAAGGGGGGAGGGTGACAGAGAGCATGCTTCAGAAGCAACCTTCCACACATTAAGGACCCTGCTTTCCAGGGAACCTTGGCGGCTCTCAAATAGGCACACTTTGAGAGAGGATGGGAACAGAACGGACGGCATTGATAGGAACAGAGGAAGTTGCCTTCTACCGAGTCAGACCCTTGGTCCATCTAGCTCAGTATTGTCTACACTGACTGGCTGCATCTACTCCAGGGATGCAGGCCTACCTGGAGATGCTGCCTGGGAGGTAACTGGGGACCTTCTGCATGAAAAGCAGATGCTGGTCTTGTGGTAGCGAGCATGAATTGTCCCCTTTGCTAAGCAGGGTCCACTCTGGTTTGCATCTGAATGGGAGAGCACATGTGAGAGCACTGTAAGATATTCCCCTTAGGGGATGCGGCCACCCTGGGAAGATGCATCTTTGGTTATATCTGGTAGGTCCTTTAGTTTGTAGTTTTTATAATTCTCAATTTTTAGCTTTTACAATAAATTTTAATTTGAAACTTAATTCTGATTGTGGTTTTAGCCTGACTTTTAACCTGTTTACTTAATTTGGTTAATTTTATATTCATTTTATTTCACATTGTATCTATTTTATTGTTGTGAATCGTTTTGGTGGGGGCGAGTGAGCGCCTTAAGAGGAGAAAAGCAGCTCTTACCTGCTCCTCAATGGCCTCTTCCGCCACCCTCACCACCCCCATTGCGCCTCTTTCTGTTCCCTTGGGGTATCCCCAGCCCTGCGAAGGGCACCCCCAAGTCCCAGAAGGGAAGCTGTCAGGAATTCCCTTGCACCAGACTGACTTTTCCGCTCTGCTCTCCGTCAGGAAGACATTCTCCATGTCTTGGATCCGGAGCCGGAAGTTCTTGCTGATGGCATTCTGGTCATCCCGAAGCGTGAAGAAAGAGGCTCGCTCGCTGTTCAGGGCCTGCAGCATGCCCGCACAGTGGCGTGTCAACCGGTCGCTGTGCAGCCGCAGTTCCGCTGGAAAGGAGGGAGGGGGGAACAGTCTTACAGGTCGCCGGAGTCACCTGGGGTGTGAGAGCGGGCAGTGGAAAGCCTGGGAAGAGCCCTGCGAGGTCACGGCAAGGAGCCTCCTTAAAACCTGGCACGGCCCACTGGTCATCTGCCCACTTGCCAGATGACGCTTATCATCTTTACCTTCAAAACCCTGCATGGCCTCATTCCCCACTGCCCTGGCTCTCTCGGCTCTCATATTATGGACACAGGGTGCTGCCATATACCAAGTCAGATCACTGGTCCATCTAGCACAGCACTGTCTACACAATCTTTCCCTGCCCTGCCTGAAGATGTGGCCAAGGGGTGAACCTGGCGGGAACATGCGCCTTCAGGCCCTGGGCCCTCAAGCTTGGTGTATAGCCCCATGCAGACAGAGGGTGCCATCTAGATAAATCAAGTGATGGTCAATAGGTATCATTTCATCCAGCATTTGGCTTCCTATAGCAACAAGCCAGATGCTGGGAGCACCTTCTGTACTGAGTATTGTCCATCTCGCTCAGGATTGTCTGCACTGACTGGAAGCAGCTCTCCCAGGTTTCAGAGGCAGGCGTCTCTCTCAGCCCTACCTGGAGATGCTGCCAAGGAGTGAACCTGGGACCTTCTCCATGCAAAGCAGAGGCTCTGCCACTGAGCTAGCATCCCACCCGCTAGATTATACAGTTGTCCCTCGCCAATCATGGTTTCCCAGTCGTGGATTTGAGTATCTGCGACTAGGAAATGCTGACTGCCCTCGCCAACCGCAACCTGAGTTGAGTTTTGGTGAGTTTTGTTTTGTTTTTAATTTGGCAGTGGGGGGGATTTCCGGGGTCAGGGGGAAATTCTATTTTTTTACCTTATTTTCTGTCTTTCCACGAGCGCAGTTCCCCTAACCCCGTTTACCAATGGCTTCAATGACTCGTCTACCGCAAATTCACCAACTGCAAAGTTTTCTGGGAATGGAACCCTGTGATTGGTGAAGGACGACTGTACTGGAAGATGCCTTCTACTGAGTCAGACCATTGCTCAATCTAGCTCAGGATTGTCTACACTGACTGGCAGCAGCTCCCCAAGGTTTCAAGCAGGCGTCTCTCCCAGCCCTACCAGGAGATGCTGCCAGGGAGTGAATCTGGGTCCTTCTGTATGCCAAGCAGATGATTCTACCCTTGAGCTATGGCCCCGTCCTCCCTCCTTCCATCTGCTGTGCTCGTGCACAGCTCTTCCCACATCTGTGCCTCTGGATTATGTCCCACCGGGATCTACTCAGGGACAAAAATGCCGGCACCTATCCTGACGTGGTAGATGTCCTTCTCGATGTGCTCGCGCCTGGGCTCGTGCAGGTGAAGGCGTAGCTGCAGTTCGGCGTTCAGCTCCTCCTTCCTGGCCGCCAGAATGAGCCAGGATTTGGACACGGATTGAGGAAACCAGTTCTCCAAGTGCTCAAAGAACTGCAGGCGGATCCTGCAAGGGGGGAAAAGGAGGCGCAGATGAGTCTGCAGACATGCACAGGCACCCATGTTTCCTAAGCTCTGCCTTTCTGTGGCCTCTGTGTCGCACCCCAGGATGGAGGCACGCTAGAGTGTCTGTCAAACTTCTGGGAGCTGGAGCACACACCGAGCCACGCTTCTGCCTGACAGCCAAAGTGGGTTACCTTTAAACCGCCAAAGGGTAAGAACTGCCCACCCTCAGAGGAGTCCATCCGCTGTGCCTCTGAGTGTCCATGTTGTGAGTGGGTCTGCAGCTTGGAAGAGCAGGAGTTCATGTAGAGCAGGCCTGCTCAGCTCTGGCCGTCCTGCAGGTGTTGGACTACAACTCCCATAATCCCTGACTACTGGCCACAGTGTCTGGGGATTATGGGAGTTGTAGTCCAAAAACAGCTGAGGGGGCTCCAAGTTGAGCAGACCTGGTGTAGAGGGAGGCATAGAACAGGCATCTCCCTTTGCAGGTGGGTAAACTCAACTGAGCCTCTGCACTGGGATTCGTTTTATTTATTTATTTATTACATTCCTGTCCCACTCTTACCCCCAGGAGCCCAGAGTCCGTGGTTGTGTTTATCCCAACAACCCTCTGAGGTAGAGAGGGACCTATGGTCTGGCTCAGTATATGGCAGCTTCCTATGTGCCTAAGTGCCCGTCAGTGTTACAGCACCAGCTAAAAGCAGCCAGCACTGCACAGATCAGGGAAAGGTGGTGAAGGGAGCTCTCCCTAGACGGGTTTGCTGCCGAGAGCCGGTCAGCTCCTGCAGCTTCCCACAGGCATCCACGCCTGGGCTTAGCTGCCCTAGCCCAATCGTGGCAGATTGTGAGAACAGCCTCTGTGTCTGCGTGTGAGAAAGCACTGAGTTGTCCTCAGTGCTGGGTTTAGGCACCAGCTAAGCAAGCAGCATCTTAGGGCCTCACATTATGCAGGGGGCCTTGAATATAAAATAAAATAACTAAATGTCAAGTTTTACATAATAGGCTGAAAAATAAGAAAGAGAGAAAATGTTTTACATTTCCTGTGATACGCAAACAGACCCAGTGCAGGTTGTACTGCTTCTTCAACTGAGTGATGCTGAACTGTGTGAGCGCTCTTGTGTTTCCGTACATGAACAGTTTTCAGAAACGCTAAGTCAGAAATTATAACTAATTTCCATTTAAAGGTATTTCTAATGCAAAGAGGCATATTGGAAGTCAACTGTTTTTTGTTATGATTATTAGTTTTTCGGTGCCTCTTTGCCAAGCATGTAAAAACAATGTCTTTCATTATCCTTTTTTGTTAGAATAATCAAGTTTTTTGTAATGCTAAGGGGCTTTTTATAGCTTTGGGACACAGCTTTGGGCCTCAGTATGAAATAATCTGGCCCTGTTTGTACTGTCAGTGCCTATAAGTTTGGAGGCTTATTTAATTCTCCCTCCTTAACTTTGGGGTTTTCCTCAGCCTTTTAAGACAAAAGCAAAAAAAAAAAGATTTCCTACTCACCGTCTTCTCAGGTCTGCAAAAAAGCTTTGGGAGAGGTACACCTGCTCCAGGTACGGAGGGAGGAAGTTTTCATTGAGTTTCCCGGCATAATATTTCTCAGATTTCTTGATCTTCAGTTTGCTGGAGTTTTCCAACACCTTGTAAGTGCTCCCACCTGAAGTAGTGAAGAACTCCGTAGCCTCTTCAGTTGGCTCTGAGGGCGTGTCAGGCAACCTCACCTGTATGTGGAAGGAGGAAAAAGCACAGAACAAGTCGTGACACAGGTGCCAGGGGAGTCTTGGGCTCCACCAGGATGACACTGAGAAGCCAGTTCTCTGCCTCTTCTTGGTATCTTCCCTAGGATTCAAGTTTGAATACATACTGGAGCTGCACTTGATCTGCCCATCTGCTTCAGGCAACCCATCTGCCCTTCAAACTAAAATTTTAAAGTATACACACTTGTTTTATACACATTTGTTTGTCCTTCATTTTACAAAATAATAATAATAATGATAATTGACAACATTATGAAAACAGTTGCAAAACCACTCTGAGGTTATCAGGAGGAAGGTGGTGAGTCGGTGATGTCACAACAGCTAGCCAATAGGTGCCTACCCTCTCAAAATGTTGACATTAGTGCCCATCCTACAAGGGGAAGCACGTGACTGGCTACCCCTCCCCACAGGAGATATCAAGGAGGGGGAACGTTATGACCCAAGAAAGCCTGAATCACTTCTGACATCATGGTTGGAAAGGGGAATGGGGCTCTATCGCAGTGGTAGAGTATCTGCTTAGCACGCAGAGCATCCCAGGATCAATCCTTGGCCTCTCCAGGTAGGGCTGAGAAATAAATTCTGCCTGTAGAGCTGGTGCCAGTCAGAGTAGACAGTTCTGAGCAAGATGGACCAATGGTCTGACTCGGTAAATGGCAGCTTCCTATGTTTGTAGGAACAAAGCATTACTTGGGAGCTGGATGAGCAGGAGGGAGAGCATCAGCAAAGGACCTTCTTGCTTCTTGCTGCAAGTTGTCAGAGGGCAGGGTGGGAAAACCTCCTTCCTGCTGAGGCCACGCTCACTGCTTTCCCTTGTAGGCTACTCCTCAGGCTGGGGATTTAGGACCCTCGCAAGGAGGCATATCTCTGTGTGACTCCCAGCTCACCGTTTCCGATCCCAGAATGTCTTCTCTCCCCTGGACATCTCCAGCCTCCTGCACAATACTGCTCCCTTCCAGGGATCCGTCTGGATCATCACTTCCAAGCACTAAACTCGTCCCGTCTCCGAGGACGCCGAGGACATCGCTTCCCTGAGCAGAGCCCTCCGTATCCCCCGCTTTCTCTGCCTGCTGAAGTTCTTCTACATCGGCCGCGTCCTCCTTCATGGCCTCTTCAGGAATATGTTCCTCCTCCAGCACTTCTTCAGCAGCATGCTCCAGGCTGTCCTCCAGGGTCTCCTCCATGTCTTCAGATTCTTCGTAGCTCTCGGCCATTTCTTTCCAAGGAGTATAAAACAGAAGAGCATTAAGGCAGCACCAGCAAAAGAGGCGGTTCCCTGCCCCAAGAAGCTTACAGTCTAAATCAGGGTGGCACAACGTGGGGCCTCCAGCGGTTGTTGAATGAGGACTCCCATCATCCTCAGTTACAGTGGCCAATGATCAGGGAGATGGGAGCTGCAGTCTGGCAGCAGCTGGAAGGTCAGAGATGGCAGCCCTGGTCTAAGCTGAGCAGAGCTGCGTCTGCTTATGGGTGGGTGCAGGAACACGGCTACTTACTAGTACCTTTCAGACTGTAAGCTCCCTGGGACGGAGACCTGTCTAACCCTAACCCCTGCTAAAAGAGCAAAGAGGCACCTTAGTGGTGATTCCTTTTATTTGGCAGGGGGAGAGCCACTGACCCTCTCCATCCCCAGCACAGCATCCCTCCAGTGGCTGTTGCTGGTGTCTGTCTTAGGTTCTTTTTCAGATTGTGAGTCCTTTGGGGACAGGGAGCCACTTTATTCATTCATTCATTCATTCATCCATCCATCCATATCTATCTAAACTGCTTTGGGGACTTTGGCTGAAAAGCAGTATACAAATATTTATAGTATACGTATTCTTCTTGTTACTCTGTAAAGCAAAAGGCTCCCAACTTTGGGTCCTCAGATGTTGTTGAACTACAACTCCCATCCTCCGCAGCCACAGTGGATGATGGGAGTTGCAGTCCAACACCATCCACTGATTAGCTGAGGAGTTCTCACACTTGGTGCCCAGATGCCGTGGGACTACAACCCCCATCGTTCCCAGATGATCAGTGGATGATGGTGGACCAACAACATCTGGGGATCCAAGGCTGACCCCTGTATGAGCTTATTAATTCTTGCATTCTGAAAAGTCACACTTAATATATATATATTTTTTTTTAACTAAGAATGGCATGGCGGGGAACAGAAGTTACCTTCTTCTTCAGGTGTTGGTTCCTTCCTTATTGGCTTCTAAAAAAGGAGGGAGGAGAAGATATTTCAAATGTTGAAAAGCCAGCATGATGTATTGGTTAAGAGGGCTGGGGAGACCTGAATTCAAATCCCTGTTCAGTCAAGGAGCTCTCTGGGTGATTCTGGACCAGCCACTCTCTCAGCCTGATTACCTCACAGGGGGCGAGAACCTTGATAAGATTGAGTCGCTGTTTTGTAATATTAATAAAATAATCTAAATAAAATACATCTATTTCCAAAAGAGCTGGGAATGTTATGCTTCTTATGGAAACATAACTGGAGCACCTGTAGATGAGAGCAAGATACCAGCAGACTCAGGAAAATCCACAGATAGGTCAGTTTTACAAAAAGATGGGGGGGGGGAGTAAGAATGCAACTCCTGCCCCTGCAGTTGCCCTAATGTAACTCAATGGAGCAGAATGTTTGTAAACTCAGAGAGCAGTTAAAAGACAACCCAGTGGGTGGAGCTAATGGAACTCAGTGGCGAGGAGGGCTTGAACAAAAAGAGTGGGGAATTTCTCCACTAGAAGAAGACTCCTTCAAGACAGTCACAACCCCTGCTGTTTCTGAAGGGGGAAAGTGCCTAAAACATGCACCACGCTCAAGCACAGGCTCAGGTAACACATGCACACCAGGGATATGCAACCCTTTGTTCCGGGCCCATACTTCTAATAATTTCTTGTTATTTATATACAGCTTTACAATGTTCAAAGCATTTCATATACTTCATCCTGTTGCAATCCTTGCAACAACCTTGTGAGGTAGGTCAGTACAGTTCTCCCTCGCCAACTGCAGTTTTCCCAATCACGTTTTTGAGTATTCGCGACTGGGAAGTTGTGACAGGTCTCACCAAGCATAACCTAGTTTGGTGAGATTTTTTTGTAATTTTGGGGGGTGTTTCATTATATTTGGAGGTTCAGGGGTGATTTGGGGGGTTGGGTGATTTATGGGGATTTGAGTGATTTCTGGGGGTTGGGGTGAATTTCAGAGGTTCGGGGGTGATTTTCGGGGATTCGGGGATGATTTCTGAGGGTCCCCCTTCACTCCTCTTGCAGACCAATAGTGAAACTATAGGGGTGTTTCATGATTTTTGGAAGTTCGGGGGTGATTTTTGTGGGGGGGGGGCGTTGGGTGATTTATGGGGATTCCGGGTGATCTTTGGTGATTTTTTTGGTCATATTTTCTGGGGGTTTTCCAGTCTGTCCGCAACCATGATTCCCCTAACCCCCTATCTATCCAATGCTTTTCCATTGCTCCCCACCCCAACTGCAAATTCGCCGACCGTGAGATTTTCCCGGAACAGAAACCTCGCAGTTGGCGAGGGATGACTGTGTTATGATCCCCAGGATTTGGGAGGCTGAAGCTGAGAGAGAGTGGCTTGTCTAAGGCCACCGAAGATCATGGCAGGAGTAAAATCTGGACTTCTTGGCCACTACATGACATCAAGTCTCCTTGGAATTAAAGAGAACTCAGGGACATCAGGGCAAATCCAGAAAGGCCTGTGATGTCTTCTTCCACACAGGAGGGCATCGACATTAGTAGGAGAGGCCTCTGACCCTCGCCCTCGAGTTCCATTACAATTGTTTTGTAACAAGGGGGTTGTATCACCCCATGTCTCTACTTCGCAGTTAAAAATTTAGAAGAATTTCCATCCTACCCCTTTGTAGATCTGCTTCACACGAAAATACCGACTAAGGGAGGTACTGTAGGAAATCAGCTCCTGCAAAACGTGGTCTGGGTAAGCTACTACTCTGGCCATGAGGTCTTGGTGGAAGAGCTCATACCTATCAAAAGAACGCCAGACTCAGGCAAATTATAACCTCCCCGCCCCGCCCTCAAACTCTGTGGCCATTTTGCCAACAAATATTCCCTTCCTGTTCCATTCTTATCGGATGGGTCTGCAGGTCACAGTTGGTTTCTCAGTATCTACCATGCAACCGTCAACATCTGACAGATGGCTTGCAACACAACTGAGCAAGTTTTCTGTTAACGCCATTCACTCAACCGAAACAGTCGGGTTTTGAAATGCTGAAGGCTGGTTTTGATTCTGAAATGTGGCTATCATATGCTGACGACATGTTTTGGCCACCAAATCTCTTCATTTCAAAAATGGGAAAACTCATAGAGTTCCATAATTGTGCAGAATTTTAATTTTGGTTCTAGATAACCCTGGGCTCGTACACAGTATCAAGGCAGTTCTCAAAGAGCTTCCTCGCTTCTGGCCCCTCGGCGTGCCAGTCCTTTCTAGGGATGTGCAAACTGCCGGAGACCTCGCAGCAGCAGCACCATGCGCCCCCAGAGGCTACTAAACCCGGCAGTAAGTTTAAATAATTTAAAAAAAAATTAGAACCCCAAACTGGCTCATATTCATGCCAAGGTTCTAGTTCAGAGTGCCAAAAGCAAACATGCCCGGTCCGGTTCGAATCCGCTTTGGACCCGAACCAAACTGGGCAAACCGGTTTTGTACACACCCCGAGCCCTTTCTGTTCTACGCATTTAATTTGAATTTCCTTTACAACATTACAGAATGTTGGTCTTGGAAGGAGCATTTCTGGGAGTACCAGCTTTAAAAACCAAAGTTTCATATCCACACATTGACTTAAGAGTATGAGATAACAGAAACATATGACATTAGAAAGCATGTATTTCGATTTCACAACAAATACTCTGCTTTTGAGGACACTTAATGTAAAAAACAAAAACAAAATACCAGTGACGGCTAACACCAGAGCACCATATTTAGATTACGATTTATTTATTTATATTTATTTTAGCTATCAAATTTGCATGCCGTCCCAAACGTCCGTCTCTGGGCGGCTCAATTGCAGGGGATTTGGATTCTTTTTAAGCACAAGGCACCTCCTCACTACGTACCCAGCTCGGATGAAATCCAAGGCAGCATAAACCTTTTCTAGCTGGAGCTTCAGTTTTTCATCGGTGCTTTGAATCCTCAGCTTGTCCATAGACATATCCAAGTGTGATTCCCTTAACTAGGCCCGCACAGAAGGAAGCAAAGAACATCAAAAGGATCAGGGCTGGACAGGTTCTCAAACGCAGGTCCCCAGATGTTGTTGGACCACAACTCCCATCATCCCCAGAAGGCCACTGTGGGAAAAGGCCTCTTAAGGTTCTGTTTGCCATCTGTTACTTTCACAGAATAGGCTCATCCACACCATTAGGATTAAGGTAGGACAAGAGTCCTAACCCTAGTTCAGGAGCTGTGCGTACCCCCGTTTTGTGATCATGTGCAAGGGGGAAAGCAAGGCCCGATGGGGAGGAAGAGACTGTCTGGGAGAGAAGAGTTGGGTTGGCCAAGGTTTCTTCCCACCTCAGTAAAGTGCTGGGTGCGAGAGCTGATTAGGACAACGCCTGCCGACTGGGAGAGTTCCCCTCTCCCAACAGATCGCTTCCTCCCCCTCTGATCTTGCTGTTTCCCTCACACACAATCACATAACAGGAGTGCACACAGCTTCCGAACTAGGACAGGATCCTGATCATAATCGTGCCTATTGTGTATTAAAAGTAATACATAAATAAATACATTGAAAGCTTTGCTGATAATTGACTGGGGTTACTTTTTAGTTGATTCAACTTTTCTAACCAGTTAAGCCAAGGTTTCCCAACCTTGGTTCCCAAGTGTTGTTGGTCTACAACTCCCATTTTCCCCTGCCAAAATGGTCGAAGACTAAAATCTGGGCACCCATATTTAAGAACCACTGGCTTAGTTGGCTGAATCTTAATTGGTTGAACTGAGACTCAACGAAGTGAGGTGGTGAGAGTATTGGACTAGAACTGGGAAGACCTGAGTTCAATTCCCCACTCAGCCATGAAACTCACTAACCTACCTCACAGGGTTGTTGTAAGGTTAAACATAACCATGTATACTGCTCTGGGCTCCTTGAGAGGAAGAGCAGGATATAAATGTAATAAATAAATAAATTTGCAGATCCACTGGCTAATTTTATTTAGCTGACTCACTTTCAGGAACTATTTTAATGAGTGAGGCTGAAAGTTTGTTGATTTTCCCCAAGCTAATTTGATGCTGGTATTTCCATCCCAACACCTTAAGTGGCACAGCGGGGAAATGTTTGACTAACAAGCAGAAGGCCGCCAGTTCGAATCCCCACTGGTACAATATCGGGCAACAGCGATATGGGAAGATGCTGAAAGGCATCATCTCATACAGCGCAGGAGGCGGCAATGGAAAACCCCTCCTGTATTCTACCAAAGAAAACCACAGGTCTTTGTAGGTGCCAGGAATCGAAATTGACTTAACGGCACAGTTTACTTTATTTTATTTCCATTCCAGGGCAGTTCAGAGTCAGAATACATAACAAACAATTTAAAACAAACAACATCAAGCGATCCATAAGCAGTAATATTAAAACTCAACAACAAGCCAAGAGGAAGCAAGACTGACAGACAGTTCCATCAAATGCATCCTCAGACAAGGTCACGATGACATAAACTGTCAGACCTAGGGTCATAGGAAGCTGCCTTCTACCAAGACACACAATTGGCCATGTAGCTCAATCTACGCTTCTCCAAGGCTGCAGGCAGGAGTCTCTCTCAGCCCTATCTGGAGATGGTGCCAGGGAGGGAACATGGAACCTTCTGCTTGCAAGCATGCAGGTGCTTTTCCCAGAGCAGCCCCATCCCCTAAGGGGCATATCTTATGGTGTTCACACACGTGGTCTCCCATTCAAAAGCAAATCAGGGCAGACCCTGCTAGCAGAGGAGACAAGTTATGCTTGCTACCACAAGACCAGCTCTCCTCCCTTAAAGGAGGTGAACCCTCCCCCCTTGTCCCCTCTGTACGAGGAGGAATGTTAGGAGGAAATGAATATATTAAAGCTAGGCTTTTAATAAATTAAAGACATGTTCTATATTGTCCATCCTCGATAAAATGCTGGGGAGGTGGAATCTGGGTCGGGGGCCCTTGTCCTACCCAGCTGCCACCTTGCAGCTGATCACACTCTCCGCTTCCTACCTTGATATTTGCAAACACGTGGCTGGGGGCCCTCCTCCTATCCTGCCAGCGGTCGCATAAATGAGCCCATTGACTTCCGGTGTGGCTCTCCCTGAGCTGGCCAGGCCTTCAATGCTCCCGGGTTGGGCCTGGGAGACTGATCTAGGCTGCGTGTTTCTCTCTGCCAATCAGCCAACCTGTCCAGACTTCCTCTCTGGAGAGGAGAGCTGGTTGTGGCTGGGCATGATGGGAGTTGTAGTACAACAGCTAGAGAGCCTCAGGTTAGCCACCCCACTGTATAGCTTCTTGCCTCTTCCTCGCAACATCAGAATTATGCATGTCGGCATTGAGGGGCAGGGGGAGAGGTCTGCCAAAAGGATCATAATACAGGACCGGAAGGACAAATTTACTCCTGAATTGCAACTCTGGATAACCGATGTGTGTTCCTTGTCAGCATTTGAAACTTTTATTCCTTTTTTGATGGAAAGGTAAAGAAGCAGAGTTTTCAGCAATTTGGTCCAATTTTAATGAACTGCTCATGGTTTGAAGAAATATATCCACAGAAGAAGGTGTGTTTCCCCACATTTTTCCTCTCCGACCCCCCACCCCCATTTTCTTTTGGCAAATGATGTTTATATCATGTTAGTCAATGCTTAAGGATTTTTAAATAGGGTTTTTTTTTAAATTTTTGTTTCAGTTATACATATATATATATATATTCCTTATCCTTGATTATATTCTATTACGTATTATGTTTCAAAAGCGGGGGGAAGACAGCAAAAACTGCAGAATGAATGACCAAGACAGAGTATCCAGTTGGCTGAATTTGTATAATTTATGTGAGATGCAGGATTCCTCATGTCTTGGTGAAGAATTTGGGTTCTCTGGGCAACACACTTGATTTTAGCCCAGAGCAGACCCAGATGTACACAGCCTGCCTCCAGCCCTGCCTAAGGCACCTATGATGACCCCACTGCAGCTGCCGCTCACCCACCCAGCCCTCCCGGCCCCTCAATAAATCAAACTATCCTTCTGACCTTGTTCAGACCTTCGTGCTTGTTCCGACATTCATTCAATTTACTATACAGGTCATTCTCCTGATGAATGAGGTTTTGCTGGTGTGTATCCAAGAGGACTTGAGCATCCTGGAAATACTGGTAGAGGTGGCTGCAGTTGATCTCCGTATGCTTAACCAGGTGCTCAAAATCTTTCTAAAGAAATCGGAAGACAAGAATTAGCCCTGCTAATCAGCTTTAACAAATTTGCAAATTAGCTTTAACTGGTATATCAGCCAACTCATTTCACGATGACAGATGAGGGCCAATTCTAACCACCAGTGAGGACAAATTTTATTCAGTGCTGCTCTGGGTTAAAGCAGGGGTTGTCAATCTTGGGACCCCTTTTATGGTTGGACTACAACTCCCATCATCTTCAAGCATAATGGTCTTGGACTGCAACTCCCGTCCTTTGGCCACTGCGACAGGAGATGATGGCAGTTGTAGTCCAACACCTGAAGACCCAAGTTCAGAACCAAGTTTAGTTAAAGGCATATGAATTTGCTGAGGCTATTTTGGTTTTGGTGTTTTAGAGTAACAGAGAATTAAAAGGGATAGAACAAATCGGAACATAGGGAGCTGCCATATACTGAGACAAACCATTGGTCCATCTAGCGCAGTATTGTCTACACAGACTGGCAGTAGGGATGTGCACAGATCCGGGCGGAGGTGGTTCAAAGGGCACACGGCAGGCATGTCCCGATAGACTTTGAGAAAGCAGAGCACCAGCGGGGGGAAAGTGGAAGGAGGGATAAGTGCACCCTCCCCTACTGTAAGGCCTGCTCGGCCCAATTTTATATTAAATAGATGTATGGATAGATTAACCACATTGTATTGAATAGATACTTGACATGAGTTTGGGTTGACACAATTTAGGCCCTGGTCTTGGCTCCTATGAGGGAAGGTCAGGTTCCTCTGTTGCAGCAAACTTTCCATGCTGTCAAGGGCGGCCCCCACCTAGTGCCTTTGTCTAATATTAGTGAAAATCGGCCTGTCGGCTCGGACACACTTCCTCATTTTCTGATATCTCAGATCGAAACTGGCCAGGGCTCGATGTTCCATTGGGAGGAGGGGTCGTTTGGCACGCACCTTGTTCCTCTTTCGCATCTCCCCTGGCCGATGACATCTTCCCTAGCCAATGGTGTAAAATGTCAAATGGATCGGGTTAGCCATGGGTCATCAATGGTCAGGACCCCTCTCTCTGGCCAATCACCGTCGGGTGCGTGGGCAGATAGGGTGGGATACTTAGGGCCCTGATTTGGAGCCCAGAGGGGGTCGAGAGGGGTGGACGCTGAAGCCGAAGCGAACAGAGGAAGATTGCCCAACTCGACACGCCCGAAAACTTTGACAAAAAGGGAAACATCCGTTTCTCTCTTGGTAAGCCCAGAGGGTAAGCCGAAAAGAGTAAAGTGAAAGCTCTGATTATCTATAGGGTGTCAGTTAGATTTTAATTTAGTTGCTGTGAGAGAAAGGAAAGCCATTGTGTGTATATGTACTGCAGTTCATCTGAATATTGGTAAGAAAAATAAACCAGCTTTGATTGAATATACCTTTCCATTTATCTTCGTGTTTTCTTGGGTCTTGGGATTCTTGACAGCCAGCACCATAAAAAGAACCCATAGGTAATGTGAGGATTTTTGGAGTCTTCAATTATTCCTGGTTGCAGGGATTTTGGAGGGTCAAAAATCTCTTACACTACCCTTAAAGATGCACACACCCCTGCCTTTGAACTGGTGGAACCGCCCACCATTCAAACTGGTTCGGAGGCCCATAAAGGGCCTCCAAACCAGTTCTGTGCACATGCCTAACTGGCAGCAGCTTCTCCAAGGTTGCCGGAGGAATCTCTCTCAGCCCTATCTTGGAGATGCTGCCAGAGAAGGAACTTGGAACCCAGATTCCCTTCCCAGTGTGCCTCCATCCCCTAATGGGAATATCTTCCAGTGCTCACACTTCTAGTCTCCCATTCACAGGCAACCAGTGCAGACCCTGCTTAGCTAAGGGACGAGTCATGCTTGCTACCACAAGCCCAGCTCTCCTGATCATCAATTTTCTTTCCACCCTTTCATGGGAGTCTGAGTTGTAAGCAGCCAAACACACACACAGAGTAGTGTGTGCAAAAATCCTCCAGGATTTTGGGGTACCCACAGCAGGAAAACTGGCAGAGACAGAGACAGTAAACCCAGAAGTCTTTCTCCCGACAAATTTGAGTTTCTTGGGTATCCAGACCAAGAAAGGACTTATTAGTTCTCTCCTAGCCCAGTTGTCTCTTAAATCTCTTCTTGAGCTGGATACACTCATCTGCTTAGAAGATGGGGAAGAAAGTGTCTTTTCCAAGTAATGCCCTCGAGAAAGACCATCCATCCAAACGCAGAGGGAATAAATCACCTTCTTGTGCAACTGTCTTTGCTCTTGTGGTAATTCACACCGATCCACTGTCACTGATCCTCTACATCATTTGTATTCTTCAGTACCCAAGTGACAATGGCAAGGAATCATGGCATCCTGGCAGATACCAATCTCAGCTATCCTCAGGATTTGACCTTGAGAAATATGAGTCCCTGGCAGGAGCTCAGGCAGAAAGCCAGAGGAGGAGAGCCGGTCTTGTGGTAGCAATTGTCCCCTTTGCTAAGCAGGGTCTGCCCTGGTTTACATTTGAATGGGAGACCACATGTGTGAGCACTGGAAGACATTCCCCTTAGGGGATGGGGCCGCGCTGGGAGGAACATCTGCATGCTTGCATTCAGAAGGCTCCAAGTTCCCTCCCTGGCAGCATCTCCAGATAGGGATGAGAGAGACTCCGGCCTACAACCTTGAAGAAGCTGCTCCCAGTCTGGGTAGACAATACTGAGCTAGATGGACTAATGGTCCGACTCAGTAGAAGGCATCTTCCTATGTTCCTAGGAAGCAGGCCAAAGGAAGCGAACACAGGAGGTTCAAAGCAAACAGAGAGTTGATTACAGGTTAAGGTCAGAGTCAGGGAGTCTAACTGAAGAGGCAGGACCGAAGATGCAGGGAAACAGCAGACAGAAGGGCAGCAGGCAGATAAGAAAGTAAGAATACTAGAGAATAAACGGGTCCAACAATGCCATGTAGAAAGCTCACAGCAAGAACATCACAAGAGGGCTATGGCTTCCAATGGGAGACATCATGAAGCTCCATTAGGGTCCTGATGGATCCATTCCTGACACTATGATTCCATGACTGCACTACTAATAGTTCATGAGGCAGGCCCACAAATTCTGGGCATCGACACCATCTCAGGGGACAAATCTCAGGGGACTAAGCCCTACACAGCTTAGGCCCAGGGTGTTTAAGAGAACGTCTTCTTCACCATGAACCCATCACCCACTGAGATCATCAGGAGAGGTTTGTCTAAAGTTGCTGCCAGCTCATTTAGTGGCTACCCGGGGACAGGACTTCTCTGTTACTGCCCTGAGGCTTTGGAACGTGCTCCCTGTTGAAATAAGAGCCTCCCCATCTCAGACAACCTTTTAAAAGGCTGTTAAGACACATCTGTTCACCCAGGCTTTTAATTAGATACTGTTTTAATAGTTTTTAACATTGTTTTAAATTTTAAATTATTGTAATGTTTTTAACCTTTATTTTCTTTTGTTTGTATTGTTTTATTGTAAACTGCCCAGAGATGTAAGTTTTGGGCGGTATACAAATGTGTGAAACAAAACAAAACAAAACAAAAACAAAAATGCCCATGATGGAAATTTTTGGCAATGTTTAGCCCCCTAGAGCTGGAAAATAGGTTATAGCATTGTTGCACTTACAACTTTCTGTGTCTTATCACTTCATTTTTATCCCGACTTCCAAACAATTCAGGTAAAATAGCAGTCATTTTAACACACAAGAAAGTGTTCGTGTAAGGGTTGCTCAACTTCAGCCCCCCAGAGGTTTTTGGACTAGAACTCTCATAATCCTCAACCACAGTGGCCAATAGCCAGGGATTATGGGAATTGTAGACCAACACTTTATTTATTGTTTGTTTGTTTGTTTTTACCTTTTATATCCCGCTCTTCCTCCAAGGAGCCCAGAGCAGTGTACTACATACTTAAGTTTCTCCTCACAACAACCCTGTGAAGTAGGTTAGGCTGAGAGAGAAGTGACTGGCCCAGAGTCACCCAGCTAGTTTCATGGCTGAATGGGGATTTGAACTCGGGTCTTCCCGGTCCTAGTCCAGCACTCTAGCCACTACACCATGCTGGCTCTCCACAAGAGGGCCAAAGTTGAGCAACCCTGGGTTCGGATAACAATGAACAAATTACTCTCTCCATGGAGTAATCTTTGGAGGACATTTCTGCCAATTGTCATTGTACATGCCTCTGACAACACTGATACAACTTTGTAGTAGATTTTGTGTTTTGAAAACTTTTCAAAGCTTTCAAAACACCATTGCAAATGCGGCTGCTGCAGGCCCGATGGTCAGGACAAGAAAAGCATGAAGACACACTGAAAGCCTTGCCATGCTATCATCTATTTTCCTTCTCATGAGGGGTGCAAACCTTCTCAAAAATCACAATGAGTATTAGTTCCCCCCAGATGGTACCAACTACCCCAGTGGACTCATCGGGAGGCTTCGGGAAGCAGGGTTAAGAAGAGGCACTGGCAAACTTACATCCATCGTTTCCACCTCGTGTTCAAAGCGACTCTGCAACCTCCCAACCAGCTGAAAGAAATGGGGGTTCACCACCTTCTCGGCCTCTTTCTCCGTACAGATTTTCATCTCCAACAGTTTTTGCTGGAGAGAAAGAAAATGGTGGGGTTACTGGTGTGCAGCTGATATACAAGCAACTTGGCAATTACAGCTGGTTTAACTAAATCACAGCAATATTAATTCACAACAACAGCTGAAAGAGCACCCTGCCAGTTGGCATGATAACCCTCCCCATCAGGTGTCAAGCGTGAGTAAGTTGGGGACCCAAGCTGTCCATCCAGCATACATCAAAGTTCATTCTTTAAAACTAAAAAATATAAATTCTAGCTGGACAGAGCACCTGATCTTCAATTACACCTCAAGAAGACATTAACAGTAAAAATTAAAAAATGGGTGTTTCCAGACGGAGATATACTCTCTTTGAAGATGACAGTTCTTTAAATTTCCCAATTCCCTGTCCAGATGGGGTGCTTTGCTGTTGTGCAATTTCACACTGCCATCTGCTGGCCATCTGCTGCCAATTCATGATGAGAATAGACTCTTTTCAGGCTACCTTAAAAGTACTTAAAAGTAGATTATTATCACGGATGGGCAGCAAATGGCCAGAAGATGGAACTGTGACATTGCACAACTGGATACAATTTTATCTGGATGGGGAGCGGATAAGAAAAAAAGAACTCCAATTTTCAAAGAGACTATTGAGCCATTTTGGAAGGGCGGTATATAAATCAAATCAAATCAAATCAAATCAAAAAATAAATATTCCTCTATCTGTAAACACCCAGTGTTTGTTTTTGTGCAGCTCTGAAAATTTATCTTTCCTTAAAAAGTGAGAGAGAGAGAATATGACAAGCTGCTTAACGGAACATAGGAAGCTGCCATATCCTGAGTCAGACCCTTGGTCCATCTTGGTCAGTATTGTCTACCCAGATTGGCAGCTGCTTCTCCAAGATTGCAGGCAGGAGTTTCTCTCACAGCCCTATCTGAAGATGCCGCCAGGGAGGGAACTTATTTATTGTTAGATCTTTATACTGCCTTTCATGAAAATTATCATTAAACAATCATTTATACTGCCTTTCATTAAAACTTGGAACCTGCAGCATGCAAGCATGCATATGGAGCTGCCCCATCCCCTAAGGGGAACATCTAACCCCTGCTAACTTGGCAAAGAGGCACCTATTAATGTGGTGATTCTCTTTATTTAGCAGGGGGAGAGTAACTGGCCCTGTCCACCTCCAGTGACTGTTGCTGGTGTCTATCTTATGTTTCTTTTTAGATTGTGAGCCCTTTGGGGACAGGGATTCATCTTCTGCGTGCAAGCTTCACTCCCTGGCAGCATCTCCAGGGAGGGCTGGGAGAGATTCCTGCCTGCAACCTCGGAGAAGCCGCTGCCAGTCAGTGTAGACCAGGGAGTCTCAACGTTGGGTCCCCAGATGTTATTGGACTTCAACTCGCATAATCCCCAGCCAAAGGCCACTGTAGCTGGGAATTATGGGAGTTGAAGTCCAAGAACATCTGGGGACCCAACGTTGAGAATCCCTGGTGTAGACAATACTGAGCTAGATGGACCAAGGGTCTGACTCAGTATATGGCAGCTCCCAATGTTCCAGTGACTTGCCACAACAACAAGAACTATTTATATACCGCTTTTCAACAAGAGCTTCCAAAGTGGTTTACATAGAGAATGAATGAATGAATGAATGAATGAATGAATAAGGTGGATCCCTGTCCCCAAGGGGCTCACAAGTCAGAGCTCGGCCACTGTAACAAAAAGGGATGTTTAAAACAGGTTAGGCTTGGGCCCCCTCTTGTTTTGCACCCAGCCTCTTGCCTCACTCACCTTGCAATCCTGGACTTTTGCCAGACACTCCTGGCAAACTTTCTCATACTGGAGGCGGATTCTCATCATGCACTGCACGTTGTGGGTATCTTGAGGGAAGAAAAGGGGGTTGGAGACAGGAATAAAGAGGACATCTTCACAGCTTTCTACACAGGGCAGGAGTAACGGCAGCCCCTCTGGTCATCCCTGGACCCATGCAGAGATGGAAAAACTTGCAAGGGGTGGAAGGGGGAGGGTCAGAAAAAAAACACTTCCCCCCTCCCCAAGCCAGAGACAGAATGAATGGAAAATTTGGGGAGAGAGAGAAAATTGAAAGAACCTCTCATGAAATATTTCTCTCTCTCAGATGTTTTAAATATTATCACTTCCTGCCCGCTGCTCTTTCAAAATGCTCGCAAACCTCTATGTGACATCAAGATGTTTTTGATAAGAGAATAACAAATATCAGATAACAAGTATGAACCTGCAACAAAAGTTGCAATAGATCCCTGGTGTGCATAAACGTTTAGCCAGGTGTGCTAAACGTTTTGCCCACAGTTTCAGCGGAAAGGAAAGGACGACCGGTTTCCAGATATTGTGGGGGCCAGAAATGTGCCATATTTTAAAAATCACTTTCTTCGGTTCTTGTTGCCATATTTACCCAAATAGAAGACAACTCTGAATTTAAGAGGACCCTCTTTAAAAAATACAGGTTGTACCTGTATTTATTTATTTTATTTATTTTTTATTATAAATATTTCTATATCACCCAAAACTTGCGTCTCTGGAAATTTATTGAAAAGGAAGAGGAGACTGGATTTAAGATAACCCCCGCCTGCCCCCAATTTTTAAAATCAAAGAACCTGGGGGGAAACACTAGTCTTTGATTCAGGTAAATATGGTATGTGATGTCCCATATACACAAGCTCTATAGCTATAAATCGTCATAGCAACACGATTCATTACAAAGCCTGACTGCCTGTGAGTCTGGTGGCAAGGCAAAATGGATTCTTGGCCCCTGGGACAACCTCTGGAAAAACAAAGATAAAGAAGCGGCCACTCTTGTTCTAAATAACAACAAAGAACTTGGATGTTTTCCTCCCTTACCTATACGTTTGTTTAAAGCCACGACAGATTCATACCATTCGTTGATCTTGGCCTTTGTGTGTGACAGAGGCAATACATTGCTAGGAAGAAAAGAAAAAAGAACCATTTTCCATTTTATACGTCAAGCCCTGGAGGGTGATGTGATCACTCTTCACGCAATCTGCAATTACTGGATTACTGTAACGCCCTCTATGTGGGGCTGCCCTTGTGTGCAGACCGGAAACTACAGCTGGTTCAGAATGCGGCAGCCAGGGTGGTCTCTGCGTCATCTTGGAGAGACCATAACACTCCTATCTTAAAAGATCTACACTGGCTGCTGATAAGTTTTCGGGCAAAATACAAGGTGCTGTTTATAACCTACAAAGCCCTAAACGGCTTGGGCCCTGGGTATTTAAGAGACTGTCTTCTTCATTATGAACCCCACCACCCACTGAGATCATCTGGAGAGGTCCGTCTGCAATTGCCACCAGCTCGTCTGGTGGCTACTTGGGGACGAGCCTTCTCCGCAGCTGCCCCAGAGCTTTGGAACGTGCTCCCTGTTGAAATAAGAGCCTCCCCATCTCTGACAACTTTTTTAAAGTCTTAAAGATGCACCTATTCACCCAGGCTTTGGATTAAATATTGTTTTAACAGATTTAGCATCGTTTTAACATGTTTTTAAAATCTGGATTGTCGTAATGTTTTAACTTTTCTATGTCATTTATTTTTTTGTTGTCGTCATTTATCTTAACTAATGTTTTGGCTTTTTGTTTGTTTGTTGTGAACCTCCCGGAGACGTGGGTTTTGGGCAGTATAGAAGTGTGTTAAATAAATTAAATTAAATTAAATTAAATTAAATTAAATTAAATTAAATTAAATTAAATTAAATTAAATTAAATCATCATCCATCAGCAGCAACTTGGAATTCTGCCCACACTAACGACACAGGAAGCAGGCAATGGATAACCTCACAGGTCCCATGCCAGCGGCATCGGGCTGTCCTAGCTGCAGTCATTGCTCTGCAGAGGGGAAAACTGCCGGCCTGCTCTCTGTGGCACTGCAGCACCCCCACAGCAGGTGGCCAGAGGGTGGTATTGCAGCGGTCAGCTCAGCACAGTCAGGTGACACAAGCAACCAATGGGGTTCTACCTAAAACTATAAAGCCTTTGATACGCCTCAGCAGTTCCCACAACCTTTTGCTTGGATAAGGACAGGGCTGTGCTGCTCAGACAGCCCGCCCTTCGCTTGGCTGTCCCGCCACCTGCCTACTTCACCACCAGACTGGAAGCTCTCCTGTGTCTCCACTCCATCCTCGGTTCTTTTCCCTGTTCTTCCCATTCCCAGACGTGGGGGCAGAGAGCCAGTCTTGCAAGTAGCAAGCTTACCTCTGTCCCCTTCGTGGAGCAGGGCTTGCCTTGGTTTGCATTTGAATGGGTGACTACATGTGAGGGCCCTCTGCTGTGAGGTATTTCCCTTGGGGTAGCAGGATGGGGCTGCAGCTCAATGGGAGGGCATCTGATTTGCATGCAGCAGGTCCCAGGTTTGGCCCATGGTTCAGTCCCGGGCAGCTCCAAATGGAACTGAAAGACCCCTGGTCTGAAACCCTGATTTGGAGGGGAGGAACACCGCTCAGTGGTAAAACCAGGCAGTGTCTCTAGCTAGGGCTGGGAGGGACTCCTGCCTGAAACCCTGGAGAGCCGCTGCTGCCAGTCACTGTTGACAAGACTGAGCTAGGTGGAGCCAAGGGCCTGACTGGGTAGAAGGCGGTTCCCTATGTTCCTGTGACTTGTTCTGGCTGGCCGCACCCCTCTTGGGCTACCCAGTGCCATCCTCTTACAGGTGGATTGCTTGGCTTTGTGCCTCCTACCAGGTGCTGGTCTTGACCTTTAAAGCCCTACACGGTTTGGGGCCGGGGTACCTGTCAGACCGCATTCGCCCATATGAACCTCTCAGGGCCCTCTGCTCATCATCTCAGGCCCTGCTCATGGCCCTGCCACTAACAGAGATCCGGTTGGCGGGGACTAGATATGGGGCCTTTTCGGTTGTGGCCCCCCTGGCTTTGGAAGGCCCTCCCGGAAGAGCTTCGCCATGCTTCCTCCCTCAGTGTTTTTCAAAAACAATTTAAAACACACCTTTTTAAGTAGGCTTTTTAATGCGCCAATTTTTTTTTTGTTATATCTAGTAGGTTCTTTGGCTTTTTATAATTTTCAGTTTTTTAGCTTTTAAAACAACTTTTAGTTTGAACCTAATAACGATTGCTAATAACGATTGTGGTTTTTAACCTGACTTTTAACTTGTTTGTTTAGTTTGGTTAATTTTATTTTATTGTGTCTTGTATCTATTTTATTGTTGTGAGCCGCCCCGAGCAGAAGTGCACAGGAGGGGAAGGGTATAAATACTTTAAACAAATAAACTCAGGCAACCGCCTCATCGTTTGGGCATGAGCTTTCCTTGCAGCTTAACCACCTGTACTCCTGATGAACTTTTCTCTCCATATTGCATTCTTTGCAGGTGGTTGCGTGGGGTGGGGGTGGGATAGCTATTTATACAGATGTCCTGATGACTGGCGCAGTCGAGCTTTACGCAAACAACGACCAGCTGGAGGAGGAGGAAGTGCCCACCAGCCTGGGTCCCAGGGCCCAATCACAATCCCCTGAACCCTTCAGCTGGTCGCCCCTTAGAAGAGCCCCCTCCATCATCCCCAAATCCCCAGGAGCAGAGGTGGTGCTGCACCAGGGCAGAGCGTGTGCCTAGATTCTTGGGGCCTCCTTCCCAATGGGACTACTCAAGAGGAGGGAGGGGGCAATGTCTCCTCTGGAGTAGGGACCCAGGGAGGGTGGGCTCTCACTGGTGCCGACATAAGCTGTCAGCTAGCACCACCCGTCTGGTGCTCCCTTTCAGAGCTCTTGCCTGCAGACTGTCTTGCTGGACCTGGCTTCAGTCTGGCCACTGCTGGACCTTCTCCACCAACCACATCTTGGCCTGGTCAGTATGAGAAACGGCCTCTCGGTTTTCTCTCCACCTACCCGAGATAATTCAGAAGTTCTGCCCTCTTCTCACTGAGTGACCGTTGTTCTTTCAGCATGTTCTCCAGTTCTGTGTTCACGGCGCTCGGGTCCTGGATTCTTTCACTATCCATAAACTCTCTACGCAAGACAGAAGCAAACACCAGATTCAATACTGCGCTGCAGGAGATGTCATGTGAATTAAAAGCTAGAGGCTGGGGTGGGACCATAGTTCAGTGGGAGAGCATCTGCTATGCACGCAGAAGGTCCCAGGTTTAATCCTTGGCAACCTCTCCCGACAGGGCTGGGGGGTTTGAAACCTTGAAGAGCTGCTGCCAGTCAATATCAAACTCCAAACCCACCGGCTGTTTTAGACTACAACTCCCATCATCCTCAGTCACAGTAGCAAATGATCAGAGACCCAACAACAGGTAGGGCTGAGAGAAGACTCCAGCCTGAAACCTTAGAGAAGCTGCTGCCAGTCAGTGTAGACAATACTGAGGTGGATTCGCGGCCATACTGATATGTTTTATCTTCAAGAATTGTCGTCCAGTTGTAATGATTCAATTTCCTAACATGTGGTTAAATTCTGTTTTTTGCAGCTTGTAAAATCCGTAAAGGGATACTTGCTTTGATATAAGTACCCCGCCTTTCCAGTTTGTTATGTATGATGATTTTTTGATTGATTGATTAAGTGCCGTCGAGTCAGTGTCGACTCTTAGCGACCACATAGATATATTCTCTCCAGGATGATCTGTCTTCTACTTGGCCTTTAAGTATGACGATTACTGTATGTTTATTTAGCTGGCTGATGACCGTAATAAAGGAATCTGAATCTACTGAGGGAGATGGACCAATGGTCTGACTCAGTATAAGGCAACTTCCTATATAATCTGGGGGGCAGGATGCTAGCACAGTGGGAGAGCATCAAGGCGGGCATTCACTCCTTAGCAGCATCTCCAGGGTGGGCTGAGAAAGACTCTTGCCTTGGAGAGGCTATTGGAGAAGTAATTTTTTTCCCCCTGACCTGAAACTGCAAATTATATGATCTTTTTGCACAGCTCTCCAGATGTTTATTCTTTCTTCCAGTTGGTACCACTGAAAGACCTCCTGCTTCAGGTCTGCCTCCATCAGGTTCATAAACAGCCTGGCGATTGCTCTCCGGTTGGCCAGCAGGGCTTGGTTTATCATCTGTGATAGGAAGACGGAACCAATAATTAAGAGAGGTACACACAGCCCATTGTATTATGGGAGATAACATACCTGTTTTCTGCAGGTATTGGCAGAAGCTGTAGGTAGGCAACAGATAAAGCTCCAGAGAAGGGGAGAATTTGACATAATAGCCAACTTGAAAAAGCCAGAATTGTGTTAGCTTACAACTTGCCTTCCATGAACCTGCATTTTTCCTTGGTCTTTGAGGCCCAGCTGAAAATGAGGATAATGTAGTGCCAGGCACCAGCAAAGATACCCCATGGTGTCCATGTGGGTGCATCAAAGACGTGTTGTAAGCAGCAAGTTATTGGAGTTATTTCTGTGGTTTGTGAAAAGGACGCTTGTCATTACAGTGTTGGTAATCCAATACCTTCCTCAATATCACACTCAGTGTTGATTCTAATGAACACTGCAGGCAGTGCATTGTGTTATATGACAATTGTAGGATATTCTGCTTACAGTAGAGTCTTACAACGGTGTAGTAGAACCAGTGTGATGTAGTGGTTAGAGTGCTGGACTAAGACAGGGAAGACCCGAGTTCAAATTCCCATTCAAGTCATGAACTCAGTGGACGACCCTAGGCCAGCCACGTCTCTCTCGGCCTAACCTACCTCACAGGGTTATTGTGAGGATAAACACAACCACGTATACCACTCTGGGCTCCTTGGAGGAAGAGTGGGATGGAAATGTAAAATAAATAAATAAATAAATAAAGTATACGACAGTATGCGCAACAGTATCTTGAAAGGGACACACAGACCCCTGGGAAGACTTCTTTGGCCGAAGACATCTGTGAGGAAGGTGCAGAGGAAGTCGATTATTTGTTTGTTTGTTTGAGATTTATATGTCGCCCTACTCCCACAGGACTCAGGGCGGATTACAAGCAATAACATACACAGCAACACAATTCCATAAAAATATATCGTACATAACCTCATAAGCCACAATACTTCCCAGTGCTCTGTGTGTGCCTTTCAAGGTGGTACTCAGGCTTCACAGGGATCAAGCTTGACAGGATAAGGGCTTGTGGTCGCCAGCATGACTTGTCCCCTTAGCTAAGCAGGATCTGCCCTGGTTTGCATATGAATGGGAGACTACATATGAGCACTGTAAGATATTCCCCTCAGGGGATGGGGCCGCTCTGGGAAGAGCATCTAGGCTCCAAGTTCCCTCCCTGGCAGCATCGCCAAGACAGGGCAGAGAGAGACTCCTGCCGGCAACCTTGGAGAAGCCGCTGCCAGTCTGTGCAGACAATACTCGGCTAGATGGACCAAAGGTCTGATTCAGCTTCCTATGGAAGCATGAACTGTCCCCTTTGCTAAGCTGGGTCTGCCCTGGTTTGCATTTTAATGCCTAACCTACCTCACAGGGTTGTGGTGAGGAGAAACATAACTATGTACCCCGCTCTGGGCTCCTTAGAGGAAGAGGGGAATATAAATGTAAAAATAAATAAATAAATAGATGAGAGACCACATGTGTGAGCACTGGAGGATATTCCCCTTAAAGGATGGGGCCGCTCTGGGAAGAGCATCCAGGCTCCAAGTTCCCTCCCTGGCAGCATCTCCAAGAGAGGGCTGAGAGAGACTCCTGCCTGCAACCTTGGAGAAGCTGCTGCCAGTCTGTGAAGACAATACTGAGCTAGATAGACCAAGGGTCTGACTCAGGATATGGCAGCTTCCTATGTCCCTATGGCTCTCACACTGGAGGTTTTTACCCAAGTGACTCCCCGCTAGAAAAACAGTCAAGATCACTGACCTACCGAGTCCCCACAATGTAAAAACAAAGCCTCTCCTGCAACAAAGTCTGGGAAACAGGAGAGAGACACTCATGAGTGAGTTGGGGACTGTCAGATAAGCTGAGCTTTGCAAATAGGCAGAATGGAGGCTAAATTTTACTGAAATTACCTCAGTATTGCTTTCCCCCCGTTTTAATAAAATGGTGCAATTAAAGTGGCCCACTCCACTGAAGTCAATGGGGGGAAAAACCACCTCCTTGCCGACAGCAAGTGCAGTTTTTCCCGTCAGCATTCTGGCAGTGGGGGATGGGCAGCCAGGGCAGGGTCCCCTGAGGTAATTCTGAGGTAATTCTGAGGTAATTCTGAGGGAGCCACTCTCTGCCTGACAGTACAGAGAGGTGCGGGGAGCAGGGAGAAAGGGATGTAGCAATCCTGGGCAGACTTACTCAGAAGTAAGCCCTAGGGATGTGCACAAATTGTTTCGGGCGGCCGTGGCGGGGAGGGGAGCAGAGAACGGTAGCTTTAAGAATGAGGCACACAGGTCCTGACCTGCTCTGCCACTCTTTTGGTCTTGGCACTGCCCTTCCCAAAAGGCCGCATGCGGCTGTGTGGCAGAGTCGGCACAAACATGGCTGCCGCGTGTGTATGTGTGGCGGCCATGTGCGTGCTGCCGCTGCGACAACACTGCAACATGACGACGCACGCAGCCTTTTGGGAAGGACAAGGCCGCGACCAAAACAGCCTGCCTCATTCTTAAAGCTACCGCTCGCCCCTGCCGAAACACTTCAGACGCGGCCACTCGAATCATTCCGGCGCCTCGCTAAGGAGGCACCAAAACGATTCGGTCGCATCCCTAGTCAGCCCCGACACTGCTTCTCCCATACAGGGCTCTAACTCCCCACCTGGTTTCCCCCAATTGTCCACTCCATGGCTCCCCTCCCGCTCTTCCCTGAGAGTTCACCTTCCATAACTGAATCCAAGGGCTGGCTCCCTCGGCCAGAGTACTGGCAAAACGTGTCGGCATTCTGGCTTCACTCTCAAACCGGCCACACTCGGCCTAACTTTGCCAGGACTTGCTAGCCACAGGCTTGAATGGGGCAGGGAAACCCTCATAACTTTTGAAGCGCTGCTCCAAATGCCACCAAATCAACAGAGGACTGCCTTCCCAGACAAGCCTGAACAGTTTCATCAAAATTTAAAGAAATAGAAGATATCCCAGGACCAAAGGGTCAGCTTTCTTAACATGCACTGTGGCAGCTTTGATCAGATCTTGTTGAAAGGAGGCACGTTTGCAGAGCTCATCAAGAGGATCACACACTCCGGGTTTCAAGTTATTCGCTCAACAGTTGTAACCTTTTTTTAAGCAATAGAATTTTGAGGCTATAATGGCAGAACCTTTTTGTGTGTTTTGTAACTGTACTTAACTAAAGGGGCACCACCTATGCCCCTTTGGTGCTTATTTATATAATCATGTTTCTCCCCATAACTGCAAAAATGCTCTGAGGCGTGGTGGAGGGTTTGTGACATCACAGGCATCAGCCAACAGACACCCTCCACAGGCAGATCTTCCCCATCCACAATCTGAAGCCTGCACAACCAGTTTCTTTCAGAGCTTGCCCTGGAACGATACGGTATGCCTGTCTGCAAAGCACTGAAACTTCCTCCACTGCTCCAGCAGCGGCAAATCCGTCCACACACAAATATCTGCCTTAACCTTCCCTTGCCCAATATCTGTTCTTATTCCCTACAGTGTCCCACAGATCTCATCCCCCTTTTCCGGTCCACTCCATAAACCTGCTTCCATACCAAGCCCAGATGTTGTCACCAGAACTAGGTATCTAAATCAACTCAACCGCAGGCATTTGTCCAAACCCCTCCACAAAAGCCTCTAAATGCAAAGCTTGTGGTTTCCACTTGCAGAATTCTAGTCTCCTTTAACAAGAGGAGAGAGATTACCATGGCTTCATTGTGTATCAGCCTGTGAACATCCGGGGACAGGAAGTAGGCAATGTCCTCTAGAATCTTGGTACATCTTTTCAGCAAGGCTTTGATCTGGAAATCAAAAAGTAGAGAAAGCTGAAGCAGGAGAAATAGAACAACCCCCTCTCTGTTGATGTAGCAGTTACCTGGCTGCTTTCCCTCTGGTTGGTGGTGGGTGTGTGCAGTGTA
This sequence comes from Hemicordylus capensis, assembly GCF_027244095.1. Taxonomy (NCBI): domain Eukaryota; kingdom Metazoa; phylum Chordata; class Lepidosauria; order Squamata; family Cordylidae; genus Hemicordylus; species Hemicordylus capensis. The sequence goes on along the minus strand of NC_069673.1, from coordinate 2,897,943 downwards.
CACAGGCAAATGCATGCACATCAGCTGCAAACAACCCTTCTGATATTAGCACTAGCGGCCTTGGTATGTTATTTCCCAAGATGAAATTATCCAAAAACATCACATGCACAGGAATCATTTGAAATAAAAATGCATTATTAGTGTCTTATCGCTATCTTCTTATACTTAGCAATGGGAAATGACAGGTGTCTTAGCTTCAGCCATAGTTCTTCAAGTAGTCTTCTGTGCATTCACACTTGGGGAGTGGGGTATGTGCCCAGAGGCCCTCTTACCCCTGGTCTCTGGGGCCAAAGTATTGTAGTCCAAAAACAGCTGGGGGGAATCAATCGATCTATCTATCTGCAGTGCTCATATTACACCTATCTTGAAAGTACGACACTGGCTGCCAGTCTGTTTCTGGGTCAATTCAAGGTGCTAGTTATTACCTTTCAATGGTTTGGGCCCCAGATATCTTTGGGACCACCTGCTCCCAGCTGAATCAATTATTTAATTTCGCTGATGTTTCTCTTCAGTCATCTTCTTTTCTAAACTAAAAAGCCCCAGGTGTTGTAGCCTTGCCTCGTAAGGAAGGTGCTCCAGGCCCCTGATCATCTTGGCTGCCCTCTTCTGCACCTTCTCCAGTTCTACAATGTCCTTTTTGAGATGTGGTGACCAGAATTGTACACAGTACTCCAGGTGTGACAGCACCATAGTTTTGTCTAAGGGCATTATAATATTAGCAGTTTTATTTTCAATCCCCTTCCTAATGATTCCAAGCATGGAATTGGCCTTTGTCACAGCTGCTGCTGCTACGCACTGAATCGACACTGTCCACCATGAACCCAAGATCCCTCTCCTGGTCAGTCACCAACAGCTAAGACCCCATCAGCGTATATGTGAAGTTGGGGTTTTTTTGCCTTAATGTGCATCGCTTTACACTTGCTAACATTGAACCGCATTTGCCATTTTATTGCCCACTCCCCCAGTTTGGAGAGATCCCTTTGGAGCTCCTCACAACCTGTTGTGGATTTCACTACCCTAAATAGTTCATTGTCTTCTGCAGATTTAGCCACCTTGCTTCTTACCCCAACTTCTAGATCATTTATGAATAAATTTAAAAGCACTGGTCCCAGTACAGATTCCTGGGGGATCCCACTTTTTACTTCCCTCCATTTAGAGAACTGACTGTGTATACCTATCCTCTGTTTCCTGTCCTTTAACCAGTTACCAGTCCACAACTGAACCTGTCCCCATATCCCATGAATGCTAAGTTTTCTCAAGAGCCTTGATGAGGAACTTTGCTGAAAGCTTTTTGGAAGTCCAAGTATAAAGATAAAGAGTACCTAGCTCAAAACATGTGGGGATTCTGTAATAAAAGCATATTTTTCTGCATTACTGAAGCAATTGCATGGAAGAAGGGAGCTGGCACTCCAAAAAGGTACAAAAAAAGAGGTAATTGTTACAAATGCACTCTCTCTAAGCCCAGTGTGTTTCAGAACATTGTTTTCTTGAGGGGCACAAAAAGAGATGCTTGTGAGAAAAGGCATAAGATCGACCAGGGCAACTATAGTTCATATCCTGTCTCATCCCAGAGACCAGAGCCTACAACGTCTGGTCATGTAGCAAGGCAGGGTTAGTCAGGATTCAGCACCATGGACAGATCCCATGGGACATGCTGATCTAACAAGAGAGGTAGACTGAGCTCTTAAATAGGTTCAGGCTTAGGTCCAGGGTACATAAGAGAGCACCTTCTCTGTCGTGAACTTTGTCGCCAATTAAGATTATTATTATTATTATTATTATTATTATTATTATTATTATTATTATTATTACATTTATATCCCACTCTTCCTCCAAGGAGCCCAGAGAGGTGTACTACATACTTGAGTTTCTCCTCACAACAACCATGTGAAGTAGGTGAGGCTGAGAGAGAAGCGACTGGCCCAGAGTCACCCAGCTAGTCTCATGGCTGAATGGGGATTTGAACTCGGGTCTCCCCGGTCCGAGTCCAGCACTCTAACCACTACGCCACGCTGGCTCTGGTGTAGATCATCTGGAGAGGTCTGGTTACGGTTGCCGCCAACTCAAATCTGTGCCTTCTCTGTGGCTGCCCCAGGACTTTGGAATGCGCTCCCTGCTGAAATAAAAGCATCTCCTTCTCTATTCATTTTTAGGAGGACCATGAAGACGTCAGGATCTTTCCCAGCCCTCCCTGGAGATGCTGCCAGGGAGTGAATCTGGGACCTTCTGCACGCAGATATGCAGAAGCTCTTCCACTGAGCTTGCTGCCATGCTCTCCCCTCAGCAGTGCTAGAGGGCGGTTACAGAAGGATCCCATTTGCAGAGCGACTGTGCCCCTGTGGCTCAGGACGGACTGAAACTACTGAGCATGTCCTCCTATACTGCTCATTCTATAGAGACATTCATGCCTCTCTCATCCTCCCATTGTTAAGCAAATTCCCAGGACGTCTGAGACAATTCTACAGCTCCTTGTTACTCTCCGACACGAAGCCTGCCATTACGTGTAGCATTGCCAGGTACTGTGCGGCTGTGATCAATCGGCATCCGTCGGAGGATGATAGGCTGTGAGCCCCTTCAGCCTTAATCTGATTCTTGATGACTCTGGACTGACCTGGCACTTGCCCATGCCTCCCTTCCCCTTGTTTTTTAATTGCATTTTATTGCTTTTCTATTGTTTTTTATCATGCTAATCTGGATTTTTTTACCATTTTATACTCCCCTTTTTATCTGTTCTGTGCATTTTTATAATAGAAATAGTATTATTTTATCTCTTTTATTTTTAGTAGTTTTAGTTTTTTAGTATTAACGTGCACATATGTAATCATTTTTATCTCATCCTTAATTTTAGCCTTTCATGATATGTTTCATCATCATTATCATCATCATATAACATGATGTATTCACTTGTATTCACTTTTAGTATTAATATGTACTCATATAATTTTATGCTGGTCTCTGACCGTAATAAAGGTTGATTGATGGACTTCCACTGAGCTACGTTGGCCCCATCCCCTACATGGAATATCTTGCAGTGCACACACGTAGCCTCCCATGCAAACGCAAACCAAAGTGAAACCTGCTTAGCAAAGGCAGACCATCCATGCTCGCTACCGCAAGTCCAACTCTTCAGGGCCGCCAGCTAAGGTCTTTCCCAGGCCTGTTAGCTGAGACTCCTAACTGTTGGGGACTGAAGCTGGGACCTCATGAATGCTCGGCCCACAGCCTCTCTTTGGTTGTTATTTTCCAAGTTAATGCTTTGGATGTTTACTTTGCCCCGTCCTGGGTCTCAGGAAGAGAATAGTTTTCCTGACAATACACTCATCAGCACTATTTCACGGAGCTGGGCACCGCTGCCTTCCGCAGCCCCTCGCTAAGCTCCGACGTTGAAGCAAGCGCTCAGATAACATCTTTTGGCTCACCCGTTCGGTTCGATCCACTTCTGCCTTGCGCAAGGCTTCGTCCAGCTCTCTGATCCACTGCCTTCTTAGCAAGGACTGCTGGCAGATAAGGTTCCACATCTCGTCAAAGTCCTGCAAAGAGAGACATAGCATGAATTCTAGCAGGGAACACTCCATCACGTTTAAAAGATCTTGAGGAAAACGGAAGTTGACCCCATGCCACATACTGGCTTTTAGAGGGGGGCATGAATAAGGCGCACCCATTTCTATGGCTGCTGATCCTGTCTTCAGGCCCACCAGCCCTCTCCAACTGGGCTGGTGAGCCACCGTCCCTCTGCCTTCCATCACCACTGCCCCACACCTTATTCTGCTACTCAGAGCATCTGTTGGTCCCACGGCTATGTTTCCTTAGGATAAGGAGAGAGCAGGATAAGGAGGGGTAGTCTTGTGGTAGCCAGCATGAATGGTCCCCTTTGCTAAGCAGGGTCCACCCTCATTTGCATTTGAATGGGAGATGACATGTGTGAGCACTGGAAGAGATTCCCCCTGCCAGGGCAGTAGTTCCCAAACAGGGTTCCTCCAGATGTCGCTGAACTACAACTCCCAGCATCCCCAGCCACAATAAATTGCAACTAGACAATAAGGAGGATTTTCCTGACTGTAAGAGCTCTTGGACAATGGAACTGCCAGCCTCATGCAGTGGTGGGCTTTCTTTCACCAGAGGTTTTCCAAGCGGGGGTTCGACTTGGACTAGAAGACCTCCAAGGTCCCTTCCACCTCTAAAATTCTATCCTATTCTGTTATAAAATTTCTATTCTACTTTGGCCACTTGGTTTGAGCTCAAGTGAGATCCGAACCCAGAGCATGAGCTAAGCACCTAACACAAGCCATCTGGTTTAGGCTGGTTGCAGGTACGTGTCAGCAGAGCTAAACGGAGAGCAATGCATCGCCTTACTTGTGTGGTGTAGGTAATTAGATCGGAGTCCTTTTCAGCTCTCAAGAAAATGCGCTCGATGGTTTTATCAGATTCTGCCAGCTTGCTCAGAAAGGATATCCCAGGCTCCAGAATACATTGCTCCATCTCCTGAAATGGAGGGGGGAATAATCTGGTGGATGAGACAGGACAACCTTGGTTTGTGCATAATAGCAGATAAAGTGGTCAGTACTGAAAAGGACTGTCTCACCTTCCCAGCATGTGCTAACTCCTGCCGTAGGGCTGCTACTGCTTCATCATGACGGCCCTTCCTGCTCTCTGAGATACGTTCAATGATATTCCTGTTTCTCTTCTCATGAACTAGGAAGAAAGGAAAAAAGTGGGGGGGCAGAGAAGAGAAAAAGAGAAAGGAAGGAAGAAATAGAAGGAAGAGAGAAAGAAAGTGAGCAAGAGAGAAAGAAAGAAAGAGAGAGAGAGAGATTGCGAGAAAGATAGAAAAAAATAAAGGGGAAAGAGAGAATGCAAGGATGAAAGGTAAGTCAGACTGGATGTGCAGCTGCAGATATACACTAGGCTGCTCTAAGGAGAATGCCATATAGGAGGTGAGCCTTGTTTCAACCATCATCTTTGGATACGCAGAATGACCTTTCTTCAAGGCTTTTGACAACTTCCTAGCTAGTACTACTGAGCATGCCACATCTGCTGGGCAGGACTGAAAGAAAGTTTGGAAGTCCTGAATGGACAGCCCACAACACCCCTCTGAAGTAGGTTAGGCTGAGAGAGAGGTGGCCGGCTACAAGTCACCTTGTGAGTTTCATGCCTGAATGGGGCTTTGAACTCCAGTCTCCCCATTCCTAGTCCAACACTCTAACTGCTACACCACTCTGGCCTTAAATATTTTTTTCTAGAAGAGCAAGGAGTACATTTAAAATGCTGCTGTACAATAAATAATAGAAACACAGAAAGTATTGGCTTCCCTCAGCGGTATTTAATTTATTTATTTGATTTATATACCGCCTTTCCAAAAATGGCTTAGGTTAGTATGGCTTTCCATTTTGAACAACCTTGCAATCCAAGACGGATTGGGGCAATTAAGCCCTGCTGTCTATTCGGAAACTTCCTGGGACAGCGGTTTGCAAACCTTCTGTCTTCCAGGAACCCCTTCCACCCTGGCCCTTCTGCTGAGGAAACCCGGCATGCCTACCACAGGATCCCTTCTGTGTTGAGAAAGATCCTAGGAAGTACAAGCTCACTGCATACAAGGTGCTGGCCAGGCTTCACCTCTGAACAGAGACCCAAGAATCCCCTATTATTATTATTATTATTATTTTTACATTTATATCCCGCTCTTCCTCCAAGGAGCCCAGAGCGGTGTACTACATACTTGAGTTTCTCTTTCACAACAACCCTGTGAAGTAGGTTAGGCTGAGAGTGAAGTGACTGGCCCAGAGTCACCCAGCTAGTTTTATGACTGAATGGGGATTTGAACTCGGGTCTCCCCGATCCTAGTCCGGTACTCTAACCACTACACCACGCTGGCTCCCTATGGCTCTGCATTGCAGGGGAATGAGGATGAGAGTGCAGGTAATTACTGAGAAGCTACTGAGGAACCCAAGGGGTCCCCAAGGACTGGGCCAAGAGGCACCTTTTTAACATGACAATTCTCTTGTATTGATCAGGGGGAGAGTAACTGGCCCTCTCCACCCCCAGCACAGCATCCCTCCAGTGGCTGTTGCTGGTGGCTATCTAATGTTTCTTTTTAGCTTGTGAGCCATTTGGGGACAGGGGGTCATCTTATTTATTATTTCTCTATGTAAACCACTTTGGAAACTTTTGTTGAAAAGCAGTACATAAATATTTGTTGTTGTTGTTGTTGATAATCATCTGAGACTACAACATCTTAAATTATTTTCTTTGGAGCAAAGATTTATTAATTTATCATACTTATATAGCTCTCAAAACTCATGTCTCTGGGTGGTTGACAATAAAACAACACAGATTGAAACAAAAATTAAAACATTACTTAAATTAATTAAATTAAAACAAGGACGGATCCTCTAAGTCTAATTATATTGTAAATGGCTTTGGGTGCCTTTGTCAAAGCAGAAAAGCGGTATAAAAATGTAGTAATTAATTAACTGATTGATTAAATAAAAGGCTGGATGAATAAGTGCGTCTTAACGACCCTTTTAAAAGCTGTCAGAGATGGGGAGGCTCTTCTTTCGGCAGGGAGCGGGTTCCAAAGGTGACAGTGAGAGTTTGATTGATTGATACTATGCTTTTAATTCTCACATTATTATATTGGTCGGTCCTCTCTGGCCTTTAGCCTTGTTTCTGAAGAAGTCACGAGGGCAGTTCACATGACTGATATGTGAATTGACGTGTGACGCCTCCGACCCATGTGCTTGTAAAAAGCAAGATCAGAGGCGGGGAACTGGGTCATCAGCCAAGCCCCATCTGAGTAGAATGGTCTTCCTGCCTACCTCATTCAAAAGCTGGGGCTAGAATCTGGGTAGGGCACATTCATGCTACCCATCTGGGGCTTGACCGGCAATTGTTTTTCTGGTTTCTTAAATCTAACACACAGTAAAAAGTGCCCGGCTCCCAAATTAGGGTGGAGGCTTGACAGGAGAAGTTACTTACCTTGTGGTAAGTAAAGTGTGCTGTCGGGTCAGTGTTGACTCCTGGTGACCACAGAGCCCTGTGGTGGTCTCTGGTAGCATACAGGAGGAGTTGACCATTGCCTCCTCCCACGCAGTATGAGATTATGCCTTTCAGCATCTTCCTATATCGCTGCTGTTCCCCATAGTCTGGGAAACATGCCGGCGGGGATTCGAGCCGGCAACCTTTGGCCTGCTAGTCAAGTCATTTCCCCACTGCACCATTAGGTGGCTGCTAGCCTTGTGAATTGCCCCCGTTGCTAAGCAGGGTCCACCCTGGTTTGCATTTGGATGGGAGACTACAGGTGTGAGCACTGGAAGATATTGAAGGGATGGAGCTGCTCTGGGAATATGCTTGCAGGCAGAAGGTCCCAAGTTCCCTCCCTAGCATCTCCGGATAGGGATGAGAAAGACTCCTGCCTGCAACCTTGGAGTCTATATAGACAGTCTGACTCGGTATAAGAAAATTTCCTATGTTCCTGAGGTTAATCATGTGAACTGCCCGACTATAGGTGATGATGACGATGACTAAAATATGTGTCTACTGCTTTTCAACCAAAAAGAAAAGAAAAGAAAAAGCCCTCAAAGTGGTCTATGCAACAAAAGGTATGAGAAAGCATCCCCTGTGCCAAAAGGGCTCACAGGCCAACTTTTGACTCACACACACACACACACACACACACACACACACACACACACATGCGGCAACATCAGCAACAGATACTGGAGAGACACTATGAGATTACTAAATATAAGAGAGCCCTTACCCTGAAAGGTGCCTTTTTGCCCAGTTAGCAGGGGTGATTCCCAAACCGTGTCCCACAAGAGGACTGGAGATGGTTCCCTGTCCCAAAGGGGCTCACAGCATAAGAAAAAACACCAGAGAGACATCAGCCACAGCCACTAAAGAGAGCCCCCAGTCCGAAACCTGCCTCTTGGCCCAGTTAGCAGGGGCAACGTATAGGTATGAGGCATGGACAGTGAGGTGTGGCCAGCACAGGAGAACGATGGCTTCTCTGGATCTGGACACTGAGGTCATTCACACCGTCAAAAACTATGTTCTACCCAGGTTTGGGAGCTGAGTGTACTCCCAGTTTTTGGTTGTGTGGAAGCAAGGGAGAAGGGAAAGCTGGGTAGCTTTTCCTCCTCCCTTGCTTCCTCACAACCAAAAATTGGGAGCACACACAGCTCCCAAACCCAGGTAGAACATAGTTTTTGATTGTGTAAATGACCTCCAAGTCTATCTAGTCTATCTATCTAGACACAGATTGTAAGGCCCAGAAATAAATGAATAAATAAATAGTTACTGATGACTTCAGCAAGGCCTCTGACTTCCCGGGCAGCAATCACGGTGTTGCTTTCTTTAGCTTTTTCAAGTGCCAGAGCTGTAGACTCCCTGAAACAGAAACAGAAGAGAAAACCTTGAGTTTCAGCAGACCTGTTTCAGAAAGAGCATAAGAACTACCTTGCTGGATCATAAAAAATTTCTGTTTAATCTAGCATTTCGTTTCCAGGACTAGCCAGCCAGACGCCCCTGGGAAGCTCACACGCAAGGGAGGAAAGAAACAGCCCTCCCTTGTTGATTATCTTCAACGCCTGGTACCCGCACATACTGCCTTGGACCCAGGAAGTGGTCTGGGAGCAATTAGCGACACAGCAAGTGCCTTCTCTGAGTCAGACGATTGGTCCATCTAGCCCAGTACTGTCTGATGGCCACTCTCCAAGGTTTGAGGCAGGAGTCTTTCCCAGACCTGGGACGGTTTGCCTACAAAGCAGATGTTCTACCACTGAGCCCAGCTTGGCACTGTGGGATTGTGGAAGTGAAATGGGGGATGAATCTATGCAGCCTCTTGGATGGGAGACGACTGGGATATAACAAGGGTTTTTTTTTAAAGATATACTGCTTCTGAACATGGAGGTTCCATTGAGCCATCACATCTAATTGCCATCAAGAGAAATACCCTCCATTAATTTGTCTGGCTCTGTTTTAAAGCCACCTAAGCTAATGACTTTCATGATACCTTGTGGCAGTAAATTCCAGAATGCCTATGTACTGTGGTGCTCTTGTCATGTGGTGCTCTTGTCATGTTTTGTGGATCTACCATTAGGCAGCCGTGTGCCAGTGGTGGCAAAGAGCAAGCGTTCAGGCTAATGACATCACCATCAGGCAACACATGCCAGGCGGTGGTATCATTAGCCCACATGCCGGGCGGCTCTTTGCCACTGGCAGCGATGGAGAGAGAGGCAGGCAGGAGGGCAAGCAGACAGGAATACGGTACCTTCCCCTACCATCAAAGTCAACCGCTGTACAGGAGAACCCTGTTATTTGTGGGGTTTCCGTTCTGTGGTGTGTGTGTTGGGGGGGTACGGACAGCGAATCAGCAAATAACGGGCCATTAGAGCTATGGGAATCAGGGGGGTTGGTTTCCGCACTGTCAAAATCGACCAAAAATCGCACTTTCTGCCTCCGTTTCCCCCCCCCCATCACCTCCCAAAGTGCCATGCTGCAGAGTAGTCCAGGGCATCCAGGGGTCCAAAAATCGGCCCAAATCGTGGGTTTTGCCCCATTTTTTCAACCATAAAATGGCTCCCAAACACAAAATGGCGGCAGGAAATGAACTCCAAGGTCATTTCTGGCTATCCCCTACTTGTGGATATGTTAACCCTTCCCCCCGTCTGTCGTCCCCCTCCTCGCATATACCGAGGTCAGGTGCTAATTACCCGACTGCAGATAGGCGAAACCGCGAGTGCTGGACCCGCGATTAACAAGGTCCTCCTGTAATACTTTTGTTCCTTACTTGTAGAGCACGGGGTTTTCAGTGAAGTCGTCGTTGGGCATGCTCTCAACCCACATGGTCTGGCGATGCGATAAGAACCCATTTCCTGTGCAGGTCTCCAGGTCGCGAACCAAGGGGATGCGCCCTGCGTTTGGTGGAACTTTCTGCTGGGCTATCTTGCTCCTCGTCTCCCCAAGAGTCCGCACGAGGTTTACCTTGCCAAATTCAAAAAAAAAGGAGCGGGTCAGAAATGGCCTCAGATGCTGAAGGTGGAAGAAAATGCGCTGGGGCTTGCTTGCTAAAAATACAGGCATGCTTCAGCCAAAGCTAAGCACTTCTGGGATCCAACGGCTGTTGCTTTTGTAAATTGTCTTCTGTTGATATCGAGATGGCAGCCTCTCATCGGCTGACCTCCTGAGTAAATTTCTCAGGGAAACTCCTCCTGAAATGAAGCAGTCCTTTACAGTCATTCTTGAGGAGTACTACTGAGAAGGTCTGCCCTTCTCTGTCAAGTGAACATAAGAAGAGCCCTGCTGGATCAGGCCCAAGGAAGCCCATCTAGTCCAGCATCCTGTTTCACACAGTGGCCTACCAGATGCTTCTGAGAAGCCCACAGGCAAGAGCGGAGGGCAGGCCCTCTCTCCTGCTGTGGCTCCCCTGCAGTTGGTATTTGGAGGCATCCTGCCGTGGAGGCTGGAGGTGGCCTCAGAATTCCAAACTAGTGGCAAGACAGAGGGGACCCTTTTTAAAGCATGGCAGTCGAGCTAAGGTATCAACTGTTTCTGTAGCTATGTTTTCTTTGTTTGTAAACAGCTGTATTGCACACTCTCACATGCAATCGTGGTTCTCAGCCTTGAGCCACTTGAGGTTAGTGTTGGACTAGAAGCGGGGAGGCTTCATTTCTCCCACTCAGGAAGCCAATGTTAAAGAGGCAGAGGAGCACTTGACATCAAAAGATGTGGCAACCCTAGGGCACATATGTTGATTCTAAAACTATGCAAGAACCACGGCTTCTGCCATTTCTGTACCTCATCATCAAAGATCTGTCTGTAGACTTTCCCACTGGGGACGATACGTGATACACCCACCAGAGTCATGTTGCAGAGGATTGCTGGGCTCTGGATTGGTTTGCAACAGAATTTCCCCTGGATGAACTGAGAACGCCTTTTTGAAACCTAACACAAATATTGAGAAATAATTGCATGCTTGGATGAAAGCAAATAAAATTCCGAAAAAGTATAAGTATTATTATGCATTACGTATCATTTACATTTCTGTATCACCTTTTATCCTAAGACCTGTAAACAGTAAGCAAAAAACAAGATTTCAACCTTAAAAACTTAAATAATACTTATATTTTTTAATAAGTTATCTTTTTAACGAAAAAAGGGTTTTTTTCGTTAAAAAAACGAGGGGTTATCTTTTTAACGAAAGGCGGTATATAAATGCAAAAATAAATAAATAAATAAATAAATAAATAAATAAAATAATAAGATTTCAATAAAAGCATCCTTAAAATAAAGCAGACGCCGCTACAGTCACTAAAAGGAGGGCAGGGCCAAAACTCCTCGGCCAGGTCTGCCTTTTTAAGTACATCATACATCAAGCTGAGGGATAGAAAGGGGGCCAGGTAGAGAGAGTGAAATGGTAATAAACAGAGGCATGCCATTCAAGGGTTAATTTTAAGGAGAGATGAGATTATAATAGCTAGGAACATTGGAAGCTGCCTTATACCAAGTCAGACCTTTGGTCCATCTAGCTCAGGATTGTCTACAGCGACTGGCAGAGGATCGCCACAGTTTCAAGCAAGAGTCTCTCCCTCCCAGCCCAACCTGGAGATGCTGCCAGGGACTGAACCTGGGACATGCAAACAGATACTCACTGAGCTATGATCCCGTCCCCAAAGGTGGAATATATGGATCTCCCATACAGCATGAATCCATGTTCCCTTACATAGGAAGCTGTTGTCTACTGACCAAGTTGACTCTTGGTCCAACTAGCTCAGGACTATCACCGACTGGCAACAGCTCTCCAAGGTTTCAGGCCAGAGTCTCTCCCAGCCCTACCTGGAGATGCTGCCAGGGATGGAACCTAGGACCTTCTGCATGCAAAGCAGACGCTCTCCCACTGAGCGGAGATGGGGTGGGGGTTAAATCTTTAAAATATAAGGAGTTCAAAGACAGGGGGAAGCTTGAGGAGCAACTCCTCACTTATTTTTTGCGGAGAGGAAAGACAATATAGTGAGGGGAGAAGATAGTTTGACAGAGTTCAGTATAGTGAGGAGAGGAACTCCTCAAATGCTTAGAGGTGGGGATCTGCACCCTTGAAATATAAAACAGAGGGGGCTAATGAATTGCTTTGGGTTAGTAACTTGGTGGGCATGCCATGTGACTTCATGCACATTTATTGTAGTTTGTTTATACTACAAACTTGTTTATACCTCAAATTTTCTACAAACTTATTTATTGTAGTTTGTTTATACTACAAACTTGTTTATACTACAAATTTTCTGCCCCAAGGAGCAGAGTTTGACTACAAATATGACTGTGACAGATATTTAGAGTGGAGGAGAGCTGGTCTTGTGGCAGCAAGCATGACTTGTCCCCTTAGCTAAGCAGGGTCCACTCTGGTTGCATATGAATGAGAGACTTGATGTGTGAGCACCGCAAGAGATTCCCATTTAGAGGATGGGGCTTGTCTGGGAAGAGCATCTGACTGAGCTTCCAAGTTTTCCCTCCCTGGCGTCGCCAAGAGAGAGGTTCCTGCCTGCAGCCTTGGAGAAGCCGCTGCCAGTCCGTGTAGACAATACTGAGCTAGACGAACCAAGGGTCTGACTCAGTATATGGCAGTGGCCTTTGTTCCTATGACCCCTTTTCAACCAAAGTTCCCAAAGCGGTTTGCAAAGAAAGAAAGAAAGAAAGAAAGAGAGGATAAGGCACATGCAACAGCAGCCGCCACTGGAGGGATGCTGTGCTGGGGAAGCGCAGGGGTTCTCATCTTGGGGGTGGTTGGACTTCAACTCCCATTATCCTCCCTAGCCAAAGGCCGCTGGGGTTATGGGAGTTGAAGTCCTACTCCGCTGGGAGACCCAAAGCTGGGCATCCCTGGACTAGACCGTCTCTAAACGCCCCTCCCCAAACCCAAGAGCCCACCACGACTGCATGAGGAGGCGGGCTGGGCTGGGCTGGGCTGACTCCCTGAGCATTGCAGCTGCCAGGAGGCGGCCATGGCCACACGTGCTGCTGCTGCTGCCCTCTCCAAGCACCCAGCCCCAGAGTCAGAGCAGGGCACCTGGGGGGCAGGAATGGTTGCAATGCAGCCGGCCCTGGGAGCCCCTCCCGCCCCGCTCCCCGGCCGCCCACGGGCTGTCTCCCTTCTTCTCCCGCCCGCAGCCAGCCCTACCTGAGCACGGCCAGGCCAGCCCAGCCTGCGCCAAGAGCGGGCTCCGCCTAGGTAGGCCGGGCCCAGCGTTTCTCGGTCTCCATGGCAACCGCCGGGCCCAGGGCGGCCTCGGGCTGTTCTCTCGCGAGATCAGGAGAGAGACCGCCACCTGTCGTGTCTTCCCGAGCGGGATGCTGTTGCCATGGAGACGCAGCAAGCAGCTGCTGGGCCGGCTGCTTTTCTCCCCGATGCCCTGCGCTGCCCACGCTCCTTAGAGCAAGGTCCCAATTAGAGGGCTCATGTTTCCCCACCACCACCCCTCTCTCCTCCAAAAGGGACCTGCCATTAAATACGCTCTGTACAAGTGGCAAAAAGCACCTTTCCATATTGACCAGGGAAGAGAGCTGGCCTTGTGGTCGCAAGCATGCATTTTCCCCTTTGCTAAGCAGGGTCTGACCTGGTTTGCATGTGAATGGGAGACTCCATGAGTGAGCCACTGGAAGAGATTCCCCTCAGGGGGTGGAGCCGCTCTGGGAAGAGCATCTGTATGCTTGCATATGCAGAAGGCTCCAAGTCCTCTCCTTGGAAGCATCTCCAGAGAGGGCTGAGAGAGACTCCTGCCTGCAGTCTTGGAGAAGCCGCTGCCAGTCTGGGTAGACAATCCTGAGCTAGATGGACCAAGGGTCTGACTCAGTAGAAGGCAGCTTTCTATGTTCCTTATGCATGCAAAGCAGAGATTCAGCTACAACCCCATCCTGTTCGATGCAGTTTTCTGCCATCTGGAAGGACCTACCATCATCACCACCACCACCACATTTGAGGCCGTCCTCTTTTTTAAAATTTTCACTTATTTGTGCTTAGTTTTTTAATTTAAGGATTGCGAACTCCGTGGGGACAGGACTATTAAAAGGATGCAAAGGATGCCATGATAATTACAACCAGATCTATAGTGTGATCGGGCATTCTTGGGTCTAATAGAATGCTTACTCGCCCCACGGATCTGGTTGTAATTATTCTAGAATAGCCGCAACTCAGAGACAAACAGCCAGCAAGCATGACTTTCCCCCCGAGCTAAGCAGGGTCCACCCTGGTTGCATATGAATGGGAGACTAGAAGTGTGAGCACTGCAAGATATTCCCCTCAGGAACGGAGCCGCTCTGGGAAGAGCATCTGAGGTTCCCAGTTCCCTCCCTGGCAGCATCTCCAAGACAGGGCTGAGATTCCTGCCTGCCACCTTGGAGAAGCCGCTGCCAGTCTGGGTAGGCAATACTGAGCTAGATGGACCAAGGTTTCCTATGTTCCTAAAAGGGGATATAATGGCTGTCTTCAACTATATTAAGGACTGTCACCTAAAAGGAGGAGTGGACTTGTTCTCTGTTGCTTCTGAGGGCAGGGTTGAAATTACAGGGCAGAATACTTAGGTTAGACATCAGGAAGAGTATCTTAACTGCAAGAGCTGTGGAACAGCCTGCCTCATGCAGTTATGGACTCTCCTTTGCTGGAGGTTTTCAAACAGAGAGGCTGGATGCCCATCTGTCAAGGATGCTGATTCCTGCACAGGGATTGGGCTAGGTACTTACCTTCCAGCTGTAAAACCCGATGACTCCTGTACTTTTACACAGTTACTTTTTTCCTCATTACATCTACAGTGTTCCTCATTACCACATCTCCACAGAGGGAAAAATTGCTCCAGTTGAATTTCCTACCTGCTCTGCAGCAGATACAGCACTAGTGATTCTATTAGACCATATTAAGTAGCATGAATAAGTCCCTTTATACCTAGCATGGAGACTTAAAAAATGCCATCATAATATTCAGCTATAGTCTTTCTTTTGCATTTTCTCCTTACAGGAGAAAAGGAAGGAGAGAGAGAGAGAGAGAGAGAGAGAAGTTTTGGGCAGTATAGAAATATTTTAAATAAATAAATAAATAAGTTACTGTAATAAAATTGCACGGGCACACACACACAAACAGAGAGAAAAGAATGGCACAATTTTGATAATTTAAAATTTTTAAATGTGTAACAATTACATGGGTTGCAGCAGAAAGGAAAGGAGAACCCACCTCTAGCAGGAGGGAGCTGGGATTCCTACTAGCCATGAGTACAGCCCGGGCAATAATGGTATCTGAAGGCAATGAGAAAATAGCAGCCACCACAAAGATTGGGATAGTCTCCCTTTGGCACTCCAGCTATTGTTGAACTACAACTCCTATAATCCCCAGCCACAATTCATTCACAATTGTTCACCATTCAAAAACAGCTGGAGTGCCAAAGAAGAGAGCTGGTCTTGAGGTAGCAAGCCTGATTTGTCCCCTTAGCTAAGCAGGGTCTGCCCTGGTTGCATATGAAAGGGAGACTAGAAGTGTGAGCACTGGAAGATCTTCCACTCAGGGGGTGGAGCCGCTCTGGGAAGAGTACCTACATGCTTGCATGCAGAAGGTTCCAAGTTCCCTCCCTGGCAGCATCTCCAAGATAGGGCTGAGAGAGATTCCTGCCTGCAACCTTGGAGAAGCCGCCGCCAGTCTGGGTAGACAATACTGAGCAAGTTGGACCACGGTTCTGACTCAGTATATGGCAGCTTCCTATATTTCTATGCCTTACCCTGGCATCGATTAAGCAATCTACCGATCTAGTGCACGCTCTGGGAGACAAAAAGGTGGGGAACAGAGAGCCAAGAGTGAGCATGCAAAAATCAGAGAGGGATTATCCACACACACACACCCCGAACATTTGAAGGACAGGTGCCATGGGCAAGAGATGTGGGGCAGGATAGAATCAGGGTTCCCAACAATGGGTCCCCAGATATCACTGGACCACAACTCCCATCATCCCCAACCACAATGGCCTTTATAATAAGGATGATGGGAGTTGTAGTCCAACAGTATGTGGGGGACCCAAGATCAGGAACCTCTGTGATAGGGCACTGCAATATGGGTAGGAAAGAGGAATCCACATGGGGCATCGCTTTGGGAAGCAGGGAGACTTTTGCCAAGTGAAGGCTGCAGTCAAAAGCCTGTGGTTGAACTACAGCTCCCATTATCCCCAGCCACAATAAATTGTGGCTGCAGAAGATGGGTGTTGTAGTTCATCAACAGTTGGAGAGTCAAGATGGCCTGCCCCTGCTCTAGAGAGTACGTACCATTGAATAGAATAAGATTTATTTCTGAGTATTCCTGTTTGTTTTTCAGCAAGGAACACAGCAATATATTAAGTGCATCGTGGAAGCACGGTCTTAACTCCACTTTTAGCTTCTTGTAGAAAAGCAGTGCCTCTGCCATCGTAAAGAGTCACAGTGTGGAAGTGCCCGAAGATCTGGTAATCACACGCCTCTTGTTATAAATAAAATATTTTATTAAATTCCACCTTTTGCAGAAAAAGTCTAGCTATCATCTCACGGCCAAGCTCCTTTTATTTCTGATAGCGGCATGGTTCTTGGGAACAGCCAGGAATCTCTTTTTCTTGAGGAATGCTGGGCTACCAATGTTATTATCCCATAAGTATTCTGGGGAAAGGATTTTTGTCGGTTTATGGTATACGAAATATTTGTTTAAGTGGCTCTCCTCCTGCCAGATAGCCTCCAGCTTCTTCTCCTTGTCCGCCATGATGGCTTTGTGGCATTTCTTCGTGAGTTTGTACACTTCGGGCACCGTTCCTCCGAAAAAGCCCCCGGCGTAGTAAAAGTCCCCCTCATCATAGGGGATGTAAGCCTGCGAAACAGCCCGCCGCTCATAGGTGAATCTGTTGCGTGGAGCAGCATAGAAGCCCGGATGGAGGGTGCCAAAGAGCTCACTCAAAATCTCGACTCCAACTTGGTCACTGAATCGCATGTCCACATCGACACACACCAAGTAGTCGACTTCGTAGATAAACCGCTCTTGGGAAAAGTGATTGATCATCTCCATGCGTCTCATGGAGATCTCCTGCCACCGGGGGTAATTCTGGACTTGGAGAGAAACTATCTGCCTCCCTTCTTTGAGAGTTATGTTAGGAACATCTTGAGGCCTGTCTGTAAAGACGTAATAATTCACTCTGTGCCCAACCATGAAGTAAATCTCTGCAGTTTCGATAAACTTCCGGAGGAAAACAACATATCTAGAAGAAGGAAAAAGCAAATGTCCATCTTATATATATTTTGAAAAGTTTGTGCAGAGTACATCTATTTTGAAGAATCTTGTTTGTGCAAAATAAAGTCACACTTCCCTATTATACAGCTACCAAATTTTGCATAGACAATCCACCCACTTAAATTAGCTGAATGCACCACCGGAATATGCTCAGTAAAAAGTTAATTTAAAAAATATATATATTTTAAGCAGAAATGCTGATCTGTTACTGCTACTAACTGTTCTGATCTCAACAGATATTTGACACTCAATAATCAAATCAATAATTCAAAAATGACATCATGCCCAAGAGAAACAGAAGATCTTTCTCAGATTCATATTTACTAGGCATGGTCATTATTCTATAAAGTAACTAATATTTGAAGTTGAAATCCTACAAATTCCAAACTGTCCTTTTACTTCCCTTCTGCAAGCACATTAAAAAAATTGATGACATCTTTTTCATTTCTTGAACTTTGGTCCCATTCACATGTTATCTTCAGCACCCATACAATCTACGTACAGGTTACACAGGTGCCAATCTGTACACAGGTACAGTAATCTACTCATAATGCTGAATGAAGGTACAGCAGGACACTTTCTTTCTCTACCATGAATTTGAGGGAGCTGTACCCATGTTCAATTTTAAAATGAACGAAGGTACAGTCATTCACACAAAAAACGTGTGTATAAGCATCTGCACCCAGATACAATATAATGTCTGGACTATTGACACAACTCTTTCCCAAGTGATGGTTAACATGGAACTGTGTACAGAGTGTATTGATAAAGAAAGACTGTAATCATTTTGCAAAAAGGTATAAACATTAAGTCTTGGAGAGCTGAGAAATCTACAAGGCTTCCACTCCAAAGACAGCCCCCTGTCCCAGAGGGGCTCACACTCTTAAAAGAAATGGAAAGGGGACATCAGCACCAACCACTTGGATAAGACAGTTGCTCTCCTCCTGCTAAATACAAGAGAATCACCACTTTAAAAGCTGCCTCTTTGCTCAGTTAGCAGAGACCCCCTTTGGATGAGTGGGCGAATGGACACATAAACGAAGATCCCCTGAAATGTTTACAGCAGCGGTTCTCAAACTTGGAGTCCCCTGATGATGTTGGACTACAACCCCCATCATCCTTTGACCATTGTGGCTAGGGATGATGATGATGATGGGAGTGGTAGTCCAACACCATCTGAGGACCCAAGGTTGAAAACCTCTAGGATACGTACTATAGGTTAAAGTTTGCTGCTGAATACCATCTATGCCTTGCCCTGCACAAAAGACTTGGGGCAATAATGTTATGACAAAGTGACGCTAGAGAAGGTGGGGACTGGAGTTATGGGGCCACCCCCAAAGCATAACATCTTACATACTTCAGAGAGCAAGAAGAAATGCTCACTTTTTGATTGCAAACACTGTCAGGCCAACGGTCACATTCCTCTGTCTGAACTGCTCATTCAAGATCTCCAGGTTGTAGGTCCCTTCCCAAACAATTGGGGCAAACCAGGGCGTCATTGTAAGGACGTCACTTCTCCTGTGGGGAAAGGAGAGTCCCTTTAGAACCACACAACAGAGCGGCACACCCAAGAGTACATCTGGGTTTTCTTCAACTACAGATTCATCTATTGCAGAATTTTATTACTTACGGTAGCTGAAAGACCTGGGGTTTTGTGTAGATCATTCTGGAAAAAAGGGGGAGTGGGGAGAGAAGTTGGATAAGCAGGAATCATTTTAAGCAGCAAATAATTTCTAAGGATTCTGTAGAAGAATTCTGTGAGTTGAGAATTATATTGTTTCGGTCCCTCTACAATATCCAGCTCTGTCTTATGAGCTAGCTCTTTTTCCTCCAAACCATGAACATCTCCTCCCAAAACCTCTACTAGAACTTTGTGCTGTTTTGTGCCAAAAATCCTGAGTTTTGTGCCACCTCCTTTAGGGGTGTGATGGTTCTTTGATGTGGTTCTTTGGCCTGCATAAAGAGACCCTGCATTTTTAAACGTTTGCTATTTAAACAACATTCATAGAACTTTGACTCATTTAAAAAATAATGATTTGCTGTGTCTCTAGAGCCAGCTATGAGGGCAGGGGTGGTTAACATAGAGGTCAATGGAAAATAAGGAGAAATTCATAAGTTGGGAAGGGCTGGCCATGGAGCTCTGAAACCAGACACAGTTGGAGGAAAGGATAACAGGACTCTGTGTACTAAATGTGAAGCTGATTGGTCAACTGATTGATTTTAAATACCATTTTTAGACAGGGTGGGTATTCCCAAACACTTTTTTTGGTTTCCCTGTTGATCATGTGCAAGATGACAATTGGCCACCAGATGGCAGGCATGTGCAAGAGCCAGTTAAAAAACAACAAAAGTGAAACACCCTCCCTAACTAAAAAATGTGTGAAAAATCAATCAATTGACCAATCTGCTTCAAATTTAGTACACAGAGTACCACTAGTCTGTGCTACATCTGTGGCTGATTTCAGAGCTCCACAGCCAGACCTTCCCAACGTATAGTTGTTCCCCTTATTTTCCATTGACCTTTAAAAAAAAAACCTAGAGACATGTGGCAGCTTTGTGCAAGACCTACAGCAAATTAATGAGAGAGACTCCTATCCTGGAGATGCTGCCAGGGAGAGAACTTGGAACCTCCATGCAAGCATGCAGGTGCTTTTCCACTGAGCTATGGCCTCATCCCCTAAGGGAGAATATCTTACAGTGCTCACACATTCAAATGAAACCAGGGCAGACCCTGCTTAGCAAAGGTCATGCTTGCGACTGCAAGATTAGCTCTCCTTCCAGGTCATTTCAGCAGACCCTCGCCAAAGCCACACCTCCCTCTCATCTTGATCCACTTTATCCGTGGGTTTTCTCCACATGTCAGAATAATACTCCACAGAATGACGGCATATCCCAAGAGAATGTTTTAGAAAGCGCAACTAATATTGGATGCAGATATTGCGGGTTGAGCTCTCTTTTGTGAAGATAAAAACTGAATAATTCCACTTGAACAATCCTGTGCTGTGTCTGTACTGGATTCGGGCTAAATCCCACCTTCATATGAACACACCCCAAGCCTCGATGTGCAAAAGTGCTGTAAAAGCCCCATGCGGCAAAGCTCCTGGAGACTGATACAGATTCTTGGAGACTCCAGACTAGGGATGTGCATTTTTATTATTATTATTATTTTACATC
This sequence comes from Hemicordylus capensis, assembly GCF_027244095.1. Classification (NCBI taxonomy): domain Eukaryota; kingdom Metazoa; phylum Chordata; class Lepidosauria; order Squamata; family Cordylidae; genus Hemicordylus; species Hemicordylus capensis. The sequence continues at coordinate 2,877,494 of NC_069673.1, read as the reverse complement.
TTCCTCCAAGGAGCCCAGAGCGGTGTACTACATACTTGAGTTTCTCCTTCACAACAACCCTGTGAAGTAGGCTAGGCGGAGAGAGAAGTGACTGGCCCAGAGTCACCCAGCTAGTTTTATGGCTGAAGGGGGATTTGAACTCGGGTCTCCCCGGCCCTAGTCCAGCACTCTAACCACTACACCACGCTGGCTCTGCATGAATCACAATCCAAAGTGCGATTTGTAGCACATCCCCAGCACCTTAAAAACAGAGAGGAAGTGCATACCGGTGCTCTCCCCAGCTGACCTCGCGCAATGCCAACGCACACGTGTGGAGGCCATGTACATGCGGGCTGGTGTCACACGGGGGCAGCTGGGGAAACCGCCACCGATACAGAAAGTGACGGTGAGTGGTGGAGGGGCAGATATGGGCTAAATGTACATAGCAGCGGGTCAGGGGGTGGCCAGAAATCACCCTGGAGTCCATTTCCAGCTGCCATTTTACAAAAAGGGTCAATTTTGTGGCTTGTTTGTCAACAAAACAAAGCAGAAACCCCCCAACCTGCCATTTTTTGCAGAACAAACCTGGATTTTGGACTTAGGGGTTGGGGCGGGTGGGGGTTGCTGCACTGCTGGACGCCTGTGGATCACGGCAGGCATTTTACTTCAACGCCACCCCCACCCCCTGAGTTTTGCCCATTTTCTCTGCAACTTTCAGGCCTCCAGGAACCTCCCCCGTGATGCCACAGCCCTAATGACTCAGTATTCGCGGTTTCCTTGTCCTTGGTACTTGTGAAGAACAGGACCCCCCACGGATCCCGAGGTCCTCCTGCAGTTTTTCTGTTCTTGAAACTTCTCGACGCTTTTAAAACACCATTGCACAACTGGCCACTGCAGGCCCAATAGTCAGGACAATGCCAGTGTGATCATACACTATTTCTATCCCTAGGGGTGACGATCTTGTCAAGAATCCCAGGGAACATTCATCTCCCCACATGATATTGACCACTCCAGCTGGCGTGGGGAACCTTGGCACTACAGCTGTTTTTGAACTACAACTCCCACCATCCCCAGCCACTGGGGATGATGGGAGTTGTAGTTCAACAACAGCTGGCGTGCCAAGGTTCCCCACCCCTGTAACTAGGCAATCAACCTGAGTCTCTCCAGCTGTTGGACTACAACTCCCAGCATCGCCGGCCACAACGTGAGGGGCGATGGGAGTTGTAGTCCATGGACAGCTGGAGAGCCTCAGGTTGACCTCCCCAGTTTAGAAGCTGCAAAGTGAGTGGAAGGAGTTTGATGCAAGACAGCCTCGATAGTGACGGACATGCATTTAGCACCACCTTTTAGCTCAAATTAAGACATTTATTTTATTGTATTTATGTATTTATTTAAAATATTTCTATACCTCCCAAAACGTGCGTCTCTGGGCAGTTCACCATTAAAATCCTTTAAAATCAACTAACAATTACAACCATTTAAAAGATGAAAAAACATTTAAAGCCCAGTATTAAATGTATTTAAAGTTATAGATCTAATTCAAATAAGTGGGTGAATAAGTGTGTCTTCAGTGCCTTTTTAAAACTTGCCAGAGATGAGGAGGCTCTTATTTAAACAGGGAGTGCATTCGGAAGTCCAGGGGCAGCAACGGAGAAGGCCCATCCCCAAGTAGCCACCAGACAAGCCAGTGGCAACCACAGACATATCTCTCCAGAAGATCTCAACAGGCAATGGGGTGAAGAAGATGTTCTCTTAAAAACCCAGGGCCTAAGCTGTTTAGGGCTTTATAGGTGATAACCAAGACCTTGTATTTTGCGCGGAAGCGTATCAGCAGCCAGTGTCGTTCTTTCCACACAGGAGTAATGTGGTCTCTCCTACATGACCCAGAGACCAACCCAGCGTTCTCAACCAACTGCAATTTCCAGACTACGTACATTATGTGGTACAGGGTGTACAGATATCTGGACACTCGTACATGTTTTTGGGTGAATGGCTGTACCCTAGTTCATTTTTTAAAGTGAATCTGGGTACGGGCAGCTCAAATGCATGGTCCAAGCTAGGAAGTGCACCTCAACATAACATGTGGATGACTGTGTCTTCATCCTTGATTAAGGACCTACCAGGCAGAGGAGATGTAGCATATATTTTATTTCTCCTGTCAGACCATCAAGCCAATGTGACTCATAACGCGGCTCGGTTTTGTGTAATAGCAATGAATATCCAGCGGCATCTAATGAGTCATCTACTGAAACAATTCACGATTCTATTGGCCTGACTTTGTGTTTTTCTTTTTATTGCTTCTGTACTGGTCAAAGAGACCACCTTAAGTGGCGCAGCGGGGAAATGCTTGACTAACAAGCAGAAGGTTGCCAGTTCGAATCCCTGATGGTATGGAAATACCTCTATCGGGCAGCAGCGATACAGGAAGATGTTGAAAGGCATCATCTCATACTGCGTGGGAGGAGGCAATGGTCAACCCCTCCTGGATTCTACCAAAGACAACCACGGGGCTCTGTAGGCGCCAGGAATCGAAATCGACTTGACAGCATACTTTTACTTACTGGACAAAGGCTGTATTAAAGTTTATCTATCTAATGACTGTACCTGCGTACAAATTTGCACACCATCTCCAGCCTCAGAGGCAAGATGCCTCTGAGTACCAGTTGCAGGAGAGTAACGGCAGGGGAGAGGGCATGCCCTCACCTCTAGCCTGTGGGCTTCTTGGGAGCATCTGATGGGCCACTGTGGGAAACGGGATGCTGGACTAGATGGGCCTTCTTGGGCCTGATCCAGCAGGGCTGCTGTTGTGTGCACTGGACACTCATTGTACAATAGTTGAACATAATGTCTGAATAGGGCTATTGTTTGGGTCAAAGTCAATTTAAGCTCAAACACATAATCAGGCAACTAAGGAGAACACATGCCGAAAAGCAACATAAAGCTGTACCTGGGAAGCTCTATTTCCTCTAAGTCATCCAAGGGGTTAGTCTTATTCCTATGGAAGGAGAACATTGGGAGATGCAGTGGACTAGAAAATGTCAAAGAAATGAACATTTTTTTAAATTTTATTTTTATTTTTACATTTATATCCCGCTCTTCCTCCAAGAAGCCCAGAGCGGTGTACTACATACTTGAGTTTCTCTTTCACAACAACCCTGTGAAGTAGGCTAGGCTGAGAGAGAAGTGACTGGCCCAGAGTCACCCAGCTAGTATTATGGATGAATGGGGATTTGAACTCGGGTCTCCCCGGTCCTAGTCCAGCACTCTAACCACTACACCACGCTGGCTATTAATTACTCAATTAAAGAGATCAGCCAACTGTTTCAAGACTATTGCCTTCTACATTCTGCAAGTTCATTCACACAGACAAAAAACATCTTCTGTCGTTATCATTCTGTCTTTATCAGGGGTATCCTTACAGGCCCCTGCTAACTGAGCATCGAGACACCCTTTAAAACTGGTGACTCTCCTATTTAGCAGAGGGGAGCAACTGTCCCTATCCATCCTCAGCACAGCATCCCTCCAGTGGCTGTTACTGGTGCCTACCTTGTATTTCTTTTTGGTCCTGAGCCCTTTGGAGACAGAGAACCATCTTATTTATTTAACATTGTTTCCCCTCGATGTAAACCTTTGAGAGCACCAGTTTTAAAAGCAGCATACTTTATTTATTTATTCATCTATTTATTTTTATCTGCGTAAAACCACTTTGGGAACTCTTGTGGAAAAGCGGTCTTTTCGTCGTATCCGTCGTATCTGATCCGTCAGATACGATCCGTCGTATCCATCTACAGATATTCCTAGAAGCAGCAACCCTCCTATGAATCAGAGGTCTTTAAAAGGGATAGCTTTCTTATATTTAGCAGAGGGAGAGCAGCTAAGGCTGCTAGGGATAGTTGTATGCTGCTTTTCAACAAACGCAGCTGACACAAAAGGTACATGAATCAATGAGAGGGTTCCCTGTCCCCAAAGGGCTCAGAGTCTCAAAAGGAACACCCCACTGGAGGGCACTGCAGGATTCAACCACCTTTGTGCTGGGGCTGTTCTGGACCTGCAGATCCTAGTCCTTGGGCCGGTTCTGATGAGTAGAATCCGGGTCGGAGGAGCTTGCAGCCAGGCTACAAGCCCGGAGCAGACTCCCAAAGAAACGACTGGGTATCAGCAAACTCCGAGCGAAAGAGGAAGGGAACATGATCGCCTGCTAGCCTTGATCTGGTAGAACATCAGGTCTGAACCCAGCACTGTATCAGCTCAAGGGTGGAGCAAAAGCATGTCCTGCCTCATCCTGCACAGTTAATAGGAACCTAAGAAGCTGCCATATACTGAGTCAGACCCTTGGTCCATCCAGCTCAGTATTGTTTACATAGACTGGCAGCGGCTTCTCCAAGCTTGCAGGCAGGAGTCTCTCTCAGCCCTCTCTTGGAGATGCTGCCAGGGAGGGAACGTGGAACCTTCTGCTCTTCCCAGAGCAGCTCCATCCCCTGAGGGGAAGATCTTCCAGTGCTCACAGGTCTAGTCTCCCAGGGTGGACCCTGCTTAGCAAAGGGGACAAGTCATACCTGCTCCCAGCAGACCAGCTGCCCTCTCTCGCAACTAGCAGGTCCTCTCTCGCCCCTCTGCCTACCAGTGTTTGCTGACCGTCTGCTTCTTGGGAGTGTGCACAACTCAAAAAGCCTGGCTGGACACTCCTCCTACCCAGCTGCCAGTCAGTGTAAGGGGCCCGTGCTCTCATGGGCAGCCCTCCCTCCCTCCCTCCCGCCACTGCACACTCCCCTCCCTCTCCTGATGGTAGTGGTGGTGGTAGTGGCAGCCTCCCCGCCGGTGGTGGCATGCTTTCCCAGGAGTGACGCTGGGCCACAAGAGCAGGGGGGCACCGATGGGGATGGAAAGCACGGGGAGGAGAAGGGGTGAGTGAGGCAGCCCCAGAGATGAGCGAGGCGGCCCCGGAGGCGGGGCCCATGCGCCCTATTATAGCTCAGCCCCTTCTGCCAGTTGTGGGAACATGTGTGAGGATCTTCAAGAGCTGCTTCAGGAAGCTTTGGAGGCTGCTGGAGGTGAGAGCCAGGGTGGTGTAGTGGTTAGAAGGCTAGACTAGGGCCGGGGAGACCCGAGTTCAAATCCCCCTTCAGCCATGAAACTAGCTGGGTGACTCTGGGCCAGTCACTTTTCTCTCAGCCTAACCTACCTCACAGGGTTGTTGTGAAAGAGAAACTCAAGTGTGTAGTGCACCGCTCTGGGCTCCTTGAAAGAAAAGCAGGATATAAATGTGTAAATCATCATCATCATCATCATCTCCTACCTGTTCGCTGAGAGCAATAAAGCGTCGCCGCCACTGCTAAGAAAAATGAGAAAAATCTGTTTACTGGAGATTGGAGGTTGTTGTGAAAGGGAAACTCAAGTGTGTAGTGCACCGCTCTGGGCTCCTTGGAAGAAGAGCGGGATATAAATGTGTAAATCATCATCATCATCATCTCCTACCTGTTCGCTGAGAGCAATAAAGCGTCGCCGCCACTGCTAAGAAAAATGAGAAAAATCTGTTTAATGGAGATTGCTGTTACTTGTTTAGGCTGGGGGTGATGGGAGTTGACATTCAGCAACAGGCCAAGTTTGCCCACCCCATCCCTGGTATTGCTCCCTTAATATTGCCCACCCCTGAGCTCAGGGCCAGACTGGGGGCATTGAGAGGGCGGTGGAATGCATGTGGAGAGGGCGCCGGGTTTTGAGCAGAATGGGTCATTAAGGGTGGGAGTTGGGGCGCAGGGGCACCCGGTGGGTGGGGCGCACCAAGAATATGCCCTGTTGCCCTGTGGGCCAGTCTGAGCCTGCCCGCGCTAGTATCTGCCCTCGCTACTGCTCTTTCATCATTTCCTCTTCGGCTTCCTTCCCCTTTTCATTATTAGCCGGGCAGTCACTGGTGTGGGAGAACAAGGAGAACCTAAGAACCTCCCTGCTGGGTCAGGCCCAAGGAGGCCCATCCAGTCCAGCATCCTGTTTCCCACAGTAGCCCACCAGATGCCCCTGAGAAGCCCACATGCAAGAGGGGAGGAGGGCAGCCCCCCCCCCCGCAACTGGGATTGAGAGGCCTCTTGCCTCTAGCTTTTTTTGAAAGCAGCTCTTGAGAAGACAAGGCTCAGACCAGGGTTAGGGATCTGCAGGCGGGGCTGGTTTGAAGGCACCGGTGGGGGGGCATCTTGAAGGGTGGGGGAGGGTGCACTTATCCTTCCCTCTGCTTCCCCCCCACCTGCCCCAGCCGGTGCTCCATTTTTTAAAAGTCCATCAGGGCGGCAACATACTTCCCTGCCACCCTGTTGCCCTCTTTACTGGAAGTAACCAGAAGTTAATGCACCACGCTGCGAACAGGTGCGTGCACGTTCCGGGCAGGTACAGACCCGGCGGGGGCACACACCCGTGCCTGACGCACACAGGCGTGTCAGGATACTTCTAGTAAAGGGGGCAATGGGGTGGCAGGGAGGTACGCTGCTGCCCCGATGGTCTTTCAAAAACCCGGAGCGCCGGCGGAGAAAAGGCTGAGTGAGGGGTAAGTGCACCCTCTCCCGCCCTTAAAGATGCACCCCCCCACCTTCAAACCAGTTCGGAGGCCTGCTCACTGGGCAAAGAGGCACCTATTAATGTGGTGATTCTCTTTATTGAGCAGGGGGAGAGTAACTGGCCCTGTCCACCTCCAGTGACTGTTGCTGGTGTCTGTCTTTTGTTTCTTTTTAGATTGTGAGTCCTTTGGGGACAGGGAGCCATCTTATTTGTTTGTTATTTCTCTTTGTAAACCGCCCTGAGCCATTTTTGGAAGGGCGGTATAGAAATCGAATGAATGAATGACTGAATGAATAAATTTCTGTACCACCCGATAGAGACATTTCTAGGCAGCGTACAGAGCTAAAACATAGCAAATGTAAAACAGTATAAACAGTTAAATTTACTGCTAACTTGGCAAAGAGGCACCTTTTACCGTGGTGATTCTCTTTACTGAGCAGGGGGAGAGTAACTGGCCCTATCCGTCCCCAGCAAAGCACCCCGCCTCCAGTGACTGTTGCTGGTATCGATCTTATGTTTCTTTTAGATTGTGAGCCCTTCAGGGGACAGGGAGCCATCTTATTTATTTATTATTTCTCTGCGTAAAGCACCCTGAGCCATTTTTGGAAGGGCGGTATAGAAATGAAATGAATGAATGAATGAATGAATGAAGGGCCTCCTCTGTGCACACCCCTAACCGGGGAGGCAGCAAACCTTTGTTTTCTGTCCTAAAGGAGACAGCAAGCAGATATATAAATAAATAAACAAAGAAGAAAAGAACGGGGAAAGGACAAGCAGGCGGCAGCTTGGATACTGGGCTAGGAGGTGGCCACTGAAGCAGAGGTTCATGCACGCCTCGTGAAACCACGGCAATAGCAACCACCCCGAATAGGAAAAGGAGATGTGAGGGGGAGAGGCTGCCGTTGGTGCCGTGCTTCAGGTCTACGGAGGCTTTGAGCCATCACTGGGTAGACCAGCCTATATACATGGAAATTTTATCTGGTATGGGCAGCTCATGCCACCTAGTGGCACAGCGGGGAAATGACTTGACTAGCAAGCCAGAGGCTGCCAGTTCAAATCCCCGCTGGTATGTTTCCCAGACTATAAGAAACACCCCTGTTGGGCAGCAGCAAGGTAGGAAGATGCTGAAAGGCATCATCTCCTACTGCACGGGAGGAGGCAATGGTCAACCCCTCCCGTATTCTACCAAAGAAAACCACAGGGCTCTGTGGGCGCCAGGAGTCGACACCGATTCGACAGCACACTTTACCTTTACCACCTTAAGTGGCGCAGTGGGGAAATGCTTGACTAACAAGCAGAAGGTTGCCAGTTTGATTCCCCACTGGTACTATATCAGGCAGCAGCGATATAGGAAGATGCTGAAAGGCGTCATCTCATACTGTGCAGGAGGAGGCAATGGTCAAGCCCTCCTGTATTCTACCTAAAAAAAGGGTAGGGCGCCAGGAGTTGAAATCGACTTCATGGCACACTTTACTTTTAATAACCATTTGCAGATCTTTACTCCAAGCATTTGCCTAATCCTGCTGTAAAGCCATCTCAGTTACGGGCCATCACAAGAATCCCCACCACACCCAGGCATAATTTAAATTTACCTGTCTGCACATGTCATTGAGATCCTCCAGTCCAGCCAACTTCCTTTGTATACTTGCCTGGAAAAACATTGTAATAAATCATTTCAAATATAGAATCAAGCATGCACAGTCCTGGTTATCACAAATTAAACAGCAAAACACCAGTTCTACGTCAGTTGGCCGCAACTTGGTGATCAAAATTAATTATCTCATTAGCAATTCCAACCTTGAGTCTTCAAATGGGGCTGGAACTCAGTGGCAGAGCATTTGCTTTGCATTCAGGAGGTCTGAATGGACAGAATACCATGGATAGCCAGGAGAACAAATAGATGGATCACAGAACAAATCAATCCAGGATTCTCACTCGAGGCACAAATGGCCAGGCTCAAACTATAAGACTTTGGCCACATTATGAGAAGATGGCCAGCTCCCTTGAGAAGTCCATAATGCTGGAGAAAGTGGAAGGAAAGAAAAAGTGGAAGGAAAGAAAAAGTGGGGGAGAGAAAAAGTGGAAGGAAAGAAAAAGTGGAAGGAAAGAAAAAGTGGGAAAAGTGGGGGAGAGAAAAAAATGGAAAAGTGGAAAAAGTGCGGGGAAAGCGGGGGGGAAGTGGAAGGAAAAGAAAAAAGAAAAAGAAAAGAAAAAGAAAGAAAGAAAAAGAAAAAGAAATAAAAAGTAAAGTGGAAAAAGTGGAAGGAAAGAGAAAAAGAGGACGACCAGAAGCAAGGTGGACGGACTCGATGACGACAGCAATGAAGGCACCACTGAGAGAACTCAAAGGCCAAGATGAAGGCAGATCATCCCAAAGAGAATCCATCTATGTGGTCACAAAGACCTGACAACACTTAAATCAATCAGTCAGAAGGTCTGGGCTCAATTCCTTGCAGCACTTCCAGGCAGAGCTGGGAGACTACTACCCGAAACCTTGGAAATACTGCTGCCAGTCAATGCTGACAATACTGAGCAAGATGGACCTATGGTCTGACTCAGTATAAGGCAGTTTCCGCTATAAAAAGTTAGAAGAACAGAGGATAGGAACATAGGAAGCTGCCATATACTGAGTCAGACCACCATCTAGTTCAGTATTGTCTACACAGCCAGTTTTAAACTGGTTTAATAATTGCTTCGCTCCTCTGTGAAGAAATATGTACAGTGAACACAGGAAGCTGTCTTCTACTGAGTCAGACCATGAGTCCATCTAGCTCAGTATTGCCTACACAGACTGGCAGCGGCTTCTCCGAGGCTGCAGAAAGGAGTCTCTCTCAGCCCTACCTGGAGATGCTGCCAGGGAGGGAACTTGGAACTTTCTTCTGCTCTTCCCAGAGCAGCTCCATCCCCTAAGGGGAATATCTTGCAGTGCTCATACTTCTAGTCTCCCTTTCATAGGCAACCAGGGCAGACTCTGCTTAGCTAAGGGGACAAGTCATGCTTGCTACTACAAGATCAGCTCTGGACTGTAACCCCATGATAAAATTTCTGCTTTACCTGAAGACGTTCCCAGATTCAATCCCTGACAGCATCTACTGGCCTGGGAAAGACTTCTTGGAGAAGCAGCTGCCAGTCAGTGTAGACAATACTGAACTAGATGGACCGATGGTTCAACTTGGTATAAGGCAGCTTCCTGTGTTCAAATGCTCCAGGCCATTGTGGCTGGGGATGATGGGAGTTGTAGTCCAACAGTCTAGGGACCCCAGAACAGTTAATGATAAACTGCTCTGATGGCAGTTTCTGATCCTGCTGCAGGATGTGGGGTGTGTGTGTGTTGTGTTTTTTTCCTGATTTCCTTGTGTTATTTTTTTGACTTTTCATTATAATGCAATGGCAATTACTGTTTGCTACTTCCTGGTTCTAATACAAATTCCTGGTTCTAATATGAATACGACCAATATTTATATTCTGCTTTTCAACAAAAGTTCCCAAAGCGGTTAAATTTTAAAAAAGTGAAATAAATAAAATGTCTCCCTGTCTCCAAAGAGCTCACAATCTAAAAAAGAAACGTAAGAGAGAATCCTGCAACAGCCACTGGAGGGATGCTGTGCTGGGGGTGGATAGGGCCAGTTGCTCTCCCCCTGATAAATACAAGAGAATCACTGCTTTAAAAAGGTGCCTCTTTGCTCAGTTAAGCAGGGAATGGGTAGGTTTCAATTCCTGGTTTCCTCTTTGCAGTCATTCAATCAATCACCTTTATTCGGTCTTAGACCAGCTAAGAACCATAAAATACATAAGATACAAGCAGGGAATATAACAGATAAAATATAAAACTACTGCTATGAAACTATAAAAGTATGGAGTAGTAATAAGGTAGGAGAAGATTTAAATATAAAATATAAAATTTAGAATAAGATCTAAAATTGTCTACGAGATAAAAGTCTACATCCTAGTAAACAGTGGACCAGAAGGGTACATAAGAATACTTTTAAAATTTCTCATCAAATTGTTTGTTCTCAGTGAAGTAGCAAACGGTAATTGCCATTGCACTATAACGAAAAGTTCAAAATATTAATGCAAGGAAATCAAGAGAAAACACACTACACACATGCACCACACCCTGCAGCAGGATTAGAAACCTGCCATCAGAGCAGTTAATCATTAACGTTCAGCTCCAAGCAACAGGAAATAATAAAACATTCCAGATCTGCAAGACACTTTGAACTGAAATTGGAATGGCCCTTTCCTTACTTACATAAGCAAAGTAAGTACTAGCTAGCATCCTTATGCCAACCAAAACTCACATCTCTGGGCAACTGACCATAAAATAAAACTAAAACATTAACGCATTAAAACAATTTAAAATTTAAACTCCGTGATAGATTCTGTAAGTCTAAGTAATTCTAAAGCCTGGCGGAATAAACACCTCTTAACAACCCTTTTAAAAGATGACAGAGATGGGGAGGCTCTTCTTTCAGCAGGATATTTTTCACACAGCAGGCACAGATCTGCACATTTACTCAGAGGCTTTACTGTGAGTCTGAAGTTGCCCCCCAAAAAACCAATGCAAAAAGTTGATTTTTTAAAAAACCCTGGATTTAAACCAGGCTACACTCTACTGTGCGATGAAAAACCCGAATCGTGTGTGAAGTGCTCCCTGATCATTCACAGGGACTTCGGGGTAAATCTGGCCAATAGGGGAATGCACACCTCCATTCCGGAGGAGTTACAGACGCAAAGCCAGGGGTAAAAAAAGCTCCCTGCTCTCCTCTTTCCTCTACACAGCCAACATGAGGAGATGCCAGTCTGCAAACAGAGAGAGTTGACGTGGCTTGTTTTACCGTGCAGTTCTCCCTAAGTGTGTGGCAAAGTCAACAGTCTTATTAAAGACGCAACCGCACTGATACGCTGGAAAGAATCTTCCACTGTAGTCACGAAAGGGGTAGCTTTGCTTGAAAAGTACAGAAGATCTCTTTTGCACTGCAACTCAAGGCTGATTTACAGAGAGCCAGAAGCCACTCTGGAGCTGAGGAGCGCATTAGGCAGCTCGGTAACTGCTGGTCGCTCTCAGGTTTGTCTGCAGCAGCTGGCCAGATGTTTGGGACCGCTTAACCCTCATAGGAACATAGCAAGTGGCTTGAACATAGGAGGCCAGACCACTGGTCCATCTAAGCCAGGGGTGCACCATTCAAATGCCCTGGTGGGCCGAAACTGACCGTAGTAGTCGTAGTAGTAAGTTTATGACGGACCTTAGACCAGCTTAAGATTTAAAATAATACATTTATAATTTACAATATATTCAATCAAATTGCTAATACAGACTCTACGAAGTTTGGATGCAACAAAACAAAAACGTGGCCACATGAATAGAGGTTGCAGATTTACAATTGGACAGCAAGAAGTCCAAGTAAAACTGATCCGTATGGCCAGGATGATTCTTTACGAGAGGAGCAATGAACTTAATACGAGCACCCCCTATAAAACTGACAATAGAGAATAACAGGGGACAACTGACCAGGCGTGTGGGGGCCGAGGTCAATCTTTAGGGTGCTGGTGATTAAAGTTAACACTTAATATTAATTAATTAAATCAAATTAAAATGAATTTATTTTCAATTTAACTTTTGTTGGCAGGCCCAGATTAATTTAGAATTTAATTTCATTCTAATAAAATACGTAAATACAGTTGTTAAAAAGGAAAACAGCAGAGGCCCTTCTTGATAATTCACTAACAAACTTGAAACTAGTGCACTTGTAAGGGGAAATCATACAAGCCCCCATGATCTCACAGTTTATGATTCATACAAATCACCCCACTTAACATGGAGCACATGTAAGGAAAAAATTAAGAGAAGCTTTTCTCTGAAATTTTGATTAAAATTGCACTTTGATCCTTCACCACACACTGTTTTGATCCTTCACCGCAAAATCCACCTGTGTGGAAGATGAGAGAGAAAGAGGGGGAGAGGGAGAGGGAAAGGGGATGGGGCAGGCTTGAGGGGAGAGAGAGGGAGAGAAAGGAAGAGAAAAAGCTAAAAAAGAAAGAGGGAAAGAGGATGGGTAGGTTTGGCTTGAGAGAGAGTGAGAAAGAGAAGGAGGGAGAAGGGGAAAGGGGAAAGGGGAAAGGAATCCCAGGGTTGCCCATAAGATAGTCCAAAAACCATGGCTGACCTAGGAAGCTGCCTTATACTGTGTCAAACCATTGGTCCATCTAGCTCAGTATTGTCTACCCAAACTGGCAGCGGCCTCTCCAGGGTTAGTCTCCCATTCAAATGCAAACCAGGGTGAACCCTGCTTAGCAAAGGGTTAGCATTCATGCAGTGGCTCCAGGCAGCGGCTTCTCCAGGGTAGTCTCACATTCAAATGTAAACCAGGGTGAACCCTGCTTAGCAAAGGGGGCCATTCATGCTTGCTACCACAAGACCAGACCCATTTGCAAAGCAAATTTCGGCACTAAGGCCAGAAAATCACATTGCTGTGCAAAGTCACAGGGATGCTTGAAGGCAAGAGTCTCTCCCAGCCCTATCTTGGAGATGCTGCCAGGGAGGGAACTTGGAACTGTCTTCATGCAAGCAGGCAGGTGCTTTTCCCAGAGTGGCCCCATCCCCTAAGGGGAATATCTAACAGTGCTCACCTGTAGTCTCCCATTCAAATGCAAACCAGGGTGAACCCTGCTTAGCAAAGGGGACAAGTCATGCTTGCTACCACAACACCGGACCCATGAAGTGTTTGCAAAGCAAACTTGCACTAATGCCAGAAAATCATGTGGCTGTGCAAAGTCACAGGGATGCTTGAAGCTCTTTGTGGACATGTTCACACGAGAGGCCTGCCACACAGGTTGTGGACTCTGTTGTGTACATGCAAGCATGCTTGCCCCAGCACAGCACTAGTCCCTAATACACTCGGGCATGGGTTTCGCTCATCTGGAAGTCAGCCCACAACTTTATCCAAACCACTGGCTTACCAGACGTATCCCAGGATGATACAGGGCAAGAGGATTAACCCAAAGAGGAGATGAACACGCCACTTGGAAAGAAGATTTCCGATCCCTCCTGCTTGCCCTGAAATGAAATAAATTTAAGCATGGATGCTGGATTCAAAGCAATATTCTAGGGCTGCCAACATCTCACTGCCTAAATAAAGGACTTGAGGCAGGAGGATGCAGAGGTGATCCTGGATGTGTTTTAACCACTTTCAACTTAAACTAGTTACAACTTAGATTGCTTCCTTTCTGCTTATTGATATAACCATGGTTAGGGTGTGATGTAATTTGGTCTTCAAAAAAGATACTGAACATATCACCTTTATTTCATTATTAGTGAAAATAGCTGGTTTGATCTGGGAATCCCAGATCTACAGTCTTCCCATTAGAACATAAGAACAGCCCTGCTGGATCAGGCCCAAGGAGGCCCATCTAGTCCAGCATCCTGTTTCGCACAGTGGCCCACCAGATGCCGCTGGAAGCCACAGGCAGGAGCTGAGGGCATGCCTTCTCTCTTGCTGTTGCTCCCCTGAAACTGGTACTCAGAGGCATCCTGCCTCTGAGGCTGGAGGTGGCCTGTAGCCCTCTGACTAGTAGCCCTTGATAGACCTCTCCTCCATGAAGTTATCCAAGCCCCTCTTCAAGCCATCCAGGTTGTTGGCTGTCACCACAACTTGTGGCAGAGAATTCCACAAGTTGATGATGTGTTGTGTGAAAAAGTACTTCCTTTTGTTGGTCCTAAATTTCCTGGCCATCCATTTCATAGGATGACCCCTGGTTCTAGTGTTATGGGAGAGGGAGAAGAATTTCTCTCTCTCCACTTTCTCCACACCATGCATGATTTTATAGACCTCTCTCATGTCTCCCCTCAGTTGTCTTTTTTCTAAACTAAATAGCCCCAGGTGTTGTAGCCTTGCCTCACAAGAAAGGTGCTCCAGGCCCCTGATAATCTTGGTTGCCCTCTTCTGCACCTTTTCCAGTTCTACAATGCCCTTTTTTAGATGCGGTGACCAGAATTGTACGCAGGACTCACTCAAATTAAGGGACAACTGGCACCCTGTAAGGGACAGACCATTTGGGACTGAAATAAGGGGCACCCTTGCTAATAAGAGACAGTTGGTAACCCTAATTAAGACAGAATTTTCCATACTATCTGTTAAATTATTCCTTTCGCTCTCCCAAACGCCACACCGGAGCAACCAGGGATCCATCTTGCCGGAAGTTGGGAGCGAGGGAGAACATCTGATTTTAAAATCCAGCATGAAAAGATCCAGCTTTTTGACAAGCTTGTCTGCTGCCTGCCTCCCATTGGGTGTTTCCTTTTAGCATTGCTGTTTTTAATCGACCCTTTACTATTTTAATAATGTGATGTAAACCGCTTCGTGAAGTTTGCCCAAAGAACAGTATATACTGTAAATAAAGAGGTACACTGCTCACAACCAGGAGTTCTCAGTCTTACTGGTTGTGATTCTCTTTGCATTTCCCCAGGACTCAAGCTGCAATGTGCTCTCCCTGAGAAAATGCTATTCTTCCTCCAGCTAGCACAAGCATCGTACCCATTTTACAGATGGGGAAGAATGAGGCTGATTAGTCCCAAGGACATCAAGTGGGTCGTTCGTTCATTCATTGATTCATTCGATTTCTATACCGCCCTTCAAAAAATGGCTCAGGGCGGTTTACACAGAGAAATAATAAATAAATAAATAAGATGGATCCCTGTCCCCAAAGGGCTCACAGTCTAAAAATAAACTTAAGACACACACCAGCAACAGTCACTGGAAGTACTGTGCTGGGGGTGGATAGGGCCAGTTGCTCTCCCCCTGCTAAATAAAGAGAATCACCACATTAAAAAGGTGCCTCTTTGCCAAGTTAGCAGGGGCTCATCGTTGATAAAGAACTGAGTTAAAAAAGAGAAGCAGACAGGATCAATCAAGAACAGTGGGGCAAGCCAAATGTTACAGGTCACTTTTATGACTGCAACACATATTTAGTCACATTTATGCACGATCTTATTCAAGGATGTAGATAACCCCAGTTTTGCAAGGAACACTGTGTGATGTCAGAGTTGTAAGGAATACAGTATAAAGTTGATAAGGAAGTTCTTCCCTCCATGCTGGTGAAAATCAAGAGGCAGGTTTGTGACGAGGGCATTGCTGGAGATGAATAAGTTCCCCAATAGCATCTACCTGACCCTTTAATCTCATTCCTGCACATATTTGTTGAGGCCTCACCTTTCATAAGCAGTAGCACACTCAACTGCAATATTTCTGCAGTAATAAGACAGCTCAAAGTGATTTGAAATTCAAAGAAGTGAACGCTTCAAGTGTGGGAGAACCGCGTATAACAAACGTGTCCCATGGCAACGTAAATGACGAGTTTATACACAGATTGTTTTGTTTGATTCGAAGACCCTCACAATGAAGAATTTCCATGGTGCCACTCTCTCACATGTAGTGCATTCCTGTGACGGCAGCATCAAGATGGCCACCACAACATAGGAAGCTGCTATATACTGAGTCAGACCCTTGGTTCATCTAGCTCAGTATCGTCTACACAGACTGGCAGCGGCTTCTCCAAGGCTGGGAGTCTCTCTCAGCCCTATCTGGAGATGCTGTCAGGAAAGGAACCTGGGACTTTATGCATGCAAGCAGGCAGGTGGTCTTCCCATCCCCTAAGGGGAATATCTTACAGTCTTCACACATGTAGTCTCCCATTCAAATGCAAACCAGGCTGGACCCTGCTTAGCAAAGGAGACCATTTATGCTCTCGCTACTGATGTGAATTCAGTTCGTCCCTGGGTCCGCCTTAAGCCAATCAAACAGACACAGTGGGAATCAATTAGAGGCTTGGTTTAATGCTCTGCAGAAGCAGGTAGACAATGGGGCTCACGCTCCACATTGAATACCAATTGGTTATAGGTGCATCTTACATTTATACAGACAATCTGAATGATGCTGACATAGTATACGTGGCAGTAAAATGGTGGACTAAGTATCTAGTACGCATGCGAATGATTCATTGTTCATCTGGTGATCACCCCTTATTTGGTTACATCCTGTTTTATTAACTTGTCAGCAAAGAACAATGAGAATCTTGTGAGAACCAAGTTTCATAGATACATTTTAGTGGAGAGAGATAATGACATTGGCCGTATGTCTCTGAGCTTGGCTGGGGTTACTTTAAGTTAGAATTAGGTTTTCTAAGCAAACTTGGAGATGCTTTGGTATTCTAAGTAAAATGGAGTTACTTTGGTTTTTCTAAAACACATCACTACCACAACACCAGCTCTCCTCCCATAACTAATAAACCTCATGATTGCATGGGCTAATTAACTATTCTTTAAGGTGCCGAAGGCATTTTCCGCAACATGCGCTTACAATTTCTGAAGAACTGGTTTTCCTCCTTCTTACAGGCAGAAGCCAGGTTTCTAATTGTTAGCATCATTTTTGAATCTATCATGAAAAGGTAGCAGCTTGTTCCTTTACTGCCTGCAAGAGTAAACAAGTTTGTCAGTTCACAAAACAAGACTAAATAATACGACAACAGTTGATTTCAGACACGCACACCAATGCACCAGAATCTTATTATGCGTCAGCAAAAGAGGACGTTTTTAGATCTGCCTCCAGTGACCCTTTATCAGACGGATACTGACAGTTTTGCAGAGTGGGGCCTTGCCCCCTGGATTAGACCTCCGCTCCAGGCCTCTGTGACTTCGCAAAAAGGGAACTTTTTTTTTTCCCCGCAAAAAGGGAACAAAAAGAGTTAACAAGCTGACCTGAGAACAAACTTTTTTTACTCCAGACCTTTCAAGCTTTAACTGCAGAGCCCTCAAAAAGCCACAGATTTCCCCGAGCCTAAATTTTCCATCCAGGCCTTCAAATGTTCAACCGCTACCTCAAACGAAAGGCTCATTGGGGGAAGAGCATGAGAGAAATGTACATTTCTATCCCGCTCTATAGAAAGCGGAAGAGTCCCCATAGGACAACCTGACAGGAAATTGAAGTCTTGACCAGAGATGTGAGGCTGGACATTTGCTGCAGGGGGGAAAAAATTTCCCCCCCAAATGGAAAATTTTCTGGAATTTTTTCCTGTGGAAAAAAAAAAATCCGTTTCAACACATTCATTTGTAGCAATGAACAGAGGCCAAACAAAAGCTTGGCAGTTTCAAAGTTTTGGTTAATGTTTTTCAGGTGGTTATCCCTAGTGTAACCCCTGCTAACTGGGCAAAGAGGCACCTTTTACCGTGGTGATTCTCTTTATTTAGCAGGGGGAGAGTAACTGGCCCTATCCGCCCCCAGCACAGCATCCCTCCAGTGACAGTTGCTGGTGTGTGTCTTAAGTTTCTTTTTAGAATGTGAGCCCTTTGGGGACAGGGAGCCATCTTATTTGTTTGTTATTTCTCTTTGTAAACCGCCCTGAGCCATTTTTGGAAGGGCGGTATAGAAATTGAATTATTATTATTATTATTATTATTATTATTATTATTATTATTATTATTGAGAGATGTTTGACTGAGCATTCCAATAAACAATTTCTTTCCTCATAAAGCTTTGAATTTGTTTCAGCATAATATTTAAACCACATTAAGTGTTTTTAACACTAAATATTTAGCTCAAACAACAGGCCACATCAGATCACCATCTATTTAGGGCATCAGAAAAATGTACATATTATGAGGGGGGGGGGAAATTGCAGCTTTTATACCAATGAGCAAAACACATTGCATGGGAAATTTTTCGGGGGGGGGGTGATTCCAGAAAACTTTTCTGGTAGTCTCTCCTGAAAAATTCCCCTGTTTGAAAATTTCCAGAAAACCCACATCTCTGGCCTTGACTCACAGTTCTGTTTTATCCCCCTCCCAACATCTAGAAACTGTTGTTTGTTGCAATTAAAAAGTCTCACAACTGGATTTTTCCAGTGCATTTTCTCCCTCCAACAGAAAGTAGTGATGTGTTTAGAAAACCAAAGAAACTCCATGTTTGCCCAGAATACCTCATTCTAACTTAAAGTAACCCCAGCCCAGCTCAGGGACATCACTGCCTCTCACGATCAACGTCATTATCTCTCTCCACTAAATTGTATCTATGAAACTTGGTTCTCACAAGGTTCTCACTGTTCTTGGCTGACAGTTAAGAAAACAGGATCTAACCAAATAAGGAGTAATCACCAGATGAACAATGAATCATTCGCATGCATACTAGATACTTAGACCACAATTTTATTACCACGTATACTGTGTCTAGGGTGTCGGCATCATTCAGATTGTTTGTATAAATGTAAGATGCACCTATAACCAAACTGTAATCGGTTTGAGAGCGTAAGCCCCTTGATTACCTATTGCTAAACTGCAGTAGCAATCAAAGCCTCTAAATGATTCCCACTGAGTCTGTTTGATTGACCAAGAGGCAGCCCCAGGGACGAACCATGTTCACATCAGTAGGAATTTGAAAAGAGGAATACGGCTACGCAAAACAACTTATCCCAGTGTTGGGATATTATTTGCAATTTGCTTCAACAGCCAAAAAGCACGATTGGTTTGAACAGCACTTAGCTACCTATGATACACGCCCTATCAATGGCGCTTGCAATTGTTGGTATATACCCCCACGCCTTGAGGATATTTTACGACGGCACTGCTTAAAAGTATGTCTCAACGGGGAGGGGAAATTAGGCCAAGGCCATAAGCCAGATGTTTTGAGAGTGTAAGTGGGAAATATAACACTTGGAAGCAAATCGGAACCTTTGGGGTTAAAATAACACTGTGGTTTGCAGGAATGAGAGCGAAATGAAACCTCCATGCTCAGAAGCAGTGTATCGTGTGCAGTTTTTGTTTGCCAGAAATGAACAGCAAGATCAGACTGACGTGGACTGTTTCACCTGGTGCAGTGGCTCACCGTCCCGCCACCCATCTTTCCTTGGAAAGGAAACACAGCCCCCATTCCAGACAGGATTAAGCAGTTCCATTGATTTCAACAGAAACAAGCTGCCTTATACCAAGTCAGACCTCCAGATTTCAAGAAGGGGTCTTTACCATGCAAATCCGTTCGGCTTGCTGATGCTTGGATGGGTCATCATGCCCAGAGTTGGCAATATTTATTTATTTATCAAATGTGTGCACCGCCCCAAACTTTCATCTCTGGGCGGTTAACAAGCACATAAAACAAGTTAGAACATACACAAACGCCTTTAAACAGTATAAACAGAGCCAGCTAGTGGTTAGAGTGCTGGTCTAGGACCAGGGAGACCTGATTTCAAATCTCCATTCAGCCATCATACTAGCTGGGTGACTCTGGGACAGTCACTTCTCTTTCAGCCTAACCTACTTCACAGGGTTGTTGTGAAAGAGACACTCAAGTATGCAGTACACTGCTCTGAGCTCCTTGGAGGAAGAGTGGGATATAAATGTAATAATAATAATAATAATAATAATAATAATAATAATTATTATTATTATTATTATTATTATTCTGGAAAAATCAAAACCAGGCAACCTCCCCTTTGCCTTCACCTCAAAAACCCAAATGCCGTTTAACAGAAAAGCAACAAGAACTAAAGCAAACAATAACTGAGCACATGAACCAAACAACCACCATGGTTCGACTTCCAGCTCTAAAAACAGTTGCCAAAAAACAACTTGCTCAGGCATTAAAAGATGTCAATGCTGCACTTGCAGAAATAACAACCAATAATTTGCAAGAAACAAACCAATTAATGTACAGTGCAGCAACAATAACAACACAAGAGCTCGGATATAAGATCAGAGGACCTGTAAAAAAAGAAAGCAGTACATCACCTAAATGGAAGATTAGATTAGAAAATAAAATCTCCAGGCTTAGATCAGACGCTAGTAAATTGAAAGATATGAAAGACAAGAAGCTGAAGAATGAAAACACCAAACAGTATCTGATCCAAAAATACCACCTAGATTCAAAGAGAATTAGAGAAGTCCTGGAAATAATAAAGCAGCAAATAACAGCAGTGTCAAAGAAGATTAGCAGATACGAAGCCAGAATCACGCAACACAGGCAGAATCTCCAATTCCAGTCAAATCAGAAACGTTTCTACCAAAGCATAGGAGGAAAAACTGCAAGAAACATAGAAACACCAAATAAAGAAGGAACAGTGCAATTCTTGGAAGAATTATGGGACAATTCAATAGATTATAATAAAAAAGCAGCCTGGGTAAAAGAGGTCAAAAATGTAACCAACAAATGCAAGATCTAATAATAACACCAGAATTAATAAGTGAAAGAGCAAAGAAAATTAAAAATTGGACTGTTCCAGGCGACGATGAACTGCATGGCTTTTGGCTTAAACACCTAACAAGCCTTCCTTCATAAACAACTGTCAAAACAGTTTAATCACATTTTGCAAGGAGGTGATATTGAACAATGGCTAACAACTGGGAAAATTCATCTCATCATGAAAGACCCAGCAAAAGGTGCAGTTCCAAGTAATTATAGACCGATAACCTGCCTGCCAACCATGTTCAAATTATTAACTGGAATAATAGCAGATGAAGTGATGCAACACTTACTAACTAACAAACAGCTTCCAGTTGAACAGAAAGGAAATTGCCCGAACACCAGAGGCACAAAGACCAGCTGCTGACTGACAAAATGATTTTAGAAAATTGCAAGAGAAGAAAAACCAATCTAAGTGTTGAATGGATTGACTACAAGAAGGCCTTCGACTCATTGCCTCATACATGGATACTAAAATGTTTAGAAACAACTGGTTTCAGCAAAAACATTCAGATATTTATTTTAAAAGCAATGAGCATGTGCAGTACACAATCAATGGTGAGACACTTGGACAGGTTAGCATTAGAAGAGGCATTTTCCAAGGGGACTCACTATCCCCTCTGTTGTTTGTAATCGCCATGACCCCACTTTCACAAATACTAAACAAAACAGGCCTCGGATACCAAACATCTAAAACATCAAGTCAAATCAACCATCTGCTGTACATGGACGATCTGAAGTTGTATGGAAAGTCCCAGTCAGAAATCGAATCACTGCTAAACACTGTCCGTATATTCAGTAGCGATATAGCAGTGGAGTTTGGACTAGACAAGTGTGCTGCATTAATAATGAACAGAGGGAAAATAAGAAAAACAGGAACTGCCCAATGGAAGCAACATCAAGAGCCTGGAAGAGAAAGAACGTTACAAATACTTGGGCATTCTCCAGATGGATTTCATCGCACACACTGCAGTTAAAAGAAAAATGGGAAGTGAATACATCAGGAGAGTTAGAAAAATCCTCAAGTCCAAACTCAATGGCGGGAACACCATACAAGCCATAAACACCTGGGCTATACCTGTTATCAGATACACTGCAGGGACAATAGACTGGACCCAGGCAGAGCTAGAGATGCTAGATCGTAAGACCAGGGAAATCATGACCATCAATCATGCTCTGCACCCCCGCAGTGATGTCGATAGGCTCTACCTCCCTCGCAGCTCAGGTGGAAGAGGAATGCTGCAAGTCCATCGAACAGTAGAGGAGGAGAAAAGAGGCCTTGAAGAATATATCAAGGACAGTGAAGAAGATGCACTTCAAATGGTCAAGAACGAGAAACTATTCAACACCAATGAAAGAAAGCAGGCCTACAAGAAAGAACAAGTCAAGAACCGAGCAGAACAATGGAGAAATAAGCCCCTGCATGGTCGATATTTGCACAATATAAGTGGAAAATCAGACATCACCAAGACCTGGCAATGGCTTAAGAATGGCAACTTGAAGAAAGAAACTGAGGGTTTAATACTGGCTGCACAAGAACAGGCACTACGAACAAATGCAATAAGAGCAAAAGTCGAAAAATCCACCACAAACAGCAAGTGCCGCCTTTGTCAAGAAGCAGATGAAACCGTGGACCACCTAATCAGCTGTTGTTTAAAAATCGCACAGACTGACTACAAACAAAGGCATGACAAGGTAGCAGGGATGATACACTGGAACATCTGCAAAAAATACAAGCTACCTGTAGCCAAACATTGGTGGGACCATAAAACTGAAAAAGTTGAAGAAAAGGAAGATGTAAAAATATGATGGGACTTCCGACTACAAGCAGACAAACATCTGCCACACAATACACCAGATAGAACTGCAGTCGAGAAGAAAGAAAAACAAGTCAAAATAATCAACATAGCAATACCAGGGGGTAGCAGAATAGAAGAAAAAGAAATAGAAAAAAATCACCAAATACAAAGATCTACAAATTGAAATGGAAAGGCTGTGGCAGAAAAAGACCCAAATCATCCCAGTGGTCATTGGCGCCCTGGGTGCAGTCCCAAAAGACCTTGAAGAGCACCTCAACCCCAGAGGGGCCACAGAAATCACCATCAGCCAATTACAAAAAGCAGCTTTACTGGGAACAGCCTATATTCTGCGACGAAATCTATAACCATTGACAATAAAATTCTGGCATCCCAGGTCCTTGGGAAGGACTCAATGTCTGGATAAAACAAACCAGTCAATAACACCTGCCTGACTGTGTAAACAAGAAATAATAATAATTCTGGATAAAACAAACCAGTCAATAACACCTGCCTGACTGTGTAAATAAATAATAATAAACAATCTAGAAACCAACACAGATAAAAACTTTAAAATTTAAAAAGCTAAAGAGCTTGGGTGAAGAGGTGGGTTTTTTCAAGTGCTTTTTAAAAACTGTCAAACATTGTCACCTTAAGTGGCGCAGCAGGGAAATGCTTGACTAATAAGAAGGTTGCCGGTTCAAATCCCCACTGCTACTATATCGGGCAGCAGCGATCTAGGAAAATGCCGAAAGGCATCATCTCATGCTGCGTGGGAGGAGGCAACGGTCTACCCCTCCTGTATTCTACCAAAGACAACCACAGGGCTCGGTTGGTGCCAGGAATCGGAATCTGACTTGACCGCACACTTTACTTTACAGAGATGGAGGGGATCGTATTTCAGTAGGGAGCACATTCCACAGTCTCCCGGCAGCAACCAAACGAGAAGGCCCATCCCCTTGCGGTCGCCAGCCGAGCTGGCAGCAACTGGAGACGGACCTCTCCAGACGACCTCAACGGAGGACGGTGGGTGGGGCTCATAACGAAGAAGACGCTCTCTTAGGTACCCAGGGCCTAAGCCGTTTAGGGCTTTATAGGTTATAACCGGCACTTTGTATTTTGCCCGGAAACCTATTGGCAGCCAAAGTAGCTCTGTCAGCAGATATGTTGACTGTACAGTGTTTTCTGCCTTTCAGTCCTTCGTCTGAGGAGCCATGCCGTCAAGAAATGCCATTTTATAGACAGATGCCTATGAAACTGCATGCAGATTTTCAGCATGCAAAAGAGGCTGCCGGCTACTCCGATTCGAACCAAGAAGCTGTAAATAACTTAATGGAAACAGAAAAGAGAGAATTTCCTCCCTTTGTGTGATGAAATCTAGAAATCCCTACAGCACTTATTTGGGCGGAAGAGACGACATGGCTGGGTTGAGATGCCTCCCCCCCCCGCCCAGCCTGAAAAAGCACGCGTTAAGTATTGAAAGCAATCTGTATCTAAACAGAAGAGAGCCACCACTTGTCAAGGTCTTATCCATCAGAGAGAGGGTCTCTCTTATTTTGCACGTTTTCACACAGGGCTGCCAACTGTCCCCCATTACGGGGATGAAATGTTGGTCCCTTTAGGGACAGCATTTGTGCCTCATTTAATCAACCGCATATAATTCCGTCACAGATACATCAATGATACTCAGGCTCTGGATTACCACTACATACACCTCCCAGCCCCCACAAACCTGTGTCCCTCATTTTGGCAATGAGATGTTGGCAACCCGACAGAGGCCCACACTTCTGGGCTTCGCCACCAATTAAGTCAGCATTGGCGAAGCTGAAAGGAAAGGGTCCAAAAATATTCCGATGCTATGCACATGGCCTTGAAATGATTAACCCCTGTCGTTCCAGCAGAGTGGGTGCTCTTCCACAGCTTAGAAACGGAACGTGCCTCATCTGTCTGCTCTGTTTCTTCCGAACCCCACCTCGGAAAGAGAGGGATTTCCACCCCATGCCAAAATCCCACACCCTTTTCCTCTTCACCCACCCACCCCCATATCAGAATTTAAAACTCCAATTAACTTTATATTGGAATGATGAGTGATTTGAAGAGGCGGAATTCACTTACTATGATCCGGGGGCATTGTGGAGACCGTGTCCTCGGGAGGAGAGCAGGTGAGCTGTTTCCGCACACTTCCTGCAGGGAGAAGTCGAGAACAGTTCAGCAGCAGCAGGGGGAAAGTCAGCCCTTTCTGTCTCCACCCTGCTGGATGGGGAAGCTTCTCATAAAGCAGAGACAATGACAAGAGATCACCTTGAACTACAGCAGCAAGGACAGTCTCACCTGTTAAGTGTCTCAAAATAGGATGACAGGTTGAAATGATACAGCTCGCCTACTCATGAGTGCCAGAAAATATGACAGCGTAACACCACTCCTGCAGTCATTGTACTGGTTGCCCATTCGCTTCCGAGTTCAATTTAAGGTCCTGTTTTTGACCTTCAAAGCCTTGCAGGGTTTGGCACCTCTCTGCCTACAGACCTGCCTCTCCCATCCAGTTACATCCCATCCAGTCAGATCTTCTCAGATGGCCCTTTTGTCAGTCCCTGATTTCCGAGAGGTTCGGGGCGCTAGGACCCATGAAAGGGCCTTTTCGGTTGCTGCCCCACTTCTCTGGAACTCCCTTCCCCTTCAGATTCGCTTAGCCTCTTCCTTACTGATTTTCAGATCTCTTTTGAAGACTTTTCTTGTTCGCCAGGCTTTTGCCCTGTAGTTTACCTATTTGGTTTTCTTCCCTTTTTTGTTAGTTACTTTAGTTTTTAATTTAGAATGTAATTTTAAGGTTGTCTTGCTTTGCATGTTTTTTGTACACCGCCCAGAGTGGGCGGTATAGGAAATGTTTGTAATAAAAATAAATAATAATTTTAAAAAGATGCACTCCTCTACATCTGAAGTACCTGCAGAGCATGTCCGATTATCATTATGATTATCTGAAGAGATCCTTGAGGAAATCTGGAAAGAAACTCTTTTCTGAAACACCCCTTCTTGGTTTTAACCCATGTTTAGCAAGGGGGACCATTCATGCTTCCTACTACAAGACCAGCTCTCTCTCTCTCTCCCTCTCTCTCACTGGAACTGTTATATGTCACTGTGTGCGTTTTATGCCTGCTATAACTCTTCCTTCGGGAGATATGTATCTTGTTTGTCATGGAATCCAACTAATGCTCTTTGAGCTTTCCTGAAATCCAAAGTACATGTTTAATTAGGTTTACCGGGGTGAACCTGGTAATTGAGCAGATAGGTTCAACGAACCCGCCCCCCCCCCGATCCTGAGGGCCCCCCAGCTCCACCCCTCCCTATTTTCTTCATTATCTCCCTCACTCCAAGGGGCTGCCCCGTAGGGTTGCCAGATTCTAGCTTCCCAAACCCGGGTGCCTAATTTGCATATTAGGCACATTGACTTGGAAATAATTTTGCACTTTGCAAATTAGCAGCTGCATTTTCCATTGGCTCTGGATATCAATCAACAACAGTTGGAGAAGATATCTTTGCCTGACCATTTTCCTTGACATATTAGCAGCAGCAATAGAACAACAAAATGCACAGCTTTTGCATTAAGGCTGCAATTCTGTACACACTTTTTTGAGAGAAGATCTGATTGAAACCAATGGTGCTTACTTCTAAGTAGGCATGTATTAAACGTAAAGCCAAGGAAGTCCTTAAACCTTACAAGACACAGCCTGGTAGACAGGTAGTGATTCACATAAAAAGCAAGCTCTCCTCGCAACTGCCTGATAGAGATCCCCTACTGATAGCAAACAAGGCAACATTCCTCAGGGGATCACTGTACTTGTGAAAGTAAAACCCTCCTAGCTAGACTCCTGTGCTCTTCCTCTCTTAATCCAAGTCCAGTGGTTGAGCAGAATAGCAACTGCACATTTTGATCCATAACACCGCTTCTACAAGAACTACAGTTTAGCTTTTTTCTTTCTTTTTTAAATGAAAAGCTGAAATCTGGGCAAATCCGGGTGAGCTAAGCAATCTGGGTGAGATGCTTGAAATCTGGGTGAAACCTGGAATTCCAGGGGGAGGCATGGCAATTCTCCCCAGCTATGCCCCTGTTTACCATAGGAGCTTTAGAGCCGATATTCACAGACAATACCCCAATATGAAGCATTCTGAATTTCCAATCTGTACACCTTAGTACCACATGGACTCAATAAAACAATAATTTCTCATCTGTCTTGTCAAGAATTATCCAGGTTTCTGGCATATGTTGATCAAATACAGATATTGTTGTAAGTCTTTTTAAAATGAGTATATCTATCATTGGGTAGTATACTTTTAAATCTTCAGTTACAGAATTACAATTCACTTCCAAGTGGTGCTCTAGAGGCGATTCCATGTATTGTGAGTTTAATACAAGGCTTTTGCTGAATTCTGTCTTATTTTACAATATGTTGCTTGATAGAATAACCCCTGCTAACTGGGCAAAGAGGTACCTTTTAATGTGGTGATTCTCTTTATTTAGCAGGGGGAGAGTAACTGGCCCTATCCGCCTCCAGCACAGTACTTCCAGTGGCTGTTGCTGGTGTGTGTCTTATATTTCTTTTTAGATTGTGAGCCCTTTGGGGACAGTGATCTATTTTTGGTTTTTTTTTTAATTTCTCTGTGTAAACCGCCCTGAGCCATTTTTGGAAGGGTGGTATAGAAATCGAATAAATAAATAAATAAATAAATAAATAAAAATAAAATAATGTGTCTTTTGTATTGAGTTGCTGCTTTCTCCCCACATCTGGTGTTTACTAAGTTTGTAGAAGATGTTGCTTTAATCATTTTCTATCATTAACGTGTTAGAGTGAGTAGACTGTTTCAGTATATCTTAATTATAGATGCTTCTATGAATTGTGACTTATACAAGTTTTTTTTGCTTTACATTTCTATAATATGTCATTTGAAGCAAGTTATGTTACAAATTTTCTGAGATATAATACACTAATATGCATAGGATTATTAACTAGAATATAACTGAGTTTTATTATTCCTTGGAAGAGTGGAGCAGACGGACCTATTCACATGTGTGAGCCAGTGTGGTGTAGTGGTCAGAGTGCTGGACTAGGACCAGGGAGTCCCGAGTTCAAATCCCCATTCAGCCATGAAACTAGCTGGGTGACTCTGGGCCAGTCACTTCTCTCTCAGCCTAACCTACTTCACAGGGTTGTTGTGAAAGAGAAACTTAAGTATGTAGTACACCGCTCTGGGCTCCTTGGAAGAAAAGCAGGATTTTATGGAATTTCTTCTGTTGCAAGCTGTTTTTTTTTAGTTTATCTTCTAGAAGCAATAGAGGTGATTCTACACATCAGTGGAACATATGGATTGATCCCATCAGTGTTATCAAGTGGCATTGGAACTTTATAATTTCTCTATGATTGTCATCTACTTGACAAAGTTTAACCATGAAACAGAGTGCTGGCGAAATTGCCAGTTAGGTCTGTTAATGGTCCCTCTCACTGCCCTCCCTGAACAGCTTGCCCTGATTACATTATTTATTATTTATTTAGAATATTTATACCCCATCCCTACAGTACACTGCTCCTCGGTGTGGCTCACAACATTCATAAAACAGTTACAATATAAAACCAGACTAAAAAAATTAACCCAACAAGTTAAAAACCCAAGCTAAAACCTGTTATGTTGGTTTTTTCCTGGTTTTTTTAAAGCTGAAATCGAATAAAAAGCAAAAGAGACGTGCCTTTAGGGCAACTCACCAAGAAAGAGCCTCCTTTCAAAAGGTGCAAGAAGGAACCAGGAGCTATCCTTGACTTGATCCAAACCAACAGAAAATAATTGTTCCAAATAGTGGGAACTCTGGAAAAGTGACTGTATAATGCTGGAATTCTTGATCCAGTAAAGGCAAGCGTAGTGAAATATGTACTCTGGGTTTCGGGAATGCTCGGAGGAAATAAGGCAGGATTCCATGCCAAGATAAACTAAACTTAGAATACTTCAGATGGGTATCTCCTGAAGGGGGAGTTATTTGGCTGTGTTCTATGCCTGTAATACCTTTCAGTGAGAGAGAGAAATGGGAGGAGAGATGGTCTTGTGGTAAAATGGTAGGGTGTGCCGTCAAGTCGATTTCAACTCCTGGCACCCACAGAGCCCTGTGGTTGTCTTTGGTAGAATACAAGAGGGGTTGACCATTGCCATCTCCCGCACAGTATGAGATGATGCCTTTTAGCACCTTTCTATATCGTTGCTGGCTGCCCAATATAGGTGTCATACCAGTGGGGATTCGAACCAGCAACCTTCTACTTGTTAGTCAAGCATTTCCCTGCTGCGCCATTTAAGGTGGTCGGTCTTGTGGTAGCAAGCATGAATTGTCCCCTTTGCCAAGTAAGGTCCACCCTGGTTTGAATTTGAATGGGAGACTACATATGGACACGAAGATATTCCCCTTAGGGGATGGAGCCGCTCTGGGAAGAGCACCTGAGGTACCAAGTTCCCTCCCTGGCAGCATCTCTGAAAAAGGGCTGAGAGAGACTCCTGCCTGTAACCTTTGAAAATCCACTGCCAGTCTGTGTAGACGATGCTCAGCTACTGTAGATGGATGGTCTGACTCAGTATAAGGCAGCTTCCTATATTCCTGTGGGAGAGCTGTAAAGAAGCCAATGTGGCAGCAGAAAAACTTACTGAGTTTAAAATTTTAAAAGGACATATATAAGGAATGGAAGGAACGATTGATTGATTGATTGATTGATTGATTGAGTGTCGTCAAGTCGGTGTCTATGCGACTACATAGAGAGATTCCCTCCAGGATGATCTGTGTCTTCAACTTGGCCTTGAAGGTCTCTCCGTGGTGCATTCATGGCTGTCGTCATCAAGTCCATCCACCTTGCTTGCTGGTCGTCCTCTTCTTCTCTTGCCTTCCACTTTCCCCAGCATTAGGGACTTCTCAAGGGAGCTGGGTCTTCGCATAATGTGTCCAAAGTAGGATAGTTTGAGCCTGCCCTGGCCATTTGTGCCTGGAGTTAAAATTCTGGATTGATTTGTTCTAGGATTAATTGGTTTGTTCTCCTGGCTGTCCATGGCATCCTCAAAAGTCCTCTCCAGCACCCAAGTTCAAAAGCGTCAATGCTTTTTCTATCTTGCTTCTTCAAAGTCCAGCTTTCGCAACCATAGAGTGTCACAGGAAAAACCATGGTGCAAACTATACAGACTAGTAGCCCAGATTTGTAGGGACAGTGATAGATCAACTAATGCTCAGAATGAGCCGAGGTTGGAGAGGGATATCAAGAGCAATGAAATGTCCCGTCCCCCCCAAGTATGTTTGAAGTAAGAGGAAGGAAATGGTAACACAATCAAAGTGGAGAAATGTTTCTTCCTCTCACATAACACTCGAACTAGGGGTCATCCCATAAAATCAATTGCCACAAAATTTAAGACCAACAAAAGGAAGTACTTTTTCATACAACGCATAATCAACTTGTGGAATTCTCTGCCACAAGATGTGGTGCCAGCCAACAACCTGGATGGCTTTAAGAGGGGGTTGGATAACTTCATGGAGAAGAGGTCTATCAAGGGCTTCTAGTCTGGTGGCTTTAGGCCACCTCCACCCTCAGAGTCAAGATGCCACTAAATACCAGTTGATGGAAGGCTAAAACAGCTGGAGTGCCAAGGTTCCCCATCCCTAGGCCACCTCCAGCCTCAAAGTCAATGCCTCTAAATACCAGTTGCAGGGGAGTAACAGCAGGAGAGAGGGCATGCACATACTTCTTGCCTGTGGGCTCCCCAGAGGCATCTGGTGGGCCACTGTGTGAAACACAGTTCTGGACTAGATGGGCTTCCTTGGGCCTGATCCAGCAGGGCTGTTCTTATGTTCAACCCCTTGGTTCCAGTCCCACCCTCAGGAGAAACAGAGAACAAGACCTTCTTCTGTGTAGCAACCCTTCAGAGACTTGGAAGATAGCCCTTATATTCTCCCTTGGAATATAATCTCTTCTCCAGGAAAAACACACACAGTTCCTTCAGCCATTCTTCATAGGACCTGTTTTCCAAATCCACCACATTTGTGGCCCTCCTCTGAACCCATCTCAGTTTATCCACACCCTCCTCCACCAAGCGAACTAGGCGGTATAATTGGTCAAAACAAGGACACGAGATTGAGCAGGTTAATTCCTTTAAATATTTAGGAACTATGTTTCATTCTGTTGGCTGTAGAAATGCCCATTATAATTCCATCAGGCAGTCTGCTCAATGGGTTATAAATCAAATCAAATTGTGGTGCAATGGTTAGAGTGCTGGACTAGGACCAGGGAGACCCGAGTTCAAATCCCCATTCAGCCATGATACTTGCTGGGTGACTCTGGGCCAGTCACTTCTCTCTCAGCCTAACCTACTTCACAGGGTTGTTGTGAGGAGAAACCTAAGTATGTAGTGCACCGCTCTGGGCTTCTTGGAGGAAGAGTGGGATATGAATGTAAAATAAAAATTATATATATATATATATATACACACACACACACACACACACACATATATATATATACACACGCACACCTGCTACATTGAGACTCTATACAGCTAAAGTATTACCTTTGCTTTTATATGGAGCTCAACTTACACCTGCCATTAATTTCGCCTCACTCGAGGCTATCTAAACTAAGTTAATCAGTGCATTTTGCAAGTACCTTGTTGTGGTCCTAATGCTATCAATGGAAGAGAAGTTGGGCTTATTAGGTTGGAATCTTTATATTGGTGTTGTAGTTTTCGGTTTTGGTTAAAATTGGTTTTTGGACAGGCGGGTTTGGCCTCTTTGGTTATGAGGGATGGTTTCAACTCGCGTTGAGTAAATTTTCTCTTTTGGGCCTTTCTGTAGAGGATCTATTTACTGCAGGAATTGAGCAGGCCAGGTAGTTAAGCAACGTGTTGGGGATATACAGTAGATGTTCAACAAGAAACTTCTAGGATCAAGCATGGCTTATATTTAGGGAGTCAAGTTATCACTCTTAAACCTGCTAAGTATTTTGATGTGGTGCTTGTTCCTAAATGTAGATGAGCTCTCACTTTAGTGCGATTAAATGTTCTTCCCACAGCAGCATTGGAAGGCAGGTACAAGGGAGTTCTGTTATGTTTACAGCTTTGCCCATGTGGTAGAGGGGCTATAGAATCCACCTCGCATGTTATCCTTCGTTGTGATTTTTATAGTGAACCTCGTTCAAGACTTATATCTCCTGTGTTAGATCATTTGCCTGGCCGGTCTGATGAATTTTACTTAAATTATCTTTTAACTATTTAATTTATTTATTTATTTATTTGATTTCTATACCACCCTTCCAAAAATGGCTCAGGGCGGTTTACAATTAAAACAAACTTGTAAAACCATGAAAAGCTAAAACAAATTAAAAACAATAACACAACAATTAACAATTTTAAAAAAGAATTAAACATTGTCCCCAGACCCCAGCTCAAGAAGACACAGAGAGTTAATATGGATGAAAAGGGCCACAACTTTATTAACTATTACACAGGCATGGCAGACTGGAACACCAGGTGATTAATCACCCTTAGTCAACTAATATGGATAATGACATTATCTCTGGCGTGGCTGGGTTTTGTTATATTATTTGTAAAATGCGTACTGTTTTATTGTAAATATTTGCTGGTCAATGACCGAATAAACTTATGACCGAATAAACTTCTCTCTCTCTCTCTCTCTCTCCCCCACACCCTCCTTAAAACGCAAGATCCAGAATTGGACACAACCTTCCAAATGAGGTCAGACCGGCCCAGAATAAGTACACCAGTTACTGCTTGCAATCTGCCTCTGTGGAGACTGTCGCATAGATCTCTGTGCATTTATTTCTGTTGCAACATTTACGTTGCATGTGTTTGGCATCATGTGCATTGTTTGTGTCGTATTATGCATCTGGGTGTATCACCCGTTTGTGTGCGTTGTTGGACCATTTGTGCAGCTGCTGTGCATTTTGCATGTGTGTGTTATTTTTGTGGTTGTATCTGCACTTTGCGTGTGTCCATCTTTATTTCTGTTTCTACATTTGCGCCGCACGCATGCTTGTATTTGTTTTTGTGTGTGCTGCACATTAAAACTGTTAGTTCACTTGTGTGCTGCTTGAGATGCAGCTGTAAACTTCAAAGCTTGTGTTGCATTTTTCTGTGCTTCTGTTTGGGTGCTGTGTCCATGTGCTTCTGCATTTGTTTGTATGTGGTTTGTTGCATCGGTGTGTGCGCAGTTGTTGCACTCATTCCTGCGTTGCATCTGTATTTCTGTCTTTATGGTGCGTGCATACATTTGTCTGCAGTGTTAATAGGCTAAATGTATTGGAGATTTCCTTCAGTTTTTAAAAATAAAATAGGGGTTGGTAAATGGCGCAGCAGGGAAACGACTTGCCTAGGGAGCAAGAGGTTGTTGGTTCGAAACCCCACTGGTGTTTCCCAGACTATGGGAAACGCCTCTATCGGGTAGCAGCGATATAGGAAGATGCTGAAAGGCATCATCTCATACTGCACGGGAGATGGCCATGGTCAACCCCTCCGGTATTCCACCAAAGAAAGCCACAGGGCTCTGTGGGCGCCATGAGTCGAAATCAACTTGAGGACACAACTTTACCAGCATATCCCACCATACTTTTTCCATTCCCAATATGATGTGGATCTGGCAACCCTCCCTTTCCGCAGAAGACTCTTTGCAGCAATGAATAAACAAAAGAGGATTTCCTAATAAAATCGGAGGATGCTGAAAGGCCCAATTTTGATATGGAAATGTTTAATACAGGCTCATCAAGACGTCTAAAGATTGGTTTTCAGACTTCTAAACAGAATGTATGGCCTGCAGTAGGCCTGAACTAGATTGTTTAAGAAAGTGAGGTCTCTCTCTCTGCCAAGAGGTAGCAAATACCAAAGCCCGAGAAAAGATAAAAATGTTGCTAAGGGTATGGGGCAAATTCACTTCTTAGTGGAAAAGTAACATGGCTGGCGTCAGAAGGTGCTGATAAGAAGCAGGTAAAGCAGTCAACAGTCGCTTATGCCAAGGCTAGCTGGCACTGTATGAATACAGCTATTTTTAATGACAAAGACATGTATTGAAGAGTCTGATTTGCTTGCTGTTTTTAATCTATATAAACTAATAGCTGTACACCCGTGGGGCCCAGTGCTGGTCAGATTTCTTGACCTGTCCTCTGCCGTTCGTGATCACGAAATAAATAATCAATTAAGAGCACCACCTTCGTCGAGTTGACTTTCTCAGTCAAGCAGCAAGTTCGAATGCGGGAACCTGGTCTAATTCTTTTTGGTTCAGTAAGGCGCCCCATTCTTCATCAGATATTGATGAAAGCAAGTGACTGAATCAAACAGGAGGGCAAAGGGTTCCAGAGGATTCCCCACAACAATTTCATCCTGTGCGGGAGGAGGCAATGGTCAACCCCTCCTGTATCCTACCAAAGACAACCAAAGGGCTCTGTGGGCTCCAGGAATCAACACCAACTCGAGGGCACAACTTTACCTTACTTTGAAGCAGCATCGTCCATTGAAGCCAAGGAGATCTTCTTATGGCAGAAGTCTAGTGTGGTTCTCCTGCTGGTGTATTTGCAAGGCATTCTACATTATGTATTTGTGAACCAGTCTGTGATTCCATGGGATGCGTGTTTACTTGAGATGATTTAATGCTGTGTTGTGAGCCAAAGTTTAACAGGGTAACAAAGTTTATTAACTGTCATCATCATTACACTATCTGAATATTTTCTAAGCTTGTTTACATATAAACGAACTTGTAGGTAATATTGGGTGTACATGAGTGAGGCCTGATGGTCTTCAATTTCATAGATACAAATGCCTATATTCAAGAAGAAATGTATCTCTTATCACTCTGATATTTGTAAGTTACAATGACAAGTCAAATTAGACGAGTGGCAAAACGCTTTATTACTAGAGTAGTATTGCTATCCTCATCCCTTTTATGAATATATTAAGCGATGAGTACAATTTATGGGATATTACCAAATGAATTCCTGAGGATCTTCAATTGTTTGTTCCGGCAGATTTGATGGAACTTGAAAGTGCTTGTTCCTTTAAAACTTACAAAAAGATCAAACTTTTAAATAAGAAGTTTAGGGGGGAAAAGACCCTGGGTCCATCTAGCTCAGGATTGTCTACCCAGACTGGCAGCGGCTTCTCCAAGGTTGCAGGCAGGAATCTCTCTCAGTCCCATCTTGGAGATGCTGCCAGGGAGGGAATTTGGAGCCTAGATGCTCTTCCCAGAGCGGCCCCATCCCCTGAGGGGAATATCTTACAGTGTTCATATGTAGTCTCCCATTCATATGCAAACCAGGGCAGATCCTGCTTAGCTAAGGGGACAAGTCATGCTTGCTACCACAAGACCAGCTCTCCTGTCCCACACAATACTGAGTCAGACCCTTGGTCCATCTAGCTCAGTACTGTCTTCACAGGCTGGCAGCGGCTTCTCCAAGGTTGCAGGCAGGAATCTCTCTCAGCCCTACACCTTGGAGATGCTGCCAGGGAGGGAACCTGGATCTGTCAGTGTGCAAAGCAGATGCCCCACCACAGAGCTAAGGCCCCATCCCCATTGTGACTGGGAATGATGGGATCTGTAGTCCAACCACCTCTGGGACACAAGGTTGAGAAACCCCTTGATCATAGGATCTGGTGGAGTTCTTTTTCAAAGAAGAAGAAAATACCTCCAAGGGTAATTTTACCCACAAACCCTGGGGAGAGCCACAGAGAAATCCAGCAGAGCAGGGATGGGCAAATCTGGCTGACCAGCTGAACTACAACTCCCATCACTCTTGGCCACAATAACTGGGGATGATGGGAGTTGTAGTTCAACAACGACTGGAGGGCCAAGTTTGCCCACCCCGATCTAGAGAAAAGCCTCCCATCCAGCTAAGGGCCCTGCAGGCACAGGAAACAGGCGTGGGCACCGGCACCCACAGCCAAAGCAGGCGTCCTAAGGTGTGGTTGCCCAACAGTCGGGTCAGCATAAGCTCAGCTGGGCCACGTGCAAGGAGATCTGGATGCAAGGATACAGACAGCCCTGGAAACGTCCTGAAGAACAACTTTATTCCTTGGATTAACAAGTCCCACGAGAACCCACTTCCGAGCGGGCTTCAAGGTCTGCCCGCTGGCTCATTTCAAGCCAGCCTTCTCCAGATCCTCAGGCAGGATCCGGCCCTTCTTGCGGGCCTTGGCTTTCTTCCGCTCCACCTTGGCCAGCTTCTTCTTCTGGAGATTCCTCCGCCGTTTGTCCTGCCGCTGCTGCATCTTGTCCACCACCTGCTCCGTCCGCTTCTCCCACTGCTTCTGCCGCTGGGCCTTCTGCTTCTCCTTGCGCTTGAGGGCCGCCTTCAGCCGGTCCTCGTCGTCACGGATCTTGACACCTTCCGCCTTGTAGAGGACGTTCGTCCACTTCATCTTGGTCTCCAGCTCCTGGGCCTTCTTCTCATCTTTCTCCTTCAGCTCCTCCAGCTGGTTCTTCCGCATCTCCAGCCTGCTCAGCAGCTGTTTATAGTTCTTGCCTGTCAACGGAGTGATGTTGCCTTTCAGCCTCTTCATCTTCTCTTTCCTCTTCTGCGCTTTGCTCAACTCTTCCTCGGGGACCTTGACTGTATTGAAGACCATCTCGACCTTCTCGTCTGCCTTCTGGTCTTGGGGCTCCAGAACGGCTGCCGTCGAGGCCTTCTCGGCTTCTTCCTTCTCCATCTTCTCCTTCAGCCGTAGCTCCTTTCTCCGACGCTTCTTCCTCTCCCTTTCATATTTCCTCCTCTGCCTCTTCTCCAGCACAGCTGGTGACAGCTCCTTGGAGCTTGCCTAGGAGTGACAAGAGGAAGAGAGAGCAGAATCCCTTAAAAGAGCCGTGCAGAGTTATGAACTTGGGTAGACAGGGACATAGAAAGATCTCCTCTGTCGAGTCGTCCATCTAGGGCAGTAGTGTCTTCACAGACTGGCAGCGGCTTCTCCAAGATTGCAGGCAGGAGTCTCTCTCAGCCCTATCTTGGAGAAGCCAGGGAGGGAACTTAGGACCTTCTGCATGCAAGCATGAAGATGCTCTTTCCAGAGCGGCCCCATCCCCCTAAGGGGGATCTATTACAATGCTCACACATGTCCCCTATTCAAATACAAACCAGAGAGGACCCTGCTTAGCAAAGGGGATAATTCATGCTTGCTACCACAAGACCAGTTCTCCTGGGGTAGGAGAAAAATCCTGGATTGGCTCCTTGAGTGGGACGCCAACTGAGACGCGGGTTTGGTCCAACGTTTGAAGTTCTCCCGATGGCATCCATACTTCAAGAAAAACAGATCCATTTTGCAGTACCTCACCAGTGCACCACTAAGGAAGGCTTGTACCAGCTTATGTTTTCAAACCGTGCCCTTGGCATATCGTGAGGACAGATTTAACTGAGTTCCCATGGAACAGAACCTCAGGAGCAAGTGGAGAACATTAAACATCACATCCCACACTGCTCCTTTTATGGAGCAGTAAGAGGAAAAAAACCACCGGGCCTGATCACTGACGAATTCACAGGTGCAGAAACATAATGTGTTAATTACCTGCTGGCAGGTATATTTCCTTTTGTCTGTTATCAGGTGGCCATTTTTTGCTGTGTCGTTTTTTTTAAACCAGGAAGAGAACTGTATTTGCTAGTCCTGCTTCACATCCGGCTACATGATCGTTCCAGGAGTAGCCCTGTTATTCGAGTTGTGGGTATTTAGAATTAGAACTCTTTTTATTTTAATGCATGTTGTTTAGTTCAGGGTTTCTTAACCATGGGATCCCAGATGTTGTTGGACTACAATTCCCATCATCCTCAGCCACAAAGGCCATGTCTGGGGATGATAGGAGTCATAGTCCAACAACAAGAGAGGAGAACTGGTCTTGTGGTAGCAAGCATGACTTGTCTCCTTAGTTAAGCAGGGTCTGACCTGGTTGCATATGAATGGGAGACTAGAAGTGTGAGCACTGGAAGATCTTCCCCTCGGGATGGAGCCGCTCTGGGAAGAGCAGAAGGTTCCCAGTTCCCTCCCTGGCAGCATCTCCAACGAGATAGGGCTGGGAGAGATTCCTGCCTGCAACCTTGGAGAAGCCGCTGCCAGTCTGTGAAGACAATATTGAGCTGGATAGACCAATGGTTTAGGAGCATAGCTTCCCTATGTAACATCTGGGGGCCTAAGGTTAAGAAACCCTGGTTTAGTTCATAGTTTAGTTGTTTTTACTATCTTCTGTCTTCTCTGTTTTTCTTTTACCATGATGTTTTAGCTATTAATAGCTAATTAAGTTGTTATTGTTGTTGTTTTATGTTTTATTATGCTTTCATTTGTGTTATGACCTGTGGTTACAACAATAAACTAACTTACACACACTCCTGAATGTGGAATGGCTAACGCCACCCAACAATCACATCCTGTTCTTTGAATTCATGAACTGAAAGCAGAGTTTGGAACAGTTTAGATTGGCTCCAGATAGCAAAAGGCACCAGTAGAGCATATTTACACTGTGCACGTAAAACTGGTTTAACTTTCAGGCCTTTTGTCATATCTCGAGAACTGATCTTTTTATGATCTTACCTGACCAGAGACCTTTTCCATCTTCTCGTGCAGCCTCTGACGCAAGAAATTCATAGCAGGAAGAGAAGTGGGGGCCTCCTTCTTGCTACCTGCACAGAAAGATTATGAAGCAGAAGATTAAGAAGCACAAAGCTCCAAGTCCCACCCCCAGCATTAAATTATTATTATTAATATTTACATTTAATATCCCGCTCTTCCTCCAAGGAGCCCAGAGCGGTGTACTACATATTTAAGTTTCTCCTCACAACAACCCTGTGAAGTAGGTTAGGCTGAGGGAGAAGTGACTGGCCCAGAGTCACCCATCAAGTCTCATGGCTGAACGGGGATTTGAACTCGGGTCTCCCTGGTCCTAGTCCAGCACTCTAACCAGACACGCTGAACTCCGAGTTTCGCTTCCAAGATTCTACTAGGCAGTGGGCCAACAAAATTTCTTTGAATGCAGAGAGAAGCTGAGCATGCAATTCAATCCTGCGCTTATGTCTTGGAGCCAGAAAAGGTGAAGTGGTTGGAATGTAAAGTGAGGACTGGGAGACCAGAGTTCAAATCCCCACTCAGCCACGGTCCAGAGTCCGTCGCTCTCTCTCTCTCAGCCCAACCTACCTCGCAAAACCTCCCCACAGGAGGAGAGCTGGTCCTGCAGTAGGAAGCACGAATTCTCCCCTTTGCTAAGAAGGGTCCACCCTGGTTTGCATTTGAATGGGAGACTACATGTGAGCACTGTAAGATGTCCTGCTTAGGGGATGGAGCCGCTCTGGGAAGAGCACCCACCTGCTTGCATGCAGAAGGTCCCAGGTTTCCTCCCTGGCAGCATCTCCAAGACAGGGCTGGGAGAGACTCCTGCCTGCAACCCTGGAGAAGCCGCTGCCCATCTGTGTAGACAATGCTAAGCTAGATAGACCAAAGGTCTGACTCAGAATGTGGCAGCTTCTTAGGTTCCTATGAGTTGTCAGGAGGATGAACGTGTTGTGGGAGAGAACTATGAATGTTCCTTGGAGCTGCTTGGAAGAAGGGTGGGGTATAATTGCAGTGCCTGGAATGCGGTCAGCCCTGTCCTCATTCCCTTACTGCAGGGAAGGATGCAGAAACATATTGGGAAGCTGTCTTACACTGAGCTCGTTCACTTAAGGAAAAAGAGAGCAGAAAGCAGTTTACCCAGAGATTCATAGTGTGAACCCACGAGAATCCTTCCAGCCCAGCTTGCTCAGATCTGGGTAACCCAGATCACCTACCCTGCTCCTTGGCCAGGTCGGACAAGAAGTGGGCACGCCCCACCATGATGTTTTGGTCATCTAAGTACATTTGCCTTGGGTAGCAGCTCTTGGGAAGCATCTGCCATGGTTGCAATAGAGCACTGTGGCTACAGGTGCTGGCATCTGTGAATGTGCCGCTCTGCAAAGCACACTCTATGATCCTTTGCTTGCAATGTCTTCAGTAGGGCCTGTCTCGCCTCCTGCCCCTCCATGGCCAATCAGGGGGCAGCTGATGAAGTAATGAGGGTTGCCATTCTATTGGAACCGCAATGCATGCTGGGATAGCTTTTTTGATCCTCAGAGGACCTAGCTCCCATCGTCAGTCACAGAGGCTGCCGCTGCCTCGATCATCTGTGTGTCGAGAGTTTGCAGACCCATACAGAGATTCTGCTCATCTGCGGCTACCAGGATAGACCACACACCCCCCGTATGATTGTGTGAAAGGCTCTTGGTCCATCTAGCGCAGCACTGTCTACACTGACTGGCAGCATCTCTCCAAGGTTCCAGGCAGGAGTTTCTCTCAGCCCTACTTGGAGATGCTGCCAGGGAGTGAACCTGGGACCCTCTGCATGCAAAGCAGATGCTCTTCCACTGAGACATGGCCCCATACCCAGTCCAGCCATGTGAAAAGAAACCTTCTCATCCTCCTCGTCCAGGCCTCTGAACCTACAAGCACGTGTCAGCATAGCGTAGTGATTAGAGTGTTGGACTAGGGAAGACCGAGTTCAAATCCCGATTCAACCATGAAACTTACTGGGTGACTCTACATATCTTTAAGCACCTTAAGTGGCACAGCGGGGAGATGCTTGACTAACAAGCAGAAGGCTGCCCGTTCGAATCCCGCTGGTACTATATCGGGCAGCAGCCATATAGGAAGATACTGAAAGGCATAATTTCATACCGTGCGGGAGGAGGCAATGGTCACCTCCTCCTGTATTCTACCAAAGACAACCACATGGCCCTGTGGTCGCCAGGAGTCGACACCGACTTGATGGTGCAAGTTTACTTTAGGTGAATACAAACGATTTTTTGGTTGTTCTTGGAGCACAGACTTGTCCAAAGGCAGATTTTTATTTAACTTTTAGTGTTTATTTTTACACAGCCACTAGCGTAGAGGGCTATAAAGGGAGATCAGACCCATGTATGGAGGAGGTTAGCTCTGATAGATTAATGGAACATCCATGTCTAAGGGCAGTTCACCCTGAATAACTGGACAGCGAGGACAAAAGAGGGAGGCGTCTGCCTTCATGCCCGATTCGAGGACCTCCTGGAGGCTTTCAGTTGGCCCGTGTGGGAAACGGGAGGCTGAACTGCCTTTGTGCTGAAGCAGCAGGAAAAAGCTCCTGGCTCTTTCTTCTCCAGTGCTGCCTTGCATCTTTGTTTCCTCCCTGACAATACCCCTCTGGGGCATCTCCACCCCAAACCCCAACTTCCTTTCTCCTCTGTCTCCAGTTTCCCTCTAGTTTTCTTCACAGCCCCACCGCACCCCTCTCCCAACTGCAAAGCTTCATGTTTCCCTGTAGGAACTTATGCCAGCCATTTACTGATGCCAAGGACGCTCAAACCTGCCCCCCGCCCCAGATGTCGAGGGACTACAACTCCCATCACCCCCAGGCACAGTGGCAAAGGCTGCTGGGAATAATGGGTGTTGTAGTCTG
Source organism: Hemicordylus capensis (assembly GCF_027244095.1). NCBI lineage: Eukaryota > Metazoa > Chordata > Lepidosauria > Squamata > Cordylidae > Hemicordylus > Hemicordylus capensis. The sequence goes on along the minus strand of NC_069673.1, from coordinate 2,836,464 downwards.
ACACCACCTGGGGGCTCAGGCTTGAGAATTCCTCACCGACACCCAAGAAGAATATTGGAAGGGCTTTTGGTAGGGCATAAATGATTTTAATTGTTAATTGATTCAATGTTTTAAGTGATTTTTTTTTAATGGTAAACCGCCCAGAGACGCAAGTTTTGGGCGGTTTAGAAATATTTTAAATAATAATTTAAAAAGGTGGGAGAGCTTAACCCGTCCATTTCTCTGGAGACTCCGGCCAAGAAGGACTCAAGCGTCCTTCCTTCTACACAGCCGGCTGGGTTCCATTTCTTGGGAATGCCAGAAACCGCAGACCTGTAGGCTGCGTGTCCGATGCAAAACAAAGCCAATTAGCCCAGAGCCAGGATGGCTGTTCAGCTGGGTGTAATTGTTTAACACATGGCTGCTTGATGAAAGATGGAGGAGGGCTGGTCTTGTGGTTGCAAGCATGCCTTGTCCCCTTAGCTAAGCAGGGTCCGCCCTGGTTTGCATTTGAATGGGAGACCACATGTGAGCACTGTAAGTCGCTCTGGGAAGAGCAGAAGGCTCCCAGTCCCCTCCCTGGCAGCATCTCCAAGAGAGGGCTGAGAGAGACTCCTGCCTGCAACCTTGGAGAAGCCGCTGCAAGTCTGTGTAGGCAATCCTGAGCTGGCTGCACCAAGGGTCTGACTCAGTATATGGCAGCTTCCTATGTCCCTGACTCATCCATCTGGTTGGTGGTGCTTCTGCCACGACCCAAAGCCACCCCTAGCTTACACCAAACAGGGAAACGTTCTCACCTGGAACACCGTTCTGGCCTCCGCTTTCTTTCCCCCGCAAAGCAGTAGCTGACTCGCCTGCAGCAGCTGCAAGCTGGACACCAGGGCCAGATTTCTGAGGTTTTGAAGCTGGTGGCTTGGTTGCTTTGACCACACCAGGCTTAGCTGGAGGGACGCTGCCCGCCTGGGCTGGCTTCTTGGCCTTTTTCTTCTTCTTCTTCTTCTTCGGCTGGGTGCCATCCTCTCCTAAGCCAGCTCCTGGGGAGGCTGGAAGGCAGAAGAACAGGTTTCATTGATCAAGAAAGGGGGGAAATACCACCATTTTGCCACCCAGCTCTCCTGTGCTAACACCACAAACCTAGAGCCATTTCCATCGTTCTCGCTTTAGGAAGGGACCACTGAGTGCCAGCATGATGGGAAGAAACCTCATCCTGAGATCTTGGAGGGCGGCTGCCAATCAGAACAGACACGACTGCACTGGCTGGACCAACAGCCAGACTCAGGAACAAGCAGCACCCGTCTTTTGGCTTCCGCTTGGAAGACCTCCACCCCCACAGCTGGAATTTGCCTGGGGTGAGAGAGGGAGGACTTTGGCCACTGTGAGTGGGGATGATGGGAGTTGTAGTCCCACGCCTGGGAGCCCAAGGTTCAGAACTTCTGGTTTAAGTGATCAAGTCGTGGAAGATTTTTATGTCATTTTATTCATTTTATTGTGTCTTGTATCTGTTTTATTGTTGGGGGCCACCCCAAGCAGTAGTGTACTAGAGGGGCGGGGTGTAAGTATTTTAAACAAACAAACCAGAAGTTCTGGACCTAATGGCGCAGTGGGGAAGTAATTTGCCTAGCGAGCAGGAGGCTGCCAGTTCGAATCCCTGCTGGTGTGTTTCCCAGAATACGGGGAGCTCCTATATCGGGCAGCAGCGATATAGGAAGATGCTGAAAGGCATCCTCTCATACTGTGTGGGAGGAAGCAATGGTCAACCCCTCCCGTATTCTACCAAAGACAAACCACAGGGCTCTGTGGTCGCCAAGAGTTGACACTGACTCGACGGCACAACTTATCTGAACCTTGGGTTTCCAGATGTGTGACTACAACTCCCATCATCCCCAGTCGCGAGAGCCAAAGAGATAATAGCTGTAGTGCAACGATACCTGGAGACCCAAGCAGTGTTCCCTCTAACAGGGAATCCCAGATGTTGTTGACTACAAAACTCCCATAATACCCAAACAAAAGCCACTGCAGCTGGGGATTCTGGGAGTTGTAGTCAACGACATCTAAGAACATCACCAGTACTTTAATAACCATGGGGAGGCTACTACTGAACACAACCCTCCAGAAAAACCAAGGAGGAAAGCTGGGATTCCAGAAATGGTACCGAATTTTCTTTTCCGTGGCTCGTGGACTTCTTGGGCGCAAATCTTCTTCGCCAGTCTCTGCAAGTAAGAGTCTTTGTTGGCTAAGCTGGCCATTTCCGATCCAAAAGTCTGGCCAAGCCAAAAGGCTGCAGAAAGCTCTCGCAGAACGGAAGGGGCTGAGTTCACACCACCTGGCCGTTGCCCATCAGCTCCTTAATCCGGATGGCTGTGCAAGGCCGTTTCCACCGAGGCGACCCAATCTGGAGGAAAACCATAGGGGTGGCATTTACCCATCTGACATCCTGAAGGTGGACATTAAGCCTAATTAAAAGAGAGCGAGAAATCATGCCATTAATGCCAACCAAGAAGTGTCAAGGGAAAGGGAGAAACAAGGAATAAAATCCAGGAAGACTGGACTCCAGAACACCTCTAAAAGTAAACAAACTGGTGATCCTGAACCCGGTTCCTTGCAGCCTGACCCCATACACTTAAACTTACCTCCACAAGTCAAGGGGATGTTGCCCTTAGTAGCATCTCAAATATTTTGAAGAGTTTGTTTGTGCAAAATATAGTCATACTTCGTGTTTACCTAAAGATACTAAATTTTGCATACACAATCCTGCCACTGAAATCAGCTGAATGACACTCTTTTTTTACACCAGTATATGCTGGGTGAAAGATGAAGTTTTTTTAAAAGAAGAAGTTATGAGTATCATCATCATATTTGAACTGTTATTGTTCTCCACAGATTCAATAATTAAAAAATGTCATCATGCCCAAGGGAAGCGTAAGATCTTTCTCGGATTCGAATGTACCATGTATGGTAATTATTCAAAAAGGTTTGATTGTTTGACTGATTAAGTGCCGTCAAGTTGGTGTCAACTCTTAGCAACAAGGTTAATCATGTGTCAAAGTTGAAATCCTAGAAATTTAAAACTGCTCTGTTCCTTTCCTTTTGGAAGCCCATTAATTGAACTAATTGAAATCAAATTAATAATAATAAATAATAATAATAATAATAATTACGAAATAATAATTTTTTTTGGATGCTGCCGCAGTCACCGGTGAGCCTGATTCAGGTTCCAAAGTCCCAGTCTCTCCCTTTCTCTCTCTCTCCCTCCCTCGGAGTCAGCCTGGCTTTCCTTACAGGGCTGCTCAATGCCAAGGACCAGGCGCACCACCTGGAGTTCCTTGCAAGAAGGAAAAACCCACACAGGAGACTCAAGAGGCGAGTCGTAGAGAGCAGGCAGCCCCCTTGAAATGGGACGAGGCTCACTCCGAGCAAACTTAGTTAGGAAGATCGGGCAGCAGAGTTAGGGGGCCAAACCGGGGTAGAAGCGAGGGGTAAGTCTGGGGTAGAGTGTAACACCGGGGTAGAAAGGAGAATGCAGCGCGTGCACTTCACGCAGACTCACCAGTCCAATGTGGGGCTGACCGTGGGAGAGTAAAGGGGATGCCCACTCAGGGGTGCGGGGCTCGGCCTTTCCAGCCCCCCAGCACCGTGTGCACACGTGCAAGCAACCCGCGTGGCTCCTGCTCCGGTTCTTTCCGGGAAACCCACGTGGGGAGGGGCGGGGGAATCGCCGGCTGGGATGTTGGAGGAGTTGCTTGGCTCTCGGAGGAAGGGGAAGTTGCGTGTATAGCAAGTTGCATCGCGAGATTTCCTGCTCAGCTGGCTGCAGTGCGAGGGGAAGGGAAGGTGGGGGGAAGATGCGCGTCCTCCTGGGAGCGGAGCGGATGCGACCCACGGGGCTTCCTTGGGAGCAAACACGCGCAGGAGGATTAAGCGCAGAAATGCACGTGGGAATGCGGCTTGGGGAGGTTGCAAGGGTTAGGATCTTGCTCCGGTGCTGCAGCACCCCTTACACTCCCCCCCCCGCGCATTGAGCAACTTTGGCCACACCTTGACTTTCGAGAAAAGAACCGTTCCTGCTTGAGCAAAGAAGCACCTCTGGGCACGTGCAGAGTGCCTTTCAGTACTAGCCTCCAGGGGCGACTCCGTGCGTCCGCTGCAGCAGGAACAGGAAGATGGCTGGGGAGGCACCTCTCAGGGGTAGGCCCCCGGCTTGTCTCGCCCCTTGCTCGTGGACTACAGTTCCCATCAGCCGTAGCCATTGTAGCTGGCCATGATGGTAACTGTAGATCGTGAGCAGGTGGCGAGCCAAGGGGGGGGGCTGAGGAGGGGGTGGGACTAAAAGACCTCAAAAGGTCCCTTCCAACATGAACTTTGAGTTTTAGGTGTTTTTTTTGTTAAAGTACCAAGAATCTAGGCATTCCCAAAACAGACCAGTTTCTTGCCCAAGTGGGCAGCAGCGATATAGGAAGATGCTGAAAGGCATCATCTCATACTGCGCAAGAGGAGGCAATGGTCCACCCCTCCTGTATTCCACCAAAGACAACCATGGGGCTCTGTGGGTGCCAAGAGTCAACTCCGACTCGACGGCACACTTTACCTTGACCACAATACCAGCTCTCCTCCCCATGACTGTATTAGTCATGAGCAAGTCCCACTAAAATGAATGAGACTTCTAATTTCCCTACTATGGACTTTACAGCAGGGTCTGAAATTTAGTAAAAAAACTGCAGGTTGGGTAGATTAACTGTGTTTGTAAGGGTTTAAATTTATGTTTTGAATTATTATTATAGCAAGGGTAAACTCTATAGCCGATGATTCACGAAGAGAGGTGTGCGGGAAGTCCACTTTTGTGTATATTGTAATGAATGACTATTATTGTTGTTAAAATCAATGAAAATCAAATTTGGGGGAAAAAATGAATGAGACTTCAGCTAGTCCAGTTGGCCACTGATTAACCTGTATTAATGCCTGAAGATTAGCATAAATATCCTCCACAAGATTCCCTTAGATGTCAACGTTTATCATAGATGAAAGCATCTCTTAACACGTGATAAGGTTTTTCGGCCTCTCTAAAAACAAACCGGGCTCTTTCTTCTAAACCTTTGGAAATGTTCAGGAGAGTGCTTTCTTTTGATGTACTGTCTGATAGACTCCCGATTCGGAATTAAACCTGTCTGAGCTTATGAATGGGATTAGCCATTATAGCATCCAGACAGCCGGCCAGGAGCAGGGTTGGAAAGCCTACGGCTACGTGTTTTCATTCTGGATAATAGAGGGACGCTGCAGAACTGGAGAAGGTGCAGAAGAGGGCAACCAAGATGATCAGGGGCTTAGAGCACCTTTTGAAGCTAGGCTACAGCATCTGGGGCTCTTTAGTCTGGAAAAGCGGCGACTCAGGGGAGACAAGGTTGGAAAATTAAGGACCGACAAGTGGAAATACTTTTTCACACAGCGCGTAATTAATCTATGCAATTCTCTGCCATGGGGTGTGGTGATGGCCACCAGCTTGGATGGCTTTAAAGGGGGCTTGGACAAATTCATGGAGGAAGGGCTCTCAATGGCTACTAGACTGGTGGCTGTGGGCCACCTCCAGCCTCAGAAGCACGATGCCTCCAAATCCCAGTTGCAGGGGAGCAACCACAGGAGAGAGGGCATGTCCTCCCCTGTTGCCTGTGGGCTTCCCAGAGATATCTGGTGGGCCACAGAATGCTGGTCGAGATAGGCCTTGGGCCTGATCCGGCAGGGCTGTTCTGACATAGGGATTCCCCTCACTCAGGTTTTCACAAGTGTATAATTTGGTATCCATAATTACAAGAGCAGCTGTGTCGATTACGCCAATGGTGATCTTTGGCGTCACCACCACCAAGAGTAGGTTCCACCGACCGGCTGCCTCTGGCAAGCTCCCAAGCACCCTCCCTGGCTGCTGCCGCCTGGCATCTGATTCATCCTCCCCCTGACCATGGAGGTTCAATTGCTCTCTCATGGCCGAGAGCCCTTGACAGACCTATCCTCCGCGGATCTTCTTATTCCCCTTCTAGTTGTCCTTGTGCATAACTTTGCAACTTGAAAGAAACACACATTTTCCTCAGCAACGCAAAACACAACCGGCTTTATTCAACCGTGTCGCTACAATGGGGGTGGGGTGGGGATGCAGTATGAACACACACACAACCCTACACAGACAACATTAATTGGCAGCAAACACTGATGTTAAATATGCACCTAGAGTTGCCAGCTTTTCTGTTTGGCATAACTGGCCCGGCTCCTCTGCCTTTAACAGCAGCCCCGACATTAAGCAGGTGACGTCTTCCCCACAAGAAGACGCTATCTCAGGGGAGGCAACCTTGGCACCCCAGCTGTTGCTGGACTACAACTCCCATCATCCCAAGCCAGAACTGTAGTTCGTCAAGAGCTGAAGAACCAAGGTTGCTAGCTAGAGCGGGAACATGTTCAAGGCACAAGAGCAGGGCCAGTGAAAAAGTTGGCAACCCCACATTCACCAGTAGTCTTGCATTGTTTTGAGGGGGCACAACCACATTCATTTATTTCATTCAAGTACTCCTGTACAATGAGACCGTATCCTGGGACACTTACGACATGCATATCCCACCAAGCCCACCTGTTCAGGGGTGAAGTAAGGAGAGCAACCCGCCAGAAGCTTCTCTGATCTCCCGGAAGATCGTGGCGATTTGAGACAGGCAGGTCAACAGATGCAAATTCAGTATTTGCGGGACAGAAACTCGTTTTAGCTTACTCGCCTGATCCGGAGGAAGAACACGGAAAGATAAATGCTAGGCATTGCTGGAACCACGAAGGGGTTCAACCCCAAAAGAGGACCAGACAATTCCTTGTCAGGGCGTCTCAAACTTCGGCCGCTGTGGCTGGGGATGATGGGAATTGTAGTCCCCGCCGTGAGGGGACCCAAGGTTGAGACCGCCGGGATTCAAGGAGAAAATCCCTTCTAAATCCTGCTCCAAAACTCTATTTCGGGAACAAACCAACCAAAAAAAGTGTCACACTAAACACCCAAATCTATTTTCCCCATACGGAGTTCCCATTCCCAAGGAAGCATCCTGGCAGCTTAATGAAAAAGAGCTCCAAACCAAACGGGTGTCTTCTCTTCACTACCGCATTGTCCAATCGAGCGAGACACCCTATATCCATACTATCTCGGCCATTTCGCAAGAAAATGGCCGGCCGCGGAGTGGGGGTCACGGAAGGAGGCCTGGTGAGGGGCAAGGCGGAGTGGGTCCCTTTCAGGCGTGCTCCGTTGGCCCTGCTCCTCCGTGCCCGTTGACGTGAGGGTGCGACGGAGCGGCCCCCTGTGGGGCAGGGATGGTCTGCTCCGCCATGGCCGCGGCCAGAGGGGTGGAGAGGCCTTCCGGGGAGGACGCGGCGAGGTCTGGTCTCCAGTACGCTTCGCACAGGGGGAGGTCGTTGGCGTCACACAGGCTGTAGCTTCCCCGGAAAAAGGGACACCATTGTGGAGAAAGAAGCAGCCGGGAGAGAGGGGGGGGGAGAATAAAAAGAGAAGGAAGAAGTGGGGGAAGCAAGACAGAAGCGTTAAGAAACCAGCACAATGTTCTTGCATGCAAAACCACAAGTACATGTCCTGCTTGGAGGCGGGTGAAGGGGGTTCGGCTTGGGTTTTCCCTACCCTCTTCCTCCCCCCAACCCCACAAAATTAAATAAATCAAGCATTTATATACCGCCCCATCCAAATGGCTCTGGGCGGTTGCACAGCAGCAAACACAAAACCCAGAAGCTCATTTCCCAGATGGTGTCGTTTTACTAGGGGACAGCAAAGCACCTCTAGCAGCAGTGAGTTCCATAGTTTAACACCACGTCGGGTCAAGACGTACACCTGTCCGTCCTAAATCTCTTGGCATTTAACTACGACAGATGACCCCGGGTTCTAGTATTACGAGAGAGAAAAGCTTCTCTCTATCCACTGGATCCATGCCGTGCATAATGTCCTGCACCCTTTACCTGCTTTTTTTCTAAACAAAAATGGCCCAAACACTGTAGTTGTCCCTTACAGGGGAAGCACTCCAACCCCCTGATCCTTCTGGTTGTCCCTCTCAGCACCCGTTCCAGCTCTCTTATATCCTCTAGGTCAGGGTTGCTTCACCTTGGGCCTCCAGATGTTGTTGGACTACAATTCCCATCATCCTCAGCCACAATAAATCACAGCTGGGAATGCTGGGAGTTGTCGTTCAGCAACACCTGGGGGTCCAAGGTTAAGAAACCCTGCTCAGGTGAACGTAGTCAAGGGGTTATTGGGTCAGTAACAGGGATTCCAAGATGCCAAGTAACAGGTGGTTGTTCCCTGTAAACGGGGATTCCAAGATGTTGGACTACAGCTCCCATCAACCCTAGCCAAAAGCCACTGCAGCTGGGGGTTAATGGGAGTTGTAGTCAACATCTGGGAACATTACAGGAAACCCTAGTTGGGTCCATATCAGGACTTGGGAAGGTATCTGCACATCCATCCATGCACCACTTTTTTAAAAGACCAGATTGTAGGTTTGGGACTGTCTCTCTCAGCCTGTCTCCCGCAGGGATAGAAACCCTGCTCTGAAGCAGACAGGTAGCAGAAAAAGAAGCAGAGGAAATACTGGAAGAGTTGGGGCAAAGAAAAATATCACCGGAGAACGGAGCAAGCTGTGCATGAGGAGAAGTGGGGGAAGAAGAAGAAAAAAAGAGAGGGGGAAAAAAAAAAAGCAGGACACACAGTGGGTGGCTTTAATGAATAATAAAATCAGCCCAGGACTGCCAATGGCGGTTTGTGTTGGTTTCACCGCTGTTTTATTTACAATATAAAGCTTGCAGAGATTTTTATGGGAGATATTTGTATATAATAATATACCATACTCTATAAAGATATAGGAAAAAACCATGAGGCAGTGCTTAGAGAAACAGAGCTGCATCGTAACATGTTGACACTGAAACAAAAGCCAGGTTAGAATCTTCACAGAAGGCCACCAGGGAAAGTTACGCGTGAAATACGAACTTCCAGATGCGTGTGTTATTCTAGCCAAGGGGTCTGGGGACTGAACTAGGCGAGTCATGATCAGCGTTGGCTTCCCAGATGTTGTGGAGTACAACTCTCATAACCCCCTGCCAAAGGCCACTGCAGCTAGGGATGCTCGGAGTTGTAGTCAACTCCTCTGTTGGAGACTAGTCTGGCACCAGCTCCAGCTGGCCGGGCCTTGGCTGAGCCCAGATTCTAATGGAATAACAGTTCTGGAGTCCCTGAGCTTCTTTTAGACAGGGCTCACTCTGGCCTCTATTTTTGGCAGGGGTGGGGAGACCCTGTTCCCTATGCTGGACTTAAGGCGCTTTGGGAGCAACACTGGAAGCTGGCTTATACTGAGTCAGGTCCTTGGTCCGTCTAGCTCAGGATGGTCTACCCAGACTGGCAGCGGCTTCTCCAAGGTTATGGGCAGGAGTCTCTCCCAGCCCTACCTGGAGATGCTGCCAGGGAGTGAAGCTGGGACCTGTGTTCCCTCTAAGGTGTGCATACGCACACACAATTTTTTTACTGTCCACTCAGTTAATTTTAGATCCCGCTCAGGCTGAATCAGGAAGGCCTCACTCTGAATGCACACGGTGTGCACACGCTGCCTTGATACCCTTGCCCAGAACAAAACTCATCCCGCACACAGATGGAAAAGAAGTGGAGAGAACACTGGCTGGTCCCCGATGCAGAGGGATGTGCACAAATCCTGATTCGATCAGTGATTCGCAGCACAGCCCACACAACTTTAAAAGGGGAAGAGAGCACGTCCATACCTGCTCCTGAAGAAGAAGAGAAATCTGCTTATCCCTAATGCCCCAGATAGTCGTGCAAATGGCCTCTGGTCATGAGTATGCCTCCAAAACAGGAAGCTGTGGACCTGCTCTCCTCCCTTTTAAAAAGGTGCTTGGACTGTGCTGCGAATCGCGATTCGTGCACATCCCTACTTCCACATGCAAGTGCTCTTCCCAGAGCGGCCATATCCCCTACGGGGAAGATCTTACACACGTGTAATCTCCGATTCACATGCAATCCACAGTGGACCCTGCTTAGCCAAGGGAGCAATTCACTGCCACAAAACCAGCTCCCTCTCCGACATCTGTACAATTAGATCAGGCCTGCTCAACTTTGCCCCCGCCCCGTAGTTTTTGAACAACAACTCCCATAATCCCCAGCCACAGTGGCCAATAGTCAGGGATTATGGGAACTGTAACCAACATCTGCAGGAGGGCCAAAACTGAGCAGCCCTGAATTAGATAAAGCCACTTGGGTACAATCAACGTACCAGAAGGCAATGCATCTTTTAATCCAAATAATAAAACCTTACCATATCACTTCAGTGTTTAGTTTAGTTTTGTTTTAAATGTAGACATCCGTTCGTTGGTTAACAGAAATATCACAGGCTTTCCTGAAGTTCTGCTTGCAGCTTTAAAATTATATATATGCAATTTTAAAGAAATGAATAATAATTAAGATCAAAAGCTCACTTATATTCCTGACCTGAAATAAAAGGTCACTGAAAACCTGATTCTAGGTGGAGGGAGCTTTACTGAAGAGAACAAGCAGACATAAACACAACGACATGATGGGCAAAGGCACTCCAGAATCTCGTCCAGGACAGGCAGCCAAAGGACAGGACAAAGTGCTAAACGGGACGCACAGATCAAACTCGATAGGAAGACAGGCACAGCTCCTTGGGATCTGAGCAATCCTACAAGGACAGAACCGGGCCAAGGCCCTGCCCGTGGCTTTATTTGTACCTGGAGGAGTAATATTCCTCTTCCAACTCGTAGAGGTCAATGGAGATCTCGTCGCGGAGCGCGATCAGCTTCTTGTCGCATTCCTCTTGCAGGCTGCGCAGCTGCTGGTTGCGCTGGTTGATGGCTTCGTTGACCGAGGGGAAGTCGTTGAGGATCAGGAATTGCTTCAGGTCAGAGACCAGCTTCATGAGGGACTCGCCCGCACGGACCTGGTGGGGACATCTCTGTTTAAACTGGAGGGCCCCAGATGTCATCGGACTACAACTCCCATAATGCCCAGACACAACGGCCTTAGCGAGGTCAAGCAGACTAAAAACGGCCTAGATCCAGTGAGACCTGAGCACCCGGTAAGAACCCCAACCCCTGCTAACTGAGCAAAGAAGCGGCTTTTTTTTTAGTGGCGACTCTCTTTACCTTAAGACGCACAGTTGGGAAATGCTTGATTAACAAGCAGAAGGTTGCCAGTTCGAATCCCCGCTGGTATCTTTCCCAGACTATGGGAAACACCTATATGCGGCAGCAGCAATATAGGAAGATGCTAAAAGGCATCATCTCTCACTGTGCAAGAGATGGCAATGGTCAACCCCTCTTGGATTCTATCAAGGACAACCACAGGGCTCTCTGGGCGCCAGGAGTCAACTTTAACTTCACTTTATTAGAGCAGTAATTTAGTTCACACCCTCCCCTCTTTCATTTTTCTGTTAGAGTTACTGATAAGCAGGCAAAACTGTGAGTCATCAATTTCTGCCCTCCCCTCTTTCTTCATGTGCTACCCAGGTGCCTGATTAGATTTAGGGAGAGTGTCTGGGGTATAAGAGTGTGGATTTTTCAACAATGAGATATGGATCACCGAGGCTGACACCTGTACCTCAAAACATTGGTGCTTTACTTGCATCTTTTATATATTTTTTCTTTCAAGTTACACAATAAAAATGTCTGGAGAGAAGAATCTCAAGGCTGTTGACAAATTTAACACTAACATACACACAAAACTATTAAACAGTTCAAAGAATATTAAATTGGAAGAAAAAATGCAAGTCTAAGTTTAAAAAAAAAAACCCATACACAATACCACACACAGCACAGAAGCAGCAGCATCATTAAGAACACACATACACACACAAGCCACACACATAAAATCCTGGGTAAAAGGACATGATTTCACTTGCTTTCTAAAAGCTGTAATGGAGAATGAGGAGTGGATACAATCGAGACCAGGAGGGTAGGCCAGAGCTTGGGCACAGTAGAGCTAAAAGGCCAATTTGACTAACGGCACCCTGCCAATTCTGGGCCAAGTCACAACAGGACGGGCTGCCAAAAGGCTCTTCTCAAGCCTCGGCTACTCACAATGTTAGCGGCCCTGACGTGCATCTCGTAGTTGTCCTGCTCGCCTTGCGTCGCCCGCAATACTTGTGTTTCTTCTTCGATCTAGAGAAGGAATGAGAAGAGGAGTATCCAGAGGTTGCCGGTTCAAATCCCTGCTCGTATGACACCCCTAACGGGCAGCAGCGATATACGAAGATGCTGAAAGTCATCATCATCTCATACTGTGCGGGAGGAGGCAATGGTCAACCCCTCCTGTATTCTACCAAAGACAACCACAGGGCTCGGTGGGCGCCAGGAGTCGACACCAGCTCGAGGGTGCAACGTTACTTTACCCAAGGACTTGCATATCTTCCCACCCTAAAAGGCCAATTCACTCATTTTTTTTCTCCAAAGCCATAGGAAGCTGCCATATACTGAGTCAGACCCTTGGTCTATCTAGCTCAGTATTATCTTCACAGACTGGCAGCGGCTTCTCCAAGGTTGCAGGAAGGAGATTCTCTCAGCCCTATCTTGGAGATGCTGCCAGGGAGGGGACTGGGAACCTTCTGCTCTTCCCAGAGCGGCCCCATCCCCAGGGAAATATCTTACATTGCTCACACATGGAGCACCCATTCAAATGCAACCCCTGCTTAGCAAAGGGGACAAGACATGCTTACTACAACAAGACCAGCTCTCTCTTCAGATGCCGTTGGACTACAACTCTCATCACCCCCCACCACAATGGCCGATGGGAACTGTAGTCCAGCAGCATCCAAAGACCAAAAGGTTGGGAACCTTGCTTTGAAGCATGACTGATACAGCAAAGACATTCTAATGTCCCAGTCAGCTCTGCAAACATTGTGGGTGGGAGGAAGGGGCTGGCAGCCTCTTGGCCTCTCCGCCATACACCCACCTTTGCGGTCTTGATGATCTCTGTGAAGTTATCCATGATGGACTTGATGTCATCTTTCAGCCTCTTGTTGTAGGACTGAAGGAGGGTTTCTTTGCTCTGGGGTAGGACGCGTTGCTGGGACATTTGTGGCGAGGAGACACCTTAGCTGAGTGCCAGGAAAGGAAACAGAATGTAAGAAGCCTAATCCATTAAAGCTTTCATTTTTTTCTAATATGTCTAGTGAGATTCCTCTGATGACAGTCACTGGGATGAACGCTATGCTGAAGAAAGATACCCCGATGAATAAAATACAAACCACTTTAGAAGTGCCTCTTGGACCAGTTAGCAAAGGTAAAAATATATGACGGTAAAGATTAAAAAAAATGTTTTTTTAAAATACTCTTTAAAATTTATAAAACCAAAAACAGTTTTAAGTCTGGTTGAACCCAGAACAATACTTTCCCACACCCTTCCACCAACGTTTCTTATAAAGAGAGAAACTACCACTCCTGTGGTAGTGAGCATGAGTCGTCCCCTTTGCTAAGCAGGATCCACCCTGGTTTGCATTTGAATGGGAGACTATGTGCACATTAAGACATTCCACTTAAGGGATGGGGCCACTCTAGGAAGAACACCTGCCTGCTTTCATGCAGAAGGTTCCAAGTTCTCTCCCTGACATCTCCAGGACAGGGCTGAGAGAGACTCCTGCCTGCAACCTTGGAGAAGCCGCTGCCAGTCTGTGAAGACAATACAGTGCTAGATGGACCAAGGGTCTGACTCAGTATATGGCAGCTTCCTATTCTTCTCACAACTGAAGATCACCAATTCAGGCGCCACCGTTCCACTCCTAAAGGTTGCCGAAGGCTCTTGTCCATCAGCTATCCATAGATTTTCCAGTACTGGCTTCTGAAGGTGGACATCTCATAATCTCAACCGTAATCTACTTTGCATTTAGACAGTGTTTTGTGAGAGTCTGATGAACTTTACACATATTATGACAGCTACCCTGCAGGTAGTCCTCAGTGTCCTCATATGACAGGTGGAGGACTTTGTAGTACAATCCTATGTATGTTTACTTTGGACCAAGTACCACTGGGGTTCAAAGGGGGTTACTCTCTGAGATGTATGTCCAGGATGCCTGAGAGAGGATGGCTTGTATAGATCCTCTAACTTGTGGCATAGGCAACGTTTGAAGCAGGCATTGCTTGATTCCTCACTTCGACTACTAGTTCCTCTGCTGAACAGACAGCTTATTTGTTTTCGGCAATCTCATAATGGTGCTAGTCCTCATGATGGAATAGCAGCCACTCAAACACATACCAGTTCATGAGGGAGAGGGCCTTCTCTGTTGTTGCCCCCAGACTCTGGAATACTCTCCCAGTGACCATCCACTCCTCAGTCTCCATCACAGTTTTTAGAAAGTGTGTGAAATCTTGACTTTTTAACCCAGACTTTTATATGATTGTCTCTATTGCTGTTGCTTTTTTAAAAAAATGGTTATATTGTGCTGTTTTGTTTTGTTTTAATTTAGTCAGTTCTGTATCTTTATGTTCTAGCTTAATATTTTAAATTGTGGAATTTTTATAGCCCTGCTTTAACTTTTGTGTGAACCACACTGAGATTGTTTTAGTGAAAATCAGTATAAAAATTTAATGATAAGTAAATAAAATAAATGCAGCAACAGGCAAGAGTGGGGGCAAAAGGAAAGCATGATCTTGGCCCAGTCAGTCTGCATCTGATTGCATTTCAAAGAGACATTCCCAGCCTCTCTCCAGAAGTCAAAACAGAAACAGGTTGCCAGAGAGAGTAAAAATTTACTGCAGTGCATCCCGGTGCCCTTGTTAAATACCCCCCACCGTTGTACTGAAAAAAGGGAACTCAGTACCACACAGTTATCAATGAGGTCTAGAAACCCCACTTTAGACATGCACTTGCATTTAAAAGAGAGAATTAGAATACAACCTTTTACCACTTTTTAATATTAGAAGAGCAGCTAAAGTGTGGCTGGATTAACAATTAAACTAACCTTATTCTCTCCCCTAATAACCGCCTTCTCTTACCTACGTGCCTCCTTCTGGCTGCAATTCTATCCTTCCGTTCTGCAAGCAGCCATTTCCCTTTATTATCGTTGCCCTCCCTGCTAGTCAGACGGAGCCCTCTTTCGATTGGCTGTGCGTTATCAATGGGCCCCATTCCTGATATCCGATTGGCTCCCTGTGGAGTCAATCTAAGTCTCAGCCCCGGTCGCGGACACACGGCCAAGCTTCTTAGAGCCGCCCTGACGCTCGAGGCCCTTCCAGGAAAAGGAAATAACCATAGAGAGGCATCGCGTCGGGTTTGCAGCAGCAGGCGAGCTTGAAGCCGGCAGAGGGCGCGGGCGGGCAGGCGAGGGCGTGGCCCCCTCGCCCTCCTCCCCTTCCGGTGCGCCATCCGCGGGAGAGCCATGCCGCTGGACCACAGGCGGGTTCCCGGCCCGGAGGAGTCTCAGTCGCCGCTGCTGTTCGTGGCCGCCGGAGCCCACGATGGCGAGACCGCGCCGGCGGAGGCCAGCCGGGACGCGTCGGCGCTGCAGCCTCTCTTCGCCCGCGTGGGGCTGCTGAGCCAAGCCAAAGGCTCGGCCTACGTGGAGCTGGACGGCGGCACAAAAGTGCTCTGCGCCGTCTCCGGGCCGCGCGAAGCAGCAGGCGGCGGCGGCGCGGGCGGCGAGCCCCGCGGGCGGCTGGTGTGCGAGTTCCGGCGGGCGCCCTTCTCCGGGCGCGGGGCCCGCGGGCGGCCCGGCGAGCGGGAGCCCGAGCTGGCCCTGGCGCTCCAAGAGGCGCTGGAGCCGGCCGTGCGCTTGGCGCGCTACCCGCGGGCGCAGCTGGAGGTGAGCGCGCTGCTCTTGCAGGACGGCGGCTCGGCGCTGGCGGCCGCGCTGTGCGCCGCGGGGCTGGCGCTGGCCGACGCGGGCATCGAGCTGTACGACCTGGTGGTGGCCTGCGCGCTCTGCCGGACGCCGGCGGGCGAGTGGCGGCTGCAGCCCTCCGAGCCGGAAGAGCGCGCCGCCGCCGCCCGCCTCACCGTGGCGCTGCTGCCTTCTCTCAACCAGGTGGCCGGGCTGCTGGGCTGCGGCGAGGGCGGCCTCCCAGACAGCTGGGCTCAGGCCGTGCGGCTGGGCCTCGATGGCTGCCAGCGCCTCTACCCGCTGCTGCGCCAAAGCCTCCTGCGCGCTGCTAAGCGCAGGGCGCCTGGTGGCACCCCGGAGTCCACGGACACCGCTCAGCTTCCTGCAGCCACCGCCTGAGCCAGGCCTCCCTCCTGCCTGATCTCTCGGGACTGGTTTGCAGCCTCTCGCTCGAAGCGGTGACTGGCCAAGCCAGCGCCCGTGAGCCGAAGCAGGGCTGTCTTCCAGGTGCTCCAAAACACAGCCTCTGGGCATCCGTTCCAGCAGGTTACGTCGTCTTCCTGGGCTCGAGACCTGAAGGCCAAGCTGGATGCATGACTCTTCTCCATTGCAGTGAACCCCAGTCCTATCATGTGTGATTGCATTAAGGGGAACATGCCCACAGTTCCTCCTCCTTAGCAATCTGGCTTTGCACTGCAGGACGGACAACTTCAGCATGAGAACATTGGGGACACAGCATTTAGCCGTAATTATGGAGGAAAGTTAAGACGAAAGGACATGCTTCTGAAAGGCAGACTCGGCACCTTTCAAGAGGGAGAGAAAATGATCTGGACACTGGACAGAAACTCTGATTTTTGGCAGCTACCCTTTATTAAAAAACCTGCCTGATAAGCCTGGCTTTGCATTTTGTTTCAGTAGGCTTGAGGAGTTGTTTTCCCCTATGGGTTGGCAATTTCAAACAAGGTCTTAGGAAAATCTTGAATTGGTTTGCTGCTGGTTGAATCCAAAAATGGTGTTATTGTCTGAGCATTTCAGTCTGGTGTTCAGTGTGGGAATTTTCTGTATTGACTAAGAAAACTGCCAACTGTTCCCGAACTTCTTACTTTTTAAAGCGTTTTACATTTGGGAAAGTTAGAGAAAAATGTATTGATCCAGTTGTGTGAATTCTTGCATTCTGTTTCTTAACATGCTTACTTGGAAGCTAGTTTATTTCTAGGTATTTTGAACTGAAGCAATATTAAATAAGGCAAAATACTCTCCTTTACAAAGCTTGATGGATCTGTGTGTTTTTAATTCTTGCTTTAAAAAGCAAGAAAAAAACTGCCTGCATTTTTCTGGGAACCCTTTCCTAGTTCTAAGAAATGACCTATTTTTTGTTTCCTGTTCTGGTTGATGTTCTAATTGGCTAAATAAGTGCTTCTTGCTACAGTATATTAGATTACTTCTTTTCTTAATTCTCCTTTGCAGACTAATAACATAATAAATTCCTGGTGTGACCTCTCCTGGCAAAAGGTTAATCCCAGACGAGTATCATAAACACTAAACTATTTTCTCTCAGCAAAGATGATGAGTGTGAACCAGTAAATACCCCAGGACGGGTGATGTTGCGTGTGGAGAGTGTTAAGAGAAGTTGGTAATAAGCTGGATGTTGATTGTGTAGAAACCATCTCTGGTGCAACGCATTTTGATTTTTGTCTGATTCACTAGACAATTCAATAGCTCCAATTCAGCTGATTCAATCGCTTTGTGGCTTTATAAGCAAGGCTTGAGAATTTGTTTTTCCAGCATGTTTATTACTTTTGGTAAGGTCTCATGTTCCAATTTAAATTAAAACCACAACTCATAAGAACAGCCCTGCAGGATCAGGCCCAAGGTGTGTTTTAAGTGTTCAGGCCCAGAACACTATGGTCTAGCATGGTCTAGCATCCTGTTTCCCACAGTGGCCCACCAGATGCCGCTGGAAGCCTACAGGCAGGAGTTGAGGGCATGCGCCATCTCCTGCTGTTACTCCCCCACAACTGGTACTCAGAGGCATCCTGCCTTTGAGGCTGGAGGTGGCCTGTAGTCCTCCAACTAGTAGCCCTTGATAGACCTCTCCTCCATGAAGTTATCCAAACCCCTCTTAAAGCCATCCAGGTTGTTGGCTGTCACTAGATCCTGTGGCAGAGAGTTCCACAAGTGGATCACACATTGTGTGAAACAATACTTGCCGTATTGCCAGGAGATTCTGTATAGACCTCCTGGCAATCAATTTCATGGAGTGACCCCTGGTTCTAGTGTTGTGTGAGAGGGAAACGAATTTTTCTCTCTCCACTTTCTCCACACCATGCATGATTTTATAGACCTCTCTCATGTCTCCCTGCAGTCATCTTTTTTTCTGTAAGAATTCCTGGGTCTGATCTCCATGCCTGTCTGTTGGACAGGCATGCTTCTCCCACTTCTACATTGTGGCCAGGTGTCCTGTAGCAATTAACTCTAGGGTGGTGCCAACTTTAATCAGATGGTTCCAGCCCAGAGCAGCTGCCCCGGGACTTGTGAGAAATGTACGCGCTGGGAGAAGACGGAGGAAAAAGAAGCCGCCAGTTGGGTGCCAAGTTTTAGAACAGAGTAAATGATAGACTCTGACATATTTGCACAATGGATTTGTCAAGTCTGGTCAAATGTTCACTCTTGCCCTTTGTTACTAGACAGCACGATAAAAAGGCAGCCATCTCTAAACAGACATTCCTGCAGTGGTCCCTCTCATTTTTTTCATCTCTGTGCAGGATGAGTTTTGTTCTGGGCGGCAGGATCAAGGCAATGTGTGTGCATGTGCATTCAGAGTGGGCCTTCCTCATTAAACCTGGTTAAATTAATCTAAAATTAACTTAGTGGACATCAAAAACACACACGAGTGCACGCACATGCCTTAGATGGAACACTGGTGTCAAGTGGTGAGTCTGCTTCCTCCCCACCTCCATCGGCATGGAGTAGAGGACATAAGAAACTGCCTTGTACTGAGTCAGACCGTTGGGCCATCTAGCTCAGGATTGTCTACACTGACTGGCAGTGGCTCTCCAAGGTTACAGGCAGGAGTCTTTCCCAGCCCTACTTAGAGATGCCAAGGAGGGAACCTGGGACATTCTTCCACTAAACTGTGCCCCATCCCCTAAGGGGAATATCTAGCCGGGCTCACATGTTGTCTCCCATCCAAATGCAAACCAAGGTGGACCCTGCTTATCAAAGGAGACAATTCATGCTTGCTGCCACAAGACCAGAACTCCTCCCTGAGGCAGGCTGGTTCCTAGAGCCAAAGAAAATGTGTTGAGGCCTGCAGTACTGTATTGGTTCAAAACGGATACCATTTTGTCGCTGCACTGCATTGAGAAGGGTGTGTTGTCCAAGTCCGGGGACCATGAATACCAGAGTCTATTCTTTGTCCTTCAAGAAGTAGTGGAATTAGTGTTCTTCAGCGAGTAGGGGGAAGGAAAGAGGTGAGAAGGGGGCAAGCAATCCTCTTTGCAGTTCCTAGAGCTGAAAGCCGCCAAGGGGTCTGCCTGCTGAGACATATGAGATGCAAATCTGCAGTCCTTGCTTAATGGGATCCCCCCTGCCTTTAGTTTGTGTCTCAAAGGGACAGGAGCAGGCCGTGGCGAACGTCACAGACCTTTGGTGAAAGGCTGGTTTCCGTGTCACGGGTTCTAAAGAGACGGTAGACTTTCAGTGGGATGCCGTAGAACAGGCCGTACGGCATTCGGAAAGCTGGAAGGGGTGGGTGCAGGAGAGGCTAGGAAATCCAAAGATTTTCTCTCCATGGCCTGCAAAAATTCACCTTATTTGCTCTGCAAACCTCTAGGAGCAGGAACTGGTGGAGTCTGCCACTGATGCTCTGGAGTGACCCTGGGCAACTCTTTTCTGCTTGAAACATTCTCCTGGCCACAGATCTCTGGCCAGGTTAGGCTGTGGTTAAGCTTAGATCTGGCAGCTGTAACAGCGCACGTCCGGCCTTTGCCTAACAAAAAGGCGGAAATGCCCCGGCTGCCCCCGGTTTCAGACCTGGCATTCTAGAAGGGCCGTTAGCAACATGGCCGGGCTCCTCTGTTGCCCTCGCTGCCCCTCACCGCCTCCTCAGGGTCTGTGCTCTCTCCTGCGCTGTCACCGGCCTCCTGCAGAGTAGTGCGGCCATCTTTGGCTGTGCTCTCCTTCCTCCGCAGGGGGCCCCCTGCTGGGTGTGGGGCCGCCCCACTGGCTGGCGCTTTCTTCTTGCCCTCCTTGGAACCTGCAGCATATGGGCAGCTCTGAATGCGTAGCAGCGCCATGCTGGCCTAGCCAGCATATTGATTATATTTTACAGTCCATCTTTCTTGCTCATGTAGGAAGCTGCCTTATACCAAGTCAGACCCTAATAACCGCTTTTCTTACCTACGTGCCTCCTTCTGGCTGCAATGCTATCCTTCCGTTCTGCAAGCAGCCATTTCTCTTTATTATCGTTGCCCTCCCGGCTAGTCAGACGAAGCCCTCTTTCGATTGGCTGTGCGTTATCAATGGGCCCCATTCCTGATATCCGATTGGCTCCCTGTGGAGTCAATCTAACTCCCATCCCCGGTCGCGGAGACACGGCCAAGCTTCTTAGAGCCGCCCTGACGCTCGAGGCCCTTCCAGGAAAAGGAAATAACCATAGAGAGGCATCGCGTCGACCATAGAGGCGGTCCCATATTCACTTCCCGCGCGGCTTGCGACGGATGTCTCGCGAGAAAAGCTCTTCTTAGATATATTACCCAGCATGCTCTGTTCTCTCTTTTTCTTTCTCGAGCCAAGATGGTGGGTATCTGCCGGTGCTGGGTTTCGTGGCGGGAGGGGGCAGTCTCCGAATCCGTCGCCATCCGCCCTCTAAATGGGGCCACGGCAGGGCCGCGGCGGGTGGCGGGAACGCGGGGCGCTCCGTAGCGCACTGGGCGGCCTGTATTGGGAGAGAGGGAGGCTTTGGACCGGGCCGCCCGAGCTGGGTTGAGGTCTGGCCTGGCCGGGCCGCTCTTGGGGAATGGCGCTGGCTTAACTATTTCAGTGCCACGGAGGCTGCGCTCGCCCCGGATTTTGGAAGACCGTCGTTTGGCGGCCGTCTTTGCGTCTGCCTCGCTAGCTGTTGGAGTGCGTTTACACTGCATGCTGAAACCGGTTTCAGGCCTGTTCGGTGCTGGCCTATGCCGGGCTTTGGGGGCTGTGCTTGTGTGCAAGGACTGGCAATGCAAATGCATTCCTGGGATTTAGCCCAAGAATAATGGCTCAGCTTGGAGGGCTGCATAAGAGGAGTGTTCCCACTAACAGGGATTCCCAGGCATTGTGGACTACGACTCCCAGAATCCCCAGCTGCAATGGTTTCTGCTTGGGGATTGTGGGAGTTGTAGGCCACAAGCTCTGGGATTCCCTGTTGGAGGGAACACTGCATAGGATGGAGAGTGAGCCCCTGATGTTAGGGCTGGGGTATGGGGTTAGGGTTAGGTGGGCTGGCATCAGCTCTTCTGGCTTTCGGAGCTGCACAGAACGCTGCATCAAGTGGGCAGAAGAGGCCGCTTGTTTACAGTTCTCTGTAAAGATTGATTGATTGATGGTTTTGCCTGCTAAGTGCGCAGGGGAAACACCACGTTAAAAAGGGGGCTTTTTGCTCAGCGGGCGTTAACTGAGCCATTGCAGTTTGGAGAAACTAGCTAGTTTTCAGGGCTGCTTGTGTTGGTTGTGGCGCTCGGGGAGAAGTGTTCGAAGGCTCTTTGAACAGTGTGTGGATTCTATCAGTTTCCACTCCGAGAGAGCGGAAAGTCTTTGTGCTGTGACGTATTGATTGTCTTCCATTTTTACAGCCCAAGGGGAAGAAAGCCAAGGGGAAGAAGGTCGCCCCGGCTCCTGCGGTAGTCAAGAAGCAGGAGGCCAAAAAGGTGGTCAACCCTCTCTTTGAGAAGAGGCCC
This sequence comes from Hemicordylus capensis, assembly GCF_027244095.1. Lineage (NCBI taxonomy): Eukaryota > Metazoa > Chordata > Lepidosauria > Squamata > Cordylidae > Hemicordylus > Hemicordylus capensis. The sequence continues at coordinate 2,814,698 of NC_069673.1, read as the reverse complement.
AAGAACTTTGGCATCGGTGAGTTGGGAAAAGCAGGCAGTGGGGAGATGTTCCTGGGGTAGCTAAAACTCTAGGGAGTGGGAATGACACTGTGTTATAGTGTGCAGCATCTAATGCTTGCATATATATTTTTAGGCACCCAATTGTAAACCCATCATTTCGGCAGGAAATGATGGGGGGAATAACGAAATAATGGAAACAAAGCAACCAATCGCAAGCCCACCTCTTTCGAGTGGCTGTTGGGGAATGCTGCTGACTTGGTTGGATTTAATATTGCTGCTTGTTCAGTACTGCTAGAGGAAGCAGGACCTTGAGGATTTCCACTTTCCATTTAGGGAAAATGTGTGCGTGAAACCATCTAAATTCTAAACCAGGCATAGGCAACCAGGGCACTTCAGTGAATTGTGGTTGGTGATGATAGCAGCTGTGCTAAAAAAAATGGAAATTATGAATGAATGAATGGTCCCTTCTAGCTAGGTGGTACTCATGTCCTGTTCTTAGTTGCTAGTTGGGGGCCAGGTTCCTCTGGCTGTATCACAGCTAATAACCACTTGGAGAATCTCTCTTAATGCTTTCAAAAAACACATATTCCAGGCAATCTTTAAATTGGCTATATTGGTCTATTAAGTTGCTCCTTCTAAGGACTTAATCTGGTGATAATAAAGCAAGTGTTTAATTATCCATCTGTTAAAAGTTGCTGTGGAAGGATCGTGGGAAGAGTCTGGCACATCCGATGTGGCGTTTTAGAATGCCGCGCTTGTTACTGAAAGGGCTGAGGGTTGCGAGCAGATGATGCAAAAGAATATTTGCTATCTGAGTGGCGGTGCTGACAAGCCTACCCACCAAGATCGCTGATGCTTGCGCCCCTTTACTCTGGGATGAAGTCCCAGAGTAGCTCAGGAAGCAGTTCTGTGAGTTGTCTGTCCTCTGCCTTCCAGGGCAGGATATCCAGCCCAAACGGGACCTGACCCGCTTTGTGAAATGGCCCCGTTACATCCGACTCCAGCGCCAGCGAGCCATCCTCTACAAGCGGCTGAAGGTGCCCCCGGCAGTTAACCAGTTCACCCAGGCTTTGGACCGCCAGACAGGTACAGTGTGGGCCAGAGTTTCTGGTCTGTGGTTTGTGATCCTGTTATAAGGCTTGTTGGCGGGGTAGTAGGGAGGGATTGGGGGGCATCCCAGTCTTTTTAGCCCATGAGGAGGCAGGTGAGAGAATGTTTGTTGGGACATTATAATTGCAGTTGATGGTGCTGAAATTCACTGGGAAAAGGTTCTCATGTTCTTAGCAACCTGTCCATTAGAGGAACTCTTAAAACAGGGGTGGGCAAGCCAAATTCTGGGTTACGGCCCCTATTTCACACAAGTATACCCCTCAGGATCTGGCAACAGTGCCCTCCAGCAGTAGTTGAACTCCAGCTACCATTCTCCCCAGCCGCAAGAAGTGTGGCTTGGGATGATGGGAATTGTAGTTCAACAGCAGCCGGAGGGCCACGTTTGCCCACTCCTGCTCTGAAGGAACAGTTTGTGGTTTCATTGCAGGCATCCTCAGTTGCAGGGGAGTAACAGCAGGAGAGAGGGTATGCCCTCAACTCCTGCCAGTGGCATCTGGTGGGCTACTGTATTAAAATAGGATTCAGAAATAGATGGGCCTCCTTGGGCCTGATCAAGCAGGGCTATTCTTGTGTTCTTATGATGCTACTTATAAGGAAACACACACCCCTGTCAGTACATTGCATGGGCATGGACCTGGGTTTGGTTTATGCCTGTGGGTGAAGCCTTCACTCCTGCACTTTTTTGGATTGGGTTTCTGCAACTGCCCAAAGAATGACACTGCTTTATAGGGTTGGGTCTCTTATGAGGGATGAGCTTGGAAAGGGTTGGGAGCAGGAAACGTAATGATGGAGTTACCACTTTGAGAGACCAAGATGCAATGAAGTTGAATGGCTGGCTGGCTAAAAAACCCATCCACATTTTTCCCCATGCAAAAATGAAGGGTATGGGGGAGGATTTGAGAGCAGAGGGTGAGGGTTGACAAACTGGCTGATGCCAGACCAGATCCAGTCCTCTGGGTAATGCTATCTGGCTCCCCAATTGCCAGGAGATGGCGGGGGATTGCCAGTGGGGCCTGCCAGGAGGCTGTTCTAGGGGGTGAGGGCATGGGCTTCATAGCAAAAATAGGTGCTGATCAGGGTTTGTACTGATAGTCTGGCAGGGATTCTCAACGTTGGGTCTCCAGATGTTTTTGGACTTTGAGAATCCCTGTTCTGGGGGACAGGAACCTAAAAATACATTTGTGAAAGTGTAACTAGAAAGATTCATGAACTAAGAAAACGGGCACCGGGGTTATCTCCTCCCTAAGACGATGGTTTCCCTGTTGGTGTGCAGATGATGCTAGCAAATATTTGCTATCTGAGCTCTCTTGATGACGCCCAACCACCAAGATCGCTGATGCACAAAAAAGGGCTCTCCTGTGGGGGTGGGGTAGCAGGGATCTTCTGAGCGATGGAGCGAGGTGTGCCTCTAATGCAATCGGGATTGCCTTAACAGCGACCCAGCTTCTGAAGTTGGCCCACAAATACAGGCCCGAGACCAAGCAAGAGAAGAAGCAGAGGCTGCTGGCTCGGGCAGAGCAGAAAGCGGCAGGGAAAGGCGACGTTCCTACCAAGAGGCCCCCTGTGCTGAGGGCAGGTAACTTCCTACCTTCTGGGTCTTTGGGATCGGGATACACAGTCAGCCTTTTGAATTCTTCTTCCGAGTGCCTGTGACTGGTCAGCTGGCTGTTGCAATGATGTGTGAATTTCTTCACCTGAATATCAGAATGAAGAGTGAACATACGAGCTTTTTAACCCTGAGCTGTAGCCAGTTGTTCCTGTGCACATGCTCGCTCTCTCTCTGGATAACATGCTGATTTCTCTTCAGAGCGATGAGCAAATCCACTGTGCTTTGCTACTGTCTGAATTTTTGGAAACTTTCTCTGGCAGACACGTGAGCTAATGGAATTGTTCTATAGGTGTCAACACAGTTACAACCCTGGTGGAGAACAAGAAAGCACAGCTAGTGGTGATCGCACACGACGTCGATCCCGTTGAGGTAAGAGTGGGAGCCCTTTATTTTGACAGTTCTAGATCTAGTATCAAGGCCCTTAATTGGTGATCTTTTATCAAAAATGTGTGTTGTCCTAAACGGTTACAGAAATGTTCCTTCTATACAGAGAATGGGGAAGCCCGTCTCGTTTCCCCTCCCCAAACTTGCACTGGTTTGAGTGGAGTGCGTTTCTGTGCGGAAAGATGGGGGTTAACTTAACTAAATCCAGCAACAAAATATTGTTTAAAACACAATTTCCGGGGCTGCATAGTAGTTCTCACCTTCTGTATATGTAAGCAGGTCTCTTATTCACCTTGCCAAGACCCTTAGGTCAGCTGCAGAAAACCCCTCTCGTCGGGACTGTGGCTCACAGAAGCAGAGCTAGGCCAAACCTGGAGGCTGTGAGTGAATTAGAAAAGAGGGGTGAGAACGGGGAGTACTGCCTGGGGTTCTTCCTCCTTGCTGTTCATCATGCCTCTTCTTGTAGGCCAGTTCAGTTCTTCCTCAAACTGAGATGCACTTCTTGTGCCAGTTTCTTCTAGAAACTGAATCCAAGTTTGAATCCGGATGGATCTGGATTAAAGTTGTACCCCTTTTTGGATTGGACATGCCTCACTACTTGGACATGCCTACTTGCGAAACCTGGGCTTTGCTATTGCAGTGATGTTTGAATTTCTTCACCTGAATCCCATCTGTGAAGAGCAAAACTATACGAGCTTTTTAACCCTGAGCAATATCCAAGCCCAGATCCCCACCTCCTTGCTGCTATGTAAAGACACCAAAGCCCCACTAATGGGACATTTTCTGCCCCTGCCCTCTTTCAGCTGGTGGTTTTCCTGCCTGCCTTGTGCCGGAAAATGGGAGTACCCTACTGCATCATCAAGGGCAAGGCTAGGCTGGGACGCCTCGTCCATCGAAAAACCTGTACCTGTGTTGCCTTCACTCAGGTTAATCCGTAAGTAGCCCTTAAAGACTTCAGAATGTGATGATTCACCTGAGCCCTGGGTTCTTGGGAGGTTCTCTGTCTATTTACAAATATGCCTACAATAAGGTAATGCTTAGAGTGTATAATGGCCCGCATGACGGTGAGATGGCTAGCTCCAAAAAGGTAGAAGTGTGCCGTCGAGTCCTGTGGTTCTCTTTGGTTGACCACAGGAGGGGTTGACCATTGCCTCCTCCCACACAGTGTGAGATGATGCCTTTCAGCATCTTCCTAGATCGCTGCTGCCCAATATAGGTGTTTCCCATAGTCTGGGAAAGATACCAGCGGGCATTCTCTGACTTGCTAATCAAGTCATTTCCCTGCTGTGCCATTAGGTGGCCAAAGCTACTCCCTTTTTTAAAACAGCTAGGCTGTGGGGAGTTTAGGCATCAGGTGCACCAAGCAGAGCAGTTCAAAAACAAAATCAAGATTGCAACTTTTTGCTGTACACAAACTGAGGGGAGTTGTACTCTGTGAGCACAAGGATTTTGTTACAGGGGCCTTGTGTGTTGCGCACACTCTCAATCATCTCAACACTAGCAACTGCTGTAAGACCCCTGGCCCATTGGGCATTAGGCCACCACCCTAATACTTGCATTGCAGAACATCAATTCCTATGTGTCAACCTTGTTGCTGTTGTTAATACTACATTTCAGTCCCGTAGCATGAGGCTGTGTTTAGCTCAAGATTGTAACTTGAAGAGTTCTTCCAGGAGCTGGGTTCCCATTGCAAAATTGTCTTCTTTCCCTCTGTAGGGAGGACAAAGGAGCTCTGGCTAAACTCGTAGAGGCAGTCAAGACCAACTACAATGAGAGATATGATGAGGTAAGAGTCTCTGAGGCTTCTTTAACTTGAGGCTCTCCCAATCGGGAAACCCTAGAAGAGGTGTCTTTTCCTTGTGCTTGAAATGCATTTCAGCCTTGGCTGTATATGACTAGGTTGTACGATCAGGGTGTTAGACACTCCTGACTTGCATCCTTTCTGGTAAGAGCGTGGGTAACACCAGTCATCTAGCTGACACATGTGATCGATCCTGATCCTACTGACCTTGAGGGGGGAGCTGTGTTAGCCCTTTCTACTAGTTAAGAGAAAGGCTTCCCCGGTCAGTGGTGCATTATGTGGAGCTAGTGACTTTTACATGTACTTCCTGTTCATTTCGTTAAGCATCCTCATATTGTGTGAAAGGAGAATGAATGGTCCCTATTAATTTCCCCCAGCCTATGCTTGCTAGAGATTTGTGCTTCATAGAACAAATTTGGGAAGGGTGAGGGTTCTACCGGGCCCCTGGCATTAGTGCTGTCTGAAACCTTCTGAGCTGCTGTGAGAGTACACAATAGTGACCTGGATGAACCCATGGTCTGACGTGGTATACGGCAGTTTCATAAGTTCATGTATGGATTATTTTAGTACCTTTTCATATGTTTATTGTGTAGTGTGCTTAATCTGAAAATAGATGTGGTATATCAGTGGTCTTCAGTAAAGTGCCTGCTTATAAATTACCTTTAGTTCGGGGGGGGCCTGCCCCACCCCACTTTTTTTGTCTGGGGTTAAGGCAGCCGTGTGTATCTGGTCATGGCTTAAGGGTCAAGCAACCCATTTATTAAAAATGCCTAGTTAATATCCTGATAAGTGTTCAGGATGTATTATAGCATCTAAAATGCATTTTCTTTTCCCCTTTCCAGATCCGTCGCCACTGGGGTGGTAACGTTCTGGGGCCGAAGTCAGTGGCTCGTATTGCTAAGCTGGAAAAGGCCAAGGCCAAAGAACTGGCAACAAAGCTTGGATAGCTGCATCAGATTTGTCTCAAATTTTTATGTACATAAAAATACCAAACAGATTGAGTGTCGGTCCTTTTTCAAAGCTTTCTTCTACTGTTTATGCAAGTGGTGGTTCTTTATGGTGTGTTAGAAAAGCCATAGCTTTAACACTGAGCTTGTTCTATGGACAGAACCCCTTCTGGTAGTGTTACTCCAGAGCACCTTGCGTCCCCACTCCTGCTTTAAACTCCTTTTTTTTTTTTTAAGTATGGAAAAGGTGGGAGCTCCTTCCATTGTGGCTCTTAACCTAACAGACTGCTCCTTAGGGAGGAAGCTGTAATTTGGTTGGAAGAGGTGTGGGCTTAATCCATCCCTACCCTCCAGGTAGGGCTGAGAATGTGATGCCAATCACTGTAGACCTGTGTTTTTCATTCTAGGGCCCCAGGGGCCAGTGGGGGCCACTGGCAACCCCACGTGCGGCTTCCTGACTAACTAGGCCTGTGTGATGCTTTGGCCAAGCTGAATGCTCTATGCAGTCCCCAGCACCAGGTGGAGATCACCCTTCTCACCAAACTGGGGGTTCGTCAAGGGGAAGTCGTGTTGATTCTTAGTGACCACATGGATTCTCTCCAAGATGATCTGTCTTCAACTTGGCTTTTAAGGTCTCTGTATTTATTGCTGTCATCATTGAGTCCCTCCATTCTGCTGCTGGTCGTCTTTTTCCTTCCACTTTCCCCAGCATTATGGACTTCTCAAGGGAGCCGGATCTTCTCATAATGTGTCCAAAGTATGGCAGTTTGAGCCTGGTCATTTGTGCCTGGAGTGAAAATTCTGGATTGATTTGTCCTAGGATCTGTTTGTTTGTTTTCCTGGCTGTCCATGGACTACTCAAAAGTCTTCTCTTGCACCAAAGTTCAAAAGCGTAAACGCTTTTTCTGTCTTTCTTCTTCAAAGAGTGACAGGGAAAACCATGGTCCTAACTATTCTAATCTTTGTAGGTAGACACATCACAGCATCTCAATCTTCTTTCCAAGGCCTTCATGGCAACCCTACCAAGTGTTAGTCTGTGGCGTATTTCTTGACAGCTGGATCCTTTACTGTTGATGGTTGATCCTAAAATAGCAATAGCACTTAGCAATAGCACTTGCATTTATATACCGCTCTATAGCCGGAGCTCTCTAAGCGGTTTACAATGATTTTAGCATATTGCCCCCAACATTCTGGGTACTCATTTTACCGACCTCAGAAGGATGGAAGGCTGAGTCAACCTTGAGCCCCTGGTCAGGATCGAACTTGCAACTTTCTGGTTACAGGGCGGCAGTTTTACCACTGCGCCACCAAAAAGGCAGAAGCTACCCACCACTTCAGTGTCTTCATTGTCAGTTCTGAGGCTGGTTGCTATACCTGTTGTCATTAGTTTAGTCTTCTTTACATTTAGTCATAATCCCACTTTTTCACTTTCATTACAGGAGCTTGCAAATCATCTGCATTCTCAGCTCTGAGTGGTGTCATCAGCGTAGCACAGGTTATTGATGTTTCTTCCTCCAACTTTAAAACCATGCTCATCATCCTATTCAGCATATAAGTTGAATAAACTGGAGTAGCCTGCCTGATAACATTTCAATTACACACACACACACACACCCTCTACACCTCTCTCTCCAGGGGGCACCCAAGTTGTAGGTTTGCAACAAAAGGGGCACACTTGTGTTAAGGTCAGGAACTCCTGACCAAGCTCAGCCATTCGTGTGGAAGCAAAACTGCTTTCAGCAGTTCCCTATCTGAGACTGCATCCAGCTTGAATTAGTAATAAATCACATTAAATTTAATTCAATATTATTAATTCTCCTGGGTATGCCTTAGACTGCGTCGCTGAGGCCAGGCGGATTGGGCGCCGAGGGGAGAACAGCCGGCCCCAAAGAGCCCACAGATGCTCTGGGTGGGTCAGCTAGTTCAACATTAGATCAGTAGATGCTGCTCAGCAACATTTAAATAAGCATCTCTTTAGTAACGACAAGTTTAATCTGCAAAGGTTTCATGATTGTCACATTTCATGATGGATGCTTGCAGCATTTCGAGACACTCAATTTCATGTTTTATCACAAGTGTTCTGGACTACCCCCACACCAAATACATCTCTCGTGTCCCTGGATTTTCACCGATTTCATTCATGTGTTTCTAGCAGCACTCAATCCGCTTGCTAAGAGGTGCAACTGGAAATACGTTGATCTTCCACCCCACCAACATAAAGGCCTCTGATTGCTGCTCTTGGTTAACCCTTCCAATCTTCCTCCTTCAGCTGGTGCAGTAGCTCCCTGTATAGATCCAACTTCTAAAGGGTACCTACAAGCAGTTACGAGGGGAGCACCCAGACTATTCCAAAGGGGGCCCCCATCATATGTTTAGCAAGCTCTGAAGTCGACAAGGCCTGGCTTGCTGTTCTCCCAAGCTGCTTCACGCCACGTTTACTGCACCAAGGAGCTGGAAGGCTCAGAGATGTACTTTCAGAATGAACTTCTTGTACCACATGTAGGATGTAGCTGCACACAAGCCATACCTGCAGAGGAGAGACAAAACAGCTGTGAGGTACCCGGACAGCCAATGGGTGTTCTCTGGAGATAATTTGGTATGAGAACTGGCTTTCTGGGGATCATCGGGAGTCTGAGGAGAAGAGCTGATCCTGTGGTGGCAAGCATGTGTTGTCCCCATTGCGAAGCAGGGTCCACTCTGGTTTGCATTTGAATGGGATATTACATATGTGAGCACTGTAAGATATTCCCATTGGGAGGGGACTGCTCTGGGAAGATGCTTGCATGCAGGAGGTTCCCAGTTCCCTCCCTGGCAGCATCTCCAAGATAGGGCTGAGAGAGATTCCTGCCTGCAACCTTGGAGAAGCCGCTGCCAGTCTGTGAAGACGATACTGAGCTAGATAGACCAATGGTCTGACTCAGTAGATGGCAGCTTCCTATGTTTCCATTAATAATAATTTTCTAGCCAAATCTGCAATGGTGGTGGTTCAGGAACAAAAAAGGCTGGAGGTAAATGGATTATGCCTTGTTCCCTCACATCATCTTGTAGTGGGTATTAAACTCTAGTCTCCTCTAGTGCCCTGCTGATTCTAAAAATAAACAAATCCAGATATGCTTACTCGTGCCTTGCCTACATTTCTGACCCAGAGGCAGGCCTCCTCCCCTGGTTGCTGATCCTTAGTTTACAATGCATGTTCTAGGCTTAACCCGACCCTTAAGAACATTCACTTGCGCCCAGAAGGAAAAGCAGAGCGCTCACCAAGTAATGATGTACTGCAGGTGCTCATTTCTCAAGGTCACTCTGGTCTGACCTCCAATTGGGCCGCCTGGAACTGTGCTCTCTGGGAAGGCCAAGTGAAGACACAAGAGGATTAGCACAAAACTCTGGGAAATAAAATGCATGTGTGTGTTCAATATGTCATTGAGCAGGAGGAGGAGAAGGAGAGCTGGTTTTAATAAGAACGTAAGAAAGGCCCTGCTGGATCAGGCCCAAGGAGGCCTGTCTAGTCCAGCATCCTCCTTCACACAGTGGCCCACCAGATGCCCCTGAGAAGCCCACAGGCAAGAGGCGAAGGCATGCCCTCTCTCCTGCTGTTGATCCCCTGCAAATGGGATTGAGAGGCATCCTGTCTCTAAATACCAGTCTTGTAGTAGCATGAATTGTCCCCTTGCTAACTGTTCTAGTTTGCAACTGGACAAGTGACATGTGAGTGCTGTAAGACACTCCCCTTTGGGGGTGGAGCTGTAGCTCAGTGGTAGAGAATCTGCTTTGCGTGCAGAAGGTCATGGGTTCAGTCCCTGGTAGCATCTCTAGGTAGGACTGGAAAGGACCCCTTGAGCCTGAAACCTTAGCACGCCGCTGCCAGCCTCCTCTGTACACCAGTCACTTTTACCCATTAGTGAAAACTCAGGTCTGAACCGCTGTTCCCACTAAGAGGGATTCCCAGTGGTTGTTGACTACAACTCCCAGAATCCCCAGCTGCAGTGGCTTCTGCTTGGGGAATCTGGGAGTTGTAGTCAACAACAGCTGGGAATCCCTCTTGGAAGGAACACTGGGCTGGACCCCACTTCCATGTGACTCCTCAGTACCCTGCCAGCCAATAAGAACAAAGCCCCTCCCAGCTTGTGCAAGATTGCGGTCCCCGCCCCACGGCTGACCTTTCACCTCCCTCACAGCAGTGCACCACTTGTTCACACTCTATAACTGATTCTCCCCACTCAGCATATCTGCAAACATCCCCGATACCACTGCAGCTCTGCTCGGTTATCCCATAGCATGAGATCTACTGGGAGAGGTGAGTGGAAACCATCCTGTGGCGTCTCCTGACACACCTTTGGCTTACCTGGACACAGGTACTAAAAAGACTGGCTCTTGCTAGATCCTGGAACCTTTGGGTTTCTGCAAGTGTGAACCCTGAGCAAAGCAGCCCCTGGTAGAAAGTGCCAAAGCCCCTTGTGGGTAGGGATGATGGGAGTTGTAGTCCAACATCATCTGAAGCTTGGGAACCGAGTCCAACATGATTTCTCTGCTCTCAGGGTCAGCCTCAAAATTAGGATAAGGGAAGCCACACACAACCCGCCCGCCCCCCCGGCCAGAATGCAGCAAGGTCCTTTTGAGGCTTACTGTAGTCGGCGTCGATCAAAATGGGCTCTGCTCCTGTCACTCTGGCCATGGCGTCCAGGTCCCGGTAGTGCCAACGGTTCTTCTCAACACTGTTCTCCGGGACAAAGGGTTTCCGGTTTTCTGCCAACCTCACCACCCCGACAAGCTCAATTTCCTCTTCAATCTAGAAGACAGAATCAAATTGCACTTTCTGCCTCTTCAAAGCACAGCATTTGTAGAGTCTGGAGGACTCCAACCCTCCTCAGAAAACTATGACCCAGGTCACGTGCATGCTGCAGATACGGTTCAAGGTGTAGGGCCCACTGCTTCATTATACTTGCGAATGCCTCTGCTGATCTAGCAAGCTGGTCTACCCTCTTGCTCGCTGCCCTGCTCCTTCCTTTGAGTCCAAAATCTGAGCCCAGTTCCTCTGGCAGTGGAGTGGTCTCAGACCTTCTCCGTAGTCACTTCTGAGTGCATATGGAGACTACATGTGAGCACTGGAAGATATTCTCCTCAGGGGATGGGGCTGCTCTGGGAAGAGCAGAACGTTCCAAGTTCCCTCCCTGGCAGCATCTCCAAGAGAGGGCTGAGAGAGACACTCCTGTCTGCAACCTTGGAGAAGCCACTGCCAGTCTATGTCCAGGGATTCTCATCACTGGGGCCCCAGATGTTCTTGGACTTCAACTCCCATAATCCCCGGCCCCAGTGGCCTTTGGTTGGGGATTGTGGGAGCTGAAGTCCAATAATGCCTGGGGACCCAACATTGAGAATCTCTAGACTGTAGACAATACCGAGCTAGACTAACCAATGGTCTGACTTGGTATAAGGCAGCTTCCTATGTTCCTAAAAGCACCACCAAAACACACATTTTAGGCAGTCCTTGGTTGGCTTTTAAATGGTTTTAAACTGCCTTAACCTTTTAATTGCTTAACTGTTTTGCTGTTTGTTTTATAGTAATGTAAACCGCCTCGAGCCATTTGGACTGGGTAGTATAGAAATATAACCATAAAATAAATAAGTGGCCCTTGATCAGATCCCTGATGAAGATACTGAAGCAGCTGCTCCTAGGAAGATCTGAACCCACCCTCTGGTGTTTTAAGGTGCTTACCTGTCCTTTCAGCCTGGTCTCCGGCTTCACCTTCTTTCTGGAGACAAAGCCTCTGTTGACCAGAATTGTGATCCTGTGGGGAGACACAGCGGAGGGAAGAGAAGAAGTCATTGTAAGAGGGGGAAATTCAGACCCCAACACAGCTAAGTGTATCTTTTGCTAAGCTGGCAAATAGTGAAAACAACAGAATGTTGAGAATAGAAACCATCTATGTTGTATTCATTCCAACTGGATCCTGTATTCTTTTCACTTTGCATAGTTCACTTGTTAGTAGTGAACACCTACTAACTCGGGCTTCACTTGGCGTTTGGCCTCACTACTGTGTTTTTTTTAAAGAGTACTCAGGGTATATATAACCCATCTACTCAGATGAGCACCTCATGCTAGGGATGTGTGAGCCGGCTCAAAATCGAGCCGGTTCACCCTCCAACCGGCTCGGTTCCAAGGCTTGACCTCGAACCGAATCTGGCCTGGTTCGGTTCGAATTGAACTGAGCCAGCTCGTTTGGAACCGGCTCCAAGCCCTACTGGAGTGGGTCCAAGCCAGGTTCTTACGAACATTATCTCTGACCCCCAAATGTATTTCTAATGCCAATACGAGACTGGAAGTGGGTGTTCTCTCGATAGAGGCCAGAGCTTGGTATATAAAACTAACAAACTGGGCAAGAATCAAGTTCATGCCCTCTGGTCTCCTTCCCTTGTTACAAGTGGACAGGCACTGCTCGGGTTGGTGGGAGAACTGTGTTAGGAAGTGGCGTACCTATGGTCTTTCGCCCGAGGCAATCCTCTCTGTGGGATTGGTCAGGGCCAAAGAACTTAAGGATCTGGGATAATGAGTTTCAGAATGACCTGTTGAAGCCCTACCGGCAAAGGGGAATCCGGTGAGGAGTAGGCGAGGGGCTTCCCTAACCATAGAGGGGACTCAGGGGAGTGAACAGAAGTCCTTCAAGTCGCACTGGCGGTGGCTGCAGCGGCTCCTTCGAACCCTGCCCACCTCCCCACAAGCTTCCTGGGCCACCGGCAGTCCGGTTCAGGCCTCTGCGCAGGCGTGGAGGCCATTTGGGGGGACCACTGCACATGTGTACGGGCCATTTGTGTGACTACAACACCCGTGCACGTGGCGGGGTGTCAAAAATGGCCTCCATGCCTGTGCCGAGGCCCCAAATGGGCCCAAACCAGGCCGCCACCAGCCCAGGTGGCTCGGGGGGACGCTGGCGGGTGTCGAGGGAACCGCCGCCCCCACATTGCGGCCACCACTGCCAGTTGTAAGTACTTCTATTCACTCTCCGGAGTGCTCTCTACGGTTAGGGAAGCACCCTGCCCCTTTACCGGTAGAGCTTCGAGCTGGTTCCGAACTGGTCCGAATTCAAACTGACCCAGGGGCCATCTCGGAGGGGGCCAAAACCGAACCGGTCCCGCCCAGATTCCAACAGAACCAGGAAAACCGGTTTTGTGCACCTCATGCACTTCACACCTCATGAAGTGGGTTCCCAGTAGGTGTCAAATGGCCCCCATGCTCTCGTTGTTCCTACAACAAACTAACATGGTTGACCCAGTGGGAGTCATCAAAAAGCAAGAATGTAGATTTCAACATCAGCATGGAGGGAAAGGAAAAACTCCCACTTGTAGAGAAAAAGCTCAGAAATGAACACCCCTGTAGTGAGAACATCATGTGTGGCCAATCATTCTGAAAGTAAAAGAAGAAGAAAAGCTGAATAATTTTAGAGTTGGAAGGGTCCTAGGAGGTGCAACCCCTGGCTCAGTGCAGGTATCTGCTACAGTACCCCTGACAGATGCCAACACCCCTGTCCAGGCTCTATTTGGAAACCTCCAGCAGAGGAGAGCCCAACACTGCATGAGGCAGACGGTTCCACTGGCTAGCAGCATCGACAGTTAGGAAGTTCCTCCTAATCTTTGGCCTTCTTCTGCTTCTTTGTCATTGGCCTGTCATCTGCTTAACTTTGTCTCTTCTAACTCCGAGATTCATGGGTGCTGTACGACAGGGCCTCAGTCCTCCCTAACCCATCTACCTGGCAACATACCCAAGGTCTGTGCAGTAAAAGGGAGTGATGACATTGGCGCCGCTCTCGGGACTGGACATCAGCTGGCCGGCATCCCTGGCCTCTTTGGCCGGATCCACCAGTGACCGGGGGAGCATGTACAACTCCTTGGTGTGGTCAAAACGCCCTCGGACCTGGACAGGCCTGTACTCCAACTCCTTCAGCTCCAGGAGGCTGTGGGAGAACAGAGAGTGGGAGGACTGGAACCAAAGGCAAGTTAAAAAAACCAAAAGGAGATGGTAGCATTGGGCTCTTAACAGAGAAGCGTCATGTCTGATGTAAGAGACAAGTATCCATACTAGACAAAACTCCTGGCAACTTGTAATGGGAGTGAAAAGTCCATTTCTAATATGGACTTTTCAGTAGGGTTTGAACTATAGTAATAACAGCAGGTTGGGCTGGGTAAAATCAAGTAATATTGTGGAGTATGTATGTTTTGAATTATTATAGCAACGGTTTATATGTATAGTTATTGTGAACCGCGCAGATAGGCAAGCAGGACGTCAATATCCACTTATGTGCAGAAATTAGATAAAGGAACGCAATTTGAATGTAAAAGCTATTGTAAAATCCAATACAATTTAAAAAGCAAAAAATTCATCTGAAACATTTAAAAACCCAATAATACAAATATTAAAATTATAAATCTAATTAAAAGCCTGAGTGTGGTCTCCCCTCCAAATGCAAACCAGGAGCGACTCTGCTTAACAAAGGGACCATGCATGCTTGCTACCACAAGACCAGCTCTCTGCCCTGTGCCCCTCACAGCCCCCCAACACAAAAACATGCAGCAGGGGAATCTCCTCCCAAGATGTTCTCTTTAGACCAAGGCATGTTGCTTCGGTTTCATTTCTGCCGCAGGAAATCAGAGACGGGGCACACAGCCGAGCGGGAGGCCTACAAGCTGAATGGAGGTTGGCTCATGTACTCACTTGTCTGGCAGTGGGACCGGCTCCGTCGAAACTCTTGCTTGCAGGTCAGCAATCAGTTTCAACTTCCATTTCCGCCGCTGAACCTGAGAAACGCACAAGCACCTTTGGTTGGGGAACAGCCCAACCAATGCCGGACATACAATCCCCACTCAGGAGCACGGTCTCGAAAAGACATCTCATCCCCAATGTGTAGAAAAGTACAGGCAAACCTCATGATATGTACATATCATAAAATGTACAGGCAAACCTCATGAGCCAGCGTGGTGTAGTGGTTAGAGTGCTGGACTGGGGAGACCCGAGTTCAAATCCCCCTTCAGCCATGAGACTTGCTGGGTGACTCTGGGCCAGTCACTTCTCTCTCAGCCTAACCTACTTCACAGGGTTGTTGTGAAGAGAAACCCAAGTATGTAGTACACCGTTCTGGGCTCTTTGGAGAAAGAGCAGGATATCAAATGTAAATAATAATGATATGTGGAACTGCTGTTCACCGTTTTGCATATCCGAGGGTGTAAAATAGATAACCAACCTCCTTATCTGCAGATATGAAAGGATTAAAACCAAAGTATCCGTGGTTCCTAGATGACCGGGAATGACCGCAGAGGTCATTTCCAGCCGCCATTTTGTCCACAGGAGCCATTTTGTGGCTCATTTCATCAAAAGCACCCAGGAGAAAAATCTGTGACTTTTGGAGAGCATTTGGGGGGCACTGCTGGATGCCAGGAGACCTGCAGAGCACAACAGGACACTTTATTTGGCCCATTTTCGTGCTTTGGAGGTATTTGGCGGGTGGGTTGAATCTAGGAACCTAAGCCCCGTTATCCCATAGATTCAATGCCTCATTTTCTTTAGTTTCATTACCCGTAGAAATCTGCGGATAATGAGGTCCACCTACACAGTTTTTAAACCTCTGCCTCAAAATAAAGATCCCGCCCCCTCCGCCAACACTTAACACGTAAATCTGGAGAGAAATATTTTTCTCAAATCCTCTCCACATTTACTAGTTCTGTTCAAATAAAAGCCACCCCTGGACATTACTGGTTGCTGCCATTCAAAAAAAGAAGAAATCTGCTACTAGTTATTAAAAGCAAAAGGGATGCAAGTGAAACCAGCAAATCAACGTATTCTTCCTCCAACCAGCTCAGGACAGCATTATCCCATGTTGTCCCCACAAAAACCCTGCAAGGTAGATTAGGTTGACTTGCTCAAAGGCACTCAGTGAGCTTCAGGGATATGTGGGGATTTAAGGATGGGACCCTTAAGCCGTAGAGGGTCTGCGTAGCTTGCAAAAGGTCCCAGGTTCAATCCCTGGCACGAGGGAGGAGCTGGTCTTGTGGTAGTGAGCATGAACTGTTTCCTTTACTAAGCAGAGTCTGTCCGGTTTGCGTCTGGATGGGTGACTGCATATTACTCTTAGGATTCAGTTCAGGGGAAGAGCATCTAGGTCCCAGGTTCAATCCCTGGCAGCATCTCCAGGTAGGGCTGGGAGAGACTCCTGCCTGAATCCTTGGAGAGCTGCTGCCAGTCAGTGCAGTTAAGACAACAGATGGACCAATGGTCTGACTCAGTATAAGGCAGCTTCCTATGGTCCTACGTAGTGTTCCCTCTAACAGGGATTCCCAGATGTTGCTGACTACAACTCCCAGCATCCCCAGCTGCAATAGCCTTTGCTTGGGGATTGTAGGAGTTGTAGTCAACAACATCTAGGAATCCCTGTTAGAGGAAACACTGGTCCTAAGCTCTGGAGAAGCCGCTGCCAATTGGTGTAGACCAGAGATTCTCAATGTTGGGTCCCCAGATGTTATTATTGTTATTGGACTTCAGCTCCCATAATCCCCAGCCCCAATGGCCTTTGGTTGGGAATGATGGGAGTTGAAGTCCAACAACATCTGGGGACCCAGTGGTGAGAATCCCTGGTATAGACCAGGCCTGCTCGACTTTGGCCTTCCTGCAGATGTTGGCCTACAACTCCCATAATCCCTGGCTATTGACCACTGTAGCTGGGAATTATGGGAGTTGTAGTCCAAAAACAGCTGGAGGGGGGAGCAAAGTTGAGCAGGCCTGGTTTAGAAAGTACTGAATCAGATGGACCAGGTCTGACTCAGTAGAAAGAAGCCTTCCTCATTGGGTCTGCTCAGTTCAAATTCACTGACTCTGATCCAAGTAAAAAATGAATTTCCTAATAATTAGAGAATCTAATAAAACGATTACCTGGCCTAGGCAACGCCCACATTGAAAACCAAGCCACGGAGCTAAAGAGAAGGGAAATTATATCCCGAAAAGTGGCTAAATTTACACAGAAGAACACACAGAAGTTGATCGCAGCAGGCAAATTACCCAAAGAGACTGCATCAGACGTACAGCAAGAAGAGCAAAATGCACTTAACATCTCTGACATGCTACTGCTATGAGCTCTTGCTCTTTTCAAACCATGATATGACATGCAGGACAGACCTATCAAGAAAGCAGATTTGCACCCCTCTCATTTTAAAGGACTATGGATCATCCTGGGAAGATTTCAGGAACAGGGATTCCCAGATGGTGACTACAACTCCCATCATCCCCAGCTGCAGTATCCGTTGGCTGGGGGTGATGAGAGTTGTAGTCAACCTTCTTTGAGAATCCCTGTTACAGGCAACACTGTTCAGCGGGAACAAAAAGGATACAAAGGATTTCTATAAATGCCAACTATGAGCTCTCAAAGAGCTTTGCACGGGTTATCTGAGTGATCTTTACAAAAGTGTCATGAGGTGGGTCATCACCGTCGCCCCCTTATTACAGGCCCGCCCGAGAGAACAGTGCCGCAGGTTCATGGCCTGGGGAAGGAATGGGACTGGCTTATGCGCTTCACCAAACCGGAAGCGTCAGATGCACCTTTTGTATTTACCTGCCACGTGCCGAGGCAAAATGTGGCCACAGGGATGAAGAGCAGGCCCCACTTGAGAGCGGCATCCTCGCCTGACTTGAAGGCAGTAGCTGTGGAAATTCCTGGGGCGCAAGGCCTCAGGCGAAGACCTGAGAGGAAGAGGAAGACGAAGAAGAAAAAGAAGCCTTTTTGTAAGGGGTTCTCAAACTTGGTGTCCTGGATGCTGTTGGGCTACAGCTCCTATCATCCTCTGCCACAGTGTGGTGGGATTTTATTTATTTATTTTATTTTTATTTAACACATTTTATACTGCCCAAAAGGTACGTCTCTGGGCAGTTTACAAGAAGATAAAAACAAAAGTAAAACAATAATTAAAAACAAAAACAAAACAAGAAATTTGAAACACAATTTAAAATTTTAAACCAATATTCTAAAAACAACATTAAAACAATCAAAACCATATCAGTTAAAAGCCTGGGTGAACAGATGCCTCATTAAAGACTTTTTAAAAGTTGTCAAAGTTGGGGAGGCTCTTATTTCAGTAGGGAGCGCATTCCAAAGGCTCAGGCCAGCAACGAAGAAGGCCCGTCCCCGAGTAGCCACCAGACAAGCCGGTGAGAAATGCAGACGGACCTCTCCTGATTATCTAAATGGGCGGTGGGGTTCATGACGAAGAAGATGATGGGGGTTGTAGTCCATCAACGTCTGGAGACTCAAGGTTGGAGACCTATGGTATAGCAGGTAAAAGTGTGAGCTGTGATCTTGTTGCCTAAAACCTTAATGCCTATTCAGGGATAGATTTAGGTTTAATTTTTAGAAGGCAGGTACACACTCTAATAGGTGCACGCTTCTCAGAATGCTGTTGCATTCAGGCAACCAGGCCTTGCATTTCTTTGTTGCATTGTTTGCATTCTGCACACATGCCCATGGCAGCAGGCCGTAAAAGGGACCCCTGTACTTAAAAGTTCCTGTACCTGTGGGACCGGTACCTTATCCACAGGTACAGGAAGTTTTAAGTACAGGGGTCCCTTTTACAGCCTGCTGCCATGATCATCCTTTCTACAATGGAGGATACACTCAGGAAACGTTTTCTCAGGGCTACATGAATATGTTCTGTTCACTTCTGGTTCCTATTTCCCTCCCTTGCATTTATATCCAGACAGACTCCTCCTCCTCCTCGCTCTGATCTACTCCATCCCTCCAAATGCTCCATTCATTCATTGGCCTTCTTTAGCCCGATTCAGACAATCACATATCTGTACACTCGTGCACATGTTTGTGTGAATGACTATACCCGTGTTCATTTTAAAAGTGAACCTGGATACAGGCCCTTCAAATGCATCATACAGATAGGAAGTGTACTCCTGTACCTGCGTTCAGCTTATTATTAATTATCATTATCAATCATCATCATCATCATCATTATCATCATCATCAATTCAATTTCTATACCGCCTTTCCAAAAATGGCTCAGGGCAGTTTACACAGAGAAATAATAAATAAATAAGATAGATAAGCTTAACATGTAATGTCTTTGCACTTGTGGGGGGGGGGGCAGGGAGGGCTTGACTGTGTGTGCACGCTGCATGTACACCACCTGCAGAATAGGATTCATCAGGTCTGCTATCTCTCATCCCCATATACTGCTGCCCACATGTTTATAGAATACAATTAGAAGTTATGATTAACATTCACGATTATATCTTTGACCGAGGTTCTTTTTTAATGGATGTTTTTAAAATCCAATTTCAAGGGGTGGGGGTGGGGGAATGGATCTTTAAATTTAAAAATAAAATTAAAAATCATCTATATTTATCAACCGTGACAATGAATACTACAGTGCATAAATCACTCCCCGCCCCGCCCCTTGTTATTGCTTTTTAAAGTCAGCCTATGCATAATAAAGCCAACATGGACTTTCAATAGGATGGCTTAGAACAGGGATTCTCAACGGTGGGTCCCCAGATGTTATTGGACTTCAACTCCCATAATCCCCAACCAAAGGACATTGGAGCTGGGGATCATGGGAGTTGAAGTCCAATAACACCTGGGGAACAAATGTTGAGAATCCCTGGCTTAGAAGAAGTTCCCAAAGATAAGACAAGGGATTGTGGATTGTTAAGGCCTCTCCTCACCTTTAGGATGCCATACCAGACCAGACAGGGCTTTCAAATGGAGGCATCTGAAGCTTCTATCCCAATCGCACTGCAGCTAAAAGCAAACAAAAATATACAGAGTATTTATAAATGGAAGAGCCTGTGATTTACCTCCCCTCTTGAAAGGGCTGTGTCAGGCTCCCTTCCAGGGATTCTAAATGTTGGGTCCCCAGGTGTTATTGGACTTCAACTCCCATGATCCACAGCCCCAGTGGCCTTTGGTTGGGGATTATGGGGATTGAAGACCAATAACATCTGGGGACCGAACGTTAGAGCGACATTGGGCTGCTTTTGAATAGACCAGAGTAGACTCTGGATTTCTTTTCTTGTATATTTATATTCATATTTATATAATGTCTTTGCCCTAAGACCTCAGGGCGGTTTAATACTCAACCTTTTGAAAAACTGACAATTTTATATCTGCATACATTTAAGGCAGACTCCATAAAAGATGGACTGTTTAATGAAAATCGTTCCAAATCAAGAAATCGTTTGCAAGGGCAGAATGACCGCCTCTGTAACGTAACATCTGGGGACCCAAGTTTGAAAACCCCTGCATGAAGGCATCACTGAAATCAAACATTGCGCAATATTTGACCAAGTTATTGAAATAACATTAAAGTATGTGACGGCGAAGAATATCTATAAACCGCTTTTCAACAAAAAATTCCTCAAGAGTGGTTTACAACAGAGATACACTGTAAATAAACAAACAAACAAAATGCATAACGTATGCAAAGTTCTCAGTTTTCCAGTTTGTTTTCTTTTAATAATTAGGTATGCTTGCAAGGTATCGGTTTGCTCAGAGGCTTAGTGTGGGCAGCTGGCAATGCAGAATGACACCCTGGAAGCGTCTCATTGGCTTGGTGCCCGCAGCCTAACACTGTATATTCCAGGAGATCCCGACCTTGGGACCCCCTGTGGACCCCAAATGTTGTTGGGACTGCAGCTGCCATCATCTTGAAGGTCATTGTGGCTTGGGATGATGGGAGTTGTAGTCCAACATCATCAGGGGACTCAAGACTGGGGACGCCTGCTAGCCCCCCCGCCATACATCCTCGATGCTATGGGGAGGACCAAAGCTGTGCCTCTGGAGCCTATCATGACATCCGTATGCAATGCACATGGCTGGACTACGACTCCCATCACCCCTTGTCGAAGTGGACAGTGGGATTTGTAGTCCAGCAACATCTGGGGACCCAAAATTGGGATCGCCTGCTAGCCCCCTGCATACAGACTCAATGCTATAGAGAGGCTATAGAGAGAATCACAACACCCATATGCAATGCACGTTGCTGGACCACAACTCCCATCACCCCCTGCCTAAACGGTGAGAGTTTACGACTCCCATCGCTGGACGATGGGAGTTGTAGTCCAGCAACATCTGGGGGCCCAAGACTGACAATCCCTGCTTAAGGTCTCAAAGCAACATGCTGCAAAGGAATCCCCACGTGGGGAGAGGCTGGGTGGGTCCACCCCCTGCCCCTGCCCCTGCCCCCACCCCCTTGCCTTCCTCCTCCTCCTCCTCCTCCTCCTCCTCCTCCTACTCCTACCTGGGTCTTGGCCCCGACTCCCCGCCAACAGCCCCTGAGCCCAGCATCGCCTAGCAACCGCAGCAGAGCAGCCATATCCCCCACCCCCGCATGCCCTTCCGGGTCACACCGCTTCCGCTTCCGCTGTCGACGTAGCGCTTGCAGTTGACAGACGCTTGGCATACGTGGAGCATAGGGGTTGGAGATGGCAGCAGGTTCACGCGCAGCACTCACTTCGGGATCCCCTTTGAAGGGCAGGCCTAATTATTGGTTAATAAAATGTTATTATTAAGTAGAATTTAATACAAGGCACAGGGACCCGTAAAAAAAAAAAAGAGGTGGACTGGATGGGACCCGCCCCCTAAAAACAGGAACCTTTCTAGTATTGCGTGGGTGGCTTCTTCTTCCTCTCCACCCAGGGAGAGGCGTTCCAATGGAAACCCGAAGCGAGGGTTGCGGCTCGCCTGGCCTCCTCCTGCCTCTGTGGAGCCAGGCAGCCTGCCCGCCGCGTTCCGATTGGCTGCTGTCTGCCCCGCCCCTCCCAGCTCCGCCCCGCCCCCGGCCAGGACAGCGCCATGTGCGAGGACGGAGCGGCGCTGGAGCGCTTCTTGCAGCTGCACCCGGCGCTGCGCGTCCTCCCGCCGGGGAAGAAGGTGGGTGCCCTTCCCCTTGGGACTTAATAAGCAGGCAGCCACTCTTAAAAAAATCAAAAAGTCTTCAGCATGAACCTAATTAAGCAAAGTTTCCTTTTCTGGGGGGAGAAGAAGTCAAGCAGAGGGTGGGCAGCCTAAGGACTACAACTCCCATCGTCCCCTGCCGCGACGCAAGTGAGGATGCTGGGGGTTGTAGTCCAACAGCAGCTGGAAAACTTCGGGTCGGCCACCTGGAGAGAAAGGGTGGTGGAGAGAAACTTAAAAGCGGGGCTTCTCAAACTTAATCGGGGTCCGCCCTGGTTTGCATTTGGTTGGGAGACCACATGTGTGAGCACTGGAAGATATTATTCCCCTTAGGGATGGGGCAACTCTGGGAAGAGCGCCTGGCTGCTTGCATGCAGAAAGTCCCCAGTTCCCTCCCTGGCAGCATCTCCAAGAGCGGGCTGAGAGAGACTCCTGCCTGCAACCTTGGAGAAGCCGCTGCCAGTCTGGGTAGACAATACTCAGCTAGAGGGACCAATGTTTTGACTTGGTATAAGGCAGCTTCCTATGTGGTGGGACTAAAACACCCATCACCCCCGGTGGCAACTCATCAAGAACCTAGGCCAAAGACATCATCAATATCAATATCAATCATAATTATATGCTATGAACATGTGAACAGCAGTATATTGAGGATGAGATAACAGACCTGATCAGTCCTATTCTGCAGGCAGAACACACACACACACACACACGGCCTTGCTTCCCCCCCCCCCCATAAAATTAAAGACAAAGAAGGTCAATGAATGAATAGAGCAGGGTTTCTTAATCTTGGGGCCCCAGATGTTGTTGTACTACAACTCCCATCATCTTCAGCCACAAATGGTATGTCTAGGAATGATGGGGGTTTGGGGGGGGGGAAGGGGGCAAGGTTAAGAAACCCTGGAATACAGGATTTGGTGGGATGGAATAGATCTGAGCAAGAGGGAGGAGTCTGGGTCTGAAAGCCCAGGATGGGGAGGGGCATAGAAAGTGAAACCAAAAGTGAACAGAACAGATTCCTGCAGTCCCCAGGAAACATTTTCCGAGTGTATCCTCCATTGCTGAAGGGAGGCACCTATCATAGCATCACACTGTAAAAGAGACCACATTTGGGAATATTTTTATGAAGTTCCTGGGTAAGACAGGCCTGCCTGCCTGCAGAATGCAGACAGTGGAACAAAGAAATGCCCAAATAAAACAGCATTATGAGAAGTGTGCACCTATTAGAGTGTGTAAAGTAAAGTAACCTGCTGTTGAGTCGGTGTCGACTCCTGGAGCCCACAGAGTCCTGTGGTTTTCCTTGGTAGAATCCAGGAGGGGCTGACCATTGCCTCCTCCCACGCAGTATGAGATGATGATGCCTTTCAGCATCTTCCTATATTGCTGCTGCCTGTGTAACCTCTTGCTTCCTAGGCACGTGTGCCTACCTTCTAAAATGAAACCTCCACGTATTTCTAAATATGTACTATATTAATTACACAGGTTATAGGCAACAAAAATGTACTTTTAAAGAAAATGATGATTAAATAGACTCTTCCTGACAAGTAATTTAAATTGTGATTTAAATCATTAAAATTGAGTCCGCCTGTGAAGCGATTTAAGTCATAATCACAATTTAAATCAGGGCTGCTCAACTTACAGGAGACTTGTCAGGAGAGCTGGTCTTGGGGTAGCAAGCATGAATTGGCCCTTTGCTAAGCAGGGTCTGTCCTGGTTTACATTTGAATGGGAGACTTGATGTGTGAGCACTAGAAGAGATTCCCCTCAGGGGATGGAGCCACTCTTTTGGGGAGAGCATCTAGGTTCCAAGTTCCCTCCCTGGCAGCATCTCCAAGATAAGGCTGGGAGAGAGACTCCTGCCTGCAAGCTTGGAGAAGCCGCTGCCAGTCTGTGAAGACAATACTGAGCTAGATAGACCAATGGTCTGACTCAGTATATGGCAGCTTCCTATCTTCCTAACTTCGGCCCTCCTGCAGATGTTGGCCTACAACTCCAGTAATCCTTGGCTATTGGCCGCTGTGACTGGGGATTATGGTCCAAAAGCTGCTGTGGGGCCTAAGATGTGCAGGCTTGATTTAAATCAAATCAAGCCTTCTGGGCACGTGCCGAGTGCCCCCCCCTTTTGCTGCAAAAGAAGCATTGGCTGCCCTTAGGAAATGTGCTCTAGTTTCAGAATAATCTAGTTCTCGTTTCTCGCTGCATTGCTTCTGCAGGTCCAGTGCACGTTGACAGGCCATGAGCTGCCGTGCCGGCTGCCTGATCTCCGGGCCTACACTGGTGGCAAGAAGTACCAGAGGCTCAGCAAGGTTCCTGGCGTGTCGGACTACAGCGAATATGAGCCACACATCGTACCTAGTACTAAAAACCCGTATGTATCCTCCTCTTGGATCTTTTGGTGTCCATTTAGCTGTGACTGTGCATGGATGCAGGGTTTTCCAAGCTTGGGTCCCCAGGGGTTGTTGGACTACAACTCCCATCATCCCTTTGGCCGTGGTGGCTGGGGATAATGGGAGTTGTAGTCCAACAATATCCGGGAACCCCAAGGTTAGAAACCCGTTTTAGAATGTTGTATAACGTTCTGTGTCCTCTGTGTGCCGATGTTGAGAGAAGCTAAATTGTGGGGCAGATGGGACGGGGCCTTCTTTTCTGTTGCCCCCAGGCGCTGGAAGGCTCTCCCAGTGAATGTCCGCTCCTTGACATCTGTGGCTGTTTTTTAAAAAACACAACTAAAGACCCTTGTATTTGTTCAGGCTTTTACCCCTTAGGGGCTGCCGGGTCTCTCAGCTTTCCTGTTTGTCTTTTTAATGGTGGTTTTTTGATGTGTTATGCTTTTTACTGTTTCACTGGTTTTAAGGTTGTAGATGTAACTTTTATGGGATGTTACTGTATTTAAACTTTTGTAAACTGCTTTGAGATTTATTGTGAAAGGCAGTATAAAAACTGAACTCTAAATAAAATAAATAAATTGTACCCATCTACTTGCGAACTTATCTATGCTCATGTATAACATATCGTCTCGTATCGTTTATATAATCTTTCTGTCATTCTCTCTTGTCCCGTTCTGTCTTTCTTCCCTTCGTCTCTCTAGCCATCAGCTGTTCTGCAAACTCACCCTCCGACACATCAACAAGATCCCCGAGCACGTTCTCCGTCATGTCCAAGGGCGACGTTATCAGAAAGCATTGAAGAGATGTAAGTTGCCCTGACAGTGGTTGCTCCACTTGCATCTGTTTTGGCATCTGCCTTTCTGGTTCCTGATGGCCCTGGAGTCCAATTTTGGAAGGAGCCTTTTCCGGAGGAATTTGATTTTTCTCCACGTTATAGGGCCTGGGGTCCTAGATGAGACCAAAGTTTCTCGACTACAGCAATTACCGCTTTGAAGTGCCCCAGACAGCTCATCCGCTTTGCACTGAAGTGGGCCGAAATGGACTCAGGCCCTGAAGCTTTGCCCAACCCTACCAGCTCCTGATCTTTTTCCTTCTCTGCAAGAGCCCTTAAACGTCGAGCCGTTCCCTGATCCTGGCCTGATGAGTGGTTTTCCCTTTGCAGATGAAGAGTGCCAGAAAGATGGT
The DNA here is from genome assembly GCF_027244095.1 of Hemicordylus capensis. Classification (NCBI taxonomy): domain Eukaryota; kingdom Metazoa; phylum Chordata; class Lepidosauria; order Squamata; family Cordylidae; genus Hemicordylus; species Hemicordylus capensis. The sequence goes on along the minus strand of NC_069673.1, from coordinate 2,789,343 downwards.
GTGGAGTATGTCCCGGCTTGCCTCCTCCAGAAGCGGCGGCAACGACGGCGGGAACAGAATAACCCACCTCCGACAGACGGGAGCAAGCCGCCTCGCAGGAAGGGGCCGTTCTGGGAGCCGCCTCCCAGCGATGAGGACGGTGATGAGACGGACGACAGCATGAGCGACTTGTACCCGCGTGAGTTGGCAGGGAGTTGGAAGGAGATTGGGGGTTCAGCCAGAGGGCACTGACCCATATGAATCTGTCAGGCCCCTCCGTTGTGCATTGCAGGGCCTATTCGGTTGTGGCCCCTTGGCTTTGGAATGTTCTCCCAGAGGAGCTTGGCTAAGCTCCCTCTTTTAAAAAGCTCTGTAAAGACCCTCCTCTTTAGTGAGGTTATTGTAGTGTTTTTATTTGTACTTTGTACCCACTTAGCTCTAAATTTCATTTTAATTGGCATTTCAGTTTTTAGACTTCCCCAAATGACTGCTCTGCTGCCTAATCACCCTTGTTTTAATGTTGTATTATTGTGAGTTTTGATTTTTGGAAGCTGTCCCAAGCGGCATTGCGCTGGAGGGATGGGAGAGAAATGGGAGGGATGGGGGAGGCAGAGTGGTGTAGTGATTAGAGTGCTGGACTAGGACCAGGGAGACCTGAGTTCAAATCCCCATTCAACCATGAGACTTGCTGGGTGACTCTGAGCCAGTCACTTCTCGCTCAGCCTAGGAACATAGGAAGTTGCCAAATACTGAGTCAGACCATTGGTCTATCTAGCTCAGTATTGCCTTCACAGACTGGCAGCGGCTTCTCCAAGGTTGCAGGCAGGAGTCTCTCTCAGCTCTATCTTGGAGATCCCAGGGAGGGAACTTGGAACCTAGATGCTCTTCCCAGAGCAGCTCCATCCCCTAAGAAGGGGAATCTCTTCCAGTGCTCACACTTCTAGTCTCCCGTTCAAGTGCAACCAGGGTGGACCCTGCTTAGCTAAGGGGACAAGTCATGCTTGCTACCACCAGACCAGCTTTCCTCTCCTAACCTACTCCACAGGGTTGTTGTGAGGAGAAACATAACTAGGTACACCGCTCTGGGCTCTTTGGGGGAAGAGCGGGATAGAAATGTAAAAATAAATAAATAAAAACAAAAGTTTTAAACAAACACATACTGAAATCTCCAAATTAGTAGGGCTGAGCAGTATTTGCCAAGGTGGGCTGAATGGTCTAATCTTCCCCTTAACTAGAATCTCTGTGACCCGTTGATGTATGTGAAACTGGAACGTAGGTCTTACGGTGAGAGTTCCTTCTCTTCGGTGGTAGTTTGGGATCTCGTTCTTCCTCCCAGACACCAGCCGGTCCAGCAGGTGGTCTTCGAAAGGAGGATTATACAGATGCTTTGTGAAGTCTTTCCTGGATGGAAAGGCCAAGAGTGTACATATCTTAAATAAATATAAGTAAAGTCAATATTTGGGAACAAACAGCTAAAGGGTAGTTAATTTCTTGGTAAATAGATATGTAATGTCAATATTTGGGATCTAAAGTGTAGCCAATTTCTTGTGAAGCAATCTTGAGTGTATGCTCAGGTACCTTGCTAGCTTGAGCCAAAGCCTGCCTATTTCAGCATCCTTTGCAAGCATCCCAGACAATTCTAGGTGGCCCAGAGGAAAAGAGCCAGCAGTGGTCCCCTGGTAGATGAGTCTCCCTTTTGCCTCTCCTGTAATGCCTAAAGCTGTCAAGCATCGACCAGGAAAGAGGGCGTGCCTGTGGGCCCCCCAGAGGCATCTGCTGGGCCACTGTGGGAAACAGGATGCTGGACTAGATGGGCCTCCTTGGGCCTGATCCAGCGGGGCTCTTGCTAGGTTCTTATGAGTCAGTCTCCTAGGGATGGCTCCATTTCACCACCTGCTGGAATCCTTGCACTTGCTGCTGCTGGATGTGTAATCATCGAGGTAATTCAGTTCGTGGTGATGAGGCCTAGAAACTTAAAAACGATTAACTCTGGAGTCTGAAAAGAAGGCCAGGCTTTTGCCACCGGAAAGCCCCACTATCTTAGGGCCTGCAGGATGCCAAGGCTTAAGATACCATCGGTCATGGTATCCTTTAGGATCCTCTGCGGGGATTGGGAATTGGGGGGAAACAGTGTTGTGATGGTTCCCTTCCTACCTTAGTGGACAGTTTGCATGGGAGATGAATGCTCCATCCCCTGGTCTCTCTCTCTTGCGGAGTACCGCAGGGCTCAGCCCTCGCTCCCAGGCTTTTTATCGTCTATAAGAAGGCGCTGGGTGAGGTCATCCATCGGTTTGGGGTGAGGTATCACCAGTATGTTGATGGTATCTAATTGTGATTTGGCGCCCTGGGCTGATTCGGGAATGCCGTGAATTGGTTGGCTCAGGGTCCGGAGGCTGCGAGGGTTAGAGTTGCTCTTCTTCAGTTCTCGATCTGGCCAGGTTCCGGTTCCGAGCGTCCCCCTCGATGGGGTTGCGCTCCCTTTGAAAGAGCAGGCCTGCAATTTGAAGGTCGTCGGGGACTCGTGGCTCTTGCTGAAACAGCCGGTGGAAGCCGTGGCCAGGGGCGCCTTTGCCCAGCTTCGTCCGGTGCTCCAGTTGCGGCCTTACCTCGACCGGCAGGCCCGGGCAAGCGTAACTCAGGCCCTCTTGGTTGGACTACTGCAATGCGCTCTACCTGGGGTTGCCTCTGAAGACCACTTGGAAGCTTCAGCTGGCCCAAGATGCCACGTCCCGGCTGCTTATGGGCAGCGGAAAATATGACCCTGTTTCACCTTGGCGGAGGTTGCTGCATTGGCTGCCAGTTTGCTTCCGGGTCCAATTCAAGGTACTGGTTGCCACCTCAAAAACCCTTCAGGGCTTGGCACCTGTGTACCTTCGGGACCGCCCTGTGAGGTCATCTCATGGGGGCCTTCTCAGTGTTTCGGGCCCAGGGGAGGGACGTGGGGCCCGGGCTCGTGGCGGGGTCTTCTCTGTGGCAGCCCCCTCCATATGGAACACCCTGCCTGCTGAGATTCGTAATGCCCCCTCCCTTTTGTCCTTTAAGAAATTCTTGAAAACCTTTCTATTTTGCCAGGCGTTTATAGTTTTTAACGTGTGTGTGTGTGGGGGGGGGGAGGGTTCTTCCCCCCCTTTTCTTTCTCCCCCCCTTCTCTCCTTCTTCTCTTGTCTATGTTTTAATTTATGTCAACTGCCTCGAGTCTAAGGAAGTCAGGTGGTCAGTACATTTGCTAGCTAAATAAAGGCTTCTCAGCCTTGGGTCCCCAGATGACGTTGGACTACAGCTCCCATCTCCCACGGTGGCTTTTGAGGCTGTGGAAGATGGGAGTTGTAGTCCAAGGTTGAGAACCCTGGCAGACTCAAACCTCCGTGCGGGTTTGAAATGGAGCTTCATCTCTCATTGTGGTTCTTTTAGCGGAGCTTTTCCCGGAAAAAGGTCCAGTGGGCAAGGCAGGCGGCCATGATGTTATGACGGACAGCGATGGAGGAGTCGCTGAACCGGCAACGGAGGACGGCGTCTTGAATGGAGAGGCGGGAGAAGCGATGGACGTTGATTCCCCAGCGGGCACCAAGAGGCGAAAGGTGAGGTGCAGAGACTGAGCTGTTGTGATGAAATAAAAGCGATCCCCCCCCCCAAGATTGTGAGAGGAGAGCTGGTCTTGTGGCAGCAGGTATGTTAAGCAGGGTCTGCTCTGGTTTGCATTTGGATGGGAGACTACATGTGTGAGCACTGGATGATACTCCCCTCAGGGGATGGAGCCGCTCTGGGAAGAGCATCTGAGCTTCCAAGTTCCCTCCCTGGCAGCATCTCCAAGTTAGGGCTGAGAGAGACCCCTGCCTGCAACCTTGGAGAAGCTGCTGCCAGTCTGGGTAGACAAGACTGAACCTGATGGACCAAGGGTCTGACTCGGAATAAGGCAGCTTCCTATGTAGAAGGGTTATGCTTGTTAATACAGGCATTCCCAAACCTTTTATATGGGGGAAGTGAGAAAGTATCCTCAGGTATGGATAGATGGGTTGAGGGTGTTCTTGGTAGCAAATGCAATAATTATGCAAATACTCTGAGCAGTTTACTTCATTTTGAAAACTGGTCCTGTTGCTGAGAAGTATTACAATTTCTTTGGGAAACTGAGCTTGTGGGACAGGTGGAAGTTTCAACCCCTAAGCACCAGAAATCAAAACTAGATCACCTCCAATAGGCATGTGTGATGTAAGGCTTTTCACAATGATGAGGACTAGAGTCTTTACAGAAAACCAACCACCGCCTGTGCTAGCTTCTGCATACTTCTCATGTGGAATTTCTCCTCTGCTTGCAGAAACAATCGGGCTCCATGAAGAAGAAATTCAAAAGCCAGCACAGACGAGGCAAAGGCTTTCGGAAAGCCGCCAATGGCAAATAAGTCTCTTCTGCGGCAACATCCAGTTGGCTCTGTGTGACGAGGGGGCTGATCCAAGGGAAACGGGGGCTTTCTCAAGAGGTGGCATGGCCTTCAGTTCCAAGCCCGAGTTTCTCAAGAAACCAGAGAAAATTATGTTGATGTACAAATAAAGGAGAAGTTATACTAGCCCTGTGAGTGAATTGCTTACAAAAAATTCTGTGTGCTTGTTCGAATATGCGAAGGGTGCCCCTCCAGGATTGTTGGATGACTTGTAAGGGATGATGGGGGTTGTAGTCCAACAGCTGGAGAGGAGAGTTGGTCTTAGGGGTAGCAAGCATGACTTGTCCCCCTAGCTAAGCAGGGTGGATGCATCTGAATGGGAGACTAGAAGTGTGAGCACTGGAAGAGATTCTCCTCGGGGGATAATGGAGCCGCTCTGGGAAGAGCAGAAGGTTTCAAGTTCCCTCCCTGGCAGCATCTCCAAGATAGGGCTTGGGTGGGTGATGTTGGGGACATTAGTGCTATGCACCAACAGGCCTGCTCATACCCACCTGACCAAAGAGCTGCAACCCTTGAAGAGAAGGACTGCTGGAGGAGTGAGAGTTGTCCTCTTTGCTAAGCAGGGTCTGCCTTGGTTTGTGTCTGGATGGGAAACAGGGCATCTACATGCAGGAGGTTCCAAATTCCCTCCCTGCCAGCATCTCCAGATAGGACTGAGAAGAGACTCCTGCCTGCAACCCAGGAGAAGCTGCTGCCAGTCTGGGTAGACAATAGTGAGCTTTCTCTGGTGTGAGTAGATGGGGGGCGGGCACAGGCAGCTACCATTAGGAGATGGAGACAAAAGGTGCTCCAGTGAAAAGTCTCCCCCCTACAACCCCCTTCCCCTGGGCCTGAGGCTGTGTACAAGAACAGGGCCTCCGAGGACCCAGACCGTGTGAACCCCCTTTCCAGCAGCACTAGATCCATCACATGGGTGGTCAAATGCTCAAAATCAGGAAGTGACTTTGTTTAATTACAAGAACGATGTAAACAGAACCAAAAAAAAAAAAAGAGATGGAACACCATCGTATGGGAAAGTATACAACAGGATATCTGATCACAGTAGTTTAAAACCCTTTTTTTAAAAAACCCATTGAGGATCTGAAAGGCGGCAGATGGCGGAGGACCCACCCAGTGCTGGCGAAGCAGCAGCGTCATCGAATTTTTGGAAATTATCGGTTGGGGGGGTGGGGGGGGAAGGCAACAGCAGCCCCAGGCAAATGTTCCGTGATGAGAAGTGATCGAGTATCGGATTATCAGTGCGGTTGTCAAAATAAAAATTTGCTGTGCCTTGAACGAGGGAAGGCAGGCACGTCTTTGTAAATGCTGGCAGTTCCTTTTCTCTTTCCCGGTGAATCCATAGGGAGAGTCAGTCCCCAGGCTCCCGAGATGATGGGTCTTCTTGCCTCTTCTACCATTCTTTTTTCTTCTCGTCCATGGACACGCCGCCGGGCCCCAGGGCCACCACAAGGAGAAGGCCCCCGATGACCGACATGGTCTGGAAGAAATCGTACTTGAGGAAGTCGTGCATCGGCTTGTAGGCCGGAATGGTCCAGAAGGCGTTGAAGTAGATGTTGATGGCGAAGAGCCAGATGACCAGGGTGAGGGCTGCTAGTTTGGTCTTGAAGCCGATGGCTACCAGGATGATCAGGGCCGTGCCCACGATGTTTTGGAGAATCTGCAGCAGCAGAGGGGGAGAGACATGTGCCATTCCAAAATTAATCAAGACAGGGCAAGCTGTTCACACCCCAGGCTATTTTTTGCCTCTGCAGTTCAGGAACCACAGAATCAACAGTGCATGTTTCATTAAAAGTTACAGTATAATAGGGACACTTATAATATGCACATTACTCCACATTTATTAAATTTTCCAGGCAGTTCTGATGATATCTACCTATGTTATCTTTTATCAGATCATGATAAAATTTCTTATGCCGGTTCTGCCTAATTGCCAGCAGAATTCGTAAGATCGTGTGACGCATTTGCACAGCTAAGTATAATTATCTATTAAGGATAGCGGTTATATCTCAAGTGAGTTTTCACCTTTTTTTTCCTGCTTCCCCAAAAAACGATGTTGCTTACATTTATGTTTAAATACGTTTGTTATGTATAAATACGTTTTATGTTTAAATACGTTTGTATATTCAGAGGAACCTTTAAGAATTTTATTTATTTGATTAATATACCGCCCCTCCAAAAATGGCTCAGGACGGTTTACAACCACTAAAAACAATTAAAATCGAAACTAAATCAATTAAAATCATTTAAAACCCAGTATTACAATTATTTTAAACTATAAATCTATTTAAAAGCCTGGGTGAATAAATGTGTCTTCAGTGCCTTTTAAAAAGTTGCCAGAGATGGGGAGGCTCTTATTTCAATAGGAAGCGCATTCCAAAGCCCAGGGGATGCAACGGAGAAGGCCCGTCCCCGGGTGGCTGCCAAACGAGTTGGCGGCAACTGCAGGCGAAACTCTCTAGATGATCTCAACAGGCGGTGGGGCTCATGGTGAAGAAGACGTTCTCTTAAACACCCAGGACCTTATGCATTTTTATCTTTTTACTTTTGCTCTTCTATATTTGGTCAGTGACCGAAATAAAAATTAGTTCTACGACACCCACGCCATCACCTCTGCCCTACACATTATCTGGCTCTGCCACTCTCTCCTGACTACGGCGTGTCCCCCTGGTACTGTGCAGGTTTGCACATGCACACTGAGGACATGCGCATGTGCCCAGATGTGGAAGCCAGAACTGGGGTGCCAGCAGCAACCTGACACACCTCTGTTGCAGGGGGAACAAGAAACTGGAAAGAAAAGAGCCGCATATGAGACAGGAGATGGTCTTGTGGTAGAGGGCATGAATTGTCCCTTTTGCTAAGTGGGGTTCACCCAAGTTTGCATTTGAACGGGAGACTACATGTGTGAGCACTGGAAGATTCCCCTTCGGGGATGGGGCCGCTCTGGGAAGAGAACCTGCCTGCTTGCATGCAGAAGGGTTCTGCAAGCAACCCTTCTGCTCCCAAGTTCCCTCCCTGGCAGCCCTCCAAGATAAGGCTAAGAGAGCTTTCTTGGCTGCAACCTTGGAGAAGCCGCTGCCAGTCAGTGTAGATATTACTGAGCTGGAAGGATCAAGGACTGGACTCAGTATATGGCAGTTTCCTATGTTCCTTCTAGGTAGCAGGACTCCATCCTACCCAGCAACTGTATCCAGCTGTTCAGTGAAGGAGGAGGAAAAGCCTTTTTACCCAGCTGATGCTTAGCAGGACTATCACTGCCCATGCCTACATGGACATAGGAAGCTGCCATATACTGAGTCAGACCCTTGGTCTATCTAGCTCACAGACTGGCAGCGGCTTCTCCAAAGTTGCAGGGAGGCGTCTCTCTCAGCCCTATCTTGGAGATGCTGCCAGGGAGGGAACTGGGAACCTTCTGATGCTCTTCCCAGAGCGGCCCCATCCCTGAAGGGGAATCTCTTCCAGTGCTCACACTTCCAGTCTCCCTTTCATATGCAACCAGGGCAGACCCTGCTTAGCTAAGGGGACAAGTCATGCTGGCTACCCCAAGACCAGCTCTCCTCTCCTCGCTGCATACCTAGTTGCAATGGCCTTTGGGAGTTGTAGTCAACAACATCTGGGAATCCCTGTTAGAGGGAACGCTGGTAGGGTGATTGTCCCACCCTATTTCTGATCTTGCTTTCCCAGCCTGGGTGTCTAAGATCTCTAGAAACTCCGATTAAGAGAGCGGAGCTGGGAGCCACCATCTCCCCCTTGTTCCTCCCACTCCCTACAGCAGGGCTGCTCAACTTCGACCCTCCTGCAGATGTTGGCCTACAACCCTCATAACCCAGGGCTATTGGCCACTGTGCGGCTGGGGATCGTGGGAGCTGTAGTCCAAAAACAGCTGGCGGGGCTTACGGTGAGCAGGCCTGCCCTACAGCTAAGATGCTGGATCTTTGGGCACTTACCGAGAAGAAGCTAACGTCGAAATGCAGGAGCGTCATAAACATGAGGACTAGCAGCACACGGCCCCCGAGCTGCATGTACTGCTTGGGCGAACTCTCCCGCATGGTGGGCACGCCGGCGAACATGCTCTTCCCCTCCGACCGCGACTCGGCCAGCAGCAGCAACAGACCACCCCCAAGTGCGAGGTTCCTGTAGGTGGCGGGACAGAGTCAGTCAAAACAAAGAGACACACAGAAGTATAAAGAAATGGGCAGGCAGGGCTGAGGAAATCCAGTAGTCTACTAGTCTGTGACAAGTGAAGAGAGCTGGTCTGGTGGTCGCCAGCATGACTTGTCCCCTTTGCTAAGCAGGGTCTGCCCTGGTTTGTGTTTGGATGGGAGATGACGTTTGAGCACTGGATGATCTTCCCTTCAGGGGATGGAGCTGCTCTGGGAGGAGCATCAAGGTCCCAAGTTCCCTCCCTGGCAGCATCTCCAAGATGGGGCTGAGAGAGATTCCTGCCTGCAATCCTGCAGAAGCCGCTGCCAGTCTGTGTAGACAATCCTGAGCTAGATGGACCAACAGTCTGACTCAGACCGTTCCTATGTTCCTAATATCAAGGAAGGAGCTGATTTAGTTGGAACGAAGGGCAGGATAAAGATGGAACAAAAATAATTGTCCAGCAGCAATAATGCACTTTTTCTGAGTTTTTAAAAAAAAAATCTTAATACGAATTTGATGATTATTTATAGACTGCTTTCTGGAGACCCAAAGTTAAGAAATCCTGCCCGAGGGAGAATATCTCACACCATTCACATGCAGTCACACATCCAAAGCAAACCAAGACAGATCCAGCTTAGCAGAGGGGAACATTCATGCTCACTTCCACAGGAATTGTCCCCTTAGCTAAGCAGGGTTCACCCTGGTTGCATTTGAATGGGATATACATGTGAGCACAGTAAGGTATTCCCCTCAGGGGATGGGGCTGCTCTGGGAAGAGCATCGAGGTTCCCAGTTCCCTCCCTGGCAGCATCTCCAAGAGAGGGCTGAGAGAGAGATTCCTGCCTGCAGCCTTGGAGAAGCCGCTGCCAGTCAGTGTAGTAGACTATACCAAGCTAGATGGACCAATGGTCTGACTCAGTATATGGCAGCTTCTGAGCTTCCTGGGACATGCACATCTAATCTGACAAGAAGATCTGTAAAGGGCTTGTGCTGATAAAGTCCGTTACATGCTGGCATTTGCCATTTTGCAAGTATTAAGATGTGTATAGATTTCACACCTGGTTGCTTCTGGTTTTTCTAAGAATAAATCCAAGAGTGGAACCAGTACACATTTTAACCATTCTCAACTTCTGACCGCTGCAGTTATGGCCATTTTTCTTCCGTTCTTCCAGCCGTGGCGAGAGGCAAACCACAAATGAAATCAGACATTGGAGTAAGTGAGAAAGAGGTCATTAAAATTAGGCATACCTCATTAGAAACTTCAGATCCCATAAAATGCTGTATGCAATTGTCTAGAAGGAAACACACAGGATTAAAGCCTGAAAAACATGCGAGGCCATCCTTTCTCAGAGCTTAAATATTTTCTCTTTTCAATCTAGAGACTGAAGCTGTTATATTCCCAAGAGTACTACTGTTTTTTTTTTTTAAAAAAAGGTTCTTATTGTTTTTAATTTTAATGTTCGAATGAGATTTTAAGGTATTTTTATTAGGCTAGTCCATTCGACCAAAATATGGGTAAGAGACCCGTGCGTGCCCCTGACTGGCAGTTGTGTGAACTCCAAGATCAAAGTAGGGGCATGGGAGAATGATGGGTGGGAGCCAGGTGGTACACCCAACCCCGATTCTCTCCCCGGCATTTTATCACAGGGGGGAGGAAAAACCATCTGACTGCGCTCCTGGCTCCCACACCATCACTCTCCCCTCCTATCCCGATGAGGAGAGCTGGTCTTGTGATACCAAGCATGAAATGTCCCCTCTGCTAAGCAGGGTCTGTCCTGGTTTGCATCTGAATGGGAGACTACATATGAGCTCTGTAAGACATTCCCCTCAGGGGATGGAGCCGCTCTGGGAAAAGCAGAAGGTTCCAAGTTCCCTCCCTGGCAGCATCTCCAAGAGAGGGCTGAGAGAGACTCCTGCCTGCAATCTTGAAGAAGCTGCTGCCAGTCTGGGTAGACAATCCTGAACTAGATGGACCAAGGGTCTGACTCGGTAGAAGGCAGCTTCCTATGTTCCTAAGTTTTATGAAAGGCGGTACAAGAGTTGAACTATAAATATCAGAACCTGTCTGTACTTGCTCACATTCAGACGTCACTGCTTTCGCTTCTCCCATCATTGTGCGTTAAAGTTTAAATTAGACTCTCCACAGCACAGGGGTCTGCATATTTTATTTATAATAATCAGGGTGTGCAGACTGATGGCTGAATAAATAAGGTGTGTATGTTGGGGGGGGGGTTGTTAAAATAAAATCAACTGGCCCTGCTCCACAAATTCTTGTGTGCTGCACACGGGAATCTCGGCACGCTCACCCACCAACAGGTGGATGGTGCTGCAGGAAGAGGAAGATAACTATTTATTTACATTTATATACATGCCATATAAGATCCCTAAAAATAAACAAACTATATAAACTATAAAATCATTAAAACCCAGCAACAATTAAAACCTCGAATCATTTAAAACAAAATCAAAAAAAGTGTCAATAAAACCTTTAACATCATATAAACTAAAAAGCCTGACAAAATAGGTGCTTTTTCAAGAGTTGCTTCAAAAGAGGCAGAGATGGGAGTGCGTTCCAGAGCCGTGGGGCCACCCTAGAGCAGTATTCCCTCTAAGGCATGCATGCGCATGTGCGCACGCTCACCAGGATTTTTTTTTAACGCCCGCTCCGTTATTTTTAGGTCCCGCTCAGGCTGAATCAGGAAGGCCCTACTTGGAATGCAGGTGAGCACACACTGCCTGGATATTGCTGCCCAGAACAAAACTCATTCCGCACAGAGATGAAAGAGATGAGAGAGAACACTGCCCTAGAGAAAGCCCGGTTTGGGGTCGCCACCAAAGGGGTCAGTGGTCACCGCGACCAGACCTCCCCCAATGATCTTAATAAGCAGGGGGGTTCATGAAGAACGTGCTGGAGAAATATGAACCCTGGTACTTGAGGTTATAAAAAGGGGAAGAGGTGGCAAATCCATCGTATGGTCCATCTTATTTATTTATTATTTCTCTGTGTAAACCGCCTTAAATAAACAAACGGGGATTTTGACATGTGTTCTGAAATGCCGACTGGCAACCGTTTCTCACCTGTAATGCTATAATTCCAAATAATCCAAAGCAGGCATACTGGACGAAGTTCCTACTCAGCACAAGGATGCAGCCACCTGAGAACGGAGGAATAACGGTTAGCAGAGGCCATGTCTGGGGCCTAGCAGCCACAGAGGCCATGTCTGGGGGTGATGGGCATTGTAGTCCAACGACATCTGGGGGCCCAAAGTTAAGAAATCCAACAACATCTGGGGGCCCAAAGTTAAGAAACCTTGCACTAGAACATAAGAACAGCCCTGCTGGATCAGGCCCAAGAAGGTCCATCTAGTCCAGCATCCTGTTTCACCCAGTGGCCCACCAGATTCCTCTAAGAAGCCCACAGGCAAGAGGTGAGGGCCTGCCCTCTCTCCTGCTGTTGCTCCCCTGCAACTGGGATTGAGAGGCATCTTGCCTCCATGGCTGGAGATGGCCTATAGCCCACAGACAGCCATCAATACACCTGTCCTCCATGATTTTATCTAAACCAGGGATTCGGAACGTTGGGTCCCCAGATGTCATTGACTTCAGCTCCCATAATCCCCAGCCCCAGTGGCCTTTGGTTGAGGATTATGGGAACTGAAGTCCAACAACATTTGGAGACCCAAGGTTGGGAACCCCTGATCAAAACCCCTCTTAAAGCCATCCAGGCTGTCAATACATCTTGTGGCAGAGAATTCCATGGAATGGAATGGAATGGATATAATGGTTTCCTTCTGTTGTTAATGTTACTGTTTTATACTATGCTGGTCAGTGGCCGAAATAAAGTTATCTAATCTATCCTAGCCATTCCATGGAATTCCATTCCATTCCATGGATAGGATTAGATTAGCTAGGATTAGATTAGCTAACTTTATTTCGGCCGCTGACCAGCATAGTATAAAACAGTAACATTAACAACAATTAAGTGGTAAGATCTTGACGGGTTTTACACATTGCATAGCAAAAACTAACCACCCTACCAGAGACCCTTACTTTAAAATTGGACAGCAGGTAGTCTAGATAAAACTCATCTTGATGACCAGGGAACTCCATTAGTAGCGGAGAAATCCAATTTATACAGACACCCTTATAAAATGTGCAATAAAGAATAGCGTGAGCAGTGGTTTCTATATCCTCAGAGCCACAAGGGCACAAACCGGCTGAGTATGGTAACTTCACAGGTTGATTCAACGTGGTGCGTACTGGTTCCAGTATACACCGGGGATGCCGGTTCCTTCCAAATGGCCACAAGAAGCAGCCACGGCGTTTCCTGACCAAGCCAACTGGTTCTACTCACTTAACTGTCCGAAGAGATTTAGGAACACGAAGACGGAGGCCAAGAGGTAGCCACAGTTCCACGTGGCGTCGATGTAGTCTCTCTGCTCGCTCCACTGGAACCACATCCGGATGCCGTCTTCGAGAAACGTGCTGATCAGGCAGAGGCGGGCCACGTGGGGGAGGTACTGTTTCGTCACGCGTAAGAACTGCAGGGAGGGAGGGGAAACCACCCGGCGTGAAGATAAGGCAGGGTATGGGGTCATCTATATACCGTACGCCGCCCAGAGACACAGGTTTGGGGCGGCCTGCACATTTGAAAAAGTAAATAGCTATATTGCAAGGGGCAGCTTCCTCTCCAAAGGGTTTCCCGATCTTGGGTGCCCAGATGTTGGGCTACAACGCCCATCATCCATCAAGGTGCATCGTCAGGAAATGACGGGAGTTGTAGTCCAGTAATAGCAAGCATGAATTGTCCACTTTGCTAAGCAGGGTCCACCCTAGTTTGCATTTGAATGAGAGACTCCATGTGGGCACTGAAAGATATTCCCCTTAGGAACCTAGGAAGCTGCCATATACTGAGTCAGACCATTGGTCTATCTAGCTCAGTATTGTCTTCACAGACTGGCAGCGGCTTCTCCAAGGTTGCAGGCAGCAGGAATCTCTCTCAGCCCTATCCTGGAGATGCTGCCAGGGAGGGAACTGGGAACCTTCTGCTCTTCTCAGAGCGGCTTCATACCCTGAGGGGAATATCTTGCTCACACATCAAGTCTCCCATCCAAATGCAAACCAGGGCAGACCCTGCTTAGCTATGGGGACAAGTCATGCTCGCTACCACAAGACCAGCTCTCCTCTCCTTATGACCCCTTAGGGGATGGGGTCATAGCTCAGTGGAAGAGCATCTCCATGCTTGCCCGCAGAAGTCCCCAGTTTCCCTCCCTGGCAGTATCTCCAAGATAGGGCTGAGAGAGACTCCAGCCTGCAACCTTGGAGAGGCCGCTGCCAGTCTGTGAAGACAATCCTGAGCTAGATGGACTCAGTCTATGGCCGCTTCCGAGGTTCCTAATATCCAGGTTGAGGACCAGAGTTCCCTCTAACACGGATTCTCAGATGTCGTGGGCTACAATCTGGAATAGACCCTAAAGGCCTGGTCCTCACAGCGCAAAGTGGCACCTTAAGATCTCAGAGGATGAATCACGACACAGCTGGCCCTTTTTATTATGGCAAGGAGGATCTGAGAGGCCGATTCGATTGCACTGCTTGAACAACAGAGAGCCATTCAAACAGCCAGACGACCCTGGCGTGAGCCTTTTGCCCTGGGAAGAGAGCTTGGCGGCCCTCATCAGCTGCCAAGGAGATGCCTTCTACACTTTTAGAGGCAGATGGGCAATAAAGCTTCTTAGACAACCTGTCCTTTAAACGGTTACATAGCCACCTGTATTACCCAGTATTCCAATTATCTCTTAATTACTTAACATACTTAAGTTGCCTCTTATGCACATAACTGGGACAGATAAAATCCTATTTAAGGATGAGTTTTCCTCATGGCGCAGCAGGGAAGTAACTTGCGAGCAAGAGGTTACCGGTTCAATTCCCCACTGGTCTGTTTCCCAGAATATGGGAAACTCCTATTTCGGGCAGCATCGATATTGGAAGGTGCCGAAAGGCACCATCTCATACTGTGCGGGAGGAGGCAATGGTCAACCCCTCCTGTATTCTACCAAAGACAACCAACAGGGCTCTGTCGTCGCCAGGAGTCGACACCGACTCGACGGCACAACTTTCCCTCCTACTAAAGATCTCCAGTCTCCAGGAGCAGTTGATGGTTTCTTTTCCCAGCATTAGCCACAGGGAGTAGCATTCTCAGTCCACGCCCTAGCAAGAAACCACATGGACACCTCTCTTTCCGCTTTGAGAAGGGGAAAAGAGTAAATAGCTCTTTCCCTCTAGATTTCTACTGATAGATTCCGGGCCGTTTTATACAACAGAGAATCAAATGGAAGAGCTTTTCAGAATTCGACCACTACGTGGGGGGCAAACACTCCTGCGCACCAGAAAACTAGCAGGTCAGGAAAAAGGAACTCCAGTCTAGGTCTCTCCCCAACGTAAGAAACGTCCTGCTGGATCGGGCCCAAGGCCCATCTACACCAGATCCTGTCTGCCACAGAGGCCCACCAGATGCCTCTAGGAAGCCCAAAGGCAGGAGATGCCGGCGGGCAGCAGAAAATGGGACCCTGTTTCACCTTGGTTGCGGTCACTGCATTGGCTGCCAGTTCGCTTCCGGGTCCAATTCAAGGTGCAGGTTATCACCTCGAAAACCCTTCAGGGCTTGGCGCCTGTGTACCTTCGGGACTGCCTCTCCCGGCCAACTCGGACCCGCCCTGTGAGGTCATCTCAGAGTTCGGGGCCCAGGGGAGGGATGTGGGGCCCGGGCTCATGGCAGGGTCTTCTCTGTGGCAGCCCCCTCCTTATGGAACACGCTGCCTGCTGAGATTCGTAATACCCCCTCCCTTCTGTCCTTTAAGAAGCTTTTGAAAACTTATCTATTCTGCCAGGCTTTTGGAGTGTGTGTGTGTGTGTGTGTGTGTGTGTGTGTCCCCCTTGTCTTCGTTGTTATAATTTATGTCAACTGCTTCAAGTCTAAGGAAATCAGGTGGTCAATAAATTTGC
Organism: Hemicordylus capensis; assembly: GCF_027244095.1. Classification (NCBI taxonomy): domain Eukaryota; kingdom Metazoa; phylum Chordata; class Lepidosauria; order Squamata; family Cordylidae; genus Hemicordylus; species Hemicordylus capensis. The sequence goes on along the minus strand of NC_069673.1, from coordinate 2,773,784 downwards.
TAAATAAATAAAATAAATGAAGGCATTGCCCTCTTCTGGGCTGGAAAAGGTGCAGAAGAAGGCAACCCAGATGATCAGGGGCCTGGAGCACCTTCCCTATGAGGCTAGGCTACAGCATCTGGGGCTCTTTACCTTGGAAAAGAGGCGATTATGGGGAGATATGATTGAAGTGTATAAAACTAGGCATGGAGTGGAGAGGGTGGGCAGAGAGAAATTTCTCTCCCTCTCGCACAACCACCAGGGGGTCACCCCATGAAACTGAAGGTCGGGAAACTTAGGACCGACAAGAGGAAGCACTTTTTCCACACAGCACATAATCGATGGAATTCTCTGCCATGGGATGTGGTGATGGCCACCAGCTTGGATGTCTTTAAAAGGGGCTTAGACAAATTGATGGAGGACAGGTCTATCAATGGCTACTAGACTGGTGGCTGTGGGCCACCTCCAGCCTCAGAGGCAAAATGCCTCTCAATCCCAGTTGCAGGGGAGCAACAGCAGGAGAGAGGGCATGCTCCTTTCAGCTCTTGCCTGTGGGCTTCTCAGAGGCATCTGGTGGGCCACTGTAGGAAACAGGATGCTGGACTAGATGGGCCTCCTTGGGTCTGATCCAGCAGGGCTGTTCTGGTGTTGGTCCGTTGCAACTGGCACTCAACAGGCATCCTGCCTCTGAGCCTGGAGGTAGCCTACAGCCATAAAGATTCAGATCTGCTCGTTTTCTGCCTGTGCAAGAAGAAACATGGACTCCTACCTCCATACGTGGTACAGTCCAGGAAGAGCTTTATTACCCGACTCTGCTAACTGTATCAGGGTGATCTACATACACAAAGAGAGTTCTTCATACTCTTTATTGGACATGCTCGTAGTTAGCAAGAGAGGAACTGGCTAGACCAAGGTTCCCAACCTTGGATCCCCAGATTATGTTGAACTACAACTCCCATCACCCTAAGCAACCTGCTGTTGTGGCTGGGGATGATGGGAGTTGTAGTCCAACATCTGGGACTCAAGATTGGGGAAACTCTGGTCTAGGCAGAAGCTATACTATGAATAGTATCAAGCCAGCCATCTTATCTCCATGCCATATCAACGTCTAGCATCCATCATGCAGCAAGACAGTAATGCAGGGATTGTCAAACTTGGATCTGCAGACTACAACTTGGATCTGACTACAACTCCCATCATCCCCAGCCTTGTAGTAATGTGTGCAGCAAGTTTAAACTGCAACCGCTGAAACTGACACGCACTCAAGGCAAGCTAGTCAATTTCAGGAACATGCACACTCCAAAACACAAAACGTGTGCTTCACAACTCACACACAGAGTTTACATGTACAAAACTAACCCAGGAAATCGAGAAGGAGAGAAGAGATAGATGTAGTTAGTCGAGATGAACAGCCCTGGTCAGGATCCTGCAATTCTCTGTGTTTGGCAATGCTGCAAGAAACCTACCACCAGAAACAGAAGTTCAGCTACTGGTCTGAAACCCCAAATACCTTAAGTTTCATTTTTTAAAACCCTCAGCTACTTTTTTTTGGTGTGTGCATCTGTTCCAGAGATGTAGTGACTTGCTTCCCTTTGGATTTAAAAAAAGATTATTTTTAAAGGGAGTATCAGTATCAAATCCCTTTCACACAAAGGATCTCAGTCAAAGGTTTAAATTCCTTTCGGCGCTGAAGAGCTGTTGCACTTCTATCTTGAAAGGTTAATACTTTCTCATTATCCCAAACTATGGCTTTTTGACGCCCCTGAGATAGCACTCTGTCTTTTAAGCCAGCGTTCACAAATCTAACCAGGACGTCTTCTGGTTTCTGTATTGGTATCTTGAATGAGATCCCGTGGACTCATTCCAGATCTCTTTCTTGAATTTGCAAGTCAGCAGACAGCTGTGATAACACAGCTTCTTAAAATGTGCGTTCAACACCTTCGAGTTAATGCCCTGAATTTTTAAATTATTTATTTTATCACAGTCTTGGATAAAGACCAGATTCTCTCTTAACTCCTCTACTTTTTTTTGAGTAATGGCTAATTCAAGGGCATTCTTATTAGCCTGATCAAAGGCACGACCGGCTGTTTGTCCAATATCAGAGATTTGCATAGCAAGATCCTTAAAATTGCTTGTTAATTTGATCAGTTATACTTGCCGAATCTTGACGGGCCCTTACAAACCATCTAATCCATTCCACTTGCATTTCTTTATTCCTCTGCCTCATCAGGTGTTCCACTGATTCCCAGGTTGTCCTGGGAGTGTCCAAAGGCTTTCCTTGCTGCCTTTGTAACTCCGGTTGAGTTTTTTCCTGGATCTCGTCGTCGTCCTCCCCTTCATTGTGTGGGGGAGACAAACTGGCCGGCTTCCAGTCATCCAAGGCGGCTCGAATGCCTTTCCCTTTCCGCTTCGGCTCTTCCTTGCATTTTCCTTTAATCTCAGTTCAAATTAGCAAGTGCAGCTTCCCAACTCTCAAGGCCAGGTCTCATAAAAGGGCTGAGATGGAGAGAGCCATCCAACTAACACGCCATCTTGGCCGTGGTTTGCTCCGCTCCCCAGTAAGGAACACAGCAACGCTGAGTTAACTGGCCAACAGAAGAATTCTCTGATAAGACATGAGCTCCTGCCAAGGAAAAACTCCCCTGTCTCTTTCCTCCCCCCCCCCGCTTTTCTTTTCTCCCTTTCTCTTTCTCCTAACTGCCTTCTCTGAAATCAGACTTTGACCTTGAAACTGTGAAACATGCTATTTTACAAGAAGCAGCTGGAAGAATAATTACACTTGTTAAACTTCTATATCAAGTCAGTGTAGGGGAGAGGTGAGGAAGAGGGGAACAGATTATTGGGGCGATTAGCTGGGCGGGGTGATACCTAAATAATTATGTGGATATAATGAATGATGGTCTGGGATGGAGAGAGGACGGGCTGATGTTCCTCTCCCCCCCCCCCCAAAAAACCCCGTTAGAGGCTTTTCCTCTGCAACAATTTTTGCCTTCGGTTTGAGTGGGCGAGGGAGGTGGGGAAGGGAGATGGGGAGGGGGGGTAGCATAACCCCCCCAAAAGAAACACTTAAACATACTTCACTTCATTTAGACAGACACTTTAAGACAGAAATTATAGTACATTTAGGTAGATATATCGTGATAGCAACAGGCGACCGGGGAGGATCTGAATTACTTGATTTATGGAAGGCAAACTTTTATTGTCAGCAAGGACTAAGCATTACAAATGAGTGACCAAATGCACAGTTGTTTCCTTAAATGTCAGAGGTTGGGGGGGGGGGGATCCAATTAAAAGGGCCAGGATATCTAAATGTATCAACACCCAGTGGTGGTGTTTTTGCAAGATACTTATAAGACAGATGCTACTGTTGATAGATATTTTGGAACACAGGTTTTTGCGTACGGGACAAATAAGGCCAGAGGGGTTGATATTTTATTTTATAAGGCATCGTCTCATAGTGTGTGGGAAGAGGCAATGGGAAACCCTTCCTGTATTCGACCAAAACCACAGGGCTTTGTGGTTGCCACGAGTCGACACCGATTCGACGGCACCAACTCGACGGCACTTGACATCACCATTTGCCTCTCCTCGATATCATGAATAGGTCACCCCCTCTGAACACTTGAGTTCGGAGCAGGGTGAAGTGGGGAGGAGGCATGCTCCAAGTCAGGGCTTTTCAAATCCAGCCCCCCCCCGCCAGCTGTTTTGGGACTACAGTTCCCAGAATTCCCAGTCACAGTTTACGCCTTTATGTTTTGTTAGTGATGCTTTTTATAAGCCTTTTATACATAGCGGTACCCACTTTTTACCATTATTAACTACTACTGACGACAGTCTTCAGATCTTGGCCATGAAGGGTTATTGAGTTTGCGGTCATGCTTTTGTCTTCGACAGCCAGAGTTTTATCTTAAAATTTGACTTCTATTTCTGGTTCTTATAGTCTTTTATCATATGCTTGTATTGTGTCACTCATCACAGGCTTCTAATATTTACTTTCATTCTTAATATGTAATATGTAATCATCCCTTATACTTTACGCTGGTCTATGGCGCAGCGGGGAAATGACTTGATCATCAAGCCAGAGGTTGCCGGTTCGAATTCCTGCTGGTCTGTTTCCCAGACTACGAGAAGCACCTCTATCGGGCAGCAGCAATATAGGAAGATGCTGAAAGGCATCATCTCATACTGCGTGGGAGGAGGCCATGGTCAACCCCTCCTGTATTCCACCAAAGAAAACTACATGGCTCTGTCTTCGCCACAAGTCGACACCGACTCGATGGCACACTTTACCTTATGACCATAATAAAGAATGATTGATCTGAGCCACAGTGCCGAATAGCCAGGGATTATGGGAGTTGCAGGCCAACTTCTGCAGCAGGGCCGAAGTTGAGCAGCCCTACTCTAAGTGAAGCTCCCTGGGAGAGAGTTTGACAAACTAGCCAAAAGGGCTACTGATGTGACCTGGCAGGACCTTCCAATCCATTCGGCAATCCATGCAGGTTGTACAGCTGGTTTCTAACAACGTAGGGCAAAAAGCCAACAGATGCCTGGGCAGATCCTCAACGTGTTCCAGCATGCAAGTGCCACGTAAGGCTCTGTCATCCTTCTGGGCCGCTCCCTCAGATATCTCCTTCTGCCATCTCCTACTGTAACTCAGCATCAAAGAGATTTCCGAGGAAAAGGATCTGTGTACTGGTATAGCCACTGCTACCCAGGCTGGATTGCAACACGCACCAACGGAGGCTGAGGAAGCTCTTTCAACAAAGACCACTAGTGCAGTGTTCCCCAGATGTTGTCGACGACCACTCCCAGAATCCCCAGCCAAAGGCCACTACAGCTGGGAATGCTGGGAGTTGTAGTCAACAACATCTGGGAATCCCTGTTAGAGGGAACACTGCACTAGTGCCTAGATGTCTCACTTGCACAAACTCTGGAAGTCAGTCACAGGGGCAGTGTTCCCTCTAAGGCGTGCGCTCACAAGCCGCTTTTATGTCCGCTCAGTAAATTTCAGATCCCGCTCAGGAAGGCCCCATTCTGCACCCAGGTGCACCACACACTGCCTTGATAATGCCACCCAGAACAAAACCCATTCTGCACACAGATGAAAAGAATTAGAGAGAATACTGCACAGGGGCTTCCTAAATCTTATTTATTTCTCCAATTTGTAGACCGCCCCAAACTTCCATCTCTGGCCAGTTCCTGAACCTTTCCTAATGGTTGTCATTTCCTAAAGGTTGTTGTGAACAGGACTGTGTGCCTAATGCAGTTACATAGGAGGCTGCCTTCTACTGAGTCCGACCCTTCGTCCATCTAGCTCAGCATTGTCTACACTGACTGGCAGCGGCTTCTCCAAGGCTGCAGTCTCTCCCGGCCCTACTTGGAGGTGCCAGGGGGTGAACCTGGGACTTTCTACACACAAACACACACACTGAAACAACAGCTGGCCAGCCAAGGTTGCCTACCACTGCCTTAAGAAGAATATCTTACAGTGCTCACGCATGTATTTATTTATTCGATTTCTATACCATCCTTCCAAAAATGGCTCAGGGCAGTTTACACAGAGAAACAACAAATAAATAAGACGGATCCCTGTCCCCAAAGGACTCACAATCTAAAAAGAAACCCAAGATAAATACCAGCAACAGTCACTGTAGGTACTGTGTTGGGGGTGGACAGGGCCATTTACTCTCCCCGCTAAATAAAGAGAATCGCCACGTTAAAAGGTGCCTCTTCATCAAGTTAGCAGGGGTATGGAGTCTCCCATCCAAATGCAAACCAGGTTAGACCCTGCATAGCAAAGGGGACAAGTCATGCTTGCTACCACAAGACCAGCTCTCCTCCTATAGGCCCCCTGCTCAGCTTTAATTAATTTATTTTTTAAGAGCACATTCCTAGCCTGTACGCAGATATACTTGAAAGTGTGTGATCATCCACTGAAATATTAGAAGGCAGGGAGTTCACCCGAAAAGTCGTTGGGGAAGGGCTTCTGTGCCTTTGCCCCTCCCCACAAAAACCAGACTGAATCGGCTGCGAAACTGCAGAAGAAAAAAGCGGCTCCATCTTCCCTCCATTTTCATGATCTAGACGGACCCCCAAATGGCATTTTTCTCCGTGCATGGATGACTCTAGCAAGTCACGGCTTGTTCCCAACGCTAGCCAAAACCAAGGACCCTCTGGTCAGATTATACCTGCCCAGCCTTGGCAACGTTCCCAATTGTTTCGTTAGCGTGTCCAATTTTGCCACCCTACCCTACTAAGCAAGCTTCAATTAAATCCTAAATTAGATGGTTTTCCCCGCAAGAGCTTCCCCTTGGGCAAATGTTAGCTAGGCAGATCTCTCACAGGTAACCTGCCGTTCAGTAAATCTCTGCAGCCCCACCCACTCTGGACAGCCAGTACCACACAGATCTCCTCACCAAAGGAGAGCTGGTCTTGTGGTAGCAAGCAAGCAAGAATGGCCCCTGTTGCTAAGCAGGGTCTGCCCTGGTTTGCATTTGGATGGGAGACTACATGTGAGCGCGGTAAGGTATTCCTCTTAGGGGATGGGGCCATCCTGGGAAGAACATCTGCCTGCTTCCATGTAGAAGGCTCCAATTTCCCTCCCTGGCAGCATCTCCAAAATAGGGCCGAGAGAGACTCCCGTCTGCAACCTTGGAGAAGCCACTGCCAGTCTGGGTAGACAATTACTGGGCTAGATGGACCCATGGTCTGAATCAGTAGAAGGCAGCTTTTGCTCTTCCTCATTGGAGAGGCAGCATGGTATAGTGGTTAGAGTGGTGGACTAGGGCCAGGAAGATATGAGTCCAAATCCCCATTCAGCCATGAAACTCGCTGGGTGACTCTGGGCCAGTCATGTATCTCTTAGCCTAACCTACCTCACAGGGTTGTTGTAAGGATAAACATAACCGCGTACACCACTCTGGGCTCCTTGGAGGAAGAGCGGGATATAAATATAAAATAAAATATAAGTTTCTACTGCCAGTTCTGGGGAAGGTAAGAAAGAGCAGGACGCCTTTCAGAGCTGGAGGAGAGGGCTCCCCATCTCTTACCATCTCCACATCCCAGACCCATTTCTCTCCTAAGACCTCTGCTTGTGCCCCCGAAAAGGGTCCGAGGGAAGAGAGGGGTTGGCGGCAAACACAAGTAACAACTGGCTAGTGAGCTAAGCCTACATTTGTGGATCCCTGCCCATACAGATACGTGATCTTGCAATGTCGTGGTATACGTTGCAAGATGGTGTCCAAGGAAGGGGTGTGTGGTGGAGAGAGAATTAGAAGAGAGACGTTGGCCAAAGAATCAACTCATCCCCAGAAATCCTACAGCCAGTCTGCAACTGAGTGCCAAGATATAGCTGCAACACACTCAAGAGAGAGCCTGGACATACACACACGAAAAAGTGTGTTGGTACCCCTCCATGAAAAAAAGAACCACCCACAATTGTCTCTGAAATAACTTGAAACTGACAAACGTAATTGGCCCATCATTGTTTATTCCACATTGAACAAAAAAATCAGACTTTGCTTTAGAGTTTTGATGCAACCGAATATTTCAAATAATAACACAAATGAAAATGGCATGGACAAACATGATGGGACCCTCAACCTAATATGTTGTTGCACAACCTTTAGAGGCAATCACAGCAAACAAGCCATTCCTGTAGCTCTCAATGAGACTTCTGCACCTGTCCACAGGTAGTTTGGCCCACGCTTCCTGAGCAAACTGCTCCAGCTGTGTCAGGTTGGAAGGGTGCCTTCTCCAGGCTGCACGTTTCAGTTCTTTCCATAGATGTTCGATAGGATTCCAATCAGGGATTCCAATCACAGAAGGCCACTTCAGAATAGCCCAATGTTTTGTTCTTAGCCACTCTTGGGTGCTTTTGGCTGTGTGTTTGGGGTCATGATCCTGTTGGAGGATCCATGACCTGCAACTGAGACAGAGCTTTCTGACACTGGGCAGTACGTTTCGCTCCAGAACGTCTGGATAGTCTTGAGATTTCATTGCTCCCTGCACAGACTCAAGGCACCCCGTGCCAGACGCAGCAAAGCAGCCCGCAAACATAACCGAGCCTCCTCCATGTTTCACAGTAGGTATGGTGTTCTTTTCTTTGAAAGCTTCATTTTTCCGTCTGTGGACCTAGAGCTGAAGTGACTTGCCAAAAAGTTCCAGTTTTGTCTCATCTGTCCAAAGGACATTCTCCCAGAAGCATTGTGGCTTGTTAATATGCATTTTAGCAAATTCCAGTCTGGCTTTTTTGAAACTGAAATTCCAGTCTGGCTTTTTTGAAACTGAAGTTTCAAGTTATTTCAGAGACAATTGTGGGTTCTTCTTTTTTCGTGGAGGGATACCAACACATTTGTCTACATGTGTAAATGGCTTTGGGGGCACTCTATAGCCCTGTTCACACATTACGTTGAACACACATACAGCAAGACATGTTCCTCTCTGTACCCTGCATAGAAACATAGGAAGCTGCCATATACTGAGTCAGACCCTTGGCCCATCTAGCTCAGTACTGTCTTCACAGACTGGCAGCGGCTTCTCCAAGCTTGCAGGCAAGTGTCTCTCTCAGCCCTAACTTGGAGATGCTGCCAGGGAGGGAACTGGGAACCTTGATGCTCTTCCAAGAGCGGCCCCATCCCCTGAGAGGAATGGACAACCATTTAGAACAATTTAAAACAGTTTACAGTAGTTTTAAAACCCTGGAAGGCCAGGCCAAACAGATAGGTTTTAAGGGCTCTCCTGAAAGACAGTAATGAACTCAAATTACGGATTTCTGATTCAAATTAAGGTTCGAATCCATAATTCAAACAGAATTACGGTTGCTGATTCCAATCTCTGATGGTGTGTTTCACAGACTATGGGAGACTCCTATATCGGGCAGCAGCGATATAGGAAGATGCTGAAAGGCATCATCTCAGACTGTGCATGAGATGGCAATGGGAAACCAACCACTCCTGTATTCTACCAAGAAAACCACATGGCTCTGTGGTTGCCAGGCGTCGACACCAACTCGATGGCTACCTTTACTAGAATGTTTAAGACATTATCGTTTGGTAGTTCAACAGGGGTTCCCATATACTGTTGGACTACAATTCTCATCATCCCCAGTCACAAAAGCTAAAGACATGGGAGCTGTAGTCCAACAACGTCTGGGGACCTGGTTGGGAACCCCTGGTTTAAGCTGCACTTAGCAACTTCAAGAAAAACCATATTGATATCAACCCTCAAGTACCAAATTTGATTCATTTGGCATGTAATTACCCTTTTGCAAAAGAAGAAGAAGAAGAAGAAGAAGAAAGGTCCATATCAGTGTTGTTAGAATTCAGGTTAGATACACAACACCAGGGCCAAACCACAAACATACCCAACTCTTGACTTATGGCTCTTTTCAAGTTTGAAAAGGATCTCCAGATATTGACAACAACAAATATTTATATACCACTTTTCAACAAATGTTTCCAAAGCAGTTAGCACAGAGAACCGCACCCTTTCCTACTCCAGAACATCTTCCCCCAGTTGCTTCCCCCCTGTGCAATTTCGAGTGCATGAAACACGCACCGCTGAGGACTGCAAATGTACTCTTGTAGCAAAATTTTCTTGAAACCAGCATGGTGTAGTGGTTAGAGTGTAGGACTAGGACCAGGGAGACCCGAGTTCAAATCCCCATTCAGCCATGATACTAGCTGGGTGACTCTGGGCCAGTCACTTCTCTCTCAGCCTAACCTACCTCACAGGGTTGTTGTGAGGGTAAACACGAGCATGTACAGTACTTATCTCTGGGCTCCTTGAACATAGGAAGCTGCCATATACTGAGTCAGACCACTGGTCTAGCTCAATATTGTCTGCACAGACTGGCAGCGGCTTCTCCAAGGTTGCAGGCAAGAGTCTCTCCCAGGGTTCTAATTTTTGTCGCCTATGTGTGGAATGAATTTTGTTCTGGGCAGTAGTATCAAGACAGTGTGAGCACATATGCATTCAGAGAGGGACCTTCCCGATTAAACCTGAGCGGGATCTAAAATTAACTGAGCGGACATCAGACAACGTGTGAGCGAGTGCACACAAGCACACCTTAGAGGGAACACTGGTCTCTCTCAGTCCCAACTTGGAGATTCTACCCGAAATTGAACTGGGAACTTTCTGCATGCAAGCATCTTCCCAAAGCAATTCCATCCCTGAAGGGGAATATCTTCCAGTGCTCACACATGTAGTCTCCCATTCAGATGCAAGTCAAGCCAGACCCTGCTTAACAAAGGGGACAATTCATGCTTGCTGACACAAGTCGGCGTGAAACTGCAAAATCCGCCTGGTCTAATATCTTCAAGTTAAAGTTATTTAATCAACTGAGATTAAGCTTTAATTAAATAAGTGACAGATCCTTGCTAGGCATCTCTGGTGTGTTTGGACTACTTTAGGGAGCACCTGAAGGCAGGAGCAAATTCACAGCTTACTGAAGTGTAGTGCCTGCACTTTTCTGCTGATCCATTATATATTTTGAAGAGTTCAGGGATTATATTTATTTATATTTATGTACGGCCCTTCATCCCAAGACCCCAGGGACAATTCAATTAAAACAAACACAGGACAAATGAAGCTAAAATTTTAAGAGCAAGGAGAGCAAAAAGAGTCAGGAGCCTGGATAAAAAGGGCAGTCTTCACTTTCCATGCAGGTCTTGGCTGGGAGCGAGTTCTGCAGCATGGGGGCAGCAACCAAGAAGGCCCTGTCCCATGGCAAAAGGGCCTCGGAAGGTGTTGGCATGCAGAGAAGAGCCCTCCCTGGAGATCTAGTCAGGCGGGCAGATTCAGGTGGGAGCAGGTGGTCCCCAAAGTATTCAGGACCGGTGTAACCTCTAACAGGGATTCGCAGATGTTGTTGACTACAATTCCCAGAATCCTCAGCTGCAATGGCTTTTGCTTGAGGATTCTGGGAGTTGTAGTCAACAACGTCTGAGAATTCCTGTTAGAGGGATTCTAACAGAACACTGCTCAGAACCCAAGCTGCTTCAGGCTTTAAAAGGGTAATAGCCAGCACCTTGAACTGTACCCAGAAACAGACTGGATGTGTTTGTGCAGAACAAAGTTCTACTTTCTGCTATCTAGAGATACCAAATTTGACATAAACAATCCTGCCACTTAAAGTAGCTGAATGCACTACCTTTTACATTGGGATATGCTGGGTGAAAGGGTTTTATTTTTTTAGAAGAAATTCTGAATAGAATCATATTTTAACTGTTATTGTTTCTCAAAGAATTTTGAGCACTCGATCAGATCAAGAATTGAAAAAGCAACAACATGAACCAGAAGATCTTCCTCAGATACAAATGTAACGATGATTCAAATCTACCATATACGGTCATTATTCAACAAAACAAATAACATTTGAAGCTGAAATCTTAACAAATGGAAACTGTTCTTTTACTTCTCTTTTGCAAGCACATTGATAAAAGATTCTATCACGGATATTTGATTTTTTGAACTTTCCTATTAAAGTAAATTTATGCAAAATGACTTTGCCCGGTCAATGACAGGCCTCACCTGCTCGTATCTCCATAAAAGAAACCAACTAGTGGCTTCTGGTTGGCCTTTAAATAAAAGCTGAGGGGGAGAAGAACCCCACAGACCTCCTGGCTTCAGCCCTGAAAAGCAGGCAAGAATCCAGCAAGCAGCGATACAACCGATCCTGATGTAGCCTCGTCACTGGGCCCAGCTTCTAACTAGAGCCAATTAAGAAGCTCCAGGAATGTAGGAACGTGTACATCCCATGGCTCCATCAACCCACCCCTGGAGAATCGTATCAACAGGAATTAAGACAAGATCCTTATTTAAGACACAAAACCAACGTCAACAAAAATAAGGATATTTTTAGTGGAAGCCAACTCTGGGAAGGGCAAGAAATGGTTCTACTGGACAACCAGACTTTCAGAAAGGTCTGTTCAAGAAGCCCGTTCTTGAAGATTGTGTAAACAGACTCACAGAAATAAATACAGACATGCACGCACCGAGATTCCAGCCTTCTAAAACGGGGCAGAGGATGCAGGCAGAAAGCATCAGTTATAGAATGAGTGGGCGGGGGGGGCACTTGTATCAATAGCAAGAGGAGAGCTGGTCTTGTGGTAGTGAAGCACGACTTGACCCTTTAGCTAAGAGGGGTCTGTACTGGCTGCCTGTGAATGGGAGACTTGATGTGTGAGCACTGGAAGAGATTCCCCTCAGGGGATGGAGCCGCTCTGGGAAGAGCAGAAGGTTCCAGGTTCCCTCCCTGGCAGCATCTCCAAGACAGGGCTGAGAGAGATCCCTGCCTGCAACCTTGGAGAAGCCGCTGCCAGTCTGTGAAGACAATACTGAGCTAGATAGACCAATAGTCTGACTCAGGATATGGCAGCTTCCTAGGTTCCACTCAGCCACTGTGCCACACTAGTCCCCTTTATGATGCCCCATCCCAAAAGGTCATCCGTCAGGACAATGCAGAAGTCAGAAAAAAAAATCCACATTTTAAACATAAGAAGCTGCCTTCTACCGAGTCAGACCCTTGGTCTATCTAGCACAGTATTGTCTACGCAGACAGGTAGAGGCTTCTCCAAGGTTGCAGGCAGGAGTCTCTCCCAACCCTATCTTGGAGATGCAGCTAGGTAGGGAACTTGGGACCTTCTGCATGCAAGCAGGCAGGTGCTCTTCCCGGAGCGGCCCCATCCCCTAAGGGAGGAATATCTTCCAGTGCTCACATGTAGTCTCCCATTCAAATGCATACCAGGGCAGACCCTGCTTAGCAGAGGGGACAATTCATGCTTGCTACCACAAGACCAACCCTCCTCCCACAGACCAATATGCAAGAGGTCACCACTGCTACATGCGAGCCCTGCATGATACTCCCCTTCTGCCAGGCGGACCAACAATCCTGATTCGGTATAAGGCACGTCCTAATGTTCCTAGGTTCTCTTTCCCGGGAAGCTTTTGACCCGAGGGGGTAAATTAAGTTCATGCAATTAATGCAAGGGTCCTCAAAGCTGGGACTCCAGATGTCGATGGACTACAACTCCCATCACCCCCAGCCACAATGGCCTTTGGAATGCTGGGAGTTGTAGTCCAACATCTGGAGCTCCAGGTTACAGAGTCCCTGCATTAATGTACTCGTTAACAAGGGGTTTTCCTTCCTCTTTCAAACCCACCTGAGCAGACAGAAAGGTAACAAGATGCTGACACACCGGAGGGTGTCACTAACCCAGAGCAGGAGGGTATACACTTGGTGCAAGGAAGCCACACCACTACCAGCATCCGATTCATTCACGATCAACTCAGAAACACAAAGCAACTTAAATGGTGGCCAGTCCCAAACATAGTGGTTAGAGTGCTGGACTAGGACCGGGGAGACCCGAGTTCAAATCCCCATCCAGCCATGAAACTAGCAGGGTGACTCTGGGCCAGTCACTTCTCTCTCCACCTAACCTACTTCACAGGGTGGTTGTGAGAGAGAAACTCAAGTATGTAGTACACCACTCTGGGTTCCTTGGAGGAAGAGCGAGATATAAATGTTTTTGTTTTTTTTAATGTCTTGCATCACAGTGCCAGACAAGACTGTCTGCCTTCTGGCTAAATGAACCTCTAGAAAGCGAGTCAACACCCGATTATGAGATAATACCAGGCTGTATTCTCCTTTGTTTAGGACCTAGGGCACTCACACTCCTAAAGGTTAGCGGCAAACAAGAAGACTCATTTACCAGCTGTCGGTTGTACTTGCATTTTTCCTTACCACTCCGTTTACTTTCAACACTGCCTGGGCTTTATTTCTCTAGTAGTATTATCATCCCCCCTCCCCTTTTAATTTGGACCAGCTTTCTTTCCCCTGCCCGACAAGTCTGGTTTTATTTTTTGTGGGGCAGCAGCAAGGAAACAGAGAAAGTTTCATTCGTTTGGGCAGTTGGGTGTGAGATGGGGGGGGAAACTTTTGGAGAGTCTGCTTTCGATCTGAGGAGTGTGGAGGGGAGAGAATGGAAGTTTGGCCCTTTGGGATTACATATCTTTGCACGCCTCGCTATAAATCTTGCAGCCGCGTCACCATCATCGACATGCAGTACCAGCCTCCTGATCCCTTGCCTGGTATTTTCATATCCGAGCCTCTGTTACTTGAAGAAGGGTAGCGAGGCAGAGATCATATCCCTACGTCACAACAGCCCTCTTCACACATTACGTTCAACCCTTGTACAAACTGTGTACACAGATACAGATCCTGATGCAGGTATAGTTCTTCACACATTAGGTTGAACAATTCCTGTCTGTATCCTGCAATTCAGGGGCCGGGACCCCGGTTCACTTTTTAAATGAAAGCACGAAGTCATCCACACAAAACACATGTACTGAAGTATACAGACACCTGTACATTTGGACAATATAATGCCTGAATAGGGTTAACGTGTCCCTTCTTTTCGATGCTTTCCGCAGAGGGAATTCTGCAAAAAGGAAGGGGCATTCTTCTCTGTGCGGCCCATGCCAGAAACACAAGGGGAGAAAAGCATAGATCAGGGGTTCCCAACCAGTGGCATGCCAGATGCTGATTAACTGCAACTCCCATCACTCCCAGGCACAATTTACTGTGGATGAGGATGATGCAAGTTGTAGTTTATCAACATCTGGAGTATCCTTGATTAGGAAACCCCTACCTTAGATATATCACATAGAGGTTCTCAAACTTGGCTACCAGATGTTGCTGGACTACAACACCCATCATCACCAACAACATCTGGCAACCTAAGCTTGAGGACCCCCGATGCATGTCGTTCCTACAGAGAAAGAGCTAGCAGCAAGAAAGGGAATGGGAGAAAAAGCAAGCCCCACTGCTCCGATTCCAGAACCACTGTGGTTAGAAAAGTTTGAGAGCCAGCGTGGTGTAGTGGTTAGAGTGCTGGAATAGGACCGGGGAGACCTGAGTTCAAATCCCCATTCAGCCATAATACTAGCTGGGTGACTCTGGGCCAGTCACTTCTCTCTCAGCCTAGCCTACTTCACAGGGTTGTTGTGAAAGAGAAACTCAAGTATGTAGTACACCACTCTGGGCTCCTTAGAGGAAGAGTGGGATATAAATGTAATTAATAATAATAATAATAATAATAATAATGATGATGATGATGATGGCCAACCGTTTTCACACACACGGTCAAGTGGACAGGCTCTGTTAGGAGAGGGGGTCCCCAACTTCAACCTGGGCTCCTCCAGATGTTGCTGAACTACAACTCACATCAACCCCTAACTACAGTTGTGGCTGGGGATGGTGGGAGTTGTAGTCCATCAACATCTGGAGCACCATGGGTTGGGAACTGCTACTTTAGGAAACACCTAAGACCCCTTAAGCCACAAAGGTCCTACTTCATTTCCTGGAAGTGATAATCTCAAATCCTATTAGGGTAGATACAACATACTTGCACACTAAGTGTGGACAAAATGGACTCACACCCTTCCCAAATATGTACCACGTAACCCCATATCCTCGATACTTTACAAATCATGGCCTCTAGATTCAGATACTTCATAGACCAGCATAAATTGACATCTGAAGTGTATGTTCTCTCTCACCATTCAGAGTTCGGCCCACTTTGCTAGGAACCCAGCTCTATGCACTACTGATTTACTCCTAATAGGGCCGATGATTAACAGAAGCTGACCTGAACCCAGCTGTGCAGGGTGTGAACATTACAGAGGAGAGAGCCCAAAGTACCCCCAAACCCCTTGATGGAGACACCAGGGCTATAGGGCACCGGCCATACATTTATTAGGCAAAGACCCCCACTAGCAGCCTCCCCAGCATTTTAAATGAGATCACATTTTATTTATTTGTTATTTCTCTGTGTAAACCGCCTTGAGCCATTTTTGGAAGGGCGGTATAGAAATCGAATCAATCGATCAATCAATCACAGGGGCACAGGGTATTACCCCCACCCCCCAGTTTCTGTGGGTGCAAGCCACTTAGGCAGGGGAAAAGGGGGGGGGGGAAGAGGTGGGGCAGATCTCTGGGTCCTCTTTGAGTTGCATCAGACCCTGCCATTTCTCTTGCATTGTATATAAAACACACTCCATGATTCCCAAGCAACCCATTTCCTCTCTCCTGGCTTTTTGTGCCAGTGCTCAGAAGACCCCAGCCTCTTTCTCACACACACCCCTATGCAAGGCATGGGGGGACCCCCACCCCAGATCTCTGCAATAGCGTGTGCTGGAGGCCTCCCCTGCGGCGGGGAGAGAGGAGGAGGAGGAGACCCACACGCACCTGGTCCGCAAAATCCTCCGCGCTGCTCATGAGATCGTTCTGCCCCATGGCTGCCAGCGGAGAGGGGGCTGCTGCTGCTGCTGCAGATGTGCTGCTGGGGAGGAGGGAGGGCGCAGGGCGGGCTGGGTGGCTGCTCAGCGCCTGGGAGCCCGGGCCGACTCACACACGCACCCCCACCCCAGCCCGCTGCTGGCTGCAAAAGGCTGCACAGGAAGTAGCGGGGCTGTTGCACACTCGCCTTGCGACTGACTGCCACGTAGGCCAGCTCTTAAAGGAACCGCGCGGCCCAGCCGCCGCCGAGGAGGAGGCTCCATGGAAAGCCCAGGGCGGGCGGGCGCGCGCGCGCGCGCGCAAGGATCCCCGGGGATGAGGCTGCCCGGGCGGCGGGGGCAGCAGGGCGGAGCCTGGGCGCGCCTCCGTCCTCCTCGTGGAGTCGGCTGGCTCCCAAAGGGGGCCCGACTCCCGATCTGAGAGTGGGGAGCAAGTGTCCCAGGGAGTGAACTCAGCTGGGGCTGCAGAAGAAGGAACGTAGGAAGCTGCCATATCCTGAGTCAGACTCTTGGTCTAGCTAGCTCAGTTTTGTCTTCACAGACTGGCAGCGGCTTCTCCGAGGTTGCAGGCAGGAATCTCTCTCCCAGCCTTATCTTGGAGATGCTGCCAGGGAGGGAACTGGGAACCTTCTGCTCTTCCCAGAGCGGCCCCATTATCCCCTGAGGGGAATATTTTGCAGTGCTCACCTTCAAGTCTCCCTTTCAAATGCAACCAGGGCAGACCCTGCTTTGCTGTGGGGACAAGTCATGCCTGCTACCACAAGACCAGCTCTCCTCTCTAAAGAAGAAGCACGCCCAGGCACAGAACTCTGTAAGGGGCTACAGTCTGCACCGTTTGAACACGCCTAGGATCGGGGTGCAAATGTATTTACACATCCTGAACACGCCTAGGATCGGGGTGCAATCATTGGGAATGCAGAAGAAGCACGCCCAGGCACAGAATTCTGGTGGGATTGCAGACAGTTTGCAAAAGGCCGTCCTGCACAACTAGGATCGGGGTGCAATTATTGTCGCTGCGGAAGAAACCCGCCCAGGCGCAGCAGAACTCTGTTGGGACTGCAGTTTGCAAAAGGAACTAAGATTCCGGGTGCAATTATTGTCGCTGCGGAAGAAGCCTGCACAGGCACAGAACTCTGTTGGGACTGCAGTTTATAGAATCAGGCTGCGTGTTTAGGACTGCTGTGGAATTTGCCAAACTGCACTCCTAAACATGCAGTAGCCCGATCCTAGGTGTGCTTTTGCAGCCCCAAGGGGGGCTTGCTGCCACGTCAAATGGGTCTGGAAATGCAGCCTTCCAGAACATCTGGAATCCATATTCTTTTTCTGTGCAAATAGCAACAAATATTTATCTACCGCTTTTCGACAAGTTTCCAAAGCGGTTTACATAGAGAAATAATAAGGGGGAATTGTGTGTGTGTGTTGGAAAGCAGAATATGAACAAATTAAACATTTTACTTCGAATTGGACTGTGGCTGTAAGTAAATCAAAGGTGCTTAGAACTGCAGCCTTTACCACAAATCATCAGTGGCTCAGGTAGCTTCACATTGGCAGCATGGAGATCAAAGGGCTGGCCTGCCCTACAGGGTTGTTGTAAAGATCGCAGCAGGAGAAGATCTGCCATCTTCAACACGAATGCACTCTTGTATTGTTGTATATTGGGAAGTGAGGCCCAGGGAAAGTCATTTTGCACAGAGGGCACTGACAGCAAAGTTGAAGAAATGAAATATATGCCACAGAATTTTTTTTTAAGATGCAAAAGAACAGTCTGAAATTGGTGGGATTTCAACTTCAGGCATTCTTCATTTCATCGAATAATGACCACACACTAAATTTGGATCACACCAAATGTGAATCTGAGAAAGATCTGCTTCTCTTGGGCCTGATGTCACCTTTGAATCACTGGTCTAATTATTTCGTGTTGAAAATCTGTTGAGAATAAAAACAGATAAATATGTGTTCAGATTTTCTTCTTTAAAATACCCCAAACATTATTTAAATTCCCCCTCCCAGCATATTCTGGTGTAAAAAGTAGTGCATTCTGCTAATATAAGCGGCAGGGTGGTGTTTATGCAAAAATTGGTTATTTTCCACAAACAAATCCACAAACTCTGTGTGTTCGTGTGTGTGTGTATATATAATTTTTATGTCTATTTTAATGTATTATATTTAAATATTTTAAATATATATTTACCAAATATGTTTTTATTTAGTTATTTATTATATTTAAATAAATATTTATTTGGAAAAATACATTTTTAAAAAATATATTGTGATTTTGTGATATATATTGTGATATCACAATAGATGGTGAGCCCTTTGGCGACAGGGAGCCATTTATTTTTATGTATTATTTCTCTATGTAAACCGCTTTGGAAACTCGTGGAAAAGGGGTAAATATTTGTTGCTGTTGTTTATTATCATTACGTATATAAATCTCGGATGCTGTTCTTGTTTGAACACCACCCTGAGTCTGTGGATTGGGTGGTATATTATATCTATGAATGAATGATAGATATTAATTCTCTGAATGAATGAATGATATTAAATCTCTGAATGAATGAATGAATGAATGAATACGTTTATATTTATTGAAGTGTGTGTGTGTGATTGTCTTGGGAGGGGAGGGATGGACAAGGTTTCTCTGTGTGTGAGAAATAATAATTTATTATTATGTATACTCTAAATGTTTGGTCTGTGACTGTAAATAAACGGAAACTGAAACTGAATCTATGAGACCCAAGTTGAGAAAGCTTCAGAACGGAAGATTATCCCGTTTACCTCACATTTCCCTCAGTTTGGGTTTAATTTGAGGTGGGGGGGGGGGCATGAACTCCTCCCGCCCCACAAGGCCAAGGAAGGGGGCTGAGGAGATACATAAAATGGCCGGGGGGGGGGGCGGGGGGGGAGAAGAGGGAAGAAGAGAAATGAGCACGTGCGGGGGGAGGGAAGCATTTTCCCGCCCTTTGCGCGGGGGGGGCCGGTTTGAGCCGTTTGTCCCGCGCTGCCGCCCCTCCCCCACCATTGCTCAGCCATGGAGAAATACGAGGTGGGGGAGGGGCTAAAGGGGGCCTGGGGGGGAGGGGCCGCAGTGGTGTAAGCCCCCCACATACATACTATGGGGAGGGGGTCGAGAGGACAACCTGTCAGTGTGGGGCATAGGAAAGGGATATGTGGGGGAGGGGGGAGAATGTTACCTCAGAGGGGTGCCTGCATAAGGTCTGCAGGCGATGGGGGGGGCTCTGAAGCAGGGGGGTTATGTTGGGGGGTGGGAGGTGATAGGTGGGGCAAAAAAATTAAAATGTGCTGTGGGGCTCCTGGGAAGGAGGCAGGGGAGTCCCTCAGAGTTGGGGGGAGCCCAGGGGCCATGGGGAGAGGAGGACCCCTCCTTATAGTGGGGGGTTCTGGGAATATAAGGAAAGCAAAGCCCTTCCGTTGTGGGGAGCCGGGTTTGGGGTGGGGTGGGGTGAGGAAGAAGCATGCACTGCTTGGAGGGCACTGCTGCTGCTGCTGCTCCCTTGGGGTTTGGGGGCACTGTGGCCTGCCCCCCCCCCCCCCCCCCCCGTTTATTCATGCATGCATTTTTTATTTTATTTTATTTTATTTGAAATAGTTATACCCTGCCCCTCCAGTGCACTTCTGCCTCGGGGCAGCTCAAGACAATAAGAGAGACCCAAGATACAGTAAAAGTGATAACACGAACCAAATGAAACAAACGAAGAAAAAAGGGGCCAGATTAAAAACCACAATCATTCTCAGGTTCAAATTAAAACTGAAAATGATAAGACGCTAAAGAACCTACCAGATATAACCAACAAGTAATAATCAGGGAGCATTAGAAAGCCTCCTTCAAAAAGGTGCGTTTTAAGACGGCAGGTGCATGCAATATCTGTTCTTACGGGGTCATCTTTCTACGGGGAAGGCATGCCATGAAATGTATGCATGCCATATTTATGGATATATTTATTCTATTTGTTACTTTTAAGACTCCAGAAGCAGGATGCACGTTTTGGAACAAACTTGTGAGGCTGGACTCGTGTGGTATTCCCTAAGGGGAATATCTTACACAAGTGTAGTCTCCGATTCACTTGCAAACCAGGACAGGCCTTGCTTTAGCAAAGGAGACAATTCATGCTTGCTACCACAAGACCAGCCATCTAATGCTAATGGCACAGCGGGGAAATGACTTGACTACCAAGCCAGAGGTTGCTGGTTCGAATCCCCGCTGGTGTGTTTCCCAGACTATGGGAGACACCTCTATCGGGCAGCAGCGCTATAGGAAGGTGCTGAAAGGCATCGTCTCATACTGTGCGGGAGGAGGCAATGGTCAACCCCTCCTGTATTCTACCAAAGACAACCACGGGGCTCTGTGGGTGCCAGGAGTCGAAATCAACTTGACGGCACACTTTACCATAAGGCCGGCTCTCCTCCCTAAAAGTATTGGAAAATATTGGACAGAAATGGAGAAAGCCTCCAGAGAGCCACCTCAATTTGAAGTTTTTATTTGTTTGTTTGTTAATTAATTATTTTTGTACACCGCCCCAAACTTCCATCCCTGAGCGGAATTGGCAATGCTCCTACCACTCTTCAAATCATCTCAGTGGTGCATGCATGCTTCTCCCCTTTATTTTACTCTCATATCAACCCTGTGAGGTAGATATGGTTGTTATATAAAGTTAATAAACACAAGGGGCATCGCTACACTGCAGCTTCATATGCGTGTAAATGTCATGTTTTCCCCTGCAAAGAATCCTGGGAATTGTAGTTTGGTGAGGATGCTGGGAATTCTCTTCTAAGGGTCACAACATACAGTGTTCAGGGTACCCTGGGTATATTGAATGACGGCTAAACCACTTCCCTGCCGGTCACGTAGATATGCACAGTGATGTGGTATGCAAAGGCACATCGTGCCTGATGGCACAGCTAACATTTCAACTAGAAAGTGGGAATGCTCAGTCCAGTTTATGGGACAGGGGTTCTCAAATTTGAGTCCCCAGATGTCGTTGGACTACAATTCCCACCATTCCCAGCCACAATGTAGTCCATCAACATCTGAGGACCTGAGTTTGAGAACCCAGGTTATAGGGAATCTCAGTAAATTAATGTTTGCTTACAAAAATTTTGCAGTTGATTATAGGAAGGGGCTCGCTGTGGCTGTGTAGTAACTAGCTGAATAACTGACATAATGTACACTATTAAATAGGGGTTAGAAAACAGATAACTACTACAAATATTTATATACCGCTTTTCAGCAGAAGTCTCGGGGATCCCCCAACGGGCCGCAGGCTACCGCAAGAGATCAGGCCGGTACTTGGGAACCTACCCTCCCAGCGTGGCTGGTGTTGGTCCCTCCCAGCCCATGCAACCCTGGAGGTGGCTGCCTGCCTTGTCCAGGGCGTGTCTGCCTGGCCCCTGCAGGATAGCAGCACGCCATCGCTTGAAGACGGCAAGTCGTCGCAGGGTTGGGGCAGCTCCCGCGAGTTCTCTGCCGGAGTTATCATGAAACAGGCCCCACCTGCCAAGGGTTATATAAACCAGAGCCGGCCAATGATGAGGGGCCAGTCTGTGAAAGGAACAGATTGCTGAAGGGTGGAGCAGAACTCCCCAGTGGCCATAATTCACATCACACCCATTCTGAAAGAGCTGCACCGGCACCAGTTGCAGGGGAGTAATGGCAGGAGAGAGGGCATGCCCTCAACTCCTGCCTGTGGCTTCCGGCAGCATCTGGTGGGCCACTGTGAGAAACAGGATGCTGGACTAGATGATAGGCCTCCTTGGGCCTGATCCAGAAGGGCTGTTCTGATGTTCTTATGTTCTTACCAGTTCGTTTCCGGGTCCAATTCAAGGTGCTGGCTTTGACCTTTAAAGCCCTTCATAGTTTGGGGCTGGAATACCTGAGGGACCGCCTGCTCCAAAGGGTTGCTGCCCGCTTGACGAGGTCATTTGAGCAGGCTCTACCCTGGGTGCGGAAAATGAGGGAGGCTTGTTGTGCATGAGGGACGGGGCCTTCTCTAATGCTGCCCCCAGAATCTGGAATGCTCTCCCAGTGGCTATTCGCTCCTAAAAACTCCCATCACAGTTTTTAGAAAGTATATGAAATAGTGGTTTTTTTACCCAGGCTTTTATATGATTGTGTCTACTGCTGCTGCTTTGTATTTTGTATGGTTATCTTATCCTTGTATTTTAAATATTTTTAATCAGATCTGTTTTTATATTTAGCTTAATATTTTAATTGTGTAATCTTTATAGTCTTGTTTTAATTTTTGTGTGAACCGCCTTGGGATTGTTTTAATGAAAGGCGGTATATAAATTTAACAATAAATATATAATTCTGAGGCCGTCTGGAACCCTCTATACAAGAGGAGGTGGAAACTTACAAGGAATTCTCAAAGCAGTTCACATAGAAAAATAAATATTAAGTAAATAAGATGGTTCCCTGCCCCCTAATGCTATATGGTTATTATTTTACACAATATTTTCAGTTTTCTGCTTGGATATGTTTTTGGAAAGCAAAACACCAGGGATCATATTTCCACAAAACAACAAGCTCTTTGCTGCCTCCACAGGCCTCTGCTAACTTGACAAAGAGGCACCTTTTAACATGGTGATTCTCTTTATTTAGCAGGGGGAGAGTAATTGGGCCTATCCACCTCCAGCACAGGACCTCCAGTGTTGCTGGTGTCTGTCTTATGTTCCTTTTTAGATTGTGAACCCTTTGGGGACAGGGATTCA
This sequence comes from Hemicordylus capensis, assembly GCF_027244095.1. NCBI lineage: Eukaryota > Metazoa > Chordata > Lepidosauria > Squamata > Cordylidae > Hemicordylus > Hemicordylus capensis. Next base: position 2,750,777 of record NC_069673.1, on the reverse strand, counting down.
TTGTATTTATTTATTATTTCTATGTGTAAACCGCCCTGAGCCATTTTTGGAAGGGCGGAATAGAAATCGAATAAATAAATAAATAAACAAATAAATAATTTGTGATCGGCTTGCAAGCCAGGAGCAGAACCAATGGTCAAGTGGGTCTGTAAAACCTGGTTTGTGCTAACTTGTGCTGGTTGGGTGTGATATCTGAGTTGACAAACCATAGTCATAGCTATCGTTCTTCCGCCAGAGGCCACCACGCTTTGAAACATGAATACTGGACAGATAGAAACTGAAGCAGGCAGGCAGCTCTAAACCATGGTTTGCATGTTGCTTGGGGAGCTAGGACCCTGGTTTAGGTTCTAACCTATGGAAAGCATGAACCATGGTTTGGTGTGATGCCTGAATTGAGAGGCTATTCACACGATGGAGGAAAACCGGCTTAAGGGAACCCAGCCCAGTTTTCCTCTATTGTGAGAACCACCAGGCTTGCAGACGTGCCCAGTGGTTCTACGGCAACTAGCCCACCAAAGTAGCCATCCACTTAAACGAGGTTAGCGGAGCAAGCACTCTGCTAACCCCAGTTGTTTTTTTAATGAGTCACTGCTGCTGCGCAAGTTCGCTATGAGGCAACCTATGAGGAGACCCCCAACCAGGTGGCAACAAGAAGCCTCCCAGCATCGGGGGTCTCCCCAGAATGCCCCGCACACTCATGTGGGGCATCCTGGGATTTCTGGGCGCCAGGTGGCCCCCAATCCCCACCACCCCTACTGGCTCTGTGACAGAGCCAGGCGGCCAATCCGGCCGGCAAAGGTTAGGCTAGCCGCTCATGTGCGGGGAGACCCGCTCTCTGTGCCAAACCCCTCCTGGCTTTACACAACGATCGTCTTTGATGTTGGTGTGCACTTGAACAAAACCTTAAGTGTATATCTAAGATATACAATGTGTGAATCAGCCCAGAGTCATCCAGTCCTGCTCATGTTGTTGGCACTTTGGTGCAGTGATTGGTTGTGAATTCTGTTCACGGTAGATTGTGAGCCTACTAGTGAGAAAGGGCTACCCTGCCTGCAGGGAGGAAGTGCAGAAAAGCTCCCCTCCCTGCTGACTATCCTCCAGGCTTCCCTGGGTGGGCATATCGCCTGACTAGACAAGCACTGGCTGCTTCTGGGGGTTGGGGTACCAGGACGTGTCACCCCACCACCCTCCGGAAACACCATAATGCACCATGCAAGTTTGCACCTTTGCACCAAGGTTGCGGCTGACAATTTTAAAAAATGGGGTTAGGAGAATGCTTGCTCTCCTAATGCTGTTTTAGATGGAGGCTTCACTTCACAGGCGGGTTTGCTGCTGTGCTGCCGCTGGGATCGGCTCGATCCCAGCGGTTCACACGGGTGTGCAAAACCGGTTTGGGCTCCCTTAAGCCCAGTTTTGCACGTGTGTGAGAATAGTGTGTGTCCCTCTATCGACTTTGCAATGCCTGGACCAATTTGGACCAAATTTAGTACAGTTGTAGTGACACACAGGGACACCTCAACGGTGTAGTTTGTGATGATGTCATCCACCCCAATTCAGGATGGCGGATGCATGAACGTTTGAGGCACAAGTGGGTTAACTTGTGAAGATGGCGGTAATTATCAATTAAAATTATACGAAGTAGGCAGATTAGTTTTCACCAGAACTTCTTGTTTTGTCTTGAGCTAAGAATGTGGACTTGATGGTCTGAGTGCCTCCGAGGTAGCCCGGTCCTTTCCCTAGCTGTTGATTTATGCACATTCATCTCCGTATACAGGTGCTGAAGGAATTGGCTCCTGGGTCAATTGGGACAATGCTGGTGGTGGAATCCAAAGCAGAGGTGGGAAAGGATGGTACTAGGAAGAAGTATGTTGTGAAAAAGGTAAGAGAGACGGGAGAAAGGGAAAGGCAGTTTCCATGGCAACGTGATTAGTTTTCCTGGCGATTTATTGCTCGATAGACCAATGCATCCAGCAGAGGCGTAGCAAGATTGTAGTGGGCCCAGAGACAAGATTTTAAAATGGCCCCCCCCATCACTGAAGCTCAGCTTATGAAGAAAAGAAATCTTAAATGAGGCTGAATAGTGGTAACAAAAAGCAGAGTAAAATTCATATCTATCTATCTATCCTATGTGCCACAATAGAACATCATCCTAAATTATTTTTTACAAGGTTTTGTAAATTGTGGACGATGCAAGTCATTTAATGGTACTAGAGAAAGACATGCTGTTCTGGTAGCTCCCGGTCTTAACACCCACATCCATTTCAGAGGATGAATACAACTGAAGGAAGCCCGGGCAGGTGCGTGGCTGGGGGAGTCAGTCATGTGACTTGCCTCGGGGGGAGGCCCAAGGCAATGGGCCCCCAGACAACTGTCTCCCCTTGCCCTATTATAGTTACGTCCCTGGCATCCCCCCATTTACCTCATGTTACAAAATAGGACATAAAACATAATCAGGACATTATTTGAGCAAAATAGCAAAGAGCTCACAAACCTCCTTAGTCCAGGGGTTCCTACACTTTGTTTTAAACAAGTGTACCCCTTCTGTTGCAAACCTTCAGCTCAGGTACCCCAGAGAGATTGTGGGTGTATAGAACACGCATGCACACATTTAAATGCTATAGGTATGGGACAAGAGGCTTCTCAGGTCATTGGCTGACATCCAGAGACTACATTACTCATGAAAACTCCCACTGAAATTAATGGGACAAGTTTTCTTGTCCAATTAATTTCAATGGAAGTTCTCAGTGCTAATTTTTTGAAACCTGTTTCTGAAACCAGCGATACAGGAAGATGCTGAAAGGCATCATTCCATATTGTGCGGGAGGAGGCAATGGTAAACCCCTCCTGTATTCTACCAAAAGAAAAACCACAGGGCTCTGTGGGTGCCCGGAGTTGAAATTGACTTGATGGCACACTTTACCTTTTACTTTAGTTTGTAGCCTATTAAGTGAAAGAGAATGAGATATTTGTAATGATTGAAAATGTTTTCCAGGCACCCAGAAGACGCACACATGCATGCTAGGGCCAGAACCCTGATCTTTGCGCTTTGGTACCTCCCATATCGGTGGGACAGTTTCATCACATGGACCTCCCAGTTATTTGAAATAAACTGGAGAGGTTTTGTTCCAGGTCCTTACAGGAAGCAACAGCTTGTGGGTCTCATAGTAGAGCTCTCTCAGTCGAGCTCCTCTGTGTCCCTCCACCCCTTCAGAGCAAATAGCAGCTTCAGAGGGAATGGTTTAGACTGGGAAATGCTGCACCCATAAATGCACACTTTGCCCCTTGTGTGCCCTGCCCCCATATATGGTAAATAATAATTGTGAAATGTTCACAACTTTCACCTGATGGGACTGGCTAGTTAAACAAAGCTTCTTGGTAACTCTTAATTTGTTTTGCTTTCACAAACATCCTTTTCTTTTGGTACAGGTTGAATGCATTGATGAAACACAAGCAAATGATGCTCTTAAAGAGGTAGCTTCACTTCACTAATCTCCTGTGTCACATCCTGATCTTGCCTACTTCTGGCAAGAAAGCTGGTGCCAGGGGTGTTGCTGGGTACTTAAAAGCTCTGGGGCTCAGGCCCACAGCCCCACTTTTGAAAATTACTCAGTCATGCCCTCCCCACCCAAGAATAATTATTGATGCTTTTGAAAGTCTCTGATATTATAATCCAGGACCTATGAAGGTGGAAGAAGCAGGTGAGGATAAGAGCTAGGAAGAGATCATGGGGAAGGGAGGGGGCTGGTGAGATTGAAGGCTCTGAGCAATTCATTGGGGGCATGTGCCTCATTGGCCACCCCCTAATGATGCCCCTGGCTAATGCCACAATAAATGTTGTGAGCCGCCCAGAGAACAATGTGTTATGGGGTGGCTAACAAATAAAGATGTTGATGATTAAATGTGCCTTTATAGCGTTCAGGACTTGTTTTTGCTACAACATACAAACAAATACACTTTGGGACCTTTTGCAGAGAGCACTAGGTGAATAATTTTGAAAGACTACACTGTTTGACATTCAGACTGAATTACTGCTGAGGAGTCCAATTGAAATTAAATACAGTAATCCTTTAGAATAACTCCTATTGAGCAATTTAGCTGGCGGATTTCTCTGCAGTGGTTTAAACAGATCAGTGTCCTTGTGTTATTTTGAGGTAGTTGATGCATCCCAGTGACTTGGTTCACTTTGTTAGTTTTGTTTTCTTTGTACTTTAATGCAAATATTTGTCATTAACTTTTTTCTTAATGACACTGCAAACAGAATTGCTAGATATTTTTCAGATATGTTCTTATATGTATTTGATAGACAGTGATGAAAGGATCATAGAAACATAGCTGGTCCATCTGGCCCAGTATTCTACACTGCCTGGCAGCATCTCTCCAAGGTTTCAAGCAGGAGTCTTTCCTAGCCCTACTTGAAGATGCTGCCTGTGATTGAACCTGGGACCTTCTGCATGCAAGGAGGCATATGCTCTACCACCATGGGTATCCACAGGCATTTTTCCGGGGGAGGGAGGGGAAAGCCTGCAACCCTATACTCAATACTTATGTGGAATTCTCTGCCACAAGATGTGGTGACAGCCAACAACCTGGATGGCTTGAAGATGGGTTTGGATAACTTCATGGAGGAGAGGTCTATCAATGGCTACTAGTCGGAGGGCTATAAGCCACCTCCAGCCTCAAAGGCAGGATGCCTCTGAGTACCAGTTGCAGGGGAGTCACAGCAGGAGAGAGGGCATGCCCCTTTCAGCTCCTGCCTGTGGCTTCCAGCAGTGGCATCTGGTGGGCCACTGTGGGAAACAGGATGCTGGACTAGATGGGCCTCCTTGGGCCTGATCCAGCAGGGCTGTGCTTATGTTCTAATTATCTAGGAGTAAGCCCCACTGAATTCAAAGGGACTGGCTCAATCCAGGCGACTGGCTTAATCCTTGCCTCTCCCCCGCACCACAACCGACCCCCAGATGCCCATGTTTACCACTGGTCCCAACTAAATTCTGTGGATAAGCTTCTTTGGAATATGTGGCCAATATCTGGATTAAATTACCCTTGAATAGTCTCATTGAAACTAAATAGTCTTCGAGTAACTATAGAGAAGCTCAGTCTGGATGTCAACCCTTCAGTGTTCTAGTGGAAGAAGCAGGGTATGTTAAGTCCATTTAGCTGCTTTGCATTTTAATGAAAAATGAGATTAAAATGCATTAAATAAATTCATATTAACAAGAGTGTTTAAATGGAGGAGTTTTTTTGGGGGGGGGGGTCCAGCCCAGGCCCTTGCAGCACCCAAATTAGGCTGAGGTAGATTTCCTGTTTCTTGCATCAGCTTTGTATGTTTAACTTTAGTTCCTAAGACTAATTCACATCTCCTTATTGTTTTAAAATGACACATAGAGAATGTGGGAAGAGGGGTGCCCCAGGACAGTCCCAGGTGTCTGCAGATGTGGTGAGCCAGGTTCCCTGATCTAAACAGAGTGAGGATGGCCTTTCAGTTGGAAAGGAAAGGAAAGGTTGTGTTTCCTTTGTGTTTCCCCATTGTGACCACCAATGGGGATTTGAACCAAGAGCCTCTGGGCAGGTTGCTTTCCTGCTGTACCATTAGGTGGCTTGGCCTTTCAGTACCTAAAAAAATGAATTTTGCACCTGGCTGAGCTTAGAAAAGAGTTCGACTTTGAGATTTATTCCAAAAGAATAAATTTGGATGCAATCTTATGAACCGTTACTTGGGAGTAAGTTCCACTGAACTCACTGGATTTACTAAACATACATAGGATTCTCGAGTGGGGAGGAGAGAATTGGCAGCTGGGAGTGCTCCCATCACATTTGTTTAAAGTGAATTGCATGTTATAGCTGTTCTGCTAGGCCTGTTTTCCTCGTTTGCTGTCTTCCTAACAGGCCATGGAACTGCTGAGTTTGAAGCGTCAAAATATCTGTGCCTATAAAGAAATGTTTATCATCTGGGACAATAGGGTGAGAATGAAATGGCATCTTTTAAAGCTGCAGTTCTACACATACTGATGTGGGTAAAGTAAAGTTGTGCCCTCAAGTCGGTGTCGACTCCTGGCGCCCACAGAGCCCTGTGGTTGTCTTTGGTAGAATACAGGAGGGGTTGGCCATTGCCTCTTCCCGCGCAGCATGAGATGATGCCTTTCAGCATCTTCCTATATCGCTGCTTGCTGATATAGATGTTTCCCATTGTCTGGGAAACACACCAGCAGGGATTTGAACCAGCAACCTCTTGCTCCCTAGGCAAGTTACTTCCCCGCTGTGCTCAAACTCCATTTAATTTAGTTGGAGTTCCTCCTGAGTATTCATTCATTCATTCAGTAGATTTCTGTCCTGTTCTTTCCCATGGGTTCCTCAGAATGGCTTACAGTGTCCCCCCACCAAATGTTAATACTCCTGCCCCAAAAAGGCTCACAATTGGAAAAAATTAATATTGGGCCGATTCAAACGCTATCCTCCCTGCCCGTGCTCAGGTCTGCCAAAAGCACATCTGCCATGATGCCCTCTGCAATATCCCTGTGCCTCCTGGCATGACCCTTCATTGCACAGTCAGGTGCTTTTCATCAGAATTTCCCCTTTATAAATGCTCAAAATACTTGTTTAAACACCCGTACATGTTGGGACATCTTCAGATGACATCACAGATACTCTTGGAGCATGTCTCTTTCTCAGTTGCATGAGCAGGGTTAGTCCCCTGCTAATTGAGCAAAGAGGTGCCTTTTAAAAGTGGTGATTATCTTTATTTAGCAAGGGGAGAGCAACTGACCCTATCCAACCCCAGCCCAGCATCCCCCCAGTGGTTGTTGCTGGCGTCTATCTTCTGTTTCCTTTTTAGACTGTGGGCCCTTTGGGGGAAGGGAGTCATGTTATTTATTTATTTATATCTTATGTAAACCACTTTGGGAACCTTTTGTTGAAAAGCGGTATATAAATATTATTTGTATTCATTATTATTATTGTCTAAAACATCTTAGTTCAGGGAATGAAAGAGGCCAAATAAAACCAACGTGGCAGAGTAAACATTTAAAAAAATCAAAAGAAGAAAAAATGAGATCTGCAGAGGCTTGGGCAGCAATTCCTGGGTGAACCGAGGGAGGGGCTAGGGCTCCTACGTTGGTGTGGTCCACTGAAGAGGGTATTATTTTTATTTATTATTTATGTAACATATTTCTATACCATCCGAAACTTGCGTCTCTGGGCGGTTTACACTTAAAATCTATTAAACTATTAAAACCATTAACATTAAAATCATTTAAAACCCAACATTAAAAGTCTTAAAACTATTAGACATACACCTTGGAAATCCAGGATAGGATCCCAGCACAGCCACAGATAAAACTGAGATAGCAGTCCCAAGAAATCTTTCCATTGGACTGGACTACCTCATACGGTGGGCGCAGGAACAAATCCTTGTTCAGTTCAAGTTTATAACAGTCCATGACCAAATCAGAACAACATAAAGCCATAATAAACACATACATCAAACCAAAATTACACTTTTACCTTTCAGACATCAAACCAGAAAAACTCCCCTATGCTTTGATGTTCAATAATTATACTCCAGCTTAATACCCTTTACCATCTCTTGGCACCCTCTAATAGCTGCCTCGTAAAACTTAGCAGCATTGTAGGTGATATCTGCCTGCTTGTCTGCTAAAAGAGAGGAAAAATATAATGTTTCTGAATGTCCTGATAGATGTATTTAAAATGGTGTAATAAGGCTGCTTCTGCAAGTTCAAAGTTGTCAAAAAGCAAAAGAAAAGCAAAAAGTGGATTTTTTTAAAACCCTGGATATAAATCAGGCTACACTCTTAACACGCAATGAAAAACCCAAATTGTCTGTGAAATGCTCCCTGATAGCTTGCAGGGACTTCAGGGTAAATTTGGCCAATATGTGGACTCATACCCTCCATGCTGGAGGAGATGTAAACTAAAAGCCAGGTGTGAAAAACCTCCAGGGGGGAAATAAGTGTTGCAATCTTTCTGAATTGATTTACAAATGTTACTTCTGCCGGCTGGTTGATTATTTTTACCTCTATCGAGTTAGGCATGCCTGCTTAAACCTATTGACACCAATAGGCTGTCATGCCTAATTCTGTATAGGATTGGGCTATCAATACCACTTTGAGACACTCAGACTGTTTCTTTCTTGACTGGGCTGTTTTGGAATGCGGGGAGGGGGAACCTTGTGAGCCATTTTGGAAGGGCGGTATATAAGTCAAATAAATAAATAAATAAAATAAAATGAGCCCCTCACACCAAGTGGTAGCTTTATCTTCATCCTGTTGCAGATTTCATCTGTTTTTCTTTGCCTGGTGATGCAACACTCGGATCAAGAGAACCTCTCATCTTTGATTAAGGCCAAGAGGCAGAAGCATGAGAAATTTAAAGATTTGGTAAGAAAGAAAGAAAGAAAGCTTATATTCAATAATAATGAATAAACAGATCTATTATAATACAGCCCCCTCCCCACTCACCTGTGCATTGACGGCATTTGGAACATCTTGGGACATACTGTCATAAAGTACAACAAAAGCATACCAATATCAAATTAAATGGGGGTGGTGGTGTGATAAAATGGGAGAGGAAGGGGATGCATGTGAAAGGGGAAATCCATAGCTTAAAACATTTGAAAAATAAAGACTTCTCAGTTGCTGGGGTCAAGGGCATCATCACCCTCGAGTTCATCTAGTCCATCCCCCAAAAAGTCAAAAAAGAAAAGAAAGCACACCAAGGGTGGGCAGTCGAAGTGGGGTGTAAAACACAAACTTAAAGAGTGACACACTTCAGATCAGTCTGGCCCAGATTCAGGTGACCCTAGCACCCTGAATCCCAGACCTATTCCTATTGACAAGTGTATGGTACCAGTTACACCAATAATTGACCTGGAGGCTGACCCTGATGGAGATCAGGACACTGATATTGTCCCTGACAAAGAAGAAGGTGACTGGTTGGGGGCGGGGGGAGGACCCAGAATCCAACAAGGTCTCACAATGCTTATTTGTGTCTGAGGACATTAATCTGCTCACGACTAGGGTCACTGCTACTATTGGATTACAATCTAAGGTGACACCAGAAGCCATCCAGACTGCTAAGGGGGATCTGGTTTGTGAACAGGTGGGTCAAGAGCGAACATTTCTGAATGGAGTCACTCAGATCCGTGGTGGAAGCACTCCACCACCTAGACTTTCTTTCTTCCATGGACCTGCAGGAGGCATACCTCCATGTGCCAATACATCCCAACAGTTGATGCCTCCTCAGATTCAAATATGCAGGGAGGCACTATCAGTACGTGGCCCTTCCATTCAGCCTGTCTTCGGCACTTGTCTTCTCCTTCAGGGAATCTGGGTTTTCGCGTACTGGATAATCTTCTGATCCAGTCACCATCCAGGGAAGCAGCAGAGTCAGATCTCCAGAAGACACTACAGGCCTTGCAGGAACATGGGTTCATAGTAAACACTGGAAAAAATAATTTGCTTCCATCACACAGACTTCAGCATCTAGGAGCGGTGATAGACATGGTGCAGAATCACCTGATCTTGCCCCAGGAGAGTTTCCAAATTATCACCACAGAAGTCAGATGGGCATACTCTGCTCCTACAGTTCCGCTACTGACATTAGTTCGACTCCTGGGTTTGATGGTGGCTACATTGGAGGCTGTACCATGGGCACAATTCCACCTTAGAGAGCTCCAGTGGTTTCTCCTTCCATACCAGAAGGCAATCGCCAGCAAGAAACACACGATGCTAACACTGTCACCCCAAGTACGTCACTCCCTCTGATGGTGGTTGTCACCACTAAACCTATTGAGGGGCAAGCAATTTCTGGATCCACCAAAGACTATAGTAACGACAGACGCCAGCACCAGGGGCTGGCGGGGTGGGAGCATCGTCAACAACATTCGGCACAAGGAAAGTGGACCATGAAGAAAGAACTGTTACCCACAGCATAAACTGGTTGGAGCTGAGAGCCATCCGCTTGGCTGTGAGCTCCTTCCATCAGAACCTGCAGGGTGGATGTGCTGATCAGGATCGACAAAACAACAGCAAAGGCCCATGTAAACCGACAGGGAGGTACAAGATCAAAATCCCTCCATGGGATGGGCAGAACAGCAACTTGCATCCCTATCGGCACACCATGTGAGGGGGGAACTGAATCAAGTAGCCGACTGGCTAAGCTGAGAGGACCTGATGCCAGGCAAATGGTATCTGAACAGGCAGATATTCCAGCAAATATTTCAGCATTGGGAGAGGCCAGTGTTGGACCTGTTCACTACACCTCAAACAGTAGCAGAGCCAGACCAGCAGTGACCTGTGTCCGGCTGTGGCAGCAGCCCCGCTTGCCATGCCCCCTACGTCTGATGCCAGACGGGGGGGTTGGTTAGCCACGTGGCCCCATTTGGGAGTTAGATCCAGTCCAGCGCAATATTCGCAGCGCGGTCAGGAGTGGCTCTCCCTGCCACTCCTGGCTGCGCTGCGAATGCAGTGATGGACATTTAACTCCTGAACGGGGCCACGTGGCACCCAGAGGGAATGGAGATGTGCAACACCAGCCGCTCTAATTGGCATGCAGTATGAAGCCTCTGGATTGGCCAGGGCAGATATAAATACAGTCCAGGCAACTTGGCCTTTGATCCCTGGCTGAGCAGCTGAGCAGATCCTCTTTCTGGTTCTGCCAACCGACTACAGGATCTTGGGTGTGAGAATAGCCACTCCTTACCTGGTTCTGGGTACTGCCACCTTCAGTCTCAGCCTGACCTGGACATGCTCCATAGCCAAAGTCCATTTGCTGACCTAAGGCAGAGGACAGAACGGCAGAACAGTGCTTCTGGAGTGCCAAATAGCTCAGATGTAGGTGGGTGGTGCTGTAGACTGGAGTAACATTCCTGCTAAGGGCAAGAAGCTGGGTGAGAATCTCTCAGCTCCTTGAAAACCTGATGGCACACACTGGGGAAGGGGCCATAGCTCAGTGGTATTGCATCCGCTTAGCATGCAGAAGGTCCCAGGTTTAATTCCTGGCAGCATCTCTAGATACGGCTGAGAAAAGTTCTGGTCTGAAGCCTTGGAGAGCGGCTGCCAGTCAGAGCAGATCCGACTCAATAGAGACAGCAACTTCCTGTGTTATCTCCCTTTATATAGATTTTCTCTTATATTCCTTTCTACAGGTGATCCGGATGTTCCTGGGGCAGATGGTGGATGCTTTGGTTTACATCCACCAAAAGAACATTTTTCACAGGTGGGAAGAAATGCCAGTTTTGGGGCCAGTTCTCCTGAGCAAAAAGCGGCTCGGAGAAGCTTCCAACCCAGTTTTGGGAGCTGTGTGTGCTCCCAGTTTTCTGTTGTGCCCTTGCAAATACCTAGGTAGGAGGAAGGGGAAATGAATTTGCCTGGGGGCTGGGTTGGACAGCATTTCCTTCACCTTCGATAATATGCTGTGTACAAGTGCTAGGTAGGACAGTATGCTCAGTTCTCAAAACTGGGTAGAATGTTTCTCCAAGCGAGTTTTTGCTCGTGTGATGAGAACCAGCTATATGTCACTGCAACATGTTTCGTTATATTTCTACGTAGCACAAAAGCTAAAGCCTATTAAAAGACATCCAGAAGAAGTGTTTATCGCTTCACCCTGCTGTAACTCCATTTTAACATGCTGATCAAAACATTCTGGTGTGTTTCAGAAACCTCAAACCATCCAACATCCTTTTAGCTGGTGAGGCATCCTTCATGCTTTGTGACTTCAGCACTGAAACACTGATGAGTGATGAGATGAAATGGAAGATAAGGGCGGAAGAAGGTAGCAGGGTGATTTTAATATATCAGTAGTCTTGTTCTTCAGAAATAAACTTGCTGTGGGCATTTTAAAAAACAAGCTAAAGGGGGAAAATCACCATAAGACATGTTTATTTCATCTAAACACAAGAGAGAGAGATGTATCAAGGTAGCCCAAGACTGGTATCCAGGACATTAAAATGTATCTAGCTTAGCAATGGTTATTTGTCTGAAATGCACAGGGAATTAATTTAGTGTGTTTCTGTCCAACAGACAGATATTCCTATCATAAGAACATCTTCGCTTTCCGTACATGACAGAAGCTGCCAAGTGGTAATAATGATAGGCATTTCCCCCAAGACAGGTTGAAAGACTTGAGAGGAATCTTAGATTTTCCATGTAAACACTCAATAGGAATAATCCAGCTTCAGTTAAACTGACAGTGAGAATGTCAATGTGTCCAGAGATTTCAGAGAGAACAACCCCCACTCAAATCCCAAACCAGCAGCCCACAGCTTTTAACACATCTGAGAGATCATTCACACAATCAAATGCTGTGTTCTGTCTGGGTTTTGGAGCTGTGTGTGCTCCCAGTTTTTGGTTGTGTTGAAGCAAGTTGAGAGGAAAACCCAGGCGAAAATTGGAAGTACACAGTAGCTCCCAAACCTGGGTAGAACACAGTTTTTTATTGTGTGTGCATGACCCCTGAGAATGATTAGAATGCATTGTTACAGATAGTGGTGGGATTCACCCAATCACAAGGATCCGGTTAAAAAGTTAAATTGGCACAGGGGACCTGATTGTGCGATTGCAGGATTTCAGGGGAATTCTGGTCAAACCACTCTCGTTAACCAGCATTGAACCAGGACAGACTGTTCTGATTGTCTGTAATTTCTCCTTTGCTGGTTAACCAGAATTTAACTAGGAACATAGCAAGCTGCCATATACTGAGTCAGACCATTGGTCTATCTAGCTCAGTATTGTCTACATAGACTGGCAGCGGCTTCTTCAAGGTTGCAGGCAGGAATCTCTTTCAGCCCTCTCTTGGAGATGCTGCCAGAGAGGGAACTTGGAACCTTCTGCTCTTCCCAGAGCAGCTCCATCCCCTGAGTGGAATATCTTACAGTGCTCACATTTGGTCTCCCATTCAAATGCAACCAGGGTAGACCCTGCTTAGCTAATGGGACAAGTCATGCTTGCTACCACAATGCCAGCTCTCCTCGCCTGGACAGATAGCCAGTTTATTGGTCCTGGTTAAATGTTGGTTAACTGGAGCAAATTATGCTATTACAACAATCAGCGCCACTGGGCTTATTAATCCTAATTAACTTTTTAATTAGGATCCTTGTGATTGTGTGAACCCAACCGGTTATTGCAAATTCATTCCACATTAATATACAAAATCACTGGAAAATGTGTGCTATAAGCTGCCATTCATTTCTCCACGGAATAGCCTAAGCTGGAAGGTGCCTTCTTTGTACAGTCCATAACCTCTTGCCAGAATTTTGAAACTTGATCTGAATTTTAAAGACTCCAGACCTCATGGGTTAAGCAAAAAAATGTCCAATGGATGCAAATCTGTCAACTAGAAGGCAAGCAATACAATCCCCAGATCTGTAAGAGTGGACAGACTTCTCTCTCTGAAGACATTTTGTGCCTAATAAAGAAGGTTCCCCTAAAATATGCATCCACAGCAGAGTGTCGGGTTGTTCTAGGGTGTACTCCTGGTTCATGTGGGGCCAGAATGAGGCCCAACAGATGTGGCCAGAGCCCCAATTGAACTGAATGTACGTTCTTTGAAATGCACTGCAGTACAGAATCCATGGATTCCATTCCAGATGTTCAAAGTTCCTCTGCAGATAATTCAACGTGAAATGTGATCCCTGAAGGTAAAAAAACTTGAAGATTACTGGCCTAAGCCATTCTTATTTACTCCCCACTTTGCTAATTATACATTTTCAAGTTATACCTCTGACAACAAAGGAGAAATTACAGAGCATTCAAAATAATTACATCTCTGGCTTTTCTTCCGACAGAGCCTCTCTTCAAATCCTGGATGGCTCCAGAAGCACTCAGGTTTTCCTTCAGTGACAAATCTGACATCTGGTCTCTTGGCTGTATTGTGCTCGACATGTTGAGCTCCATTTTAAAAGTATGTTGACGGTTCTGTGAAGGTTCTCGAACTTCACCTCTCTGAGAAAAATTACAAAACAAATAGTTACAATTCAAGCCTCTACGAATTTGCAGTGGGCACTTCAGCTGATGGTGTGTGTCCACTCATCTCTGGCCCAGCGAGAAGCAGATAAATGGTTGGCTGGTTCATATGACCATTAAAATTGGGATAGGAGGTGGGCTGATTTGCATGATCAAGAAAACCCAAGCAATTCCTTCAAGATCCAGGTTGCAGAGGTGCCCTGCCAGATCCATCTTTGAACCATCACAAAATTACAGTTCCCAGATTCCTTCCATGACTGGCATAGGAGCATAGGAAGTTGCCTTCTACTGAGTCAGACCCTTGGTCCATCTCGCTCAGTATTGTCTACCCAGACTGGCAGCAGCGGCTTCTCCAAGGTTGCAGGCAAGAGTCTCTCTCTGCCCTGTCTTGGAGATGCTGCCAGGGAGGGCACTTGGAAACTTCTGCACGCAAAAGAGATGCTCCCTTCCACAGGGAACACAAAGCCCATGGGAGCAGAGGACTCCCAGCACCATCAGTCTGTAATGCAGTGGAAAGGAGAAGCATGCAGCATAGTCCAGTAAATTAACAGACTCAAAATGGGCTTGTTGTGGAGCTCACATAGTTTCTGTAACTTGCCTGTGACTTCTTAAAGAAGCCCGGCCAACAGAGGCGTAACTAGGGAAAACGGCGCCCGGGGCAAGCACTGAAATGGCGCCCCCCGTGCCCCCCGCCCCCCCCAACATACTACATTATACTTAGGTTTTTCCTCACAAGTGCCCGCCGCCGCCGCCGCCAAGCCAGGCCACTGACTGGCCGCCAGGCGCCAGCAAAGCAATGGGGGGGGCGCGTGGGCGGCGCAGAAGGGACTGCTCGTGGGGGAGGGTGTGCCGACGCGCTCCCTTGACTGCTGCAGCGCTGCTGCACTGAGCAGGAAACATTTGTATTAACAAAATAAAAAATAAAAAAAAAAATTTTTTTTGTCATGGCGGCGCCCCCACGTGACCAGAAAAGATGGCGCCCGGGGCACGTGCCCCCCCTGCCCCCCTATAGTTACGCCTCTGCCGGCCAGCCTCACCCTCAGAGAAACTTTTTAAATCTGCATTAAAGATATTATTATCTCCTGGAAGTTTTTCACACAGAGTTTTTAAAGCCCTTTAACTCGCATCTGCTCTGGAATGGAGGGGGCGTGTTCACATATTGGCCAGGTTTACCCTGAAGTCCCAGATTTACCTTGAAGTCCCAGTTCAGACCCTGAACTGCTTGGGAAGCAGTTCACACACACAGTTCGGGTTTTTCATTGCACCTTATTGTGTATCCCAATTTATATCCAGGGTAAAAAAATCCACTCTTTGCGTCGGTTTTTGGGGACAACTTCAAGTTCACAGTAAAGCCTCCCAGTAAACTTGCAGTAAAGCCTGCTGTGTGTAAAGGTCCCTGGCTGACTCCATTCTTGCAATCCATCTACAAGGAGAATGTATGGCAATGGTATGTCCATTTTGTATCTCTTTCCAGGAGACAAAGGTATTTGCATTACTGCACAGCATTCGGGGGGATGTCGGTAGTCTGGAGGATGCCCTGATCACCATGAAGCAGGGGAATAAACCTTTGTCTCATGTTCTGCGTATGATGCTGACGGTCGAGCCCAGTCTGAGACCTGCAGCACAGTGAGTCCCAGATTTGTTTGCTACTGCATGAACATAGACTGGCTGCTTGATCAGCTTTGGGCAAAGTGCCTGGGTGGTGTGGCGGCGAAACGAGTTAGACAGGCATGTTTTCAGACGACTGCACTCCGCTCCCAGTTTTCTGAGTACTTGTTTGTGTGCCCCATGTGCTTTCCACATCCAGATCATTTCTTCATGAGTGTGTGGTGTGGGAGAATTTGATCTATTGACCCCTCAGGCTTAAAAATGAGGATCCCTGGAAAATGAATGCCCAGCGTGAATAATGAATTTGTTCTGTGCTGATTGCTTGGGAGAGAAGACAGGGGCAGGGCAGGGCAAGGCAAGGCAGGTCACAGGACCTCAGAGAGGTCTAAGGAAGCAAGTTGACGCAACACCACTCAGAGGCTGACTGAGCCCTCAAATACCTCTGAGCCCAGACTCCCTCTCCTGAGCTTCACCTCCCTGTCTGGAGCGGGGAAGCCTGAAAGGGGGAGTCTTCTGGAGCCTGGAACTCCTCCTCCACTCTACCTGCTTCCGACAACCTTGTTGCGGGTGTGCAGATATTGGAGGTGTGCTGGTGTGGGAGAGGCCAGCTCTGCAGTGGGCTCAAGTTCCAGGACGCTGCTGCCTCCGTAGGGGACTTCAGCTTGGCGGGGGCTCTCTCCGGTTCTGGTCTGGGTTCAAGTTCCAGAGCTGGAACTGGCCCTGGGCCTGATTCTGCCTTCTTAGTGTCTGACTCAGAGTCACGATTGTGACAGGCTGGCCCATGTCATAGATAACCCTTGCCTTTATACCAAGAATATCCATTTGCTTGTTTTACTTCTTAACATTTCTCAACCACCTTCCAGTCCCAATGGAGCTGTCAAGACAACTTACACACCCAACGGGTTATAGCTTCCAGTATATGAGCTGGTTTTCTTTTCTCTCTCCTGCCGCTTTAGGGAACTAGTTGTGGATCCGTTTGTTAGGGACTGTCTGGTTCTCGCTGGGTCTTCTCTCATCACTGGAAAGAAGACGTTGCCTCCAGGGATACTAAAAATAGTCCTTGAAGGTGGGATCCAGACTATTCTAGGTAATGCCAGAAAAATACCTCTGAAACTGAGGCTTTTGACTTGGTTTTTCCCCCTGAAATCTAAAGGAATATAACATAATATTAGGGATAGTTTGTGGGCTACAGGTGGTTTAACAGCTTCAGGGGTGTGGGGTAGTCTAGATCAGGGGTCTGGTAGGGCGGAGGTTAAAGTCCACTTCTCCCAAACTGCAGTTCTGATTTGCAGAGGCCCCTAATCGGTTTGCTATTTGACTTTTTTTTTTAAAATCCAAGCAATGCCAAAAGCTTATGCTTGAATTGACCCTAACTTATCTCAGTAATCTTTACAACTCTGTTATACTGGCCAATACTATGGCTGTACTACACATGGTGGGGTTGAGGCTGAGAGAGGTGGCTTGTACAGGTAAACATATAAAGTAGGAGTCTCTGTGCTATGCAAGGTTAAACCTGGGGGAAACCCCAATCTCACAGAAGCCACCAACCATGTGCAGCACTGATTGGCTGGTGCATGGGGCATCATCACACCAGAGCAGTTTTGCATTTTTAAAATGGATTACTTCCAAAAATAAATTTAAGGCAGTGACTCAGCGTTTGTTTGTTTGTTTAAAGTGTAGACACACTGCCTGAGGCCCTATAACAAGAGAATCAGAGCAACTAGTACCCTCACTGCATCCTAAGGACATGGCCCGGCCTACATTCTTTGACTCAGAGGAGTCCCTTGAGAACCTCCTAGCCCAAGTAGAGGGTTCCTCAGTGCCACTGGAGTCAGCCCCTAGAGAATAGGGTGGACCCCCTTTAAACAACAGAATCTTGCTCAGGAAAGAACGAGGCCAGTCCACTAGGTTGCACTTATTAAAAATATCACTCAGTTCAAAGCATCTGCTGGAGCAACATCAGTCTCATGCCTGTTGTACCCAGCTCTCAGTCTCCTGCACAGAGCTACCCAAGCTCCTGACCCCTTCTCTCTTGGAGCTGTTATTAGACGTTTGTATCCCTTCCGGGTAGTTGCCTTGGCAGAGGCCTTGACTTCGCCTGGAATGGGATAACCAGGGTCTGGTCTAGCTCATGTCTCATCACTACCATACTACATCATTTGTGAGACCCTAACTGTAGTCTGCAGACAAGGGTATTCTAGGACATATAGAGGTCATTCACACAATCAAAAACTGTGTTCTACCTGGGTTTGGGGGTTGTGTGTGCTTCCAATTTCCGGGTGTGTGGAAGCAAGGTAGGAGGAAAATCCAGGTAGAAGTGATTGTGTGGAAGTTTTCCTCCAACCTTGTTTCCACACAATCCCTTCTACCCAGGTTCTCCTCCTCCCTTGCTTCCACACAACCCAAAATTGGGAGCACACACAGCTCCCAAACCTGGGTGGAACCCAGTATTTGATTGTGTGAATGACCTGGCAGCCACTGTCCAGGGTCTCAGGTAGAGAAGAGGTGGCTGTACTTGGAAATGCCGGGGATTTACTTTCTGCAAAGTAAATCCCTAGAATCTTCTGCCTGCAAAGCATGTGCTGTATTACCAAGCAATGTATGGTGCCAACTGAAACACAACCATTTTGAAACACAACCGCTCTGTTGATTTCCTGTAGATATATTTATGTAAGAAGGATTTCACAGGAAGATACAACTGTTTCTGTCTTCTGCAGAATTTATGGTGTCTTACCCAGACGTCGAGGAAGCTCAAGAAAAGAGCATCGAGCGTCTTATCAGCTTCTTGAAAGAAGCCAAGGGTACGTTTTGGCACTGCAGCTCTCTTCATTTGATTTCATTCTGGGAGTCTGAGGCGCAGAATTCCATAATGTTTGAGGCACAGAGGTCCGAGCCCTGCTCTTGCCCACAGAGGCCCTGGCTGCACAAAAAGGACTCTGGGGACCCAGGAGGCGGTGCAAATTGGGAGCTGTATCCAGGCCACATGGAGAATGCAAACTGGAGGTCTCTCCACCCCCACATACCCCCACCACTACCTTCCTGTGCTATTGTTCTGCCACACAGCAGATCAGGTTAGTCCTTATGCACAGATTACTTCAGTTAGGACTGCTTAAAGAATTTATCCAGAGCCAAGCTGGGGGGGCCATGCTAGTGAGGAGACTGGAGAAGCTCACGCCCCATGAGCTGTGGCCAGATCATTATCAGGGGCTGCTCAGGATGCACATATTGCACCAATCCTGAAGGGACTGCACTGGCTGTTTGCCTGTTTCCAGGAACAATGTAAGGTGCTCGTTTTGACCTGCAAAGCCTTAAAGCTAAATTTAAGAATAAATAAATATGCCTTTAAATTTGGAATCAGATTTGTTTAATATTTTTAGTTCCATACTTTAATTGTGTCATTTTTATAATTTTGTTTTTAATTCTGTGTCTTGGGGTTGTTTTAATGAAAGTGTATAAATTTAACAATAACATACATAAATAAAAATAAGCAGGGCTGCACAAGTTCAATCCTCCAGCCGTTGCTGCACTACAACTCTCACCATCATAAGGACAGCCCTGCTGGATCAGGCCCAAGGCCTCTCTAGTCCAGCATCCACAGATGCCTCCGAGAAGCCCACAGGCAGGAGGCAAGGGCTTGCCCCCTCTCCTGTCATTGCTCCCCTGCAAATAGTATTCAGGGGCATCTTGCCTCTGAGGCTGGAAGTGGCCTGTAGCCACCAATGCATGCTTACTACCACAAGACCAGCTCTCCTCATCTCTAGTCCACATCTGCCATGACCCCCAACCCCGAGCTATGACCTAGAGGAGGGGGGAGCAGTGGGGCCAAAAGAGCCAGCTCCGAACCCAGTCCCAGTCTCAAGCCTTGATGCCAGGGTGGAGTCTCAGCCTGCCAGCTGGGAACCCCCAAACTAGAGACCTTGGAACTGGTACTCCCTGAGCCTCCCAATGAACTGGCCTCCTCCATGCCAGGCACCTTGCTTTTCCCAAGCTTGCATGCATTGCCAGCTCCAGCAAAGGGCTGGGACAGAGCTGATGAAGTGGAGAAGTGCTGGACTCCAGGCCAGAGGACTGCCCCTTCGAGTCTCCCGCTCTCCATGCAGGGAGATGAACCCGGGGATGGGTACTCTGAGCTTGGAGGTACTTATTAAAACCTCCTCCCACCTTTGGCCTTTGTCAGAGGAAATTACATTTCTGGAGCTCTCCCAGGTCCTGAAGTCTTGCCTCACTGACCTTATGTGTTCTGGACTGCAGGACAGGTCAACGTCTTTGTGTCTTTGCATCTGTATTTCTCAGCCTCCATGCAACAGGGGTTAATTTTTAAAACAAAGAAAACCAATAGCAGCATTGGTTTAGTTGAAGCAAATAAAATAAAGTAAAGCAGCTGTGGTTTCTTCTCCACAGTCAGTGTAGAAGTGTTCCTTGGACTTATGGACCCTGTGATTTGTGCCATAAAGAATCACAGTGATTCTCCTGACCTACTGTTAACTGGATACTCTTTCCTCCTTGAAATCACTGCTAGAGGTAGGGTGATGCCTTACATGTGGTGGGTTCCGTACCATTATCCTGATGATGACTGTTATGTTAACCATTCCTACAGCCCTTTCCTCTCCAGCAAAGTGCTTTCCAGTTATAAACATGGATTGACCTCACACAAGTGGTCAGATCAGGTGTAAGCAACCTTGGCTGTACAGCTGTTGTTGGACTACAACTCCCATCATCCCCAGCCACAATGAATTGAAGAGCCAAGGCTGCCTACCCCAGGTTACATGCTGGCTTGCTCAAAGCCATGCAATAACCTAGGAACATAGGAAGCTGCCTTCTACTGAGTCAGACCCTTGGTCCATCTAGTTCAGTATTGTCGACCCCGTTTGACAGTGGCTTCTCCAAGGTTGCTGGCAGGAGTCTCTCCCAATCTTAGCTGGAGATGCCAGGGAGGGAACTCGGAACCTTCTGCATGCAAGCAGGCAGGTGCTTTCCCCAGATCCGCCCCATCCCCTGAGAGGGGATCTTTCAGTGCTCACACATGTAGTCTCCCATCCAAATGGCAACCAGGGTGAACCCTGCTTAGCAAAGGGAACAATTCATGCTCGCCACCACCAGACCAGCTCTCCTCCCTTAACTTCTCTGGCGAGAAGAGACTTAAGTCTCGTCTCCCATGTTTGAGCCCATCACAGTACACAGGCCCTGTTTGATAATAAATAACAGCCTGTTAATGTTTCCATGCCATGTAGTCAAAGAGACATCAAGAAATGTTACTATAAGACAGTAAACCTTGTTTCCAGGGCGCTTTCCAGATTAGCTCCTCAAAAGCAACAAAATGCTTCCGTTCAGGCAAATCGAAATGTAAACAGCAGGGGGAGCAGTCTCGCGGAAACGAACAACCCAAAAAGTTCCTAACACCGGATATACGACGTCCTAGCTCTATACTGCAGCGATTATATTCGAAACGAGGCATTGGAAATCTGAACGGCCCCCTGCTGTCTGCGTAGTGACTGCGGTGTCGCAACACAGGGAGTGTGGAAGCACACTTCTGAGATCCGCCGTGACCCCGTTGCAGGGTGTAATCTGGAAAGCGCCCAGGTCACTTGGTGGATCAGACTTCTTGTCTTCAGGCAACACTTTCCACACCGACTTGCCTGTTGATGAACCCCGCCCTCGGACGTTTGCTACAGAGCCCCCAGCTGTTGCACAGGGCACTGGGCTGTGCTCTCGGGGCTCCACCATTGCCCCTCATGAACTGACAGTGTGCCCATAGCTGCACCTTGCAAGGGAAAGATCGGAAGTGGCAACCAAGTTGCTTTCCAGGGACAGCTAATCACTGAGGTGGGCTTCCCAGGCCATCCTCTTAACCTCATCAGCCCTCACTTCCATATGGGAGAAGGTCTCTGTGGCTCTCTATGGGACAACATTAGGAAGGCTGACATATTAGATGAGATCTCCAAGCATTCCCACACAGCTGCTATGCAAGCAGAATGTATCCCACTGCTGCAGCTCACACCTTTCCTCTCATGGCTGTGATATAGCTTTACCTTAAAAAAAAAAAAAAAAAAAAAGCTGCTGGATCCTGTCATGCCTGCCTAGGAAGAGCTGTTTTTTTACTTGCACACTCGTGACAAGAGGATTAACCCGAGGAGCTGATGCTTGCTCTTGTGTGTTCTGCTTCCGACAGCCGTGGGACAGAAACTGGATGTGAACATGCTGGTCTGTGAAGATATCCTCAGTTGCCTGCTGAATTCCATCAGGACGTATTCCAAGAATGAAGAGCTGCTCTGGATGATCTGTACTTTGTTCATGATGGTCTCGAGTAATGGTGGGTCCCCCCGCACACAACATTGGGCGCGTCACGCCAGGCCCTGATCCTCTTATTTTATTTATTTTAACATTTCTATCCCACTATTCCTCCAAGGAGCCTAGAGCGGGGTACATCATTATGCTTCTCCTCACAACAGCCCCTTATGTTCTTATAGACAAATTCATGGAGGACAGGTCCATCAATGGCTACTAGTCTGAGGGCCATAGGCCACCTCCAGCCTCAGAGGCAAGGTGCCTCTCAATCCCAGTTGCAGGGGAGTAGCAGTAGGAGAGAGGGCATGCACATACCTCTTTCCTGGGGGCTCATCTGTCTCTATTGGTCAGGTTTACGAAGGGTTCCTATCTTTCTTTAGCTTTTTACCACACTCCTTCAGTTTGTGACTGCAGCTTAGGCATAGGTTGCCTATAGCAAGAGGAAGTAGTACAGTCTTTGGTGCTACGACACTGCGATAATAACCAATGTTCATAATATCTCTTTTCCTTTGCTTCCCAGAAGTAGCAGCAGAGGCCCTGAGGAAAGCAGATGTCTTCCCAGACATTCTGACCATTCTGAGCAATTTTTCTCATAACAAAGATATCTGCTTTGCTTGCTGTGGGGTTATTTGGAGCCTGGTTGTTGGCGGTATGTATAAGAGCAGAACGGGTACATGGGCTCCTATTGCTAGAGAACACCTGGAGCTTTTATTGAAAATGAGTGATGTCTCCATCAGCAGGACCCTGCAGCCACCACTGGTTAAGAATGGGAGACTAGGGATGAGGCCGTTCTTGGAAGTGTATCTTACATGCAGAAGGTTTGCATTGTTGCCAAAACCTAAGGGGTATACTGGTGGGTCAAATGGGCCATAACCCAAAGTTTGGCTTTAAAAAAAGCCAAATCTGGCAACAGAGGTCAAGTTCCCAACCTGGTAGCATCTCCAAGGTAGGACTGAGAGGGACTCCTGCCTGCAACCTTGGAGAAGATGCTGCCAGTCTGTGTAGACCAGGGATTCTCAACGTTGGGTCCCCAGATGTTACTGGACTTTAACTCCCATAATCCCCAGCCCCAGAGTCCTTTGGTTGGGGATTATGGGAGATGAAGTCCAATAACATCTGGGGATCCAATGTTGAGAATCCCTGGTGTAGACAATACTGAGCTAGATGTTTCCCGTGTTCCTTCAATGTGGAGCTACCCTGTGTGGGGAGGAGTGACCCACAGACACTACAGCCAGTTTTATCCTAATTTCCCAATCTTTTTGCTCACTGGCTTTTAGCTAAATACTTAGTAAATATGAAAAAAGGCAAGATAAAAAGCTTCCACTGCCCTACATTGGGTTGTGTTTTTCCCCTTCCCTTTGGAATCCCACCCGGAAGCCAAAGCTTAGCGATCTCAATCCAAGAACGTTAGTTCACATAAAGGTCTAGTTGAAATAAATGCTCTTGTGATAAGCTAGTCCCATTGATTCAGTTGAATATTACTGGTGATGAATGAATGAGTGTTTATCTTGCCTCTCCAAGTTGTATAAGGTGGAACTTCCTCTGGACGGGGGCCCAGTATGTTTCAGGAAAGACCTAGCTAGTCAAGCTCTCATTAAGCTTGTAAGTTGGGTGTTTCACCTTTGGTTAGGTTTTTAACCTTTCCATATTGACATTTTAACTGGATATTTTATTTCTGTGATCTCCGTTTCCCTGTTCTCCACTGGCAACCTTTTGGAAGGAATAGGATACCACTTAGTCACCACCTCCTGTTTCCTAGCCAATATGAATTGGCTTTGTTCTTCTTTTGATTCAGTGACCAACGTGGCTGAAATCCCGCTGAAATACACTATAGAGATTGTCTCTGTAATTCTTCACATGCACCTTCAACATGGAGAGGTGGCGGAATCAGCATGTTGTGCTTTCTGGGCTCTGTCCCTTCATGGTGAGTTTTCAGCACCTGCTTCATCTATAGCATGGATCATTAACCTTGGGTCCCCAGATGTTGTTGTACAACATCTCCCATCATCCCCAGCCGCAGTGTCCCACAGTGGCCCAGCAGATGCCTCTGGGAAGCCCACAGGCAAGAGGTGAGGGCTTGCCCTCTCTCCTGCGGTTGCTCCCCTGCAACTGGTATTTTGAGGCATCTTGCCTCTGAGGCTGGAGGGAGCCTATATCCTTCGAGACTAGTAGATAGACCTGTCCTCCAGGCATTAGTCTAAGCCCCTTTTAAAGCCATCCAGGCTAGTGGCTATCACCACATCCTGTGGGAGAGAATTCCATATTGTACTGTGTGAAAAAGTACTTCCTCTTCTTGGTCCTCAATTTCCCGGCAATCAGTTTCATGGGGTGACCCCTGGTTCTAGTGCTGTGAGTGAAGGAGAAAAATCTCTCTCTCTCCACTCCATGCATAATTTTATAGACCTCTATCATGTCATCCCTCAGTTGTCTTTCTTCTAAACTAAAAAGCCCCAGGTGTTGGAGTTTTGCATTGTAAGAAAGGGGCTGGCCCCTGATCATCTTGGTTGCCCTCTTCTGAACTTTCTCCAGTTCTATAATGTCCTTTTAAAGATATGGTCACCATAATTGTATGCAGTACTCCAAATGTGGCTGCACCATAAATTTGTAGAAGGGCATTATGATATTAGCAGTTTTATTTTCAGTCCCCTTCCTAATGATTCCAATGATTCCATGTGGTGATCTCTGGAGGACATTCCTGCCGATTTTGACACCATTGACAAAACCATAGTAGTTTTTGTGTTTCAAAAAGCTTTTCAAAGCTTTTAAAACACCATTGCAAATTTAGATGCAGCTGGTCTGATGAGCAGGACAATAAAAGCAGGATCATACACAAGAAACTGAACGTTCCGCAATACTATTTCCTGTTTTCCATCTCTAGGGGTGTAGACCTTGTCAAAAATCACAAGGAGCATTCATTCCCCCAGATGGTACCAGCCACCCTAGCTGGCTCATGCATGATGCATGTCTTCTTTGCTGGAAAGACTGATCAAATTGTCAAAATAAGAGCTGCCCCCCCCCGCCCCGCCCGACCTTGCCCTGCAGTTCAGTTTGTTTGGACTGAATTTATGCTAGGCTTAAAAAAGGCCTCCTCAGCACCAGCAAACTGCATGTACACTCTAATGATATTTTCATTTGTAGCGCTTTTGATTGTTCAAAGCGTGTCATGCATATTCTTTTTGTTGGCATATTCTTTTATCATTATGCCAACCTTCGTAAGAAAGTAGTAGTATCCCCATATTGCTAAGGCTGAGAGGAGCTAAGGCTGAGAGGGAGCAGCGTATCTACAGCTGCCTAGTGAGTTTAGAGCAGAGGTAAGATTTAGAGCAGAGGTAACCAGGGAGTTTCAGATTCATGGCTTGGTCTCATAGTCATTCTGCTATACCAGGGATTCTCAACGTTGGGCCCCCAGATGTTATTGGACTTCATCTCCCATAATCCCCCAGCCCCAGTGGCCTTTGGTTGGGGATTATGGGAGCTGAAGTCCATTAACATCTGGGGACCCAGCCTTGAGAATCCCTGTGCTATACCAACTCTCCAGCCATAGACAGAGTATATCCCAGAATCGACTCCTACAGTGTGTATGTATGCTGACGAGCAGGTGTTTGTCAGCAGACAAATCAACACAGCAGAGCTTCCCTGCTAATAGGGAGCTTGAAAACCACAAGCTGGAATTGTCGTCACATCTCTGAATGTACTAAGGAGGCCACAGAAAGGACAAAAATGCCCACCTAATATTTCTCTTTGCTGCATTTGGGGAAAAAAATGGTCCAAAAGAAAACATCATGAGATTTATTTCACTGGCTGTTTCTGTATGACTGCTTGTGTCGTTTCTCCCTTCAGGTTGCGTAGATGAAGTTAATTACGAGCCCTATTCCTTGCTTCTTCTGGAGGCTCTCCGGCGGCATCCTGAAAGGCCAGTGCTGGTGAAGAATGCTTGCCTGGCACTGGCGAGCCTCTTGAGGACATCTGGTAGGAGCCTGGAGAGGGGAGCACTCACAGCCCATGTTCCTTGGCAAGCTAAAAACGCTATGCTGATGTTTGCTGTGGAAGGCAAAAGATATGCACATACATACATACATACATACATACATGTGTGTTTGTCGGCAGTTGCTCCAGACATGTCACACAACCTCATCAGGGCAGAGGGAGAACCAGGGGCAGCTCTGGAGCCGCTCTGGGATGGAGCCACTCTGGGAAGAGCATCGAGGTTCCACGTTCCCTCCCTGGCAGCATCTCCAAGATAAGGCCACTGAGAGAGACTCCTGCCTGCAACCTGGGAGAAGCCGCTGCCAGTCTGTGAAGACAATACTGAGCTAGATAGACCAAGGGTCTGACTCAGTAGATGGCAGCTTCCTGTGTTCCTATGTTCCTCTTTCATGAGGCAAGGTGAAGCAGTCACCTCAGGTGGCAGATCCTTGGGGCGCCAGCAAGGCAACAAGACTCCCCTTTGCCATTGGAGCAGCGCTTTGCGGCCCATCTGACCCTTGCAAGCTTCTACACCTCACCTCACATGCCTTGCAAAACCAGTAAAAAGCACAAGGAAAGAAGAGGAGGAGACACGACTTCATTGTGCCACATCCCTGCATCCCATACATCCCCAAGACTGCTGTGGGCCCAATTCCCCTCCCATCCACAGACCACAGAGGGCAGGGGTAGGCAACCTAGCTCTCCAGTGGTTGTTGAACTACAACTCTGTCGTGAACCCGGTTGCCTATTAAGAAAGGCCCGATTATGGTTGCCACCAATTCATTTGGTGGCGACTTGAGATTGGGCCTTCTCTGTGGCTGCCCCGGGGCTCTGGAATATGCTCCCTGCTGAAATAAGAGCATCTCCTTCTCTGTTTTTAAGAAGACCCTGAAGACGCACTTTTAATTGAAATTGAAATGTTAACGTTTTTTATTCATCGAGATGGTTTTTACCTGTTTTATGAATCTTATCTATTTCATATTTTGTTATTTTTTAACTGGTTCACCGCCTGGAGATTTCTACATCCGGCGGTATAGAAATATGATAGACAGGCAGATTCCCATCACCTGGGATGCTGGGAGTTGTAGTTCAACAACAGCCGGAGAGCCAAGGTTGCCTACCCTTTCACTATTGTAGCTGGCTCTTGAGTACACCAAGCCTTGAAGCGAGAGCCCTAAAGCAGCGCAGATGGCTGTTGGGTGGTTTGCAGAGAAACATGAGTGATGTGTGTGAAGCTCTTGGTTAAATCATCTGTCTTCCTCTTTTCAGAGTTATCTGGTTTCCGATTCATTGTCACAGACGAAAAAGGCAGCGGGATAGCCCTGCTCAGAGATTGCTATCAGTTGCACTGCGAGGATCCTGAAGTGGTGGAAAACATTTGTGTCCTGATTGATGAGATGTTTAAATACGGTGAATATTTGTTATCTGTACTTTGCAAGCCAGCGGGAAAGATGGTATGGGCCTGCGTTCTAATTCTTGTTTAGCCGAGGTCCTATCGATAGCCCAGGCAAGTGAAAAGTGATGATAAGAGTGACTTAACTCTCAAGAAAATAGACAAGAGAAGGCAATTTTACTCCAAGCCTTGAAGGATGGGAAAGTGCTAGACATTTAAACCACCAAATGAAAAGACCACAAGTGAGCTTGAGCTTGAGCATTTATAGGCACTCAGAGACTGAACTGGGAATTGGCACAGTCTTCTCTCTCATTTTTCCCCCTATCTGTATGCGGAATGAGTTTTATTCTGGATGGCAGTATCAAGGCAGTGTGTGCGCACGTGCATTCAGAGTGGGACCCTCCTCATTTAAACTGAGCGGGATCTAAAATTAACTAAGCGGACATCAAAAATTGTGTGAGCACGTGCATGCCTTAGAGGGAACACCGCTGGCCCATCTTGGGTTCAAACTTTGCCTCAACTGTGAGGCAGTTGCCAGGTGGCCCCAGACAAGCGACACTCTGGGCTGGTTCACTCAATTACTCTTGGAAATTCTCTGTGGTGAGAGAATCCCTTTTTCATTATAGCAGAGTGCACAGAGGCACAACACAGCGGAAATTTAGTTAGGCGTGCGTGTATGCTGAGAGTAAAGTAACTTGGAGCCAATTCATAGTTTCAAATCAATATATAAGGCATTTATTAAGGAACTCCGTTCTAGATAGGAAAGTGAGGAGTTAGGATCTCTAATCTATCTATCTAGCAGGATGCAGATGGATTCTGCATCTTCTCTGCACACATGGTGCAGGGAGAGGAGCTTGCTTGCATGTTGCAAGGTAGTAGGAACAGGAAGAGAAGAGAGGGAGGAAGTTAATCCCTAAGAGTAGCAATCTACATTTCAAAGGAATAGTGTCAGAGCAGTGGAGAAGGGATGACCAATGTCTTGACCCTCCAGCCCTCTGAATCACTAGTTTGTCCTCCACTGTCTGAGACAAGAGACGGCGCAGTGTCCTTAAACTTTCAACAATTACTGCCACGTCCAGTAATTTTGAAATCCCAGATCCCCGAGTCACACCTCCTCCTGTGGAGCGTGTCGTGTGCAAAGCAAAGAACCTCCTGATCCCAGTTGGTGCCACAACCAACTGGCATTTTAACTGGGATTGTTCACCTAAGATTTGATCTCTGTCGGTTGCTCCTGGTTAAAAGTCAGTCAGTCGTGGTGTCAACTGGGACGTGTCATTCGTGAAGCCAACTGTTACTGGACAGGGCAGTAAACAATGTGTTGTACACTGCCCAGAGATGCAGGTTTTGGGCAGTGTATATGTTTAAACAAATAAAAATGAATCTAAAACAACACTGGTCCATCTTACAGGCTGCTCTAAGGCCGTGATGGACTAAGGCAATGATCTTTGCTATTTTTCAGGTGGGGGCCAGTTTGGCAAAAACACCTTCTGTGTGAAAGCCATTTCCCACCCCACTAACCTCTATGCAGTGCTGCTCTTCCCCAAGCATTGGGAAGGCCCTTTCAGAGAAACGGAGCCTTGTTGAGCCCCAGTGCCCTCTGGCTGCCAGAATATTTCCGGGCAAAATGCAAAGTGCCGGTTATCCCCTTTAGAGCCCTGACTGGCTTAGGCCTAGGTTTCTTAGGAGAACGCCTTTCCCGGCAAGATCCACACCGCTCATTAAAATCATCAGGAGAGCGGTGCGTCTCGGGGTGCCCCCAGTCCATCTGGGGGCAAGCTGGGGTTGGGCTTTCTTGGTTGTGCCCAGTGCTTTCCCCATAGACCAAGATGGTGCAGGCAGGGGCTCAGGTTCCCTTAAAGGAGTCCCACCAACACTGGACAAAACACAGCACTGTTTATTGCAAAGTTTATAGCATTTGAAACTGTAGCAACATTTGGATCAATGAGAACACCTCCCACCATGCTGTCAGTTTCGGCAATTAAGAGGTGCACAACAGCAGCTAAAAAAATCAGTTACGTATGCGCCGCCCGTCCACTGACACTTCTTTGAATCACAGAAATGATTCAAAAAATTAATCCGTCAGTCCTGCTGAGCAAAAAGGCACATTTTAAAAAGTAGTTCTCTTCTATTTAGCACGGGTAGAGCAACTGGCCCTATCCATCCCCGAAACAGCATCCCTCCAGTGGCTGTTGCTGGTGTCTATCTTATGTTTCTTTTTAGATTGTGAGTCCTTTGGGGCAGAGAGCCTTATGTATGTATGCATGTATGTATGTATTTCTCTATGTAATCCGCTTTGGGAACTTTTGTTGAAAAGCGGTATATAATTATTGATTGTATTCGTATGCTGCGGGGTTGACCCCCCCTCCCCCCACTTTCTTTGAATCACAGATGAAATCGTGGTGGAGATGGTCTCCCAAAACATAACTGAGATGCTGACTGAAATGAAGAACAGGTTTACCTCCAGTCTGGTAAGTAACTCTATCCGCAATTGCAGCGGGCAAGCCGACACTTCAGCAAAAGGCCCTTTCTTGGCTATGACCATCCAGACAGCATGATGCATAAAATAAACGCTGATCTAAAACTAAATCACTGTTCTTAAATATAATGATAGGACCAGTTGTCTTTTGATCCCCAACCATTTATGTTAACTGCTTTGCTTTCAAAGAGCAAGGCTAATTCCAAAAGGCCAGTTCCATGCTATGGATCATTAGGAAGGGGATTGAAAATAAAACGGCTAATATTATAATGCCCTTATACAAAGCTATGGTGCGGCCACACCAGGAGTACTGCATACAATTCTGGTCAGCACATCTAAAAAAGGACATTGTAGAACTAGAAAAGGTGCAGAAGAGGGCGACCAAGATGATCTAGAGCACCTTCCTTATGAGGCAAGACTACAACACCCGGGACTGTTTAGTTTAGAAAAAAAGACGACTGCGAGGAGACATGATAGAGGTCTATAAAATCATGCATGGGGTGGAGAAAGTGGATAGAGAGAAATGTTTCTCCCTCTCCCATAACACTCGAACCAGGGGTCATCCCATGAAATTGATTGCCAGGAAATTTAGGACCAACCAACAGAAGTACTTTTTCACACAACACATAAATTTGTGGCATTCTCTTCCACAAGATGTGGTGACAGCCAACCACCTGGATGGCTTTAAGAGGGATCTGGATAACTTCATTGGGTAGAGGTCTATCAAGGGCTACTAGTCTGAGGGCTATAGGCCACCTCCAGCCTAGAAGACAGGATGCCTCTGAGTACCAGTTGCAGGGGAGTAACAGCAGGAGAGAGGGCATGCACAGACCTCTTGCCTGTGAGCTTCTCTGAGGCATCTGGTGGGCCACTGTGTGAAATAGGAGGCTAGACTAGATGGGCCTCCTTGGGCCTGATCCAGCAGGGCTGTTCTTGGAGACAGAGCATGGGACATGTGCTAAAAGGCTACAAAGGGTGGTCCGACAGCGGAGCCACACAAAGACCAAATAACAGTTAAGGTCTCCCCACAAAGCCCCCGGTGTGTGACCTGGCTTTCATTCCTCCCCCAGGAAATAGTTGCACTCGTAGAGAAGGCACTCGCCAAACTGCAGAAGAAAGGTAAGCAATTTTAGAATACACATTTCAACCCTTTTATTTATAAATGTCTGAATCTTTCAGATGTGTATATATATTTAAAATACCCATCACGATTCCTGCAGGGTACCTTAATAGGAAATAAGACCTCACCCACTACGAGAGATCCCTCTGCATTTGTTGTCACCAGCTACTGTGAGACTGATGGCAACCGGAGCCGGAGGGCTTGTTTGTTTTGCATAGCTTTTAAAGTTTGCTGTACATGTTATGAGTTGTTGTTAATGTTATGAGTTGGTGTTAAAATGTTTTACACAGTTAATAAACACGAAACTAGCAACAGTAGCCCTTCAATCCATTGGTTTGGCAGTAAAAGCCCATTTGCAGCTTTAGCTTAGGGTTGAATGCAACATGTTATGCAGATCAGTGACTAACCCTCCCGGTAACCAGAAAAAACAAACAAACCACACATGACAAAAGCCCAAAAGAAAATTGTGCACAGAAATAAAGCCCAGTGTCATAAATGCGCACAAGAAAAATATGCACATGGAAAAATGCCCATACAGAAAAATATGCACATATAGTATTGCATTTTTCTGTGTGGGCATTTCCCCATGTGCACATTTATGACAGTGGGTTTTTTTCTGTGTGCAATTTTCTTGTGGGCTTTTTCCATGTGCATTTTTTTCCCCATAGAACCAACTCTCCCAACACTACATGAGCCTGGTTTTTAAACCCTTTCTCCCCCACACCACTATTTCCCTGATCAAAACTGTACCCAAAGTCACTGTTAATGATAGTAGGGAAGTACCTATATGATGCCTAAATTGTTCCTCACCAAGGCTCTTAGCAGGTGGATGTGAGGGTGGTGCAGTGTGTTGATCAGGGAAAAAGAACGGGGGGGGGGGAGCTGACCCACTCTCTTCCAGTGCCATGATGCTGATCCAATTTACTCTCTGCCCAAGACTGCTTTTTTTTTAAAAGAAGAAAACTTTGGGAGATTCAGTGATGGACCTTCTGCTTAATGCATCATTTGGGCCTCAGCAGCTGGGCATCCAAAGACCATCGGTTTATGGCAGGGATTTGAAACAGCCCAGAACGATTTGTTTTTGTCTTAACCCCTGACCCACATGCTGTACTGCAACCTACTTCCGAAGCTCCTCCCTGTTTCAAAAGCAGCTCGTCACGTTTCAAGGAGGCTTGCCCTTTGAAGAAATCCCATGTCTGAACCTCTCCCCTTATGCTTACAGAATTCAGGTTTTTTTTAATTGGATCATGGCCAGAGGAAGCAGCTGATGGCCTGAAAGGGGTTGTGGCCGATTGAGGGCCACAAGTGTTTACAAGGAGAGATGCCTCAGTAATGTGAACTTTCTTTGCTTATTGCCCAACAGTTCCAGCTTCTGTTTTAAAAGGTTTACAGAGGTGGAGGAGGCCTTTTCATGTCAGAAAGGTCAGGCAAGTGGTTCCAGGCTGCCGGTGCCGTTTAACAGCTGTCCCCCCCCAGGTGTTATACCACAAGGCACTCTTCGTGAGTACAGGTCTAGAACGGGGCCGGAAGTCCCACCCCAGCCCCTTTAGTCATCCCTGTCAGCACCCTGCTTATGGCTATGGTTCATCTGAAGAGGCGGACACCGCATCCATGAGGGTGGAAGCTTCTCTGATTGGGAGGTGCAGGACCAAATGCCGCTCAAACAGTGAGTTCGTTCCTGATGAGGCCGAGGTGAGTCTTCTGGCCCCGTCTTAGATGCTCTACTCGTGTAGGGTGCCTTTTGTATAACATCTGAAGAGGGCTGGTCTTGGGTAGTCATCAAAACCCTGATGCCAGAAGACAACCTTCCAAAAGATTTACCCTCCCACAAGATTTACCCTCCCACAGCAACAGCTTGGTCTTGCCGGTCCACAAGGCTGGAAAGAGGATTAAATAGGAACATAGGAAGCTGCCATATACTGAGTCAGACCATAGGCCCATCTCACTCAGTATTGTCTACACAGACTGGCAGCGGCTTCTCCAAGGTTGCAGGCAGGAGTCTCTCTCAGCCCTGTCTTGGAGATGCTGCCAGGGAAGGAACTTGGAGCCTAGATGCTCTTCCCAGAGCGGCTCCATCCCCTGAAGGGGAGTTTCTTCCAGTGCTCACACTTCTAGTCTCCCTTTCATATGCAACCAGGGCGGACCCTGCTTAGCTTAAGGGGACGAGTCATGCTTGCCACCACAAGACCAGCTCTCTTCCCCAGACCAGCTCTCTTCCCTCTTTGGCTGGGTCATTTCTACCATTACAGGAACAGGTACTCTAGCTTCAAGAGCCTGTTCAGAAGCTGTGACCCTGATTATCTCAGCAGAGTCTCAAAGGTGCACGCGCAGAACACGTAATACATAATTCTTTGCAAAACCATGAACAATTCAGGAGTCGGCTGCAGAAACCAAAAGGGCACACTATATGTAAAAAGAGGAGCGGGTTCTCTGTCCTTTCAAAACGCATTTGGGAAGAACTGGAACTCAATGCGAGTGGCCAGTGACAGTCACTAGATGGTCCTTACGTTTCTGCTGCATTCAGGAAACCAAACAGTTTGTCAGTAGTTAACCAGACCAACCATTTTTAATGATTCCGCAAGTAACAAAATAACGTGCCCAACCGTCTTATCCTCCACCTTCATGACTGTCAGCACAGGAAGCTCCCGGAAACCAATGGCCATAGAGAGGCAGGCACACCAAGTAAGGTTTAGTAACCAAATGACTTTAGATTAATTTCGGTAGGGTAACCAGTTCAGCAGCCAGGGAGGAGAGTTGTCCTGAAGCGTTGGAGCTCCCGCTCAGTCAGCAAGCACGCGAGGCCCAGAAATGTCCCCAGTTATTTTTCTCCGGCCTTCAGTTTGTATCTGAGTGATGCTTCCCACTGCTTTTTTACTATTGTGTACAGCCTCATGGCTGCTTGGGCATCCTGAATCTGAAACGCAGTAAAACAATCGGCGAGCTTAACATCCACTAAATGAGGGGATACCGAAACCCTCCACACAAACCACAGGATGAGACCTTGCTGTTGTCCTGCGGCTGGAACACACTGGAAAGGCTGGAGCTCCTGAGAGCTTTCTGGAGAGCCAGCCGTGCCCCATTTCTCTGGTGATGGCCAACTTACAATCCTTCCCTTGGGTTAGGGGCAGTGTTCTCTGCAACAGGGATTCCCAGATGTTGTTGCCTACAACTCCCATCATCCCCAGCTCCAATGGCCTTTGGCTGGGGATTATGGGAATTGCGGTCAACACCATCTGGGGATCCCTGTTACAGGGAATGCTGGTTAGGGGCTGGCATAATAAAGAGTCCACAACCTTATAACTGGCAGGAGAGGGAGAGAGAAAAAAACGAGGCCTGCCCACCAGTCTCTGGGACCAGCTGCATTTCATCAGGCTTGCGTCAACCTGCTTTGGGGTGGTCTTTAGAAAAGCAAGATGGAATGTCAATATTAAGAACCGGAATCAGGGAAGGCTGTATAAAGAGCACACACTTTGCAGGGAGAAGGTTCAGTCCCTGGCATCTCTAGGGTTTCTGGCAGCAGGGCTTGGAAAACCTTCCGAACTCCAGACCTTGGAGAGCTGCTGCCGGTCAGAGTCAGTACTGGGCTAGATGGACCCCTGGGCTTGACTCAGTACAATGCAGCTCTATGGGAGCTCCTTGGGGCTTAAGGGTCACGTCACCTGCATCTCAGACATATTCTGTCTCAGGTGAGAAAGCTGCAGGGACATTGGCAGCATTCATGAATGCTGATCCCAGAGGCATGATCGTTGTTGTAACTCGCCTCTGGCTGTCCATGAGTGTTGCATGAATGCAGGGTGCTGCTTAGATGCAACAGCTTGCTCCCTGGAATCCTATGGCGTAGAGCCTTGGGACAGGACGAATGCACATTCAGCCCTTGATTATTCTGACCGTGTGAATTGCTCCGGCTGAAATGCATGCTCTTGAGGCCATATGGAGGATGCGAAGGCCATTTCATACATGCAGATCGCCACTCGACACAGCCGTCACTGAATGATGAACACACACGGGTGATCTTTATTTTAAGATCCAAATACGTCTGTGCTCCTGCTAGCGCCTGCTAACTAGGAAAAGAGGCACCTTTCAAAGTGGTGATTCTCTTTATTGAGCAGGGGGAGAGCAACTGGCCCTATCCATCCCCAGGACAGCATCCCTCCAGTGGCTGTTGCTGGGGTCTATACTGTGTTTCGTTTTAGGTTCTGAGCCCTTCGGGGACAAGGAAACACTCCGTTAAAGAACAAAATATGGCTCAGAGCTTTTGTTGTTGCTGTTTATGAAAATGGGTATATAAGTAGCAGTGCTACAGATAACTGCTGTGCTAGCTTTTTGCCATTATGAAGGTATAAACAACAAAAGTCATTTTCAGCATCTCAGAAGAAATAAGTTGAGGATTTAGATGAAACCCCTTCTTGGTCAAGTTTATGTAAAGTGAACTTACTTTGTTTATTGATTTGGTCTTTATACGACCTCACCCAGATAGGACAAATCTCCCACCACGGTCTTTTTTGAAGAGCCTCATTTTGCCTCCTAACTGGGCCAAGATGCGCCTTTTCAAGTGAGGGCTCTCATATATCTAGGAACACAGGAAGCTGCTTCCTACAGACTCAGACCCTTGGTCAATCTAGCTCAGGGTTGTCTACACTGACTGGCAACAGCTTCTCCAAGGGTGCAGGCAGGGGTCTCTCTCAGCTCTATCTGGAGATGCCACCAGGGAGTGAACTTGGGACCTTCTGCATGCAAGCATGCAAGTGCTCTTTCCAGAGCGGCCCCATCCTCTAAGGGGAATACCTTAACACTGCTCACATGTAGTCTCCCATCCAAATGCAAACCAGGGCAAACCCTGCTTAACAGAGGGGACAATTCATGCTTGCCACCACAAGACCAGCTCTCCTCTCAATAACCACCTAGATAGCTCCACCTATGTGGAGAATTGATGTGCAGGGAAAAGGGAGCATAATAGTTTGCAATCGAGCACGTCAAAGTGATCCCCAGTGTATTGAGAAGACCGGAAGGCAATTCACGCGATCAAGAATAGGGCTGCACCCTGCCCAGAAGCTATGCCCAGCTGCTACATGAGGAAGGATGAAAAGCCCCCTGGCCCAGCTGCTGCTTAGCAGATGGCCACCAACAATGCCTCTGACCCCATTATTAACTGACACACCATCAAAAGTTGGGAGTGTGCACAGCTCCTGACCGGGGTCGGAGGCGTCTCCTGTTCTATTCTTGATTGTGTGAACCATCTCCAGGTCTGTAAATGACTATTATTCATAACTTAAGAGAGACTTCCATATTCAAAGTGAGGGACGAAAGCAACCCCCAGCAAGAGAGAAGACATTGCCGCACCTTTCTCTTCTGATGAGCGTTCCAGGAGTACCTGGCTAGTTGCGTCTGGAGATGGGATGTGACTAGAGAGGGCTTAGGTGTGCTCCAGAGAGGCCATCCTCACTGAAGAATACATACCGAATTGTGTTCCGAAGTCTGGACCTTCACATTGAGCAGCTTCTCACAGAGTAGTTTCAGGGATGGTCTCCCGCTCTGTGGAAACAGGAGGAAGCCATTGTGTCTGAAGAAGACAACTGTATTCGGTTTTCTTCTGTTGCTGTGACCCTATCAGCCACTTGGCCTGCACTAACGCTTGCTGGGTTAATTGTTCACAGAGCCCAAGGCATCCAAGATTTGAACTTTCTGTTTTTTTTCCAAAAAGCAAGTTTGGTCCTGCCCACTCAGAATGATGGGTGATGCACAGACACAACCATCAATTATATTTTTTGAAGAATGTGTTCGTGTGAAATAAACCATGCTTCCTGATGACCTACAGATATCAATTTTTGCATACACAACCCTGCCACTGAAATTAGCTGGATGCACTACTTTTTATACCAGAATATGGTAAGAGAAAGGTTTAAATTTTTTTGTATGCTTTAAGAAGAAATGCTGAATATGCCCTCAACAGATTTTCGCTGAAGAGCTGGGCACCAAAGTGATCCCTTTTTTTAACAGATAGTTCAAGTGCTGGTGTTTTGACTGGCAGCTTTTACGTCAGAACAGTTCATTTGAATTTGTTCAGAAGAAAAACATTAGTACTATGACGACTGGTTCTAATTGCTAGCAGCCTCCTTCTCTACGGCTGCCTTATAAAGGCTAAAATATCCCTCAGGTCTTACCTTGACTTCCTGTTTGAAGGGCTTGTATCTTTGCGTGTCCCTGATTTTTTTTTTAGGGTGGTCAAGAAACAGAATCTGAAAGGTGAAGAATTTCCCTTATGAGAATTGCTGGCTGTGCTGAAAGCATGTAAATAATCTCACTAGGATTTTTCTTTAAAAACCCTATTTCTCTTCTGTTTAAGAGAAGAGTTAAGGTGCTTAGAAATCCACTCACACAAACAAAAAGCATGCAAATGGTAAGTTACAGTTTACAAAAGGAAAAACACCCAGTCTCATAGGAACATAGGAAGCTGCCATATACTGAGTCAGACCCTTGGTCCATCTTGCTCAGTATTGTCTTCACAGACTGGCAGCGGCTTTTCCAAGGCTTCAGGCAGGAATCTCTCTCAGCCCTATCTTGGAGATGCTGCCAGGGAGGGAACTTGGGACCTTCTGCTCTTCCTCTTCCCATGTCTCAAGGGCTTGTGAAGGGTGGAATACAGAAGGGTGGAATACAGTAGTCACACAACCATATGGGGGTGTGTTAGAGAAAAGGGGAGCTCCTATCTCATCAGCAGCACACAGGCAGAACCATCGTTTGAGTCCACAAACCCAGGAGAAAGACAAGCAAGGCAGCCGCTGGGTCCGTTACCAAAATGAGCATGCTGCAAGCCTCACCCCACCCCCATGGAAAGTCTTCCAAAGGTGCTTCTGCCTTCCGAGCATGCTCTGCAGGGCCAGCAGACTAAAAAAACCTCGTGATGTCAGAGGCTGCCCTCCTGTTGGGCTACGAAGGAGCAGGAGAAAAAAACCAGCCTGCCAAAGCTGCTGCAGCTCCGGGATCATAGTGTGTACTTTGCAGGGGAGCATGTCCCTTGCTGACGGCTGCTCTGGCCACAGATCTCTATGGTTGCCATGGAGGGGAGGGTGGGCAGGATGCGGTTCAACCGGCTTGAAGAGCCGCGTGAGTTATCACCAGAGAATCAATGTAGGGTGGAATCTCTTTCACCCTCAGTAAAAAAAGTAGTTTACCTTGCTTTGAGCAACCTGGCCTAGAGGGATTTGCGAGGGTTCTGACAACGATACAAATCAAGGTAGCCCAGATCCAACCCTGATTTTAACGTTCGTGTGAACCAGCATTTGT
The DNA here is from genome assembly GCF_027244095.1 of Hemicordylus capensis. Lineage (NCBI taxonomy): Eukaryota > Metazoa > Chordata > Lepidosauria > Squamata > Cordylidae > Hemicordylus > Hemicordylus capensis. The sequence goes on along the minus strand of NC_069673.1, from coordinate 2,712,669 downwards.
ACATCTGGAACACAGGAAGCTGCAATACACCGAGTGAGACCCTTGGTCCATCTAGCTCAGTATTGCTTTCACAGATTGGCAGCGGCTTCTCCAAGGCTGCAGGCAGGAGTCTTTCTCAGCCCTATCTTGGAGATGCCGCCAGGGAGGGAACTGAGAACCTTCTGCTCTTCCCAGAGCAGCTCCATCCTCCGAGGAGAATATCTTACGTGCTCACACTTTTAGTCTCCCATTCAAATGCAACCATGGTGGACCCTGCTTAGCTAAGGGGATAAGTCATGCTTGCTACCACAAGACCAGCCCTTCCCTCGCCCCATCTGCCATGAGGGTAGAGAACTGCAACCCCAAGGTGGCTGAAAGTTTACGGCAACTAACACCAAAATGCCGGGGATGTGGGTTCTGTACCTTTAAGTCATTGTGGAGAGCATGGCCCACCAGGATTCTTCCTTTCAGGATATCAGCCACTTCCTTCTGGACAACTTTGAAATCCTCCCCTAAATGAAAGGAACAGAGAAGAAAAAAATCTCAGTCAAGATGCAAACGAGACGTAACAGAGGAGCATCATACAACCGTGGTGTCCTCTTCAAAATCACAGAAGCTCCCTGGCATTCACACACTGTTGTAAACTGAAATCAGGGGCCAGCTGTTGACCCATGTTAAGCAACGGCCACAAAAGCAATCCTCTGGAGAAGCAAACACGGCCTCCATTTCCACAGAACGATGCATTCACAATTGTTTTTAGAGACTGTGCAAAATAATTACTTTCCTACATTTCTCTATTTATTTAGTCCATTTCCACCCTTACTCCCAGACAGGGATTTGTTAGGGTTCTGATGACAATACAAATCAATGTAACCCTGCTCTAACCCTGATTTTAACAGTCATGGGAACCACCATATTGCGACTGATTGATTAAGTGCCATCAAGTCGGTGTTGACTCTTAGCGACCCCATAGAGAGATTCTCTCCAGGATGATCTGTCTTCAACTTGGCCTTGAAGGCCTCTCTGTGGTGCATTCATGGCTGTCGTCATCAAGTCCGTCCACCTTGCTTGCTGGTCGTCCTCTTCTTCTCTTTCCTTCCACTTTCCCCAGCATTAGGGACTTCTCAAGGGAGCTGGGTCTTCGCATAATATCTCCAAAGCCTGATAGTTTGAGCCTGGTCATTTGTGCCTCACGTGAGAATTCTGGATTGATTTGTTCTAGGATCCATCCCCTAAGGGGAATATCTTACAGCACTCACACATTCTCCCATTCAAATGCAAGCCAGGGTGGGCCCTGCTTAGGAAAGGAGACAGTTCCTGCTTGCTACCAAAAGACCAGCTCTCCTCCATGCCCCTGGTCCCTGCCAACTGGATCTGCATCAGGGCTGAGGCCAATGATGACAAACTCAGGCAATTTCCAACCAGATTCAGGATTCAGCCAGACCACTGGTGTGACCCAGCAGACATTCGCACCATATGTACGCAACATCCAAACCAGATTGGCACATTCCACACGCCACCTACCTGTCTTTAGGTCCTCCGGCCGAATCCCGCTAACAGCTGTCCGGTAGTCTGTCACTTTTTCTGTCGCCTTGACATACTTGTCGTAAACACACTTGCCAAACAGGTTCACAATAGACACCCGGGCCAAGATGCTGTCTTCGTCCTTGGGTCCCACACCTACCATCTCGCAGTCCATGGCCACAGCTTTTGTCAGGCTGCCAAAGAGAGGGCCATTATGTCCAATGGTATATTGCCAATCTGACTGGACACCAGCTACTGGCCAGCTGGGCTTCCTCAACACCAGCTCTGGGTTTCAGGAGGGGGCAAAGCTTCTACCCATAGAAACCTCTTCTCTTTATCAGTGTGTGTGTGTGTATACATGGGGAAATGAACCCACAGACCAGTGATAAGAGTTATGTCCTCATTGAATCACTTCCAAAAAGTGACCCAATGAGGTCCAAACATCATATAGGTATTGGCTCTCAGAGATGGCATCCTGATATCTGACCAGGAGATTATGGGAGGAGAGCTGGTCTTGTGGTAGCAAGCATGAATTGCCCCCTTAGCTAAGCAGGGTCCACCCTGGTTGCATATGAAAGGGAGACTAGAAGTGTGAGCACTGCAATCCATGTGTGAAACATAGGGAGCTGCCATATACTGAGTCAGACAATAGGTCCATCTAGCTCAGTATTGTCTTCACAGACTGGCAGCGGCTTCCCCAGGGTTGCAGGCAAGAATCTCTCTCAGCCCTATCTTGGAGATGCTGCCAGGGAGGGAACTGGGAAACTAGATGCTCTTCCCAGAGCGGCTCCATCCCCTGAGGGGGAATCTCTTACAGTTCTGCTCACACTTCTAGTCTCCCTTTCGTATGCAACCAGGGTAGGCCCTGCTTAGCTAAGTGGATATGCCAAGCTTGCTGCCACAAGATTAGGTCTCCTCCTTGCTAATGTCAGCAAGCCAGATCAAACTTAAATTCAAACCACTGTGTGAACCAGCCTAGAAACATCAGCTGGAATGCTTACCCTTCAAAAGCTGCCTCTTTAACAAGTGCCTGCTGCAACTTCTTCGTGAGTCCCTGATTTTTCCGGGCAACGTCCGCTGCTTCTGGTCCCAAGGCCGCTTCAATATCGTCTGGATCAACATCGTCAAACCAGATGCTGGAAAGCAAAGCAGATGTCAGAGGACAGGAAGCAGGAGAGGAGCTGCTGGGGTGCAGCAGCCAGTGACCAGGGAGACCCTGTGTCATGTCCCCTGCCCTGAACAATAGGGAGTGGTCAGGCTGGAGGGGCCAGCCCTGGGCTCAGACCCAGCCCCAACACCAGGCTGGAGCCTAATCTGCGAGACACTGGAACTGGAAACTCTGCAACCAGTGCCCACTGAGACTGAGACCCTCAATGAACGGGACTCTTCCATGCCATGCACCTCGCGCCCCGCTAAGCTTCCACACCGCCAACCAACCAGGAGGATGCATGCTGGACTCCAGGCAAGAGCGCTGCTCCTTTAAATCTCGCTGCTCTCCAGGCAGGGAGGCGGAGCCTGGGAGGGCTAGTCACATGGAGTCTCCCATTCAAATGCAAACCAAGGCAGACCCTGCTCAGCAAAGGCGACAGGTCATGCTTCCTACCACAAGACCAGATCTCCTCCCCAACTGATGACTCTCATCATGCCCAGCTGCAATGGTCTTTGCCTGGGGATGATGGGAGTCATAGCCAACAATATGGGAATCCCTGTTACAGGGGACAGTGGCGTTTGCCTTAGGTTTCTTGTCCCCTTTGCTAAGCAGGGTCCACCCTGGTGTGCATTTGAATGGGAGACTACATGTGAGCATTGTAAGATATATCCCTTAGGGGATGGGGCTGCTCTGGGAAGAGAATCTAGGTTCCAAGTTCCCTCCCTGGCATCTCCAAGATAGGGCTGAGAGAGATTCCTGTCTACAACCTGGGAGGAGCCACTGCCAGTTGGTGAAGACAATCCTGAGCTAGCTGGACCAAGGGTCTGACTCTGCTTAAGGTAGCTTCCGATGTTCCCATGTTCCCTTTGGGACAGGTAACCATCTTATTTAGTATGATTCTGTGTAAACTGCTTTGAAAAATTCTGCTGATGAGCAGTATATCCCCGTTCGTAGTAGTCTGTTCTGTACCTGAACTAGCACTGAGGAAGCTGGACTACATTGCCTGTTTGACAACTGGAGATTGTTCAGCACAAGACAACCCCAAGGACTTACTCTGCCGGCTTCGCCTCTGCCTGCTCCACCTCCGCTTTCCTCCTTTTACGTTTAAGGCCCCTTTGTTCGGGCTCAGCACTGCCCTTTCCCTGGGCTGCCTTCTGGTCCTTCCCACTTCTCTTGACCTGGCTCAAGTTCTTTCCGGGCACAGGCATTCCCAGTTTTGCAGAACCTGCTGCAAGATGATCCTCCTTGGCCTTTTCTGCAGGTCTGAGTTTCAGCGCCTTTCCAGTTCCATTGACTGTGGGCCTTTTGGGGACCGCGCCTTGATCTTTGGCAGTGCACTTCTTCTTGGAATACGTTTTGGGTGCAGTGAGAGCAGAAGGCAAATTGGCCACCTTTTGTTTCAGAAGCTTAAAAAAAAAGGCAATTTAGGACCAACAAAAGGAAGTACTTTTTCACACAGCACATCATTAATTCATGGAACTCTCTGCCATGGGATGTGCTGATGTCCACCAGCTTGGATGGCTTTAAAAGGGGCTTAGATAAATTTGTGGAGTAGAGGTCTATCAGTGGCTACTAGTCTGAGGCCTACAGGCCGTCTCCAACCTCAGAGGCACGATGCCTCTTAATCCCAGCTGCAGGGGAGCAACCACAGGAGAGAGGGCATGACCTCACCCCCTGCCTGTGGGCTTCTCGGAGGCATCTGGTGGGCCACTGTATGAAACAGGATGCTGGACCAGATAGGCATTCTTGGGCCTGATCCAGCAGGGTTGTTCTTATGTTCTAACAAAAGCAACAAAACTGATATAATGGAGTTCAGCATTCACCTTTAAATTAGGGCAGGAGTCCTCAAACGTTGGTCCCCAAATCTTGTTGCACAACAACTTCCATGTTCCCCAGCCGCACCACTGAGGCTGGAGAGGATGCAAGTTATAGACCAACAACTCCTGGCATGTGCAAATTATGGAGGACATTTCTCCATCCTCTGCAAACTGCCAAACCCACCTACAATAACTTCTATCATGCACATAATACTCTAGGCCCCACAGGACAGTTGACCGCATCAACATTCTCCAATATTTGCACAGAGGAAGCCTAGGACAGGACAGAGAAACTCCAAATACATTCCTAGATGGACCTTGGGTCTGAGGCAACAAGGCAATGCTAGATTGCCCATATGAATCTGCCAAAGCCTTTTGCTTATGGCCTCGTCACTGGCTGAGATTTGGTGGCAGGGACCAGCAGGGCTGTTCTTATGGCTAGACAGGCCATGGGCCTGATCCAGCAAGATTCTTCTTATGTTCTTAACTTGACCAATCCTCTTATAGCCAAGTGAAGATTTGAATCGGGACTGCCACATCCAAAACTACATGCACATCAACTACATTCTACAAACCCCAGAAGGGGAGGGATTTATACCTCCTGCAAAACTTTCCAGTTAGATGAAACTTCTTGGGGAGATTTTGGAGGCAGTGCTGTTGCCGGTTTGGAATCCCTTTGCAGTTTCTTCTCTGCCTGCTTGACTTTCTTTTTCCAGAACAATTTCTTCTTTTTCTTCTCCTTCCTGTGCTGGTTTTTAAGATCTTTTGGTTTAGCTGTGGAATCGCCCACTGTGGCTTTGGATATATTAGGCTTTACTTTTGCCATCTTAACTCCATGCAATCAATTACTTCTGGCCACAATCATTCTGAAACAAAACACCCAACATTTGAACACGACTTAGTGGAAAATATCCCGCCCATATTTATTATTTTATTTCAATAATTCATCCCCCTCCCATTAATGTAGGTGAACACAGCATCACTTAAAAGACACATTTAATTTCAAACATTTCAAAATAATAAAAAGTAAATTGCCATCTCTGTGGAGATGCAATACAAGATGCACAATAGTCCCGTAGCTCAGCGGCAGAGTGTAACTGGCATGCACAAGGCCCAAGGTTCAACCCCCAGTATCTCCAATGAAAAGGATCTAGGAAAGGCCTCAGTCTGCCCAAGACCTTGGAGAGCTGCTGCCAATCAGAGCAGCTACTCGGCTAGATGGACCAATGGCCTGACTCAGTCAGGCAGCTTCAGATGGGAATACCAACCTATTAAAACGTATATAACTAAACATCTGAATACATTTTTAAAAGTTTTATATTCCCTTTTTGTGTGTCTTTGGGACAGATAAAAGACAAAAGTCTCCATAGGCAGTGAATGTGAGCGCTCCAGGGCTCTGTTGTGAAAGCCCCACTTGTATTTTGCCAACCCACTCTCTTAGGAACATAGGAAGCTGCCTTATACCGACTCAGTACTGTTTACCCTGACTGGCAGTGGCTTCTCCAAGGTTACAGGCAGGAGTCTCTCTCACCCTATCTGGAGATGCTGCCAGGGAGGGAACTGGGAACCTTCTATGTGCAAACATCTAGGTGCTCTTCCCATAACGGCCCCATCTCCTAAGGAGAATCTCTTACAGTGCTCACACATGTAGTCTCCCATTCAAATGCAAACCAGGGCAGACTCTGTGGTTAGAGTGCTGGACTAGGACCAGGGAGACCTGAGTTCAAATCCCCATTCAGCCATGAAACTAGCTGGGTGACTCTGGGCCAGTCACTTCTCTCTCAGCCTAACCTACTTCACAAGGTTGTTGTGAAAGAGAAACTCATGTAGTACACCGCTCTGGGCTCCTTGGAGGAAGAGCGGGATATAAATTGAAAGGCTGTGGTAGAAAAAGACCAAAATAATCCCAGTGGTCATTGGCGCCCTGGGTGCAGTTCCAAAAGACATTGAAGAGCACCTCAACACCAGGGGGGCCACAGAAATCACCACCAGCCAATTACAAAGAGCAGCTTTAATGGGAACAGCCTATATTCTGCGACGATATCTATAACAACAGCAACAACATTGACAATAAAATTCTGGCATCCCAGGTCCTTGGGAAGGACTCGATGTCTGGATAAAACAAACCAGTCAATAAAACCGGTCTGACTGTGTAAAATAATAATAATAATTCCTCATCCTGGCTACCATAAGACCAGCTCTCCTCCTGCAGCAAAGAAAACCTAAGCAGAGACTCTGGTGCAGATCTGAATTGAGATCTGCTGGTACAGAGAGAGACATTCCCCAAGGTGGGCTGCATACATTAAAACCAGCACCTTAAACTGTGCATAGTAACCAACTGGCAACCAGTGGGCATGCTACAATACAATAGCATATCTCTAAGTCATTCTATGGGGTTAAAAGCCCTGAACACCCAACTGGTTCCTGAAGAACAGTAACAAGAATATCACATTTGGAAATTACTTCCCTACCCAAACCAGCTAATTAAGGGTCCACAAGAAATATGCCTCGACGTATAAACCTATGCCTGCTCAGAAGTAAGTCCCACTGCATTCAATGGGACTTACTCCCAGGTAAGTGTACACAGGATTGCAAGCAACTGTGCCCACTCCCTTCAGAGTGTCCGGGGTACTCCAGTGTCCAGTTTCCGTTCCATCCAATGGCTCCGAAGGCATAATCTTGAGGGGAACATTTCTCAGTCCTAGGATAACCCTGTGGCTGCAGTTAGCCGACTGATACTCTTCGCGCTCTCTCCCACGGGTGCACTAAAGGCAGCCAGACCATCTAGCTATGCATAGCCCAGCCCAGTGGTTGTTGCTGGTGTCTATCTTATGTTTCCTTTTAGACTGTGAGCCCCTCAGGCACAGGGAAGCACCCTGTTTAGTATTTCTATTTCTATGTAAGCCACCTTGAGCATTTTGTCGAAAAGCAGTTTATAAATCTTCATAGTCGTATATAATTTGCAAGGATAAAAGGCGACAAGCCAAGCTCTTGCAAACGCTCTGCACGGTCTTGGGAGTATGCAACTCTTGGGGCCCTACTTCTAATCAAAAGCAACTGCTAGGAACATCAGAAGCCGCCATATACTGAGTCAGACCCTTGGCCCTCTAGCTCAGTATTGTCTACACCAGGGTTTCTTAACCCTGGGCCCCCAGATATCATTGGACTAAAACTCCCATCATCCCCAGACATGGCCTTTGTGGCTGATGGGAGTTGTAGTCCAACATCATCTGGGGGCCCAAGGTTAAGAAACCCTGGTCTACACAGACTGGCAATGGCTTCTCTGAGGTTGCAGGCAGGAGGCTCTCCCAAACCTATCTGGAGATGCTGCCAAGAAGGGAACTTGGAACCTTCTGTATGCAAAGCAGATGCTCTCAATGAATGACAGGGACAAGCAGGCAGGTGCTCTTCCCAGAGCAGCCCCATCCCCTCAAGGGAATATCTTGTGCTCACATGTAGTTGCCCATTCAAATGCAAACCACGGTGAATCCTGCTTAGCAAAGGCCAGCTCTCCTCAAATGCACAGGGCAGAGGCACTCTGTATATGCTCAGAGGGATTCAGTCTAAGGACCGAATTGTCAACAATAATAATAATAAGTAGCATGCTTCTGTTCACTCACCCAGCTTGTTTGCTAGGGCTCCCGAAGGGCGGCTAGCCTAGAAGGGCTCCCAGCCCAGCTCTACAGCGCGCCTCTCCCCCAAGCAGCAAGGCCGTCACGCTACGGGCGTGCAGCAGCACACAAAACCGGAAGTAGGTCCAGCCCCAGAAACCCGCCGATGGGAAACACGAGCCCGACGACATTGGTTCCTAGTTGAATTGGGGTGGGGAATAGAAAAGAAGGTTCACAGAAAGCCAGTCCAAATGGGGATGGAGGGAGGCTGAAGGTCTAGCGCTGGGTATAAGGGTGGCTCGTCTAAAGAGGGAACCACTGGGGCAGCAGGTTTACCCCCTTGCTAACTGCGTCAAGAAGAGGCAGTTTTTCAAGTGAACATAAGAACACAGGAAACTTCCTTCTACGGCAGGCCTGCTCAACTCCCCGCCCCAGCTGTTTTTGGACTACCTTTGACTTAGATCAAACCAGTTATCACTAATAATGAAATAAAGGTGATAATTATCATGAGCTTCGACTCCTTTCTCTTCTCCCTACCAAAGTACTCTGTGGGCTGCAGGCTTTGGGTTGCCAATAGTCCTGTACTGGGGGGCATTAACAAAAACATCAACATTCACAGCGATCGCTGATTTGCTACCTTAGCATTTTACAGGTATCAGGATCACGAAAACCATACAAGCGATTACTACTAGATAGTAGTAGTAAGAGGGGTGAGTTGGTCTTGTGGTAGCAAGATTGATCTACTGATGATTGATTGGTTGAGTGCCGTCCAGTCGGTGTTGTGACCACATAGATAGATTCTCTCCAGGATGATCCGTCTTCAACTTGGCCTTTAAGGTCTCTCAGTGGTGCATCCATTGCTGTCAGAATTGAATCCATTCATCCACCTTGTGGCTGGTCGTCCTCTTCTTCTCATGCCTTCAACTTTTCCCTGCATTGCGGACATCTCAAGAGAGCTGGGTCTTTGCATAATGTGTCCAAAGTCTGATAGTTTGAGCCTGGTCATTTGTGCCTCGAGTGAAAATTCTGGATTGATTTGTTCTAGGATCCACTGGTTTGTTTTCCTGGCTGTCCATGGTTTATTGAGCAGGAGGAGAGCAACTGACCTTATCCATGCCCAGCACAGCATCCCTCCAGTGGCTGCTGCCGGCGTCTATCTTATATTTCTTTTTTAGACTGTGAGCCCTCTGGGGACAGGGAGGGAGCCATTTCTATGTATGCATTTATTGATATCTCTATAAACCGCTTTGGGAACTGTTGTTCAATCAATTATCTGTATAAGAGTCCTCCAAGACCAGCACAGGGCACTGTTGTTGAAAAGCGGCATATAACTAGGGGAGACCTACGCACATCTAGGCATGCGCAGGCACGGCCTCCACGGAACCAGACGCGCGCTTCCGGCCCAAGGCCCAACGCATGCGCCGCACACACAGACTCCGGCGGCGAGTAGGCGGGGCGCAGCGCGTGCTCTTCACGCAGGCCGGGTGTGTGGAATGTGCCATCGTGCGGCTCAGCGCGGGGGGAGTCAGAGCACTACGCTCCGTCCCCACCCGACTGAGCGGCAAGCCTCCCTCCCGAGCGGGCAGCCCCACTCGGCTGAGCGCCCAGCGCAACCGGGGCGGCGCGGGCGAGAGCAAGGAAGCGGCCGCGGGTGTTTCCTGTTCCCCCCTCCGTCGGCGTCGCGGGTGGTTCCTCCGGGCGGCGCTGCGCGAGGGGGCGGGGCCGGCTCCTCTCAGGCGAGTCTGCTCCGCTGCCGCTGCTGCTCGCGCGTGCCTCCGTCTCGTCCCTTCCTTCCTCCCGCAGCAGCAGCCGCCCCCTCCCAAGAAGACGCCCCCCGGCCGGCGGCTCCATGGCGTACAGTCAGGGAGGCGGCAAGAAGAAAGTCTGCTACTACTATGATGGTGAGGCGCGGTGCGGGGGGGGGGCAGGAGAGAGAGAGGAGGGGACGAGGGGCGGGGCTTGGGGGGCACCGCGGGGGGGGCGAACCACGGAGGGAAGAGCGGCTGTTCCGCCGGGCGGGTGATCCCCTCCCGCTCCCCCTCCCTGGGTGCCATGGAGAGCGCGAGGCGCGCCGCCTTCTTTCCTTCCTTCCCCTCGCGTGCACGCGCCTGGGCGGACCCCCGCCCATTGTGTCTGCAGCTGCCCTGCATGCTTTCCCTTTCTTTCCTTTATTTATTGCCCCAAGCCGAAATGGGGTGCAGCGTGCGAGAGGGCACCAGGAGAGAGGGGTGGGTGGGCTCGAGGGTGGGGTGGGGGTCAGAGCTGCAGGGGCGGGCGGAGGGCCTGCAGGGGTGGGGTGGGCGCCGGCTGCGCCCCACCGACGGGGTTCCCCGACATCCAAGAAGACCAGGGTTTCCCCCACGTTGCTTGGTCGATGACACTTACACACCCTTTGTACCTGAGCCTCCAGGTGTCAGCAGGACTTTATATATATGATCCAGTGCAGTGTTCCCTTTACAGGGATTCCCAGATGTTGTGGACTACAACTCCCAGCACCCTCAAGCAAAAGCCATTGCAGCTGGCGGTGCTGGGAGTTGTACTCCACAACATCTGGGGATCCCTGTTTCAGGAAACAGTGATCTAGTGTTCCCTGTAACAGAGGTTTGCCGGTGTTGACTACAACTCCCATCATCCCCAGCCAATAGTCACTGCTGATGGGATTCGGGGAGGTGTAGTCCACAACATCTGCAAATCCCTGTGACAGGGAACACTGATTGGATCTCATACTTGGCCTGACTTTTTGGTATTTTTGACTCTCAACCTGACTTTTTGGTATTAGAAATATGGTGGTTGTCTTGAATTCGGAGTCCCATGCTAACTGAGCATAGAGGCACCTTTTTAAAGTGGCGATTCTCTTAGCAGGGGGAGAGCAACTGGCCCTATCCATCCCCAGCACTGCATTCCTCCAGTGGCTGTTGTCTTGTTTATTTGTTAGAGTTTGAGCCCTTTGGGGACAGGGAGCCATCTTTATTTATTTCTATCTATGTAAACTGCTTTGGGAACTTTTGCTGAAAGACATAAATATTGGTCTTAGTCCTGGCCCTTTTGAGTCAATTCAGGTCTAACCTGTATTTAAGTTCCTCATTTTTGAGGGGGTCACCTTAAACCTGAAGTCATCTTCGAAGTATTAGGCTTCTGAGTGTCTTTCAGGGGCTGTTGCTGGTGGGTCCTCCTTTGGATTGTGAGCCGCCTTAAAAAAACAAAACAAAAACATGAAGCTCTTTGAGAACTTCTTTGAAAAGCAGTGTATAAAAATACTACTATTATTTCAGCTTTGGTTAGATATATACAACATGTGGAACACTCAAGCATTCTAAAAATACAAGATTCTTTTGCATCTCAGTGGAGGGCAGTTCCATTATATGTGTAGTAGTCATACTGAATTCTCTCTCTGTGTGTGTGTCTCTCTCTTTCTCTCTCATACACATACAAACACACACCCCTTGCTTCAGGGATGCTCTCCTCTCCCAGCTGCACCCATGTATGAAGTGGGTGAGGAAGGAGCCCATTGGCAAAGGAACTCTTTGGGTTTGACCTGTTCATTCTTAAAAGATGTATGTATTGCTTTCAGAGAAAAAGGGGTGGGTATAATTCACAGGGAGAAGGGAAGAACATAGCTGGTCTTGTGGTAGCAAGCACCAACTCTCCCCTTTGCTAATCAGGCTCCATCCTGGTTTGCATTTAACCTAAGAACACAAGAACAGCCCTGCTGGATCAGGCCCAAGAAGGCCCATCTAGTCCAGCATCCTGTTTCACACAGTGGCCCACCAGATGCCACTGGAAGCCTACAGGCATGCCCTCTCTCCTGCTGTTACTCCAACTGGTACTCAGAGGCATCCAGCCTCTGAGGCTGGAGGTGGCCTATAGCCCTCCGACTAGTAGCCATTGATAGACTTCTCCTCCATGAAGTTACCCAAACCCCTCTTCCGGGTTGTTGGCTGTCACCACATCTTGTGGCAGAGACATTTGAATGGGAGACTACATGTGTGACCACTCACACCTATTCCCATGTGTGAATATTCCCATATTCACATGTGTGACCACTCACACACATTCCCCTCAGGAGATGAGGCCGTTCTGGGAAGAGCACTTGCATGCAGAAGGCTCCAAGTTCCCTCCCTGGCAGCATCTCCAGACAGGGCCGAGAGAGACTCCTGGCTGTAACCTTGGAGAAGCTGCTGCCCGTCATTGGAACATAGGAAGCTACTGTATACCAAATCAGACCATTGGTCTACCTAGTTCAGTGTTGTCTACCCAGACTGACTAGCTTGGAGATGCTGCCAGGGAGGGAACTTGGACCCTTGTGCATGCAAGCAGGCCGATGCTCTTCCCAGAGTGGTCCCATCCCCTGAGGGGAATATCTTACAGTGCTCACACATGGAGTCTTCCATTCAAATGCAACTAGGGGGGACCCTGCTTTGCAAATTCATGTTTGCTACCATAAGACCAGATCACCTCCCAGTCTGTGTAAGATGCACCATTTCTTAAACTTCAAACGGATACTTTAGAAATCAAAGTGATTTATGGAGTTTAACCTGACCCAGTAGTAGTAGTAACTTTATTTCAGTATGTGACCACAAACAAATCTGACCCAGAGATTGACATCTCCTCCGCCCACAGATCTTTGGGGCAGAGGGAGACGTATGCTTCAACAAGGAGACTGCTGTTTATAACCTGAATCCAAACACGCCTTACGTGCCATAAATCACTTTGCTTTTTCAAGTATCTGCTTGAAGTTTAAGAAGTGCTTCATCTTATCCTGGGCAGTAAGTTCAACCACTGTCTCTTCCTTGACGCATCTGTCTGCAGGCGCAGCAGGTGAGAATCTCTGGGTCAGGAAGTCAGGGTTGCTCCTGAACCCAAATGCCACTGGTCCCAAAAGTGGCTTTGTGGAACTTTGATTAGAGGTCCTTCTATTTTATTAGCTGTATTAGTCGAGTACCGTGTTATGACGTACTTGTAAAGAAGTAGGTAGTGCTCTGAGGTTAACTGAAAGGATTCGAAGATGGGTTAATATAGCATAAGCTTTCGTAGTTGACAGCCCATTTTGCCAGATGCGGAGTTGTTTAACTACAGGCTTATATTTTTGATCACTTAATATATGGATTAGTTATGCTTTCAAACAATGTCTCAAAGTCAGGATAAATTAAAAGATGGGCCTGGGGCTGTCGCTCAATGGCAGAGCATCTGCTTTGCGTGCAGGAAGTCTCTGGTTCAATCCCTGGCAGGATATCCCGGTAGGGCTGGGGGAGACTCCTGTCTGAGATTTTGGAAACCTGCTGCCAGTCAGTGTAAACATTCCTGAGTTAGATGGACCAAGGTCTGACTCAGAAGACAGCTTCTTGTGTTCCTGAATGGTAAGGGGAGAGAAAAAAGAGGTCCTAATCTGCATTAGAGATCTAGAGGAGAGCCTGCACCTTACCAAGAAAGTACACAAAATGGGAGGGTGCAATCCGCAGGTGGAAGATGAAGCGCTTTTTAAACTTTAAAAAGCTGCCTTAGCAATCAGACATGCATATTTTAAGCCGTTCTCTTCTGGGGTACTTGTGTAAAGCTATTTCTATATCGGCCTTTTGGGAAATAGTTTTAGGATAGAATACCTCAGTTGACTTCTCAGACAAAAAAAGGATTGCAAAGAGCTCCAAAAGGATCTCCCCCACCCAAGTGAATTGGCTTTGAAATGGCAAACGCAGTTCAGTGTAAGTAAGCGTAAAGAGAGAACAGATTAGGGCAGAAGATCGCAACTTCGTGCCTACACTGATGGGGTCTGAACTGGCAGTGACTGGCCAGGAAAAGGATTTGGGGATTGTACCTTCTGCTAGGCTCTCTTTTGCATGGCCGCTAAACATGTGGTAGCTAAGAAGAACCTTTGCTGGGTGCCTCGGCCCCCAGATCTGTGACAAACTGGTCACTATGTGCTGCAGTGAGCTTTCGGCGCATGTTGGCACACACCAGCAAAATGGCACCTGTCAGTCTCTTTTCTGAGCCAGATCCTGCACATGGCATGATCATGTGCCCATAAGTCACACTTCAGGCTTATCGCTACCTTTATGCTGTGGTTTCAAGGGTGAGTAATACAGTCCCCCCATCTCCAAAAGGCAACTGCAAACAAAAGACTTTCCCCCTCTAATCCCACACTCTTCATAACATAAGAGCCCTTTTGGGTCAGGCACTAGATCCAGGTTTCCCACAGACCATAGATCCATGTCGTTCAGCGTCCTGTTTCTCCCAGTTACTAGCTGGGTGCTTTAGGGAAGCTCAGAGCTACAGTTTGGAGGCAATACATGTGTCTTCCACAGTTTTGTCTAATGGAGGAGAGCTGGTCTGGTGGTAGCAAGCATGACTTGTCCCCTTAGCTAAGCAGGGTCTGCCCTGGTTGCATCTGAATGGGAGACTGGAAGTGTGAGCACTGGAAGAGATTCCCCTCAGCGGATGGAGCCGCTCTGGGAAGAGCAACGAGGTTCCAGGTTCCCTCCCTGGCAGCATCTCCAACGAGATAGGGCTGAGCAAGATTCCTGCCTGCAGCCTTGGAGAAGCCGCTGCCAGTCTGGGTAGACAATACTGAGCAGAGTATTAGGATGGGGGGAGGACTTCTAGAAAGAAAGAAGCTTTATTGAAGAACCCCACAATAATCAGGTCTGGAATATTGGCATCTGTGTTTCTTTTGAGCAGTCTTGGTCCCTTGAGAGTTTCAGATATCTAGAGGAAGATGGCACAGTCCCCCTCGTAAGGACATCTGGACTGACACCCCTGACTTAATTACTGGGCAGTCGTAAAGCTGTTGCACATCAGTGACTGCCCTGCGTGTGTGTTTTAGTTTCACGTTTCCAAACGGATCCTGCATAGTAATGAGCTGAGCTAAATGGGAAATTAAGTCTGTCATGGAGCCTCGATAGAGGTTTCACAGTATGTTTGCAAAAACAACTGAATATTGTTGTGTTTTTAGGTGGGGGCTGTTTTCCCCCCAGAAGTTGTGTTGGAACTGTGTTCCTCTTTAAGGGAGGAGAGCTGGTCTTGTGATAGCAAGCATGGATTGCCTCCTTTGCTAAGCAGGGTCCACCCTGGTTTGCAGTTGAATGGGAGACTACATGTGAGCACTTAGGGGATGGGGCCAGTGGTCCCTCTAATTTTTGTCATCTCTGTGCAGAATGAGTTTTGTTCTGGGCAGCAGGGTCAAGGCACTGTGTGTGCGCATGCATTCAGAGTTAGGCCTTCCTAATTCAACCTGAGCAGGATCTAAAACCGACAGAGAAAATTTGGACATCAGAAAACTTGTGAGCACGTACACATGCACATGCTTTAGAGCAGGGATTCTCAAGGTTGGGTCCCCAGATGTTATTGGACTTCAACTCCCATAATCTCCAACCAAAGGTCACTGGGGCTGGGGATTATGGGCGCTGAAGTCCAAGAACATCAGGGGACCCAGTGTTGAGAATTCCTGCTTTAGAGGGAACATTGGATGGGGCTGCTCTGGGAAGAGCATTTGCATGCGCAAGGCTCCAAGTTCCCTCCCTGACGTCTTTAGAGAAGGCTGTGAGCACATGTGTGCATGCCTTAGGGGGAACAGTGGTTCAGAGCAGGGTTTCTTAACCTTGCCCCCCCCCGATGGTGTTGGACTACAACTCCCATCGTCCCCAGGCATGGCCTTTGTGGCTGAGGATGATGGGAGTTGTAGGCCAACAACATCTGGGGGCCCAAGGTTAAGAAAACCTGGTCCAAAGCACATCTGGAGGGCATGCCTGGGCCTAGTGTGCCAGGCACAAGAGCGCTGCTTTGACTTCCGCTTGAGATCTGGCTGTCAGTTCTGCTGCATGGAGTGGAGTCGAGATTTGCCTTGCATACGGAAACATCCAGCGTTCTCCTCCTCATCAGTTAAATGAGACAAAACACAAAAGCATCCACTTGGTTGAAAGAGGCTCAAATGAATGGAGGTGCCGCCATTAGTTTGGAGATTAGAGAGCCAGCGTGGTGTAGTGGTTAGAGTGCTGGACTAGGGCCAGGGAGACCCGGGTTCAAATCCTCCTTCAGCCGTGAGACTAGCTGGGTGACTCTGGGCCAGTCACTTCTCTCTCCGCCTAGCCTACTTCACAGGGTTGTTGTTGTGAGGAGAAACCTAAGTATGTCGTACACCGCTCTGGGCTCCTTGGAGGAAGAGCGGGATATAAAATGTAAAATGATGATGATGATGTTGATGATGATGATGATGTGCAAAGCGGCTTTTTATCACTCTGAGGATCAATGAGGGATAAATGTGGACAGTAGAACTTGATGCCTGAGGGGTCCAGGGGCAGAAAGCATATTCTCAGGAGGTGCTTTGCAGTTTTTTACATACTCTGCACGGACGTTTTGGGGCGGGCGGCTGCCTCCGCTTTCGGCCACTGCAGCCAAAGACGGACCATCCGTGAATAATCTGCTTTGCAGAGGCAGAAGCTCTGCGGCCTTGTCTGGGTTTCCGAAATGCTGCCCGGGAAGGCCGAATGGCGGCTGCAGCCGCTGCCTTTGTTTGGCCGCCTTTGTTCGGCTTCTGTGGGGAGAAGGGGGCCCTCGTAGGGAGGCTTGTTTGACCGGAGATCTGGCTTTCGCGCGGGAGAAATGGGCAGCGGGAGAACTGAGTCCTCTGCAAGCGGAGGGGTGTTCTCAGGGCGGTGTTCCTGTGCTCTAAGAGCGTGTGATCAGGAATACAGGGTGTGTGTGTGTGTGTGTGTGTGTGTGTGTGTGTGTGTCTCCAGCATTGTGAACATGCAGAAGTCAAAACATATTTATTTATTTATTTATTTGATCAATCAGATTTGTACACCGCCCCAAACTTTCATCTCTGGGGTGGTGGGGGTGGAAATCTAAATGTACACATCATTCTTACATAGGAACATAGGAAGCTGCCATATACTGAGTCTCACCATTGGTCTATCTAGCTCAGTATTGTCTATAACCCGGTGGGTTACCAAATCCTTGTTTGTAAATCTTTGTAGATATAGGATGTGCAAACAACCACTTTGTATATAATTGTGCTTTGGTAACGTTCTGTATGTTTTGGTAGTTTGTTGGCTCAGTGAAAAAAATCTTGTCCTATTAAAAACAACAACAACAAAAAACATCTTGGAGATGCTGCCAGGGAGGGAACTGGGAACCTTCTGCTCTTCCCAGAGCGGCTCCATCCCCTGAGGGGGAATCTCTTCCAGTGCTCATATGTAGTCTCCCATTCAGATACAAACCAGGACAGATCCTGCTTAGCTAAGGAGACAAGTCATGCTTGCTACCATGAGTAGGCAGGCATTAGGGGTGTGCGTGGGCTGTTTGCAGCAGTTCAGTTGGAATTCGGACAGAACCTCCACTCCACGAACTGGTTTGGTCAGATCGACCGGCTTGGCCAGTCGAACCGACGAAGCGGTTCACGATCGAACCGCTCAAACTGGCGCGGTTTATGGTGGATCATTTTGATGGCAATCAGGTCTGCGGATACCCCTAGTAGTTGAGAGGAGAGCTGGTCTGGTGGTAGCAAGCATTACTTGTCCCCCTAGCTAAGCAGGGTCCACCCAGGTTGCATATGAATGGGAGACTAGAAGCGTGAGCACTGGAAGATACTTCCCTCAGGGGATGGAGCCGCTCTAGGAAGAGTAGAAGGTTCCAAGTTCCCTCCGTGGCAGCATCTCCATAGACGGCTGGGAGAGATTCCTACCTGCAGCCTTGGAGAAGCTGCTGCCGGTCTAGGTAGACAGTACTGAGCTAGATGGACCAATGGTCTGACTCAGTATATGGCAGCTTCCTATGTTCTTATGTTGTTGTCTTCCAGTGTCCAGAATCCACTGCTTTGCAGTGCTTCTAGAAAACCTGCTTCTCCAGGTTCCCAGAAGCAGAAGGGTCTTGTAACATTCTCCTGTGCCTAACTTTGCTCCGTGTCCAGTGAAGCTCTCCTCCTGTGAACGGAAGGCTCTTCTGCTCACAGATTGCAGCACAGGATCCAGCCCAACATTGCCCTCTCTCCAGGTTGTCTTAGGTTTTTGATTTCATGAACAGTGGAAGCTTTCATAAATAGTGTTGTCAGATAGGTTGCCAAAAATGTTCTTTAGTATTATGGCATAATGATGTTTAAAGTATGTTTTGAACGATGACTACTAGTCTGGTAGCTATAGGCCACCTCCAGCTTCGGAGGCAAGATGACTCTCCATACCAGTTGCAGGGGAGTAATAGCAGGAGAGAGGGCATGCCCTCACCTTTTGCATCTGTGGGCTTCTTGGAGGCATCTAGTGGGCCACTGTGGGAATCAGGATGCTGGACTAGATGGGCCTTGGGCCTGATCCAGCAGGGCTGTTCTTACGTTGAACTGGAGAGCTGGTCTTGTGGTAGCAACCATGACGTGTCCCCCTAAGCTAAGCAGGGTCCACCCTGGTTGCATATGAAAGGGAGACTAGAAATGTGAACACTGGAAGATATTCCCCTTAGGGGATGGAGCTGCTCTGGGAAGAGCATCTAGATTCCAAGTTCCCTCCCTGGCTTCTCCAAGATCGGGCTGAGAGAGACTCGTGCCTGCAACCTGGGAGAAGCCGCTGCCAGTCTGTGAAGACAATACTGAGCTAGATGGACCAAGGGTCTGACTCAGTATATGGCAGCTTCCTATGTTCTTATGGGAAGATTTTCTGGAAATGCACATCAATATATAATTCATTTATTTTAGGTGATATCGGGAACTATTATTATGGACAGGGACATCCGATGAAGCCGCACAGGATCCGGATGACGCACAACCTGTTGTTAAATTATGGCTTGTACAGAAAAATGGAAATCTATGTGAGTAGACATTAGTGTTGTCACTGAAAGGTTGATTCCTAGTAAAGATTCAGTCCTTTAACTTCTTACACACATCAGTTTTCATAAATTTTTCTATGTTTCACACATCAACTTATTTGTGTTCTGTGGAGAACATAAGCTAATATAGGTGGAGCAGTCTTCTTCCAAGAGAACACTGATTGTAAAAAAAAACCCTGTGAACATGCTTTGTCAGAAAACAAAGTTCATCGAGATTTTGGATCTTTTGACAAATGTTATCCTGTGTAGGTAGAAAACGTGATGTTGGGTTTAGTTCTTGCATGATTTAAACACTTTGTCTTAGCTTTGTGGTGGCTGTTAAAACCCTTATGAGAACTACCTGTACCTGAAAGTAGACCTAAAGCTGAAATACTTATTTTGGTGAGTGTTAACTTTGCCTGTGGCTGATCAAATCAGTCTCAAAGAAGGTTACTTGCAAAACTGCTACCTCTTTTTCTCTACTGGGCCTTGCCACCATAGGGAATGTCTAGAACAGACTGAATGGGATGGTCTTGTGGTTACTCTAGTTTTACTACTGGGACTAGCTTCTCACTAGAATACCCAAACAGTCAGTTTCTGCCTCCATGTACTGGGTTGAAGATCTTGGCGCCCCAGACTGATCTCTCCTCCATAACACTTAAATTAATGGCTGGCGTGGGTTGGCGGCCCTCTCTAGGATGCTAAGTTACAATCCTGTCTGTTTCTAACCTCCCGCCTTGGAGGTCACACATTTGCACTGTATTGGCTAAGAGGGGCAAGAGTTAAATTCTCTCCCCCAGATCAGAACTCGTAAGTAACCAAAAGGTTAGGCTTTATTAACGCACACAAGAACTAAGTGCGGTACAGAAGTAGAGAAAGCGTTGCTTCTAACTTGCCTCCAAGATTGACAAGGACAAATAGGCTATGCCTTATGTGCCCTTGGGTGAACCATGGTATTGGCGGTATGAATTAGCATGAACTAATTTTTAGTAATTGGCTGTGTTGCATTCTCAACTGGATGACAGATCCGTTTTTGATCTTCTCACTTCCCAGCGCCCTCACAAAGCGACAGCAGAAGAAATGACCAAATACCACAGTGATGAGTACATCAAATTTCTTCGCTCGATCAGACCCGACAATATGTCTGAATACAGCAAGCAGATGCAGAGATGTGAGTCTGGACGTTGGGCTCAGTGCAAACAAATCCTCATGGTGAAGGGCCTCTTAAATTGCCAGATGTGAATGTAGGTTCTTGTGGGACCTGCTGCACAAGGGAAACCTAAGTGTGCACACATGCAAAATGTGTTTGCAATGACCAACTTTAGTCTTCCTCAACATTGGTTTGGAGACTTGTTCTCTGTTTTAAGATTATATTGTATGTAATATATGTAGCCCTGTTCTTGTAATAGGGCTATGTTAAGTTATACATGTAGATCAGGCTATGGGGTCTAGTGATGAATGTTAAATGCACAGTTGCCTCATCCTCGGTGAGAGGGGTCTACATTTTATACAGAGTGGAGTGTGTGGCTGCTATGCCCTGCTGCTCTAAACAGGGAGAAAACTGTTTAGGGCAGCAGGGCTGCTCCAGATGTTATTGACTGGACAAGCAAAAGCCATTGCAGCTGAGGATTCTGGGAGTTGTAGTCAACAACCTCTGGGAATCCCTGTTAGAGAGGTCACTGGTGTCAGCCACCTTTCCCAGAATCTTCTCTGTATTTATGTTCTAGAATTTTAAAGACGGGTATTCTTATACCCACACCTTGGAATAGTTTACTTAAAATTCATGACACTTGTCTTCTATAGTTAATGTTGGAGAAGACTGTCCTGTCTTTGATGGGCTTTTTGAGTTCTGTCAGCTGTCGACAGGAGGCTCTGTGGGTGAGTATGTTCTCCTTAGGATGGCTTGTGCAGTTGTTGGTTTCTCAAAGGCTGTCGATTGTAGTGGCTGACCTGCTGTGCAAGGGGGCATCAGCCCAGTAACACTGCGTGCATGCAGGCTGTGCAGTCGATGTTGCACGAGAGTAAGCTTGTAATTTCCAGTGGGCTTACTCGTGTGCAGTGTTCCTGCAACTTGCATTGCTGGGCTGATGTACGCCTGTGTGGAGTGTCTGCTAGTAGTTCGGGAACATTGTCTATTAAATCTTTTCTGTGAAGCTGGTCTTGTAGGAGCAAGCATGACTTGGCCCTTTAGCTAAGCTGGGTCTGCCCTGGTTGCATTTGAATGGGAGACTAGAAGTGTGAGCACTGTAGGATATTCCCCCTCTTAGGGAATGGAGCCGCTCTGAGAAGAGCAGAAGGTTCCCAGTTCCCTCCCTGGCAGCATCCCCAAGATAGGGCTGAGAGAGACTCCTGCCCGTCACCTTGGAGAAGCCGCTGCCAGTCTGTGCAGACGGTACTGAGCAAGATGGACCAGTGGTCTGACTCAGTATATGGCAGCTTCCTATGTTCCTATGTAAGCTATAAAAGCAAGCTCTTCTGTTTTGACATTTAACATGGAAGAAGGCACTGAGAATGTGTTCATGGCTATGCTGATAATGGGCAGGAGAAAGAATTAAGTAAATATCGGCTTTGCTTACGTAAAACTTTAAAGCCTTAATATGTAAAGATAACCGGCTCCATACTAGTGTTGTGCACATACACACTCTCTCTCTCAGCCACACCATACATAACTAGGCAAGATAGACTCTTTCTCTTCCCTTCAAAATCCAGCCCTGGTCTAGCAGCTCTTCACAGTTAAAAAAAATTCTGGAGCGGTTCAGATTTCCTGACAAGGTCCTGGCGGAAGGGAGAGACATGCCAAGCCCTGAGCCTGCTCACCCATCCTGGAATCTGCACGATGCCTCTCAATCCCCATTGCAGGGGAGTCACATCAGGAGAGAGGGCATGCCCTCAACTCCTGCCTGTGGGCATCTTGTGGGTCATGGTGGGAAACAGGATGCTGGACTAGATAGGCCTTGGGCCTGATCCAGCAGGGCTGGTCTTAGTTCTTACATTGTGACACCCCGGCAGTCATATAGAAGTGGAGCAACAGCACTTGGCTTGAGGAAGAGAAGGGGCACCTTTGCCTTGCCAGAGAGTGAGGGACCTGTTGCCGTAGATGGAAGAAGAAGTCTTACTCAAGACTGGTCTAACCACTCACTGCAAGAAAATGCAGTCTTCTGAACTGAAAAGCAATCGCTCGTTGCTGTTGTCATCACAGCTGTAAAATGTTTAAACATTCCTAGCCACAGTGGTCAGTTGTCAAGGGTGATGGGATTTGTAGTCCAAAAACAGCTGGTGGGTTGGAGTTGTGAAGTTCAGCCGAATAGCCAGACTAGAACAAGGTGATGATGATGATAAAGCAATGACTCTTCACAAGACATGCAATCTGTCTCTTCATTCCCTTACCTGCCCGACCACATTTCCCCCACTGGCACTCTCTCCCAAAGTGTCGGTGCTGGGCTGCAACATACATTCCCGCAGCCCCGGTAAATGTTGCACCAGAAGTGGTCGAGTGTGTGCATGCATGCTGTGCTCAAGCACATCAGCCACTTCCGGTACGACGCTTCAGGGCTCCTGGGAGGTATGTTGCAGCCCCGCACCAACACTTTTGGAGAGCGCCAAACCAGTTCGTGCACATCCCTGCTAAAGGTTCCTAACTGTATTTTCCTTCGCAACGATCCTCTAGCGGGAGCAGTCAAGCTGAACAGACAACAGACGGACATGGCTGTTAATTGGGCCGGAGGACTTCACCACGCCAAGAAGTCGGAGGCTTCTGGTTTCTGTTACGTCAATGACATTGTGCTTGCCATTCTTGAGTTACTGAAGTAAGTTCATTCTGGAGCCGTAAGCACAACTTGTCCCTTAAGCAGGGATCCTCAACGTTGGGCCCCCAGATATTCTTGGACGTCAACTCCCATAATCCCCAGGCCCAGTGGCCTTTGGCTGGGGATTATGGGAGTTGAAGTCCAAGAACATCTGGGGGCCCAACGTTGAGGATCCCTGCAAGGCATTTGGAAAGGTGATGGGCTTCTGGTTAATATGGTAGAAAAGGAGTTTCCAAACTTGGATCCCCAAACGTTGTTGGACTACAATAGCAATAGCACTTACATTTATATACCGCTCTGTAGCCAAAGCTCTTTAAGCGGTTTACAATGATTTTAGCATATTGCCCCCAACATTCTGGGTACTCATTTTACCGACCTCGGAAGGATGAGTCAACCTTGAGCTCCTGGTCAGGATTGAACTTGTAACCTTCTGGTTACAGGGCGGCAGTTTTACCACTGCGCCACCAGGGGCTCTCTCTACAACTCCCATCATCTCCAGCCACAATGGTCATTGACGCCTTTGGCCATTGTGGCAGGGAATGATGGGAGCTGTAGTCCAACACCTGGAGACCAAGATTAGAAGACCTGCAATCAATGTTTGCTCTAAGAGGGATTCCCAGATGTTGTTGACTACAACTCCCATAATACCCAAGCAAAAGCCCCTGCCACTGGGGATTCTGGGAGTTGTAGTCAACAACATCTGGGAATTCCTCTTAGAGGGAGCAGTGCCAGCAGTTACTGTTTTTGGTAGCCCTTTTTGAACTTCTCTTTTTGTAACGTTAAAGAAGAGCAGAACACAAATTCCAGAACTGTCCTCAGTTTAATCAGGTTTTACTGTCTATCCCAAGGCTTACTTGTGCAAGGTTAAGTTCAGAAGTGTTCAACGGTGCTGCTTTTCTGAAAGTCTCCCTTTCCTCTCTAGATACCACCAAAGAGTGCTGTACATTGACATTGACATCCATCACGGTGATGGGGTTGAAGAAGCATTCTACACCACCGATCGCGTCATGACTGTATCATTCCATAAATATGGTGAATATTTCCCTGGTACTGGCGACTTACGGGTGAGTTCAGGCATGAGCAGTCCACTTGGTTGATTCTTGCAGATATCCTCTTTAAGCCCCATTCTCATACTGAATTCGCTATTCAGCGTGCGTCCTGTTTTCCGAGAAGCTGTTGAGAGAGGCTTGTAATTGGTCACACTTTTTAAACATTTTTCATCAATGCCTTCTGGCAGTTTTAGGCTAAGACCAACTTGGATTTGTCTATGGCTCCCTAATGAGCTTCATAGATGAGAGGAGATTTGAACTCGGGTCAGTGTTCTTCATTGTAAGGTCTGGGGGCCAGTGGCAGGGGGCCTGGGGGAGTGCTGGGCCTGTGCGAAGATTTACCTAAAGCTGGCAACAGTAACTCATGCCTTTGTTACCGCTCGCTTGGATTACTGTAACACGCTCTGCTTAGGGTTGCCTTGGAAAACGATTCAGAAGCTTCAGCTAGTCCAGAATGCCGCGGCCCGCCTCCTCATGGGTGGCCGTAGATTTGAGAGTGTCACACCTCTTTTACAGTCGCTGCATTGCTTGCCTGTTCGCTTCAGGGTCCAATTCAAAAGTGCTGGTTCTCACCTACAAAACCCTGACGGGCTGAGCACCTGTATATCTCCGGGATCGCCTCTCCCGGCCAGTCGTATCCCGGCCTGTGAGGTCTTCTCAGCTGGCCTTCCTTAGTGTCCCGGGCCCTGGTGTAGTGCGTGGTGCCTGGGCCCGTAGGAGGGCTTTCTCTGTGGCTGCCCTTCTTCTTTGGAACTCTCCCCCCCAAAAAAAATTCATTCAGCCCCCTCCCTGGCTGCTTTTAAGACCCATCTCAAGACCCACCTGTTTCGCCATGCATTTGCCCTTCAATTTTTTTTAAAAAATTATTGCTATTGTTGTTCACTGCCTAGAGTCTTTGGAAGAGGTGGTATACAATGATTTCTTAATAAATAAATATAAAATAAATATAAAATAAAATAAAGCTGTATACTCTGATCTGATAAGGACAGAGTGATTACTATTCGTGTGTGCACTTGATCTTAGCCAAAAGGCTGAGAAAGCGCTAAGCTGTATGCCAGGGGGTCCCAACCCGGGGGCATCCACATGTTGCCAAACTACAACTCCCGTCAGCCCCAGCCACAACAAGTTATCGCTGGGGCTGATGGGAGTTGTAGTTCAGCAACATCTGGAGGCCCCCCAGGTTGGGAACCATTGCTTGACACAGTCCCCCTGGCATCATGAGGAGGTGACCATTCGCACTGGCAGTGCTACACGTTACCCAGCACCAGTGGGCTCCTTTTTAAGGGCAGCGAAGCCCTCTTACGCCCCTGCGCCATCTTGAAAGGCATGTGCCGAGTGCTGGGAAGTATAGCCCTTGGAGTTTTTGAGAGGGCTCAGTTTCTCTTAAAGGGGCCCTCCTAGCACTGGGAGAAGTATACTACTGTGCGGAGGTCAGCCCAGTGGGAAAAAACTGAAGGGTGGTGGTTGGTTTTCTTGTGTTTTGTTTTGCCAGACCTTTAAAAATAATGGAGATCACGGACTTAGGTTATCCACATCCAAGAATGCAGAATCTTTATTATTACAGCCACTGACCAGATGATAAAAGTACAGAAAAACATAATGGATACAATTTTAAAATCACAACCACCACCGCATTAGGTGTCAGTATCCCAATAATCTAATAAGCCCATTAAGATCTAGTTCTAATAATAACCTCACCCCCCCCTTATATTCTAATCATTGTACCCAGCAACCTCCCCCGGAGTAAACCTTTTGACGCTTTGAAGTTACTACCAGGTGGTCTGACTATTTCACCCTTGTGTGGTATGCATACGGGTGGGCAAAAAGGAATAATCTTTATATGTTTCACTTAGTGGATGGCAGCATTGCACATATAGTAGCATGTGACTTTATGGATCTGACCCAGCAGACACGTGGCATTACTGGCCCAGGTAATTGATGGTCTTTTAAAACTGATCTTCCCTTCTCGGTCTGCATTGCACCATCCCTGCTCTTGTTTCCATTCTCTGCAGCCGTTCCAAATTACCTTTTGCTGCGACCGAGGGCGGTCACCCAATCCCAGTTACGCTTGTGGGTCCGATTCTTCTGCCTTGTCCCCTGTTCTCCTTGGCCTATTTCCTTGAGCGCTGTTTTCTTCTCTGACACTGATCAAATGTGTGTTCTGAAGATTTAATCGGGACTGTCCGACATTCCCTGGCCCTGCCCTGGTATATAAAGTGGGAAACTCATTTTTGCACTCGACTCGTTTGCCTGGGCTAGTGGCTTTGTCGTCAGAAGGGTCCCTAAGGTAGTTTTGAGCTGAAGCACAATCTTGCTTGCTCTTTTTATGAAGTTCGGTGGGGTCTTTTAAAATCTTAATCCTGGTTTCTCTCCCTAGGACATAGGGGCGGGGAAAGGCAAATATTACGCTGTCAACTTTCCAATGAGAGACGGAATTGACGACGAGTCATATGGACAGATTTTTAAACCAGTGAGTATATTCCAGATTCCACCGAAAGCTGACACGGCGAAGCCGAATTACAGACTTAGCATCCCTTCTGCTTCTTTACAGATTATATCCAAAGTGATGGAGATGTACCAGCCGAGTGCTGTGGTCTTGCAGTGTGGGGCAGATTCGCTGTCTGGTGACAGGCTGGGGTGCTTCAATCTGACGGTCAAAGGTAAGAAGCAGCAGGATTCAGAACGCCACGTAGCTGTCGTTCTTCCAAACCCCTGTTATTTATGTATTCATTCGATTTCTATACCGCCCTTCCAAAAATGGCTCAGGGCGGTTTACACTACTACGACTACTACAAATATTTATATACCACTCTTCAGCCAAAGTTCACAAAGCAGTTTACAAAGAAAAATAAATACATAATTAAAATGGTCCCCTGTCCCCAAAGGGCTCACAATCTAAAAGAAACCTAAGGCAGATAACAGCCACTGCCACTGGAGGGATGCTGTGCTGGGGCTGGATAGGGCCAGTTGCTCTCCCCCTGCTAAATATAAGAGAATCATCACTTTTAAGGGTGTCTCTTTGCTCCGTTAGCAGGGGTTACACAGAGAAATAATAAATAAATAAGATGGAACCCTGTCCCCGAAGGGCTCACAATCTATAAAGAAACATAAGATAGACACTAGCAACAGTCACTGGAGGGACGCTGTGCTGGGGGTGAATAGGGCCAGTTACTCTCCTCCTGCTCAATAAAGAGAATCACCACATTAAAAGGTGCCTCTTTGCTAAGTTAGCAGGGGTAACTTAGATGCTTCTTAGATGCTGATGAGGCCCAAAAAACATTGTGAGCTTCAATCTTCATGTAGGAATTCCTCCAACACCACGAAGAGTGGGACCCTGCAATTCTGCTTTCCACTGCATCATAATTCTTGATGCTCTCGTGATGCCTTGCCATAGCTGCTAAATTATTGGATCGTACTCAGACGATTGTACGCACTCATTCATCCTTCCCATGTTCCTCCTCTATGATTATGTCTCTATTTCCATTCTGTTTCGCATCCTCTATTGCAGGGGAGGCAAACTGCAGCCCTCCAGCTGTTGGCCTACAACTCGCATTATCCCCAGTACCACCGTTCTATTCCCCCCCCCCTTTTTTTGTTTTGAATCGAAATGTCAAAGTGCTGCGTTGCACATTCGGGTTGCTCTCTAGATCTGCAGCATCAACTGTGTGCATGAATGTGCCCTCTCAGAGAGAACTGGGAAGATTCAGGCTAGATGTTAGGAGCGGTTTCCTGATCCAGCAGCAGTCTGCCTTGTGTAGTGGTGGGTATCTCCTCTGCTGCAGGTTCTCTGAGAGGTCGGGCGGGGGGGGGAGCATTTTTTAGGGCTACGATGACGGAAATTTATATACCGCTTTTCAACAAAAGTTTCCAAAGCGGTTTACAAACAAAGAAACTGAGGCTTCCTGTTACCAAGGGTTCACAGTCTAAAAACAGAAACATGAGACAGGCACCAGCAACAGCTGCTGCAGGGATGCTGTGCTGGGGGTGGATTTATTTATTTGATAAATTTGTATGCGGCCCACTACCGAAGTCTCTAGGCAGTTTCAAGCACAAACCAAACCAAGAATTTAACAGTTAAAACATGTAAAGATCTGATTTAAAGCTGGATAGGGACAGTTGCTCTCCCCCTGCTCAATAAAGAGAATCACTACTTTAACAAAAGGCCGCTTGAATCGCTTAGCAGGGAATCTTGCAGCGGATTCCTGCACGGAGCCAGGATTTGGAGTAAAGACCCTCAAGGTCCCTTCCGGCTCTAGAATTCTGTTGCTTAATTGAGCCGGTATTGTTTCCAATGCGACGCTTTTTCAGTGGAATCAGTTCACATGTTTGGACACCCACTACATAAATAGTGTATAAATACTACAGATAGTACATACTGCTTTTCAACAAAAAGCTCTCCAAACAGTTCATGCAGAAGAAAAGGGAAAAGGAATATCCTTCCAGTGGCTGTTGCTAGTGTCTTGTCTTATGTTTCTTTTTTAAGATAGTGAGCCCATATTTTAAATAAATTTTTCCACCTTGGGGTCCCCAGATGTTGGACTGTAACTTCCACATCCCCAAGCATAATGACCTTTGGTCATAAATCAAGTTCATGATGGTTAATGTTTCCAGGCAAAATACAGTGTGTTGGTTATTACCTTTAAAGCCCAGAACAACTTAAGTCTGAGTTATCTTAGAGAGCGCCTTCTTCTGCATGATCCCCACTGCACATTACGGTCATCTGAGGAGGTCCCTCTCCAGTAACCACCGGTTCATCTGGTGGCGACCCAGAGGCGGGCCTTCTCTGTAGCTGCTCCTGGGCTTTGGAATGCACTCCCGGCAGAAATCCATAATTCGAGATCACTACTGTCCTTCAGGAGAGCCCTTAAGACCTATCTGTTTGGCCTGGCCTTCCAGGGTTTTAAATGATTGGAAAACTGTTTAAAAATTGTTTTAAATGGTTGCCCTGGATCTCCAGGGTTTTTTAGCTGTTGAATTGGTTTTATTTTGTTTTTATAGTTCTGATTTTAACTGTTAACTTGTTTTAATTGTGTTTACCTTGTTGTAAACCACCCTGAGCCATTTTGGAAGGGCAGTATATAAATCGAACAAACAAATAAATAAATAACTGTGCATCTGACTGCCTGTAGTACGTGCCGGTCTTCTGTTGTTTGTAGATCTACAGGAAGATTGCTCTGTTTAAAATCTCAGTGGTGGTATTCTCCTGATTTGTGGTAGGTCATGCTAAATGTGTGGAAGTGGTGAAGACTTTCAACTTGCCTCTTCTGATGCTCGGAGGAGGTGGATATACTATTCGCAATGTTGCTCGGTGCTGGACCTACGAGACTGCTGTTGCCTTGGACTGCGAAATTCCGAATGGTAAATATATGGAGGAGCTAAGCCCCAGGATTGTAAATAACTTCACTGACCCCACCCTCTAACTGTCATAAAGGTAAAGTGTGCCTTCGAGTCAGTGTTGACTCCTGGCGACCACAGAGCCCTGTGGTTGTCTTTGGCAGAATACAGGAGGAGTTTGCCATTGCCTCCTCCCGCGCAGTGTGAGATGATGCCTTTCTGTATCTTCCTATATCGCTGCTGCCCGATATAGGTGTTTCCCAGAGCCTGGGAAACATACCAATGGGGATTTGTATGGCTTGCTAGTCAAGTTAGGTGGCCCAAATGTAATAAGCGGTGACGGGCAGATCACGTTTCTATGTATAGCCAGCTGCGAGCCTCTCTATACAGAGGCTGTTCTGTGCTGATGGTCGCGTTTAAGAAGCAGGAGATCTATCTTGGCTTCTGGCTCTTTAGCCAGACTCTTTGTAGCTTCAGATGAGCCATTTAGAGGGATGTCTTTGAGCACATAAATGTTAACGAAATATGCCTTGAATTTTGTAATGATCGAAAAGCGGGAGGAATACAAATCCCTCCTCCTAGCTGTGAGGACACCCAGGCAGGCTAATCATCATCCACAAAGGCCATGTCTGGGGATTCTGTCGGCAAATATGAGTCTGAAGTGATTTAAGGACAATGGTGTTTTTAGCATTGTGATCAAATATGAGAGTGTGAGTGAGCTGAAGGTTTATCATAGAAGCCAGCTAAGCAGGCGCCATTTTGTCTTGGTAGAATTGCCCTACAATGACTACTTTGAGTACTTTGGACCTGACTTCAAGCTGCACATTAGCCCATCAAATATGACCAACCAGAACACCCCAGAATACATGGAGAAGATTAAGTAAGTATCTCCTTGCTTTGAAGATGAGTCCATGTGGAGGTCTGAACCATAGCAACTTTGTTTAGTCGGGTCATGAGGGAATAATGTGTTTCTTGTTCACCCCACCAAGAAGCTGTGAAAGATTAGGGTTCGCGAGGTCCTCGACTCTTAGGATAGCTGTGGAAAAACCTGTTTAAAGCGCGGGGGTGCTGGGGGTGGTTTAGAAACTGTACCCTTTTTGAGACAAAAAGACAAAACCTAGACAAGCTGATGGCATGTTAGTGGGTTGTGTTTTTTAATTGTGCATTGTTTTAATTCTATTTCAAACCGCTTTGGGAATATTTTAATGAAAAGCGGTATAGAAATGGGACAGTTAAGTAGTTGGAAGAAATCTTACAGACTAGTCATTACCATTGTGTTTGCTTAGAAGAAAAATTGTAATTTTGCTAAAGATCCACCAGTCTTGGGATAACATATGTCACATAACATAGGTGACATTTGCCGGAATAGTGACATTTAGATACATTTATAAAAGTTTTTATCTCCAATTCTGTTACTGAGTGTCAATACGTTGGCATATCATTTGGATGCCAACTGTAAGTTCTAAAATAGTTGAAATTCCAACAAGTGTGCTGGCCCTGAATGGTCCAGCCATCTATACCGATACGTTGCATTGGACTGGTGTGTTACTTACATCAGACCCTCTTGTCCGTTAGGGATGTGCAAGACGTTTTGACTCAAAACGGGCCGTTTTGAGTGTCTCGAGCTCAAAACAAAATGCCCTTTTAAGGCCTGTTTTGAATTCGGAGTGCAAAAACCCCCATTTTGATTTGAGACGTTTTGAGTGCCATTTTGGAGGCCTGTTTCTTCCTTGCTGATTGTTTCTCTGACATTGGCTTCCAATTGGCTTGCGGGTCTCCTTCCTGCTCGGTTGGCTTGTTGTCATACAAATGATAACCATATCTTTTGTGGGTTGGGTGGCAGAAAGCACCCGGCGTGCCCTACCACACAACCCACTGGTGTCGGTAGGAGCTATCCATGGGGATCAATGGTGTGTTTTGCGTTTCCCCCATTGTACCCTATGGCCGCAACTCTCGAAACGCTTCGAGGTTTGTTCCATCGAAACAACCGAGTCGACGAAAAGCTTCGGCTGTCTGCGTTTTTGTTTCGAGCTCAAAACCAAACACAAAATCCATTGCTTGCACATCCCTACTGTGTGTCCCTGGTGGATACCGCTGCTTGGTTTTTACTTTGATTCCTTCTCCCATCTGACCTGTCCTTCGCCCTTTTGGCCAAGGGGTCTCTGGGCCAGGGGCGGGCAACCTGAGGCCCTCCAGCTGTCCGTGTACTACAGTTCCCATAACCCCCATCCACAATAGCCATCAGAGCTGGAGATGATGGGAGGTGTACTCCCCCAGCAGCTGGAGGGCCTCATTGGCCACCTTTGCTCTAGGCAGTTGGGTCTCTTTGGCATGTCAGAATAATTGGAGAGTCCATATACAGTGTTGCATCAGCTGGTAACCTCCAGGCTTGACTACTGCAATGCTCTCTACCTGGGCGCCCAGTAATTGGCGCCCTGGGTGCAATTCCAAAAGACCTTGAAGAACATCTCAACACCAGAGGGGCCACAGAAATCACCATCAGCCAATTCCAAAAAGCAGCTTTACTGGGAACAGCCTATATTCTGCGACGATATCTAGAACAACTGACAATAAAATCCAGCCATCCCAGGTCCTTGGGAAGGACTTGATGTCTGGATAAAACAAACCAGTCAATAACGCCTGTCTGACTGTGCAAACAAGAAATAATAATACAAAATAAAAAATTTGCCTTGCAGGCAGCGTCTGTTTGAGAACCTGCGCATGCTGCCTCACGCCCCTGGTGTGCAGATGCAGGCGATCCCTGAAGACGCTGTTCACGAAGACAGTGGCGATGAAGACGCCGAGGATCCAGACAAACGCATTTCTAGTAAGGAAGGGCTTAAGAGGACAGGACTCGGTGGGGAACGGAGCACAGAACGGCAGCATTCAGCTGGCCTCAGGGCTGGCTCGATCACTTCTCAAGCTATCCGTTGTTCTCCCTCAATGCCAGCCAGTGTTGGGGGCTTTTTTGCCCCTGCCTGTGGAAGGCGTGGCAATCAGCACCACTTATTCATTGCCATAGATGCTGTTTCTGCTTCGGGGTTCCTGAACAGGCTGTGTTAAGTTCCATGCGGTTCCGTTTCCTGTTGGCTGCCAATGGGCAGCCTTTCCTTCTAGGAGTCTGCATACGCATGATCCTTGTTGCAAAGATTCTGCCGGAAGTGTCAGCCCCTTAGCGGGTTCCCTTTGCACCCACCCAGCAGTACAGTGAAGACCAGTGTTCTTTCTCACGGATTCCCAGATGTTGTTGACTACACCCCCTAGAATCCCCAGCTGCAATGGCTTTTGCTTGGGGATTCTGGGAGTTGTAGTCAAGAACATCTGGGAATCCCTATTAGAGGGGACACTGGTCCCCGGATGTTGTTGGACTACAACTCCCATCATGCCCAGCTGCAATCGCCAAAGGCCTCCTATACAGAGTTGTAGCCCAAGAACATCTGGGGGCCCAAGGCTGAGAAACCCTTGGATTATGGGGTACCACTTCTGGCAGCATCCCCTTGGTAAAAGCAAGGTGGACCGGGGGCCCCCAAAAGAACCCGGCACCCAAGGAAAAATGGCGGCCAAAGCTCTGTTCTAATCTTGCCTCTTTAATTCTAGTCCGCGCCTCTGATAAGCGGATAGCTTGTGACGAAGAATTCTCCGATTCCGAAGACGAAGGGGAGGGTGGGCGAAGGAACATTGCAGACCACAAGAAAGGAGCCAAGAAAGCCAGACTAGAAGAAGACAAAAAAGAAGCGGAGGACAAAAAATCAGGTGAGATGCTCCTCTCTAAACCGATATTTTTTTTGATTCACTATATTTCTATTCTACTTTTCCTCCCAAGGAGACCAGAGTGCTGTATGTGGTGTTATACATATATATATCTTCACAACAGCCCTGTGAAGTTGGTTTGGCTGATCCAACTGCCTAACCAGGGTGGCTCTGACTGACTGCTCCAGAGCCACCCTGTGAGTTTCATGGCTGGGTGGGGATTTGAACTCTGCTTTCCCAGTCCCAGTTCAACATGTTTTCTTTGGCTGGAGTCGTAAGCATGCCATACTCTCTTGGGGTCTAGAGACGGGGCCTTTTCGGTTATGGCCCCTCGGCTTTGGCATTTCTTCCCTGAAGAGCTTTGCCACGCTCCCTCCCACGGTGAATTTAAAACACATCTTAAAACACACCTTTTTAAGGAAGCGTTTTAATGCTCCATTCTTTGTGTTATATCTGGTAGGTTCTTTATAGCTTTTTATAATTTTCAGTTTTTGGCTTTTAAAATAACCTTTAATTTGAACCTGGTAATGATTGTGGTTTTTAATCTGACAACTCTTTTGTTCAATTTAATTACTTTTAAAGATTTTTTTGTATCTTGTGTCTATTTTATTTTTGTGAGCTGCCTCAAGCTGTAGTGCACTGGAGGGGCATAAATAATAAGTCCTCCACTCTCTAAGAATCGCTTTTAAAAATGTTTATACAGGAGAATCTCGGTATATGCGGAGTTCCATTCTCCGCAATTACCGCAGATATGGAAACTGCGAATAGCTAGTCATTGGGGCCATGGGATAGGTTCCCAGTGGCCTGAAAATTGCCCCCCCAAATGCCTTAAAGGAGCAAAATCAAGTACCCTACCATGCTCTACGGGCCTCCAGTGATCCAGCAACACCCCCCTGAAGTCAGAAATCGTCAGGTATTTTTTTGTTTTTCTTGCAATTTTTCACAGGTTCCGCTCCCCAACTAAGTGAGCCATATAAAATGGCACTCAAAATGGCGGCCAGAAATGGCCTCCGAGGTGATTTTTGGCCACCCCTGACCCACGGATATGCAAAATTAACCCGCCTTTTGCCAATCCTCACCCCTCCCCGCCCATTCTGAGGTCGTGTGTCCATTACCCAACCATGGATACGTGAAACGGACGTTGTGGACCGGCAAATATTGAGGTTCTCCTGTATAAAATGAAGTCCTTGGAGATCCCTTAACTTGGCCACTTGATCTGTCCTACAGTAGCTTAGTCAACAGCATCAGTCTTTTGGCAGTCTTACCGACACAAATTACTCTGGTCTGTGACCATACTAAACTAAACGCACAATCCGACACCAATCTGACATGGTTCATGTTTCCCCAGATATTAAAGAGGAAGATAAATCTAAGGACAACAGTGGTGAGAAGTCAGACACCAAAGGGTAAGTAGCTGAAATACTGCTTATGGATGACGATCAGTCAGTGCAAGTAGCTACTAAAATACTTTGTAACTGGAGGTCTCAAGCACGGTCCCCCAGATGCTGTTGGGCGACCCTGCCCATAATCCCCAATCCTAGGCGATCATGGCTGGGCATGATGGGAACTGTAGTCCATACACTCCTGGGGACCCAGGTTTGAGAACCTCTCCTTTCTCATGTGTGCCCTGCAAGCCTCCCTGTATTTGAATTAGCCGAGAACGGTAGTACATTGAAATTGTGACCCGTGTTAACAGTTGGCTTTTTCTACCCCCTCTGAACAGAGCAAAGTCAGAACAGCTCAGCAATCCTTGAATAGAAAGCCTCACATCAATTAAAAGGACACAGTGCTAAAAGCGCGGGTGGGGAAAGCGAAAAGCAAATTTTCCTACGGGAAGAGACTGTTGATTTCTATTTGGCATGGAGCTATTTATTTTCCAAAAAAAACCCCTACTGTGTTTTTTTTGTTTTTGGCAAGTTGTATTGTGAGTTTTCTAATTATGATGCAAAAATGTGTTCCATCCAGCTTTAAGTAATAGTATTTAAAATGGATGTGAGTTATTATGTTAAACGTCTAAACGGATCTATTAAAATTTGCCTTTTCCTGAGCTGATTTTACCCTTTTTTGTAATTATATCTTTATTAAAAAAGGAAAAAAAAATTGTGTGGCTGTCTTGTCCATTTATTGCTTATAGTAAGCATTCATGCGTGAATTGCGTGGGACTGGGAAGATCGCGTCATGGGAGAACGTGGCAAAGCTTGAAGCCGCCGTGAACTATTTCGAATAGTTCATAACCCCCCTGGCTACTGCGTTAGTGGGACAAACTAAGGGATTGAAAGCATATTGTGTTTGGGTATCTATTAATCCAGGGGGTGATTTTAAAAAGCAATACTGTCCTCGGAGTACAATTCTAGCAAATTTAATTGTTTGGAGTTGCATGAAGACAGCTGAAGAGGAGGGTGTCATGCATCTCCGTAAGCGTATCGTTAAAGAGTGCAGGCGACATTAGCACATTTTGAGATTATTTTATCGATCACATTTCAACAGACATGTTCTCTGAGTGGTTTACATAGCAAAAGGAATGAGAAGATGGCTCCCTGCCCCAAAGGGCCATTCACTCTGAAAAGAAAAGGGAGACACTCCAACTACAGTAAATAAATAAAAATAAACACACAGTATAGATTTGCTTTTCAACAATAGTTCTCAAAGCAGTTTACATCGAAAAATGATTGATTGATAAGATGGTTCCTTGCCGCCTATGGGCTTACAACTGCAACCAACCAATCCCCAAAATATAAGGTAGACACCAGCAACAGCCACTGGAGGGATGCTGTGTTGGGGTTGGATAGGGCCAGTTGCTCTCCCCCTGCGAAATGGACGAGAATTGCCACTTTGGCAAGTGCCTTTTTGTTCAGTGCGGGGATACCAGCAACAAGCACCCGGATGATGCCGTACCTGATTGAATAGGGACAGTTGCTAATCCCCTGTTAACTCTTTCATATTTACCGCTCAAAAAGATGCCTCTTTGCCCAGTTAGGTGTCGGGGATGGAAAATGCTCTATTCTGCTCTTCCCTATCCTCTTATCCTGCAGCTTATTTTATGTATTTAACATTTGTACACTTCCCCCTGCCCCACTGATCTCCTTTAATGCTTAATTGAAAGTTAACAACTCAGTAACTGATGAATTTCACTGCTTCCCTCATTTCCTCTTTATGAAAAATCGAAGAAGCCATATACATATATAGTTGCACCCAACTATGAATGTTAAAGAGGAAATGAGGGAAGCAATGAAATTCATTGGTTACTGAGTGTATTAACTTCATTATGCTTTTGGGTTCTTTTCCCTCCTTCCATGGTTTAGTTTTCAAACTTTTGGATGTTTTTATACTTTTAACGTTCAGTTGCTCATTAAAGAAGGTCATTGGACGGGGGAAAGCTTTGAAGTGTGGAAATGTGTATTTCATCGCCCTTATACCATCTCATTTGTACACTGCCAAAACTTATGTCTGAGTGGTTTACAATAAATAATACAAATGAAACAAAATAAAAAGCTTAAACATGAACATCGTTTTAAATTTTAAATTATAAACTGTTAAAACAGTATCTGATTCTTACATTTAATATATTTCTATACTGCCCTTGTGTGTCTGGGCGGTTTTAAAAGCCTGGATGAACATAACTGCCCTTTTAAAAGTTGTCAGAGATGGGGAG
Organism: Hemicordylus capensis; assembly: GCF_027244095.1. Lineage (NCBI taxonomy): Eukaryota > Metazoa > Chordata > Lepidosauria > Squamata > Cordylidae > Hemicordylus > Hemicordylus capensis. The sequence goes on along the minus strand of NC_069673.1, from coordinate 2,676,215 downwards.
GCTCTGATTTCAGCAGGGAGCACATTCCGAAGCCCAGGGGCAGCAACGGAGAAGGCCCCGTCCCTGAGTAGTCGCCAGACAAGCCGGTGGCAACTGCAGATGGACCTCTCCTGAAGATCTCGATAGGCAGTGGGGCGAATGGTTAAGTAGATGTTCGGCACAGTGGGGGAATGCTTGACTAACAAGCAGAAGGTCGCTGGTTCGAATCCCTGTTGGTACTATATTGAGCAGCAGCGATACAGGAAGATGCTAAAAGGCATCATCTCACGCTGCGCGGGAGGAGGCAATGGTCAACCCCTCCTGTATTCTACCAAAGACAACCACAGGACTCTGTGGGTGCCAGGAGTTGAAATCAACTTGGCGGCACACTTTACTTTTTACCTAAGCTGCTTAGGGCTTTATAGGTTATAACCAACAGCTGGTATTTTGCCCAGAAACTTATCGGCAGGCAGTGTAGTTCTTTCAACACAAGAGTAATATGGTCTCTCCTAGATGACCCAGAGACCAACCTGGCTGCCGCATTCACTTGGGTTAATTAAATTGACATGTGGCCAGCCCAGCTGAATGCCGCTCACGAGCTATGGATTGTGGCCAAGCGTTTGACAACGCTATATAAGAGCAGCTCTGCCAGATCAGGCCTAAGGAGGCCCATCTAGTCCAGCATCCTGTTCTCCACAGTGGCCCACCAGATGCCTCTGGGGAGCCCACAGGTGAAGGCATGCCCCCCTATCCTGCGGTTGCTCCCCTGCAACTGGCATTCAGAGGCATCCACCTGGGGTGCAGAAGAAAGAAAGAAAAGTTTATTTGGTCTTTTGCTGGTCAGAAGTTCATTGACCAGCAAACACTTAAAATAAAACAGTATGCGTTTTACAAATAATATAACAGAATCTGGCCATGACGGAGATCACATCATCCACATTAGTTAAAAAATAAGTTGAATAAAATTCATCAGACTGGCCAGGCAAATTATCTAACATGGGAGATATAAGTCTTAAACGGGGTTCACTATAAAAATCACAATGAAAGGTCAGCTGCCGTATTTCAGCTAAAGGTTGGCCACGGGCACGAAACTCTTTAAGCCAGCGAATCAAGCCACACTCAGGCCTGCCGCCACAATGCATTCACAGTTGTTCACTGTTCAACAACAGCTGGAGTGCCAAAGAAGAGAGCTGTCTTGTGGTAGCAAGAATGACTTGTCCCCTTAGCTAAGCAGAGTCTGCCCTGGTTTGCATTTGAATGGGAGACTAGAAGTGTGAGCACTGGAAGAGATTCCCCTTCTTAGGGGATGGAGCCACTCTGGGAAGAGCAGAAGGTTCCCAGTTCCCTCCCTGGCATCATCTCCAGATAGGGCTGAGAGAGATTCCTGCCTGCAACCTTGGAGAAGCTGCTGCCAGTCTGTGAAGACAATACTGAGCTAGATAGACCAATGGTCTGACTCAGTATATGGCAGCTGCCAACGTTCCTATGGTTTTTGATTGGGATAACACATTAACATGCTCTCCTCAACTGCTGTATACATGTGACATATTATTTTATTTAACTTCATGAAAAACATGCTGGTTGGATTTCTTTCAATGGCCAAAATTGAGCCGCCCTGCGGAAGATAAAACCCGACACCCCGGCCCCCATTTGGAGTTGGGAGAAAAATCCTTCCTAATCTCAAACACGGTGCTCGGCTTGAAGCAAAGTCCAGTCCTTTCAAAGTTTTGCAGTTATGTATATAAACACCCATCTTGTTCAGGCCGTGGCCCTCAGAGCTTCAGCAGACTGAAAGGAGCGATTGCTTCTGATCCGTGAACTGCAAAACAATTAGCAGCTCCTCCCAGAAAAGCAGATCTTGCTTTAGGCAAATGCAGAAATCTAGGCACTCGTTGCACTGGTGCTTTGAAACGCCGAGCCGGTTGAATAGCACCCGGGTGGCTGAAGGCAGGGTTTCCTGCTTTCCAGGGGAACCTTGGCAGTTCTCAAGTAGGTATGCTCTGGGAGAGGATGGGAAAAGGAGGCATTGATGGGGGTATAGAAAGCTGCTTCCTCCCGAGTCAGACCCTTGGTCCATCTAGCTCAGAATTGTCTGCACTGACTGGCAGCAGCTCTCCAAGGTTTCAGGCAGGAGTCTGCTTGCCCATCCCTTCCTGGAAGTGCTCCCAGGTGCTCTTCTGAGCTATGGCCTCATCCTGCAAAAGGCCGTTGTGGCAGGTGACGATGGGAGCTGTAGTCCAACAAAATTCAGGAACTCAAGTTTTGAGACTCCCATGCAATCAATGGCTGTATTGGGTGTGTTGCTTCAAGTTCCCACTGACCCGAATCCTGCTGCCACATCTGCACAGACAGCAGTGTGAGCTGGAAGCAAGGGCTGGACCACTTCATATTGTTCTAACATTCCCTGGGCAAAAAAAATGTCCCCAAGGAAAAAGAAATAGTGCATCAAGGAACAAGAGCTGGTCTGGTGGTAGCAAGCATGACTTGTCTCCTTAGCTAAGCAGGGTCTGCCCTGGTTTGCATTTGAATGGGAGACTACATGTGAGTGCTATAGAATATTCCCCATAGGGGACGGGGCCGCTCTGGGAAGAGCATCTAGGTTCCAAGTTCCGTCCCTGGCATCATATCCAGGATAGGGCTGAGAGAGATTCCTGCCTGCCACCTTGGAGAAGCTGCTGCCAGTCTGTGTAGGCAATACTGGGTTAGATGGACCGAGGGTCTGACTCAGGATATGGCAGCTGCCTATGTTCCTCTGGTTTTAGCACATAACACATAACACATTAACATGCTCTCTTCAATCGCTGTATAAATGCGACGTATTTTATTTAACCTCATGAAAAGCAAGCTGGTTTGATTTCTTTTGGGTGATGTGGTGTATGTGCTGCTTGGGAAAGGAAATCATTGCTTGGTGGCGTGGCCTTTGAGTGCTGAGAAGGCATTCTTTGGACTAGACCTCAGGCGTTTTTGCTGTATTGCACACGTCCTGGAGAGCATGCTGTATTGAACATGAGACGACTTCCTTCTGAGTCAGCATCCATGGATTAAGCCTGTTAAGGAGGCCCCTCTTCCTCTAGGCTCATTCACACATTATGTTCAACACTCATACAAGTGTACCCAGCTACCGTCATTCACACGTTATGCTGAACACGGGAACGGGAGCCCACTTCCTAGCTGTACCAGCCATCTGAAGCGCCTGTCCCCAGGTTCATTTCTAAACTGAACCCGGGTACCATCATTCACACAAACACATGTACGAGTGCGTGGGCATCTGGACGGTCGCACAGCATCATGTCCGAATCGGGCTTCTCTCCCTTTCCTGCATTGCTCCTTCCCACCTTGTTTTTCGCTGCGCCTTTTGAACCCACCCAAAGCTCCCCTTCCCGTCACGTTGGGCTGCCGGAGACCTGCAAACATTGTGCAATTCTGCCCTCGGCTGGGCTGCAATGTGAAACCTCTCCCTCCCCGCCCCGGCTGGTGTCCCTCTGATCTGTTTAAACTCGCCCACTTCCGTCTTTCTGCCCCATATGAGGCCGGGGGGTGGGGGGTGGGCAAAATCGAAGCCTGAAGGTTCCGTCTACTCCGCATTGCTACTGCCGCGTTTGCATCATGAACAGAAATCCCTGGGCCCTCCTTTGGATGGTCTCCCACCTGGGCGTCTGCTGGCTGCCCCGAACCCAAGAGGTAAGCCCTCATCTCCTGCCGGTGGGCTTCCCAGGGGCGTTGGGTGGGCCACTGTGTGAATCACGGTCCTGGACTCGATGGGCCTCCTTGGGCTCGATCCAGCAGGGCTGTTCAGATGTTCTTGAGCACCCCTTGAAAGGGGGGAACAGTTTCAGGCTTTGTTCGAAACGGACGGGGGTGGAATTGACTTGCAAAGTGTCCCGATTTCAGCCCCTCGAGCTGATCATGTGTGGTCGGAAGAGTGGGAAGGTGGGGAAAGGTGAAGGAAGAACTGAAAGCCGCCTTTTCCCAACTTGGGGGCAGCTTCGTCTGCCTACCATGCAAACAGCTTGCTCATCAAACAGCAAACAGCCAGCATGGTGTAGTGGTTAGAATGCTGGACTTGGACCGGGGAGACCCGAGTTCAAATCCCCCTTCAGCCATCAGACTTGCTGGGTGACTCTGGGCCAGTCGCTTCTCTCTCAGCCTAACCTACCTCACAAGGTTGTTGTGAAGAGAAACTTAAGTATGTAGTACACCACCGTGGGCTTCTTGGAGGAAGAGCGGGATATAAATGTAATAATAATAATAATAATCTGTACTCTCGACTAGGCACGTTGGGTCCTGCTTCTGGAGATCAATGACCTCAGAACAGTAGTAAACTAGTAAAAACTTTATTTTGGTCATAGACCAGCAATATAACAAAATAATAAAACAAATAACAAGAATAAAATAATCATATGTAAGCAGACTACATTAATACATATCTGGCATAATATATAACAATATTCAGCCACAATATGAAAAACATCCGAATTAAGATCAGTGAGCAAATAGTTTAAATAAAAATCATCTCCACGACCCAGTAAATTAATCAGAAGTGTGGCAATTAGCTGGTGTCTTATGTCCCTGTAATAATCACAATACAGAAGAACATGAGCAGTTGTTTCAACTTTACCAGATCCACCAGGACATAATCTTAATGCAGATGGTATATACCCTGGTATCTCAGCTGTTGGGCAGAATAGCAGTACATCTGCTGGTCACCTCCAGACTTGACTACTGCAATGTGCTCTCTGTGGGGCTGCCTTTGTAGGTAGTCCGGAAACTGCAGTTGGTTCAGAATGCAGCTGCCAGGTTGGTTTCTGGGTCATCTTGGAGAGACCGTATCACTCCTCTCATAAAAGATCTGCATTGGTTGCCGATAATGTTTACAGGCAAAGTACAAGGTCTTTGTTATAACCTATAAAGCCCTAAACAGCTTGGGCCCTGGGTATTTGAGAGAATGTCTTCTTCGCTATGAACCACACTGCCCATTGAGATCATCAGGAGAGGTCCGTCTGCAGTTGCTCACCTGGTGGCTATTCGGGGACGGGCCTTCTCCGTTGAGGCTTTGGAACACGCTCCCTGCTGAAATCAGAGCCTCCCCATCTCTGACAACTTTAAAAAAGGCAGTCAAGATGCATTTCTTCACCCAGGCTTTTAATTAGATATTGTTTCAATTGTGTGTCTGTAATAGTTTTAAATTCTAATTGTTGTAATGTTTTAATCTTTTTATCTGTTTTTGTTGTAAACCGCCCAGAGACTTGCATCTTGCGGGGGTATACAAAAGTGTTAAATAAAATAAGCCAGCGACTTCAGCATTTGGAGAAGGGCCCGAGGACGCCTCTTTGGACCAGACCGTTGGGGCACGTCATGGGCAGTCTTCTCGGACATCAGCAAAGCGTGCTAGGGAGAGATGTTGAGACAGCCACGACGTCTCTAATCCTGTGGCCTCACGCTCTCCTAGTTCTACATCAGCTTAGTTAATGTACAACTTGGAATTGGCCAGTTTGTGTGTGTGTGTGTCTGTGGGAAGGGGGACCTTGTTTTTCTCCTAAGTCTTGAACCCAGTAACAGGATATTTTTTAAAAACAATGCAAAAAGAACCCCTTTAGACTGTGGAATTTAGCAGAGAATTGAAAGTCTTCCTAGGCACCTAAAGTAGGGGTTCTCAACCTTGCCTTCTCAGATGTAGTAAGACTACAACTCCGGCCACAAGGGCTTAGGAACATAGGAACATCAGACGCTGCCATATACTGACTTAGACCATTGGTCTATCTCACTCAGTATTGTCTTCACAGACTGGCAGCGGCTTCTCCAAGGTTGCAGGCAGGAATCTCTCAGGTCTATCTTGGAAATGCTGCCAGGGAGGGAACTGGGAACCTAGATGCTCTTTCCAGAGCGGCTCCATCCCTTAAAGGGAATATCTTGCAGTGCTCACACTTCTAGTCTCCCATTCAAATGCAACCAGGATGGACCCTGCTTAGCTAAGGGGTCTTCTCATAGGCCAGCTCTCCTCAGTGCTTTTGGGCATTGTGGCAAGGAGTGTTGAGAGTTGTCGTCCAATCACCTCTGCGCACCCAAGCTTGAGAACCTCTGACCCAAAGGGAGGAAAAAATTAGGCTGTTTTCCTGTGCATACATACCTGGTTGACCCTATTGATTAAATTTAATTGGTTTCAAGGCTCAGAGGACACCTCATGTTAAAGGAAGGACATGCCAGATGGGGAGGAGAGCTGGTCTTGAAGTAGCAAGCATAAATCCCCTTGCTAAGCAGGGTCTGCCCTGGTTTGCATTTGGATGGATGACTACATGTGAGCGCTGTAAGATAGTTCCCTTAGGGGATAGGGCTGTCACACAGGAGAAGGTGGTCCCAAGTTGAATCCTTGGTAGCATCTCTAGAGAGGGATGAGAGAGACTCCTGCCCCTAAAGTAAGGAGTCATCTTAAGTGGGGAAATGCTTGACTAACAAGCAGAAGGTTGCTGGTTCGAATCCCCGCTGGTACTCTATAGGGCAGCAGCGATACAGGAAGATGGCATCAGGCATCATCTCATACTGTGAGGAAGGAGGCAACGGTAAACCCCACCTGTATTCTACCTAAGAAAACCACAGGGCTCTGCAGGCGACAGGAGTCGAAATCGACTTGACGGCACACTTTACCTTTAAAGTAAAGTAAAGTGTGCCACCAATTCAGTGCTGATCCCTGGTGACCACAGAGCCCTGTGGCTTTCTTCGGGATGATGCCTTTCAGCATCTTCCTCTATCGCTGCTGCCCAATAGAGGTGTTTCCCATAGTCTGGGAAACAGACCAGTGGGGATTTGAACCGGGAACCTCTGGCTTGCTAGTCAAGTCATTTCCCCATGACTAGCTTCAATGGGAGTACTCAGTGCTAATTTTCTGAAGCTTGTCAGGATGAGGGGAGGGGTACATTGAGCTTCAGCACGTAGCCAGCCAATCAGGAGCTGAGGAGGCGGGTCTCCATCCTCCTCCCTCCCCTTCTGCAGTGGACACATCGCTGAGGATGCATCGGCTTCAAGCCAGCAATCCTTAGATGGGGAACAAATAGCCCGGCTGAAGTGTGGGGCGGGCGGTGAGGCCCTGAGCCAGGATCTCTTGTTACGTCTGTATTGGGCGATCCCCTATTATTCTATCCAGAGCTGCAAAATGAACCACATGCCTTTCCTACTTTGGATCCTGGTTCATCTTTATATTTCTTCTAGGACAGCAATTCTCAACCTTGGGTCCCTGGATTTTGTTGGACTACAACTCCCATCATCCCCAGCCACAGTGGCCAAATGGGATGATGGGAGGTGTAGTCCCCGTTTCCCCCCCCTGGAAATAGAAAACATCACTCTCCCTCCACTTTCAGGCATTTCTGGATTCCTTGGATGTCCAAGATGTTTCCTTTTATTCTGGTACCAGCTCAGCCTCTGAAGGTGAGAAGCGTCTTTACTTTCTATTAAAATAAGTAAAATCCATTCTTGTTCTTCACGCCAATGGATTTTGGACACGAGATTCATGCCCCATCCCTCAGATCTGTTGGATTGAAACAATGCTCAAAATATACCTGAGACAGCCATTTGACCTTGCGTAAAAGGTAAAGAGCCAGCTAATGGCGCAGTGGGGAAATGACTTGACTAGCAAGCCAGAGGTTGCCGGTTCGAATCCCACACTGGTATGTTCCCCAGACTACGGGAAACACCTCTATCGGGCAGCAGCGATAGAGGGAGATGCTGAAAGGCATCATTATCTCATACTGCGCGGGAGGAGGCAATGGTCAACCCCTCCGGTATTCTACCAAAGACAACCACCGGGCTCTGTGATCGCCACAAGTCGACACCGATTCGATGGCACACTTTACCTTAAAAAGGTAAGGCGCCATCTCTCTATGAAGGAGATCAAATGGCATGTAGAATTTATTATGAAATTCAGTTCAAACTTGGAGGGGAAAACAGCTCAGCTATAGAGTCCGGACACAAACATTCGACAGAAGCTCCCAACCAGTCGCGGCTGAAAAGGAGGATTTAAACTTGATCTGTAATTTTTTTTTGGCTTCAGTTGATGCTAAGCATTGCCACAATATCTGGTGAAATGAAGACAGGTCTCTGGGAAGTTTTTCACACCCGGCTTTGAGTCTGCATCTCCTCCGGAATAGGGGGTGGTGGTGTTCACATATTGGCCAAGTTTACCCCGAAGTCTCTGCAAGCTATCGGGGAGCAGTTCACACACAATTCGGGTTTTTCACTGCACGTTAAAGTGCAACTCGGTTTAAAAGATCCACTTTTTGTCTCAGTTTTTTTGCGGGGCAACTTTAAACTCACAGTCAAGCCTGGCAGTAAACCAGCAGTAAAGCCTGCTGTCTGGGAAAGCTCCTGTACCTGTAAGAGATGCACCAAAAAAAAGGGAAATTCAACAGGTGCAGCATTTCTTTGCCCTGCGTAACAAACTGAAATTCCCACTTCTGTGCATCTCTTAAAGGCACAGGATGGGGATAGGGCTGTGGCGTAGCGTGGCAGAGTATTAATGCTTTGCACACAGAATGTCTCAGATTCATTCCCTGGCAGCATCTCCAAAAAGGGCTGGGAAAGATTCCTGCCTGAAACCTTGGAGAGCTGCTGCCAGTTGGTGTAGACAAGTCTGAGCTAGATGGACCAAGGGCCTGACTCGGTAGAAGGCAGCTTCCTATGTTCTTATGTCCCTGTCCTCTTTTCCAGTTGCACGGGAGCAGCAGAAGGAGAAAGCGCATGCCTTCACCTCCTCTTAGGAACATAGGAAGCTGCCATATACTGAGTCAGACCATTGGGCTATCAAGCCCAGTATTGTCTTCACAGACTGGCAGCGGCTTCTTCATGGTTGCAGGCAGGAGTCTCTCTCAGCCTTATCTTGGAGATGCCAGGAAGGGAATTTGGAACCTAGATGCTCTTCCCAGAGCAGCTCCATCCTCCTTGGGGGCTTCTGGTTGGCCATTATGGGAAACAGGGTGCTGGACTAGATGGGCCTTGGGCCTGATCCAGCAGGGCTTTTCTTATGAAAGTCCCTCATATGGACTTTCAGATGAGTTAACCCCTGCTAACTGAGTTAACCAACTCAGTTAACTGAGTTAACTAAGTTATCTGGGTTAACAAACTCCTGCCAACTGAGCAAAGAGGCACCTTTTGAAAGTGGCGATTCTCTTTATTCAGCAGGGGGAGAGCAACTGGCCCTATCCGTCCCCAGCACAGCATCCCTCCAGTGGCTGTTGCTGGGGTCTGTCTTGTGTTTCTTTTTTGGACTGTGAGCCCTTTGAGGACTGGACTGGATGGGCCTTGGGCCTGATCCAGCAGGGCTCTCCTTACGCTCTCCTCTCGACTCCCGATTTCCACAGTGCCCGAGTCGGAGGCGGTGCGCCTCGCTTGCTCCTGTGAAGAGGGCCCAGCTAGACCCACAACCTGCCGTGTCCAGCACTGCTCCTTCACCGCCTGGGGAGAGCTTTATGCCTTTGTATTCCCAGAGGATCGGGCCCTCCTGACCCCTTCCTTGGTGAGCGACCGGAGGCTGAATGCTTCTGCTGGTTTGCTGCGGCGTTTCTGGGGCAACTGCTTTGCTGGCGGGGAGCCCCGGAGCCCCCCGGGGGCAGAAGGCCGAGTGACGTACTGCGAAGGGCAGCTGGTGAGTGTGGACTCATCTTTCGGATACTCCGGAGCAGCTGATATCCCGGGAGGGCACAGAGGAGTCGTCGTTCTGCATTCTCTTCTGTGTTTGAAATAAATCCCGTAAGGCAACTTGGGGAAAAATTAGGGGAGGAGTGCTGGTGTTGTGATAGCAAACATGAATTGTCCTCTTTGCTAAGCAGGGTCTGCCATGGTTTGCATTTGAATGGGAGACCGTATGCGTGAGCACAGTAAGATATTCCTCTTAGGGCAGGGATTCTCAACCTTGGGTCCCCAGATGTTATTGGACTTCAACTCCCATAATCCCCAACCAAAGGCAACTGGGGCTGGGGATTATGGGAGTTGAAGTCCAACAACATCTGGGGACCCAAGGTTGAGAATCCCTGTCTTAGGGGATGGGTCCGTTTTGGGAAGAGCATAGGTTGCAAGTTCCTTCACCCGGCATCTCCGAGAAAGGGCTGAGAGAGACTCCTGTGCCTGCAACCGGGTAGAAGCCGCTGCCGGTCTGTGTAGACAATACTGAGCTAGATGGACCAAGGGTCTGACTCAGTATATGGCAGCTTCCTATGTTCTTAAGGGGGAATTAATTTGCACTGTGAGGAGAAGAAACAGTATCTTTATCTGTAAGGTAATATTTCCATTCTGGAAAAAGATAAGTGACTATGTCGATTTAGTCATAGCAAGGGAATATCCTCTAGATCCTATTTCAGTTTGGTGGGGATTGCCTTCTGATGTAGAAGGAATAACCCGTAATCAATGGAAATTGCTTACTAGGGCCTTTCTGGTGGCTAAACACATTATTTTACAAATCTGGAAATGTAAATACCCTCCAGATATTGACAAATGGCTCTTTGATTTACTTACTTTAGCAGCCCACAAATGGTCTTTTTTCGAGACTAGATCTTGTTTTTCTAAGTGTGAGGGGATTTGATCTGAGTTTTTTGAACTATTTGTATTCTAAGTGTAATGTATGCAATAAAAAGAAAAGAAAAAAGACGCAGCAGCAGTAGAAAATTGTCTTGCAATCTGTGGGGAAAGGGAGATGCAATATTTTAAAATAAACACATCCCAAACAAACAAACAAACAGGAATTCTGCTAGATCCCACCCACCCCCTTCCAGATTTCTTTGGCTTTTCTTCACGGTCTGTCGTGAAAACCAGCTGTGCTTGAAACCAGCTTCCAAACCCTGTGGCATTTTTGCTTCCTCCAGCAAGGCGTTGTGTTTGTCCGCGGTGAGAAGATTCACATTCGGCCGGAGAAAATCCCACACCAGGATTTGCTGCAGAATCCACTTCTTCCGGGGCCTCACGTCGTGTTCAGGGTTCGACAGAACGACGTGGCAGCACAGCCAGGTAGGGGCTTCTCTTGGGACCAAGACAGGAACGCAGGGGCTTCATCTAAGGCAGATAAGCGTTTGGTATGTGTTCTGAGGAGCCCTTCCCTGGCTTATTAGGGGATCCTTCAAGATAAAAATCAGGTGGGGGTGGACAAACAGGTATTGAATTTTCCCCTGTAGTATGCAGTTCTGTTCTGTTTTTACATTTATATTCCACTCTTCCTCCAAGGTGTCCAGAGCAGTGTACATGGTTATTTTTATCCTCACAACAACCCTGCGAGGTAGGTTAGGCTGAGAGGGAAGCGACTGGCCCAGAGTCACCCAGTGAGTTCCATGGCTGAGTGGGGATTTGAACTCGGGTCTCCCCGGTCCTAGTCCAGCACTCTAACCACTACACCACGCAGTTGATAGGGAGGGTGCATTCTAGGGGAGGGGCACAGAGGAAGCTGCCTTATATAATTTAATATCATGCTGTATAATTGGTTACTCTCCAGACAGGGCTGCGAAAGGTGCCAGGTTCAATTCCTGGCAGTATCTCCAGGTAGGATTGGGAAATATAGGTAGGGCGGAGAGAGATTCCTGCCTGCCACCTTGGAGAAGCCGCTGCCAGTCTGGGTAGACAGTCCTGAGCTAGATGGACCAAGGGTCTGACTCAGTATACGGCAGCTTCCGATGTCCCTATATAGCCACCCTATATAGCTGCCTCGTTTGGTGGCTACACAGAGACGGGCCTTCTCGGTTGCTGCCCCGAGATCGTGGAATGCGCTCCCTACTAAGATACGAGCCTCCCCATCTCTGGCAATTTTTAAGAAACTTCTGAAAACACATCTCTTCAGCCAAGCTTTCTCAGCTTTTAAAAACTTGTTTTTAAATTGTTTTGGCTATTTAATGGGTGTTTTATGAGGTTTTAATTGTTAATTATTTCGAGCAGTTTTATAATTTCTGTTTTAATTGTTAATGGGTTTTAATGGTGTTTTAATGTAAACTGCCCTGAGCCTTTTGGAAGGGCGGTATAAAAATTGTAATAAATAATAATAATAATAATAATAAATATATAAACAGGATGTTCCTGCTAGGGGTTCCTCGAGGTTTCCTTTCAACCCCCAAGTTCCCTGTGCATTTTGCTGCAGGAAAAAAGTTTCCGTCCCGAGTCCGGAAAGCCGCTGACAGTAGCGTGAAACACCTGGAGCTGTTGCTGGTGGTGGGCCCAGACGTCTACCAGTTCCACCGTGAAGACACCGAGAGGTACATCCTCACCAACCTGAACATGGTGAGTCATTCTTGGCTGGGATTTGGCTTTGTCCGCATTCCTGACTCTCTGCGGGCTTGTTTGTGTGCTTGACGCAACATAAAACTTGGTATGCTGCAAAACGTTTAGAGGTTGCTGAAACAGCGAACCTTGCGTTAGCGTCTCCCCTGCCTCCCTACTACGGATATTGATATACTGCTCTTCCACCCAAGTTCGCGACGCGGTTTACAAAGAAAAAATAATAATAATACAGAAATCAAATCAAATCAGATTTATTATTACGGTCCATGAACAGTAATACAGAAATAAAATGGTCCCCTGTCCGCAAAGGGCTCACAATCTAAAAGAAACATAAGGCAGATACCAGCAACAGCCACTGGAAGGATGCTGTGCTGGGGATGGATAGGGCCAGTTGCTCTCCTCCTGCTAAACACAAGAGAATCACTACTTCAAAAGGTGTCTCTTGGCTCAGTTAGGCAGGCCTGCTCAACTTCGGCCCTCCTGCAGATGTTGACCTACAGCTCCCGTAATCCCTGGCTATTGGCCACTGTGGCTGCAGATTATTTATTTATTTATTTATTTATTTATTTATTTATTTATTACACTTTTATACTGCCCCAGACTCGTGTGTCTGGGCAGATTACGGGAGTTGTAGTCCAAAAACAGCTTGGGGTGGGGGGCAAAGTTGAGCAGGCCTGCTGTAAGGTCTAGTTCATCTTGGACTCCCTGATGTTGTGGGGCTGTAACACCCATCATCTGGGTTGGACTGTGGAACTGCCTGAAATGGTAGGCTCTCCTTCGCCAGAGGTTTTCAAGGACCGGAGGGACGGCCACTGGTAATGGGCAGGCAGCTTTGGCCCTCCGACTGTTTTTGAGTTACATAATTGTGGGGGGGGATGATAATTGTGGTGGGAGTTGTAGTTCATAATTGTGGTGGGAGTTGTAGTTCATAATTGTGGTGGGAGTTGTAGTTCAACAACCGCTGGAGAGCCAGGCTTGCTTGCCCCTGCTGTAACCGATTGGGTTTGGGGTGGGTGGGCTAGATGACCTCTAGGGCCCCTTCCAATTCTATGATTCCAGTGGGAGAAGTTAAACTGGTTCTCTCTCTGCCATTCACAGGGTGCAGAGCTGCTTCGCGATGCCTCTCTTGGAGCTCAGTTCAGGATGCATCTGATCAGAATGATCATCCTCACAGACCCGGAGGTAACACACACACACACACACACACACACACACACACACACTCCCAGGACTCTGGTTTCAAGTGGGAACCCAGGCTGGAAAGTGACCAAGGAGGGACTGCCTTGAAGCACTGGAGGGAATAGGGCTCTGCAGCATGGGCCCTCGTGATTGGCTGGCGATAAGGACCCTTGGGATTGGGCATGTCTGGTATAAATGCAAGGAGCCCTTACCTGGCCGTGGTTTATAAAGAAAACAAGCCGTTCTGGTGAGAACGAATCTGCCTGCTCTCCTTTCTCTATCCCTACAACTGGACTAAATTTGGTCCAAATTTGGTCCAAGTTAGCCAACTGGCACCTCAAATGTTCACGCGTCCGCCATCTTGAACTGGAGCAGGTGACATTGTCACAAATGGTGTTGTTGAGGTGTCCTGCTACAACTGTACCCAATTTGGTTCATATTGGTCCAGGCATTGCAAAGTTGATAGTGGAGACACACACAGATACACACACACACAGAATGTGTGGTGATCTCATAAGCTTACTTTCCTGAAGGAAAGTAGGAACACAGGAAGCTGCCTCCTACTGAGTCAGGCCCTTGGTCCATCCAGCTCAGGATTGTCTACCCAGACTGGCAGCGGCTTCTCCAAGGTTGCAGGCAGGAGTCTCTTTCAGCCCTACCTTGGAGATGCTGCCAGGGAGGGAACTTGGAACCTTCTGCGTGCAAGCAGACAGGTGCTTTTCCCAGAGCGGGCCCATCCCCTAAGGCAGGGATTCTCAGCGTTGGGTCCCCAGATGTTATTGGACTTCAACTCCCATAATCCCCAACCAAAGGCCACTGGGACTGGGGATTATGGGAATTGGAAGTCCAATTAACATCTGGGGACCCAACGTTGAGAATCCCTGCCCTAAGGGGGATATCTTGCAGTGTTCACATGTAGTCTCCCATCCAAATGCAAACCAAGCAGATGCTGCTTAGCAATGGGGACAATTCATGCTTGCTACCACAAGACCTGCTCTTGTCCCTAAAGTAGGAGAAGAAGATGGTTCCGTGTCCAGAAAGGACTCACAATTTAAAAAGAAGCCATAGTGGCTTCTGTGGGAGGAGAGGATGCTATGTTGGGGGTTGGATAGGGCCAGTTGCTCTCCCCCTGCTAAGTGGAAGATAGCCACCACTTCAGCCAGTTATCAGGGGTGACTCCCAAACACAAGAGGGCCTGAAGGTGGTTCCCTGCCCCAAAGGGCTTGCAAACCAGAAAGAAACACATGGGAGATACCAGCAAAAGATGCGGTTCTGACCAACTTAGAGACACCCAGAAGCTCGTGATCCGGCTTCGTCCCTCTGAATTTGGAGGTAACGCCGATCATGTGCCTTCTCCCTAGGAAGGCATTGATATCGGCGCCAACATCACGTCCTCGATCATCAGCGTGTGTGAATGGGCCCGGAAGGTCAACCCTGAAAACGACTCGGATCCTCGCCACGCAGACCTTGTTTTGTATGTGACCAGGTAATGGATTTCGCCCCTTCCTTGGAAAGCCACTGAGAGACTGGACAGGCCCAGCGAGAGGGGGTCTGGCATGGTGTTGTTGACTACAACTCCCAGAATCCCCAAGTAAAAGCCATTGCAGCTGGGGATTCTGGGAGCTGTAGTCAACAACATCTGGGAATCCCTGATAGTGAATCCCTGTTAGAGCCAATGGCATCGTCCAGATGTTCTCAACCTTGGGTGGTTGGATGAGCCTTTGGCCATTTTGACTGGGGATGATCAGGGCAGTCTACATGGCTGGCTTTTGTTTACGTTGTTCTCACAACAACCCTATAAGGTAGGCTCCGGCTGAGAAAATGTGACCGACCCGCTTCTGGCTGAACAGGGATTTGAACCCAGATTGTAGCCCAAACTTGATCAGTGACAGCTTCTCTTCCTCTTGGTCTGCTTCGCTCAGGTTTGACCTGGAGTTACCCGATGGGAACAAACAGGTGCGTGGCGTGACCCAGCTGGGTGGAGCCTGTTCCACCTCTTGGAGCTGCATCATGACCGAGGACACGGGGTTTGGCCTGGGTGTCACCATTGCCCATGAGATCGGGCACAGGTGGGTAGGTCTAGCTCAGGATTGCCTACCCAGACTGGCAGCGGCGTCTCCCAGGTTGCAGGCAGGAGTCTCTCTCTGCCCTATCTTGGAGATGCCACCAGGGAGGGAACTTGGAACCTAGATGCTCTCCCCAGAGCAGCTCCATCCCCCTAAGAGGAATCTCTTCCAGTGCTCACCCATCTAGTCTCCCATTCGAATGCAAACCAGGATGGCCCCTGCTTAGCAAAGGGGACAAGTCATGCTGGCTACCGCCAGACCAGCTCTCCTCCTCACCCTCCCTTCCTGCTCTGCTCCTTTTCTGTTGCAGCTTGGGCATCCAGCATGACGGAGAGGGGAACCCGTGCTCTGGGAGTGGGCACGTGATGGGCTCTGAAGAGGGTCAGAACAGCGTGGATCTGACGTGGTCCGTGTGTAGCAGGAAGCAGCTGGCGGCCTTGGTCAGGTAAAAAGGGGCACCGGGGGTGCTGTGCTCGCTCTTGTGGGTCTTCTGGGTTCTCTTGACCATGTACACTGCCCAGAGGGGCAATTAATTGTAAAATTAATTAATTAATTAAAATTAATTAATTAATATCAATTAATATTAATTAATTAAAATAACTAACTAATTAATTAATTCAAATTAATTATTTCTTAAAATGAATGAATGTATTAAAATGAACTTTAAAGATTAATTAATTAACATTAATCCATTTTAAAAGTTAATTAATTATAATTGATTGATTGATTGATCAATTAAAATTAATTATTTGTAAAGACATTGCTGTAAACCACCCAGCGACGCAAGTTTTGGTGGTATAGAAATATTTTTAAATAAATAAATAAATAAATGCCGCTCCCGCTGCAGGGCCCCCACTTTCCATGACTTGTTTAGGACTCTTAGAGGTCTCAAGGACAGGAAGCCGCTGCCAATCTGTGAAGACAAAACTGAGCTAGATAGACCAATGGTCTGACTCAGTATATGGCAGCTTCCTCTGTTCCTAAGTTTATCTTAGGTCCCACTTTCTTCTCTCCAGCTGACATGCTGCGCAACGTTTTGCACGTGGTGAAACGTGACATTTGTGCAATAGCACTAATGGACAAGCACGACCATTGCACAAATGGAGTGGTGCAACAGTGGGGCCTTTATACATTTTATTTATTTTTGTTTAAAATATTTAGAGTCCCACCCCACCACCCCAGCACAGTAATGTAAGCCTGGGATGGCTTACATTAATAAACCAGATGCAATTAAGACTAATGAAATTTAATAATTGATTTTAATGTAATAGAATTAGTAATTTTAACAATAAAAATTAACGACATAGTTACAAGCTAAAACCAAGCTAAAACCACATTTAACGTTACAAATAGTAAAAGCTTCAAATTAAAAATTATGAATAAAAAGCTAAAAACTAAGATACAGGCCAGATATAGCAGTGGATAAAATATTAAAATGCCTCTCATTCAATCAATCAACATAGGAACATAGGAACATAGGAACATAGGAAACTGCCATATCCGGAGTCAACCTTTATTACGGTCAAAGACCAGCATAAAAATTACATGTTAAATAAGAGTGATCCTAAAAGGACTAATAAGGAATACAAGTTAAAAGTTACGTGTTAAAAAGAAAAATACAAGTGGATAAAGGTGATTGCAGATACGATGCTAAATATCTCTAAAAAGGCATATCTTCAGTTTTTTCTTCTTCTTAAAAACATGAAGGGAGTTTGGTGACACTTTTCTGGGCGAGCTTTCCAAAGTTGAGGGGCCACAACCAAAAAGGCCCTGTCTCTAGTCCTCACCAGCTGGAGTTTTATTAGAGTTGGAGCCATGAGGAAAGCCTGAGATGCCAAATGGAGGGCCATGGAAGGTTCATATGGGTGGATGTGGTCTGACAGGGACCCTGGCCTCAAGCCATGTAGGGTTTTAAAACTCAAGACCAGCACCTTGAATCTGGCCTGGAAGCAGACTGTGCGCGCACACACACACACACACACACACACACACACACAAGCTTCTGGTTCGAAACCTCCAGTGAAGGAGAGCTCACCACTTCATGAGGCAGGCAGTTCCACTGCCCAACAGCGCTGACAGCTAGAAATTCTTTCCTAGCCTGAATCTGCCTTCTTGCTAGTTCAGCCCCTCGTTTCTAGTTCGGCCTTCGGGAGCAGAGAACAAGTCTCTGTGCAGTATTAGTAACCACCTTGAGCTCTTGGGTTGGAACGGGCTGTACATCCAAATGGACCAAGAGAGCGCTTGCGCGGCTCCCCACAAATCCCCCAAGCTGTGTCTCGCGTGGCTTTCCCCCAGTACAGGCCAAGCAAGCTGCATGGATGACCTGCCGGACCTGAAGGAGGACATGCCAGGCGGGAAGCCCGGCCTCTATTACGGGGCAGATGATCAGTGCAAAATAGCCTTTGGACGAGGGGCCGTGACCTGCACCTTCACCAGGCACGACATTGTAAGCAGGCCGTCCTTTCCCGGTTTACGCTGCTGTTACGGGTAGCCGTAGAGATCATTC
Organism: Hemicordylus capensis; assembly: GCF_027244095.1. NCBI lineage: Eukaryota > Metazoa > Chordata > Lepidosauria > Squamata > Cordylidae > Hemicordylus > Hemicordylus capensis. The sequence continues at coordinate 2,658,245 of NC_069673.1, read as the reverse complement.
TCACATTGAACATTTGCTTAATATAGGGCTCAAAGCACGACAACACCCCTATAAGGCAGGCCAGCGCTATTACCCTGATGCTGCGGATGGCGGGGGCGCTGAGGTTGGGAGACTGCTGGCTTGCCGTAAGCCTGCCTCGCAGGGATGGTGGACTGTGACAGGGAGATTGAAGAAAGTTCTCTGACGTCTCTGCAGGTGTCGCTTTGCCCTGCCTTCTCTCCCACTCTGGGCCCTTTATCCACACCTTCTTCACCTGCCATGTTCCACTTGGAGGCTTGCCCTCTCTATCCACCTAAAAAGTTAGGAATATAGGAAGCTGCCATATACCGAGCCAGGCCCTTGATTCATCTAGCTCAGGATTGTCTACCCGGACTGGCAGCAGCTTCTCCGAGGTTGCAGGCAGGAGTCTCTCTCAGCCCTCTCTTGGAGATGCTGCCAGGGAGGGAACTGGGAACCTTCTTCTGCTCTTCCCAAAGCGGCTGCATCCCCGAAGGGAAATATCTTATAGTGCTCACATATGGAGTCTCCCATTCAAATACAAACCAGGGTGGACCCTGCTTAGCAAAGGACTTAGCAAAGCAGGGTGGACTTTTGCTGGCTACCACAAGGCCCGCTCTAGGAGACTACATGTGTGAGCACTTAAGTTATTCCCCTTAGGGGATGGAGCCGCTCTGGGAAGAGCATCTAGGTTCCCAGTTCCCTCCCTGGCAGCATCTCCAAGATAGGTCTGGGAGAGACTCCTGCCTGCAACCTGGGAGAAGCCGCTGCCAGTCTGGGTAGACAACAATGAGCTAGATGGACCAAGGGTCTGACTCGGTAGAAGGCAGCTCCCTATGTTTTTAAATATACGAGGGCCCCCGCTTGAAAAGGTGCATCCTGGCCCAGTGAGCAGGCAAAATGAGGCTCTTCAAAAAAAGACTGTGGTGGGGAATTTGAAAAGGGAAACATTTCCGCTGACCTGGTCCACAGAAAACACTTCTGGTATGTGGACTTGTCAGATAGGCTTCTGCTGCTGTGCCAGAGAACTGGGATGTAGCTCAGAGTTTATAGAGACTGACCAGGTGCTGCGATCTTCTTCCTTTTTGCCAGGACATGTGCGAAGTTCTCTCTTGCCACGCGGATCCTGGCGACCAGACGAGGTGTACGCGGCTCTTTGTGCCTCTCCTGGATGGTACTGAATGCGGCATCAACCAGGTAAACCGTCCTTCTGATGAAGAGTGTCAGTAGAGCCTTGTGGATGGCTCCACTTCCAGTACAGTGGACGTGGATTGCTCTTCAGTCATCCAAAAACTTGGTGCCGTTCTGGTCGCCGTCTCTTAAGGAGGACATTGTAGAACTCGAAAAGGTGCAGAAGAAGGCAACCCAGATGACCAGGGGCCTGGAGCACCTTCCTGATGAGGCACGGCTACAGCATCTGGGGCTTTTTAGATTGGAAAAGAGGTGACTACTGATTGATTGATTGATTGATTGATGTGCCATCAAGTCGGTGTCGACTCTTAGTGACCCCATAGATAGATTTTCTCCAGGATGATCGGTCTTCCACTTGGTCTTCAAGGTCTCTCAGTGGTGCATTCATTGTTGTCGTAATCATCCCCCTGGCTGCTGGTTGTCCTCTTCTTCTCTTTCCTTCAGCTTTGCATTGCAGACATCTCAAGGGAGCTGGGTCTTCGCGTAATGTGTCCAAAGCAGGATAGTTTGCGCCTGGTCATTTGTGCCTGGAGTTAAAATTCTGGATTGTGGGAAACATGACAGCAGTGTCTAAAATCATGCATGGAGTAGAGAGAGTGGACAGAGATACATTTTTCTTCTTCACTCCCAACACCTGGATTCATCCCGTGAAACTGAAGGCCAGGCAATTTAGGACTGACAAAAGGAGGTACTTTTTTCACACAGTGACATAATTAATCTATGGAATTCTCTGCCATGGGATGTGGCGATGGCCACCAGCTTGGATGGACGCAATGACGACAGCCATGAATGCACCACTGAGAACGACCTTCAAGGCCAAGTTGAAGACCGATCATCCTGGAGAGAATCTCTCTATGGGGTCGCTAAGAGTTGACACCAACTTGATGGCACTCAGTCAATCAATCAGGCGATCCCAGAATGGTTGATTCCCCCCTGGAGCTTTCTTACATAGGGGATTTACCCCGAATCTCCTCTGGGAGACAGGCTGTGTGTTTTCCCTACAGCCAGATTCCCACCGAGGTCAGTTCAATGTCTTTGGAAGCACCCCACACACAAATCGGGATTTTCCTGCTGGATTTCACCTCATCTAGGTTTATATCTGAGTTTTTAAAATGCTAGTTTTCGGAGACGTTTCCTGGAAAATCCTATGCAAAGCGCTTACATCAGTCTTTACAGTTACATGATTAGAACAAGTCACGCCTATTGCATGCAAAAACAAAGCTGCCTATATTTGCCTTGCCTTTGACCCTGAGGCAGAGTTGAAAACCCAATTTTCGGGCTCTTTGCTCTTTCCAAGTGTTCGGAGGGGGGAGATCTTTTTGCAGGAGGATTTGCAGTCTTTGGCCGAAAATGAGCATTTCCTTGCATGCCATCCAAGCTGGGATGGGGCGGCTGCAAGATCAGAAGGCGAGGCTGCAGAAGGAAGGTTGCCAAGAGAGCCAGCGTGGCGTAGTGGTTAGAGTGCTGGACGAGGAGCAGGGAGACCCGAGTTCAAATCCCCCTTCAGCCATGAGACTTGCTGGGTGACTCTGGGCCAGTCACTTCTCTCTCAGCCTAGCCTACTTCACAGGGTCGTTGTGAGGAGAAACCTAAGTATGTAGTACACTGCTCTGGGCTCCTTGGAGGAAGAGCGGGATATAAAATGTAATAAAATAAAATAAAATAAAATTTCATTGCCAGAATGTTATATAATTGGATTTCTCTACGATTTCTCCAGCTGGCCATGTCTTGGGGCCATGGGACTCGCCTTATCTTCCCTTTCCGTGGGTCCTTCTGGGCGGAGGCTCCCTTGGCCACGATTGTGGCCCTGCTGTGGCTGACGGCTGGGTCTGTTTTCGATTCCAGTGGTGCTTCAAGGGTCGCTGCAGCTCCCTGGAAGACCTGAGCCCCATTGCGGTGGTCCACGGCCAGTGGTCCAGCTGGTCGGCCTTCAGCACTTGCTCCCGCAGCTGCGGAGGAGGCGTTGTGGCCAGACGCCGGCGGTGTAACAACCCCAGGTGAATAAGACCGTGATCTGGCCAGGGTGAGGCATGGTTAGGGTGGCCCTATTCTGGCTCTCCAAATCCGGCTGCCTAATGGGCATAGTATGTAAATGGGCTTCAAAATAATCATTGAGCAGGATCGTGACGGAGAGGAGAGCTGGTCTGGTGGAAGCAAGCATGACTTGTCCCCTTAGCTAAGCAGGGTCTGCCCTGGTTTGCATTTGAATGGGAGACTAGAAGTGTGAGGAGCACTGCAAGAGATTCCCCTCGGGGGATGAAGCCGCTCTGGGAAGAGCATCTAGGTTCCAAGTTCCCTCCCTGGCAGCTTCTCCAAGACAGGGCTGAGAGAGACTCCTGCCTGCAACCGTAGAGCAGCCGCTGCCAGTCTGTGATGTCTGCTTCTAGGCGGCTTTGCCACAGACACAGAGATTTCCTTTCCTTCCAGGCCTGCTTTTGGTGGGCAGCCGTGCCAGGGAGAAGAGCTGCAAGCGAAGATGTGTAATACGCAGGTAGGTGGTTATTTGTGTTGCAGGTTCTGCTCAAACCGTGCCTTTTGCTTTGTAGAGACCTGTGCCTGGGGAGCGGGTGTGGTGTTCTCGATTCCCCGCATATGGGCAGTCTGGTTCAGCATCTGTCGAGGGAATTTCGGACCTTCACTTTCCTGTTCCTGGTCTCTGAGGTCTTTAGTCCAGGACTGTAGAACTTCAACCTCTCCGCAGATATTGGTCTACAGCTCCCGCTCTCCCTGATTTTTGACCACGGCGGCTGGGGATGATGGGAGTTGTAGTCCAAAACCAGCTGTGCAGACCTGGTCTATTCCATTCTCCAGCGCTGGACTGCCTTTCGGGAGGAGCTTTTTCCTTTCCTTTCCCCACTGCATTGACCTTTTGCACCGACTATCGTAATGACCACTAGGGTCATAGAGCAGGGGACAGTAGGGAGACCCTGACTCACTGTCTCTACTCCCAGTGCCCTGAGAGGTCATTAGGATAGTTGGTGCAAAAAGTCGAGGCACTGGAGCTCCATCTCATCGCCTGTCGTGCCGGATCACGACTCCCATCTTCTCGCGAAGCATCTGGAATCTGTCTCTGGACAAGTTAATCCTTCAACTAGACCACCCCTTTCTCTTGCAAGTCTCGGACATTGGGGTGCTTTATGGGAATGTGGCTCTTAGGGTTCTTTGCAGATTTTTTTCAAATCTTTGGAAACCTCTTTCGGGGTTTTCTCTGCTGTCTGCCGCTGCTGGCTTCTTCGCTTTGCTTTAGCCGGCTCTCGGTTTCTAGCCACATTTTAGCCTCAGGCTCTCTGTACTTGCTGGGCTTTAAACGTGGGTTGAGTGGGGTTTCCATTCTTAGCCAGTTTTTCGCCCCATTTTATATTGCTACCTGCCTCCATTCATGTGGGTTTATGGTGACTGATGATGTTGTGAGTCACGCTGAGAAGCACTGTTCTGGAGTGGTGGGATAGAAATATTTTTTTAATTAAATAAACGAGAAACAAAAGTATTGTGGCTGTAGTGTAAATCCTGATGTCTGATCCATCTTATTTGTTTGTTTGTTTGTTTGTTTGTTATTTATCTATGTAAACCACTTTGGAAAGTTTTGCCAAAAAGTGGTATATAAATATTTATTGTGGTTGTTGTTGTTGCTAGGGTGGGCCCTGCTATAAAGAGATCTGGCTAAAAAGAGACCCTGGCTAACTGGGCAAAGAGGCACCTTTTTAACACGGTGATTCTTTTTATTTAGCAGGGGGAGAGTAACTGGCCCTATCCGTCCCCGGCACAGCATCCCTTCAGTGGGTGTTGCTGGTGTCTGTCTTTTGTTTCCTTTTTAAAATTTGTTTTGTTTTGTTTTGTTTTGTTTTGTTTTGTTTTGTTTTGTTTGGTGTTTCGTTTCGTTTCGTTTCTGTTCTGTTCTGTTCTGTTCTGTTCTGTTCTGGTTTGGTTTAACACACTTCTATACCTCCCAAAACTCACGTCTCTGGGTGGTTTACAAGAAACAAATACACTTTTTACATTGTGAGCCCTTTGGGGACAGGGAGCCATCTTATTTATTGATTATTTCTCTTTGTAAACTGGGTTGGAAACTTTTGTTGAAAAAGCGGTATATAAATATTATTTGTTGTTGGCCGGTGTTCCCTTCCATAGCCCTGCCCGACGACCCAGATGGCCTTCATGAACGAACAGTGCGGAGCTACAGACTCAAACCCTCTTTATCTGGGTTCTCTCTCCTTCTATAACTGGATTTCAGCTGCAACCTACGCCACAGGTAATCCAAAAGCGGGGTGAGAACACGTGTGAGAATCCTGATGATCACAGGTTGCCTCTAGACTTAGATTTATATACCGCCTTTCATTCAAACAATCTCAAGGCGGTTAATTAATTATTAATATGTAATAATTACATTAATAATCATTTTTAAAAAAATCAAACTTATTAAATAATTATTTAATTATAAATTACATTAATATAATAATAGATTAAACTTATTAATTCTGACAACTACTACGCATGCAGCACATCAGTGTACCTGATGGCGCTTCGAGGCTATCGCACGGCAGGTGGCCTTTCAGCCCCATGGCTAAATGGAACCTCCATGTACAGGCAGTCTATCTCTGCAGTGAGGACAAGCGAGACGGGAAGGCCGGCCTCTTCACGCCCTGGCTGCAGCTTCCCAAGCCGTCTGCCCAGCCACCCAGGAAGAGAACGCCTCATTAGGGGGGACTGTGGTCTTGGTCCTACCGGGCCGTTTCCAACTACCGTTTGACTGGGGGCTTCCTTTGGGCAACAGGCAACCGTTTTCTTCCTTGGCTTCCCAGGGCTGGGGAGCAAAGCGGCATTTCTGGCCTTCCCGCTGCTATTGTCCCTCTGTGTGTTTCCCGCCCCTTCAGGAGACACCCTCTGCCAACACATGTGCAGGGCAGAGGGGAAGAATTTCATGGTGAGCCGAGGGGACCGATTCGTAGACGGGACGAGGTGTGAACGGAGCGGCCGGCCAGGCGAGGAAGCACTCGGCCTCTGCGTCCTGGGCAGCTGCAGGGTAAGAAAGAGACCTTTCCAGAGGCTTAGGAACAGAGGAAGCTGCCATATACTGAGTCAGACCCTTGGTCCATCTAGCTCAGTATTGTCTACACAGGCTGGCAGCGGCTTCTCCAAGGTTGCAGGCAGGAGTCTCTCTCAGCCCTATCTTGGAGATGCTGCCAGGGAGGGAATTTGGACCCTAGATGCTCTTCCCAGAGTGGCCCCATCTCCTGAGGGGAATCTCTTCCAGTGCTCACACATCCAGTCTCTTGAAATGCAAACCAGGGTGGACCCTGCTTGGCAAAGGAGACAATGCATGCTTGCCACCCCAAGACCAGCTCTCCTTCTTGCAAGCTCCGGCCACTTTGTGGAGGGGAAGGAGTCTTTATCCTGCATCTCGTCTTTTTTCATGCCCGCTCTGAGTCAGTGTTCCCTATAACAGGGATTTCCAGATGTTGATGGCTACAACTCCCATCATCCCCAGCTGCAGTGGCCTTTGACTGGGAATGACGGGTATTATAGTCAACAACACCGGGGAATCCCGGTTACTGGGGATATTGCTCTGAGCCTTTTTCCTCTGCTTGAAATCCTGGTTCAGTCTTTTGTCTTGAACACAGGAAGCTCTCTTATACTGACTCAGACCCTTGGCCCGTCTCACTCAGTTTCGATACACTGACTGGCAGCGGCTTCTCCAAGGTTGCAGGCGGGAACAGTTAGGAACTTTAGCTGTTGGACAGTGGAACAGCCTGCCTCATGAAGTGGTGGGCTCTCCTTCTCCAGAGATTTCAAATAAGAAGGTTAAGCATGCAGATTCTGACACTGGACAAGTGGGTTGGACTAGAAGACACCCCATGATCCAAACACACACACACACACACACACACACACACACAGTTTCTGGGTAGATTTCTGCCCAATGACTCAGCATAATTTCCACAGCTTTTCCCATTTCCTGGGAACAGTTTGAAGTGATTCTCTCAGATTGCTGAAGTATACCCCTGCTACTGAGGTGGGAGACACCTTTCGCATGGGTGACTCTCTTCTCTTTAGCAGGGGGAGAGCAACTGGCCCTATCCATCCCCAGCACAGCATCCCTCCAGTGGCTGTTGCTGGGATCTACCTTATATTTCTTTTTAGACTGTGAGACCCTTGAGGACAGGGAGCCATCTTACAAATTTATTTATATCTCTGTAAACCACTTTGGGAACTTTTGTTGAAAAGGGGTATATAAATATTTGTAGTATTCCTCTTCTTATTTAAACCACTTCCTTGAGGACTTGTGTTGAAAAAGTGGTGTATAAATGTTCGCAGTTGTAGCGGTGATAGGATGGGCTCTTTTCTTGTGCCCAGGCATTTGGATGTGATGGCAAGATGGATTCTGGGAAGAAAATGGACGCCTGCGGAGTGTGTGGTGGCGAAAACAGGACGTGTTTCAGCGTCAAGGGCTCTTACACAGAAGGGAAACCCAGAGGTATGTCCATGGCATCTCTTCCCTCTTCTGCTTCCTGATGTCAATCTGCATTGTTGTTTTCTTGATCTACATGCATAAAAACAGCATAAGAACATAAGAACATGCATAAGAATATGTGAACATACAAAAGAATATAGGATCAGGCCCAAGAATGCCCGTCTAGTCCAGCACCCTGTTTCACACAGTGTCCCACCAGATGCCTCTAAGAAGCCCACAGGCAAGAGCTCAGGGCATGCCCTCTCTCCTGCGGTTGCTCCCCTGCAGCTGGGATTGAGAGGCATCGTGCCTCTGAGGCTGGAGGTGGCCTATAGCCCTCCGACGAGTAGCCGTTGATAGACCTCTCCACCATGAAGTTATCCAAACCCTTCTTCAAGCCACCCAGGCTGTTGGCTATCACCACATCTTGTGGCAGAGAGTTCCATAGGTTATTTATTTATTTATTTGTTTGTTTATTTATTTATTTAATTCCATTTCTGTATTTGCACAAAATTATGCTTTGTGCAAAGAAGTACTTCCTTTTGTCAGCCCTAAATTTCTTGGCAACCTGTATCATGGGATGACTCCTGGATCTAGTGAGATGCCTAACGACTGTATTTACCCGAATCGAAGATGACTTTGGATTTTAAGACCACCCGCTTTAAAAGTAGAGGATAAATAGAGGTTATACACCTGCCTTTACTCGAAAGGAAGATAACTCTGAATTTAAGGCAGCCTCCCAATTTCTAATATCAAAAAACTTGGAAAAACCGGGTCTTGGATTCAGGAAAATACAGTGCTAGGCATCAGTGCTGGTCCAGAGGCAGCCAAAGTGGTTACAGACGGCCTGCTGGCAGGATCGGGGCCCGGTGTTGGTCCAAGGTTGCCCAACCATCCCCAGGGGGTGATGGAACCCGAGAAATGTGAAGGAATAACATAGAAACATAGGAAGCTGCCATATACTGAGTCCGACCCTTGGTCCATCTAGCTCAGTATTGTCTTCACAGACTGGCAGCGGCTTCTCCAAGGTTGCAGGCAAGAGTCTCTCTCCCAGCCCTATCTTGGAGATGCTGCCAGGCAGGGAAATGGGAACCTCCTGCTCTTCCCAGAGCGGCTCCATCCCTTAAGGGGAATATCTTCCAGTGCTCACACTACTAGTCTCCCATTCAAATGCAAACCAGGGTGGACCCTGCTTAGCTAAGGGGACAAGTCATGCTTGCTGCCACCAGACCAGCTCTCCTCTCCTCTCTTTCATCCCCTCCTCAGAGTACGTTACCTTTCTGGTGCTGCCTCATAACACCTCCGCAGTCCATGTGGTCAACTTGAAACCACTCTATACCCACATGGGTGAGTGCCACAGTGTGTGTGTGTGTGTGTGTGTGTGTGTAAGTGGGGGTTTGCAACGGGAGGGGGCATGCTTCCTCAGCTTCCAATCATTTCCATGGGGCTTCCATAGCCACTTCCAGGTGGACGGAGCCTTACGAGAGGAAAGAGAAAGGAAAGAGCAGAGAACCATAGGATCATAGAATATTTGAGCTGGAACGGACCTTAGAGGTCATCTAGTCCAATCCCCGCAGCATCCCTGGCAGGTAGACATCCAGCCTGTGCTTGAAAACCTCTAATGAGAGCCCACCACGGCATGAGGCAGATGGTTCCACTGTCCGACAGCTCTTACAGTTGGGAAATTCCTCGTGATGTCTCGCTTGAATCTGATTCTTTTCCATTTAAAAGGATATAATTTTTTTGAGTTGGAAAGGGTAGGGGAGAACTTGAATCGACCCCTTATTCAGCAGAGAAACCTAGCTTGGTGAGACCTGACCATGGTTAAAGATCAGAAACAAGGCAAGGTTTATTCCAAAAAGTTAGATAGAAAGCTGCCACCCTGTACAAGCTAGGAAGCTGCTTCCTACTGAGTCAGGCCATTGGTCCACCTAGCTCCGTACTGTCTACTGGCAGCAGCTTCTCCAAAGTTTCAGGCAGGAGTCTCTCTCAGCCCTACCTGGAGATGCTGCCAGGGAGTGAACCTGGGACCTTCTGCATGCAAAGCAGATACTCAAGAGTGGAGCGACAGACTCATCCCTTAAGAGATATATCTTATAGTGCTCACATGTAGTCTCCCATCCAAATGCAAACCAAGGCAGACCCTGCTTAGCCACTTTTTGAAAACCACCAGGGAAAGAGAGCCCACCGCTGCATGAGGCAAGCTGTTCTACTGGAAGATGTCAGATTCCATAGAGGATAGCAGCTTCTTAGCAAACCCTATTTTATGGAGAGATTCAAATCCCTGTATTGACATCAAATCCTCTAGATATGAGCGACAGTAAGGAATCTTGTTGCTCTTCGATTCTAGCTGTGAAGGTCCAAGGGCAATATGTGGTGGCTGGGACCGGCCGCATTTCCCTCAACGTCACCTACCCCTCTCTCCTGGAGGACAACCGGCTAGAATACAAGGTGTTTCTCACCGAGGAAAGGCTGCCTAGCTTGGAGGAGATGCGTCTGGACGGACCAGCCCAGGAGGAGCTGGAGATCCAGGTAACATGGCCAAGTTGGAGCCACATGGAGGTAGGGATCCAGGTAACATGGAGGTAGGGATCCAGGTAACATGGAGGTAGGGATCCAGGTAACATGGAGGTAGGGATCCAGGTAACATGGTCAAGTTGGTTTGAGCCGCAGAGGTGGAGGCTGTGTGGAGAAAGACAAGGGTTGTTCAGGTGGGCAACCTGGCAGGACTCAGATCATGGTGGGCATCTCTGAAGGAATGGTCTTACGCTCTGTTTTTAAGGCCAGTTCACACATATATGGATTTAATATACATTCTGAAGAATTTGTTGGCTTGTCTGTGCAGAATAGAGTCATACTTCCCAATGCCCTAGAGATACCAAATTTTGCATGGACAATCCTTCCTCTGAAATTAGCTGAATGCACTACTTTCTGTGCTGGTATGTTCCCCAGACTATGGGAAACACCTATATTGTGCTGCAGTGATATAGGAAGATGCTGAAAGGCATTATTACACACTGTGCGGGAGATGGGAGATTTTTATCTTACATTAAGTGGGAGATGGCAATGGTCAACTCCTCCTGTATTCTACACCGACTCGATGGCACAACTTTACCTTTACTACTTGTTAGACCGGAATATGCCTGGGAAACACATTTACATCTTTCAAAAATGTATATATGTATGTATGTATTTATTTGTCAAATTTGTAAAAGTAAGGAAAAAAGTGCCGTCAAGTCGATGCCACCTCCTGGTGCCCACAGAGCCCTGTGGTTGTCTTTGGTAGAATACAGGAGGGGTTGACCATTGCCTCCTCCCGCGCAGTATGAGATGATGCCTTTCAGCATCTTCCTATATCGCTGCTGCCTGATATAGGCATTTCACCAGCCAGAGGCTGCCAGTCAAGTCATTTCCCTGCTGCGCCATTAAGTGGCTTGTCAAATTCATACACCACCCCAAACTTTAGTCTCTGGGTGGTTAACAATAACATAAAACAAGTTAGAACATACACAAAAATCTTAAAACAAGTTAGACAATCGAAACGTCCAAAACAGATTAAAACATAAACATTTAAAGAGCTGAAAAAGCTTGGGTGAAGAAGAGGTGGGTTTTCAACTGCTTTTTAAAAATTGTCAGAGATCGGGAGGATTGTATTTCAGTTGGGAGCACATTCCACAGTCCTAGGGCAGCATCGGAGAAGGCCCGCCGGTATATATTTTTACCAGAAATTATAGCTTCACCCCTGTTCCATTTCGTTGTTGATAACAGAAGTAATTCAGCGTGTAGGAGTTGGTGTGTTGGCCAGAAACAGAAATCCGCCTGAGGAATAACCACACGGGTGTCCTCCCTAAAGACAACCCTGGTTGATGTCAACCCTGGTTGACATCTGGATACTTTTTATGGTGCCGCCTTCTTCTGACCGTGGATTTCTCTCTCTCTAGGTTTATAGGAAATATGGGAAGGAATATGGGGCCATCACCAGCCCGTACATCACCTATAGCTATTTCAGACCCAATGAGGAACACGCACATAGTTGGGTCTCCAGGCCCACCTCCTGCTCGGGGACCTGTGGAGAAGGTGATGCATGTTACTTTCTGTTTCCTGAGGAGAGAAACCACACCATTGTCTCTGCAATTCAAAAGTGACCTGAAAGTAGTTATCCTTGATGCTGTTGCTTAGGGCTGCTTTCGCTGGAGGAGGAGGGTAGAACCACCCAGACAAGAGGGCTTTTCTCCCTATAGCCTCTTTTTGTTGGCAAAATGCTGTTTGCACGTAGCCTTGAAAACGAAGCATGCAACGCCAAGGACAAAAGTCAAAGCATTTTATTTAGTTAAAAGAACTAGCTTACCGCTAGCTTACTGCCTGCTTACTGTGCAAAGAGGCACCTTTTGGCGTGGTGATTCTCTTGTATTGAGCAGGGGGAGAGCAACTGACCCTATCCATCCCCAGCACAGTACCCCTCCAGTGACTGTTGCTGGTGTCTTTCTCGTGTTTCCTTTTAGATTGTGAGCCCTTTGGGGACAGGGGTCCATCTTATTTATTTATTTATGATTTCTCTGTGTAAACCGCCTTGAACCATTTTTGGAAGGGCGGTATAGAAATCGAATTAAATAAATAAATGAATGAATGAATAAATAGTAAACCAATGGAAAAGTTTAACAGATTCCCATTTGGGGGTGGGTTCACACAATTGCGCGAAAGCCAGTAACCCACATTAAACCTAGATTTGAATGATTCTGTGTGAACCCAGGCTAACGGGGCCCATCTATAGCTGGCTTTTACTAAATGTTTCCAACTCTGCGTTTTGCAGAACTCAGGCCTGGAGAGGAAAAGGTCTCTTTGTATGGAATATGGGGAGGGGGACACACTTTTTCCGAACAGGTCCTACTGCTGTAGAGATGCTGATTCTGTCATCGCTCATTGAGGTTTCTTCCCAGTGAAGCTTAGATTCCTTCTTTCCTTCTGGGAAATCTCAGCAGCAGGAAGTTTGATCTTCTCTTCTACACCAGGTGCACCAAGGGAGGCGATAGTCACCCTCTTTTCCTTGCTTGTGGGTTTCCCGAGAACGCCTGGTGGTTGGCCACTGTATGAGGCTGGATGCTCAGCTGGGTGGGGCCTTGGGGGAAAACCCCAATGCTCTTATGTTTTCTTCCTCTCTCCTTTCCAGGGACTCTGCAAGTCAATCACTTCTGCTTTGACCAAGTCAGAGGAAAAATTACCGACGACCTGCATTGCCTGAAGACCCCCCGGCCCCCTTCCAGGCAGGAACCTTGTGCTTTGCCACCCTGCACACCTCAGTAAGTAACGGCTCCTTCTGCTAGTCCTCTTTAAGGGAAAGGTTGGGCCCTGGGGAAGGGAGGATATACATTCTTTCCCATAAGGCCAATTCCAAAGGTAACGGAATCAGGAGTGTTACCACTCTCCCAGGGACTGTAGCCGTAAGCAAACGCTCCAGCTGATATCATATATACCCTTTGGCAGGTGAACATCTCCTGCTATAAGGCCGTATTTCCACAAAACCCTCAAATATTATAGATAGTGTCTGAAAGGTGCAAAATATGTCAGTCACGGAATCAGCATTGTCGGCCTGGCCCCTGAGAGTAAATAGAGGTTGAACTGCAAGATAAGTTCCTGGCGAGGCAATTTTAGAAGACCAGCACGATTCCACTCACACCATGTGCTTAACATCCCAAGTGCATTGTGTGAATTAGCTCGGAGAGGGTGATCCAGGGGTCTCTCCCGTCCCTGCCCTCTTGCAGGCTCTGCCTCCTGCCCCAGAGCTTACTCTCCCTGCCTAGCTTTAGGCAGTCCTAAGAAGTCCTTCCTGCTCTCTCCCAGCTGGCTAGCGGAGGACTTTGGGCCCTGCAGCGCCACCTGTGGCGGCGGAATGATGGAGCGGCTGGTCCGCTGTGTAAAGGACGATAAAGGACCGATGGTGATGCTGCCCGATTCAGAGTGCCTGGGTGATTCCAGGCCCCCACCTGCCAAGCCCTGCAATACCGAGATGTGTCCTGCAAGGTAATACAGAGGTTAGCTGAACACACGTTTCAGCCAGTTGCCCCCTTTTTTTAGACTGATATTCTCAGGTGTTGTTCTCCCCCGAAATTTAGGGGAGCCCCCGGATTTTGACTCTTCCACCCGGCTGCTAAATTCCACCCGGATTTACACGGATTTCAAATGTACAGCCCGGATTTTACTCTGGATCCGATCACATGGGAGGGCAGAGGAGGAGGGGAATGCTATCAAATAAATAAATAAATAGGACACACATTAGTTGCCGCATAATTGGCATAATATGCAAATTATGCATATTAAATATGCAAATTAAATATAAATTAAATTATAAAATGTAAATTCTAAATTATAAAATTTAAATTAAATTTAAATTAAATTATAGGCAAATTAAATTTGCACAATATGCAAATTAGGCCACCCAGATTTGGAGGCGCTTGAATCTCCCAAATTGCAACCCTAGTGATGACTGTCACGCAGTAAACCTCAGAATTATTGTCGTCGTTCCCCCCCCCCCCCCAGATGGAAAGAATCTGAGCCGGGGAGGTGTTCTGCAGTTTGTGGCCTGGGGGTCGCCCCACAGAACCTGACCTGCATCCAGGTCCACGATGGAGTGGAAGCCCCCGTGGAGGAGAGCCTGTGCCCAGCCGATGAGAAGCCTCCTGCCTTAGTGCCGTGTGTGGTGGCCGTCTGCCCTTTGGGCTGGAACTCTGTACGTATGTGGAACACCTGCTTGCCTTGGGTTACGGCCTCATCAGCCGGTGTCCCAGGAGATATACGGGGAACGGCTGGCACGATGCACAGCAGAAGCTGGGCAGAGTGGTTTGCCTGGGGTCTGCTTCCAGACTGTTTACGGCGGGGGGAGAGAGAGGACCATTTGCCTTTTTAAAGGACTGCCCACATTCGGTGCAATGCTGACTGGGAGGCTTTAAAGAGGAGTCATGGTGAGACTTCAGCCGCAATGTGAGCTTCACAATTTGTGTGAAAAGGGGTACGTTTGATCAGCTCGAAAGCTGGATCGGGTTTGCTCCTGCCCACGTTTCAAGAGAAGCAAACTTTCCTTCCTTCCTTCCTTCCTTCCTTCCCTCTCTCTCTCTCTTTCTTTTTCCTTCCTTCCTTCCTTCCTTCCTTCCTTCCTTCCTTCCTTCTCTCTCTCTCTCTCTCTCTCTCACCCTTGCTGCAGCTGCTGCTGCCCATGGGATGGCAAAATTTGCTGCTCCCAAATTTTGCCGCTGTAGGCAAATGCCTACTCTGCCTCTCTGCTAATCCACCGCTGAAGACGCTGCCGTTTGAAAGGAGCCTCTCCCTCCTGACAACAGATCTGCCCACTGGGGAGGGCTCCATTTCTCTCTGCTAGATCTGCTGCTGTTCTTTGCCAGGGCCCATTGCAACTGGGGATGATGGGAGCAGTAGTCCAACACCACCTGGGAACCTAAGAATGGGCATCTCTGCACTAGGTTACTGATGTTTTTTTTTTTAAAAAAAGTATAACCCTCTAGATCAGGGCTGCTCAAATTTGGCCCCGCAGTTGTTTTTGGACTACAACTCCCATCATCCCCAGTGGCCAATAGCCAGGGATTATGGGAGTTGTAGGCCAACATCTGCAGGAGGGCCAAAATTGTTTTAGCTCCCAAATTTCCACACAATGCTGAGCTCTTGCTGTCCTCTTTGAAACAGGAAGATTCAAAAGAGTCCTCTCTGGGGTCCTTTGCCCCGTTGGGGCCCCATCAGAAGGGAAATCTGTCAGTCCATGTCTGGAGTCCTCTGGCTGGAGAATGCAGCGTCACCTGTGGAAGAGGTGAGATGTGTACCTTGCCCATTCGTGACATTTCCAGAGAAATGTAAAACCCTGGTGTTGATGTCTGGCTTAGAATGTGCACGAGTATTTGCAAACAGCCCGGAAACCTGCTTCTCCTTGTTCGGAAGAATTCAGCGCTCAGAAAGGCAATGCAGAGTTTCCGTCATGCTTGCTGGGACGGCGGGCGGAAGGGGTTGCCGGCAAAGGTCCTCACAAGCTCCATTGCAAGGAGAGACAGGCATAAGCTTTCACGAGCAGCCTTCACCTCTGGTGTGAGAACCACCCAGAGGCGCCCTTTGCCATGCGTGGACCTTGGGGATCGGGTCCGTGGACTCCTGTCTCTGAGATGTGTGTGTCTCCAAATGTTCTGGGGGGCCTCCCCAGAGCCCAGCCACTGCCCCATGCCCGCTCTGCTGCTGCCTGCAGGAGTGGGGTCGGGGGCAAGTTAAATCTTTAAAAAAAAAACTTTTTAAAGTGGAGACAGGGTGGCCAGTGGGGTGCAGACCAAGATGGGGGAGAGGGAGGCAGTGGCAAGAGCCCCTCCCCTGAGCCCGCCCGCCACCCAAATGACAGGTTGGGCCATTTTCGGCCCATTTCAGGCCTCTGTGTGTGTGTGTGTGTGTGTGTGTGTGTGTGTGTGTGTGTGTGCGCGCGCGTGCGCGCGCAACTATCTGCAGACCCTACCTTTAACCTACTTCACAGGGTTGTTGTGAGGATACAAATAAGCATGTACATTGCTCTGAGTTCCTTGGGGGAAGAGCGGGATATAAATGTTAATAATAAATAATAAATGGGGCGGAAATTGGCCCAACTTGCCATTGGGCTGAAATTAAAAAAAAAAAAAAAAGATTTAACTTGCCCCCGACCTCCCCTCCAGGCCGGGGTGGGGGGCCTTCAAAGCCCTTCAGGTCTGGGCTCCAAAATTACCTAGGGGCGCCACTGGAACCACCTCACAATGGTTTTACAGATGCATGTCCCACCTAGTGGAATGCTAGATCAACCACCCGTCTTATGGTTCAATGAATTTGTTTAATAAAAAAATGTTCTTTTCCCCAAAACAAGACAAAGTCTTATAAGACATTAAACAAGTTGTTCTAGGAAGACCGAATCTGCCTGCTTTCCTTTCACTGTCCCTACAACTGGACTAGATTTGGTATTGTCTTCACAGACTGGCAGCGACTTCTCCGAGGTTGCAGGCAGGAATCTCTCTCAGCCCTGTCTTGGAGATGCTGCCAGGGAGGGAACTGAGAACCTAGACGCTCTTCCCAGAGCGGCTCCATGCCCTAAGAGGGGGAATCTCTTCCAGTCCTCACACATCAAGTCTCCCATTCAAATGCAACCAAGGCAGACCCTGCTTAGCTATGGGGACAAGTCATGCTTGCAACCACCAGACCAGCTCTCCTCTCCACGGCTTGGGAACTACTGCTCTAAACGCTTCTCTTTCAGGCTTGATGTTGCTGCGCTATGTCTGTCTGGCTTTCGACACCAGGGAAGAGACTCGGGAGGAGAATTGTAACCAGACGCTGAAGCCGAAGAGTCAGCTGGAAATCTGTAATCCCACTCCGTGCCCACCGAGGTAAAACAGCTGGTGTACATCTTCGACATCTTTGCAGGCCGGCACTGGGGCCTTGTAGATACATTCAGCTGTATTTTGTAGATTATAGGATTTTTTGTGATTTTTTTTAAAAAAATCATTTTGGTGGTATTTTTTCCATATTTTTTAGGAAAATAAAAATATTGGGTTTTTTTTTCTGGTAGTGCTTCCCCTAACCCCCTGTTTCCCATAGACTTTAATGCCTCGCCAACTGCAGATTTGCCAACGGTGAGGTTTTGCCAGAACAGATCATGAGGGATGACTATATTCCTCTGCTTGCATGCAAAAGGCTCCAGGTTCCCTCCCTGGCAGCATCTCCAAGATAGGGCCGAGAGAGTGATTCCTGCCTGCAAGCTTGAAGAAGCCGCTGCCAGTCTGGGTAGACAATACTCAGCTAGCTGGACCAAGGGTCTGACTCGGTAGAAGGCAGCTTCCTATGTTCCTGTGTTATACCCTGCAAACATTTGCTCCATTATGCATCCGCCCCTGGCATCATTCCAGTTTCTAAGAGACTCTTTGGGTGGTCACCTGGAGGTTATTTCTGCTTACCATAGGTGACCAGGCTGTTAGGAAGCCGTGCCTGGAAGAGCCATGCCTGAATCTGGTTTTCTTCTCCATTCTTGCTTCCTCCAGCTGGGAAGTGAAGGAGCTCTCTCCGTGCCCTGTGACTTGTGGTGGCGGGAAGATACCCCTCTCCGTCCGCTGTGTAATTCGGGATGGGAACGCCACCCGAATTCTCCCGCACTCAAAATGTGGCAGGACGGGCCGACCGGCCAGTAGCAAGGAGTGTGCATCTGACCCGTGCCCGGCCAGGTAAATGCCAGGATTTCCGAGGGCTGTGAGCAAAGCCTTGGCTGGGTTCACATGGCAATGTTGGTCTTGGCTGGGGTTCTGCTTAGAGCAGGGTGCTGGTGCTGAGGAGAGTGGACCAGCCTGGACAAGAGCCAAGTCTAATATTCAGACTGATAACCCCAGAAGAATCCCAAAGCAATATGCGAATATCAGGCCTATCCATATATTCAGACTTTAAAATGGGATCAATAATAAATAGCAACCTCATAAAATCATATCCACGGACATCAGCCGTACATTAGAAAAAATTCCCAACAATACTTGTTGGAATGCATGCAGAAGGTCCCAAGTTCCCTCGCTGGCGGCATCTCCAAGAGAGGGCTGAGAGAGATTCCTGCCTGCAACCTGGGAGAAGCCGCTGCCAGTCTGGGTAGACAATCCTGAGCTAGATGGACCAAGGGTCTGACTCAGTATATGGCAGCTTCCTATGTTCCTATATACAAAAAGACAAAGTTTAAGCCTCTTGAAATTTTTGGATGCTGGTGGTCCCCAATAATGTTCTTGAAAGAAGGAACCGGATCTATTCTGTGATTGCCAAAGAGAGTAGTCCTGAAAAGTCTTCAATAGCTTGAAATTCTTAAGTACTGCTGGTCCCCCGATTACCAAAATACAAATCCTTTCTCCAAAAAAGGGGGCAAACGTCTCCTACAGTTGCCACAGGAGATGATTCAAAAAGTCCTTATAAAGCCTATATAAAATCATACATTTTATGAGATGGTAATTTATTATGGGTATCATTTTAAAGTATAAGCATATTGATAGACTGGATATTGCTTTTGGATTCCTCTGGGAGGAGAGCTGGTCTTGTGGTAGCAAGCATGAATTATCTTCTTTGCAAAGCAGGGTCTGCTCTGGTTTGCATTTGAATGGGAGACTACATGTGTGTGAGCACTGTAAGATCTTCCCCTTAAGGGAAGTTCCAAGAAAGAAAGTTGCATGCAGAAAACATGCAGAAAGTTCCAAGTTCTCTCCCTGGCAGCATCTCCAAGACAGGGCTGAGAGCGACTCCTGCCTGCAACCTTGGAGAAGCTGCTGCCAGTCTGGGTAGACAATACTGAGCTAGATGGACCAAGGGTCTGACTCGGTATAAGGCAGATTCCTGTGAGAATGCGATATTTTCCCTTGTTGCTTTTTGTCCTAATATTCAGGCTGTCAAACCAGTTTGGGGGCTGAACAGTGGGAGGACATCAGGACAGGGCACACAATCTCCCCTGAATGCTTTTAACCGATGTGGGTTTTCTGGTCCCCAAGGTGGTCCCACAAAAACGGCACCTGCAGCGTGAGCTGTGGCGGAGGCGTGAGGCGCAAGGTCCTGTACTGCGCCCGGGAGAAGGGCGAGAAGGAGGAGGAGATCTTGTCTGACACACACTGCGAGGCTTTGTCTCGCCCCGAAGAACAGGAAGTGTGCAACCCAGAACCGTGCCCTCCCAGGTCGTTAGTGGGGGGGCTTGCTTATCTCGTGGGTCTGGAGGCACCGGGGGGGGGGGGCGGTTTCCTGCACAAGTATGGAAAGGATGAGACTGCTCATAAGAACACAAGAGCAGCCCTGCTGGATCAGGCCCAAGGAAGCCCATCTAGTCTCTAGCCTCTTGTTTTCCACCGTGGCCCACCAGATGCCTCTGGGGAGCCCACAGGCAAGAGCTGAGAGTATTTATTCATTCATTCATTCATCCATTCATTCAACATATTTTTATACTGCTCAAAACTTACGTCTCTGGGCGGTTTACAGCGAGATAAAAACAACGGTAAAACATTGGTTAAAAACAAACACCATAAATTTAAAACACAACAATTAAATTTAAAAACAAAGCAAAACAATATTCTAAAGACAACATTAGAACAATTAACACTATCAGTTAAAAGCCTAGGTGAACAGATGTGTCTTTAAAGACTTTTTAAAAGTTGTCAGAGATGGGGAGGCTCTTATTTCACGAGGGAGCGCATTCCAAAGCCTCGGGGCAGCCACGGAGAAGGCCCCGTCCCTGAGTAGCCGCCAGGTTGAGAACAGCTGGATGGAAATGGCGGCTGTGCCGGTGCACATTTTCTCGGTCTGGTCAATCACTTCTCCTCTCCCCATGGAAAGGTGGAAAGTGGCCGGATCTGGCCCGTGCTCCTCCTCCTGTGGCCTCGGGGTGGCTCTGCAGACCGTGGCTTGCGTGCAGTTCTCCGGAGGCCGAGAGATCGAGTTGCCAAATGGTTCCTGCCCTGAAGCCAAGAGGCCCCCGGCCAGCGTTCCCTGCATCCTCACTGTGTGCCCTTACGAATGGGGATTCACTCGGTGGACAGAGGTACCTGCTGCTGGGGCCGAGGCAGAATTTCTAATTCCCAGAACCATTTCAAAAGCCAGATGTTGACCGCCGCATTCAGACTCCAGATCCTTTGGGTGACCTCCTCTGGTGGTTGAGAGTCAAGCTTCTGAGAGCTCTCGGCAAGCATGGATTGTCCCCTCTGCTAAGCAGGGTCCACACTGGCTTGCATTTGGATGGGAGACTACCTGTGAGGGCCGTCAGAGATTCCCCTTAAGGGACTGGGCCATAGCTCAGTGGATGAAGGTCCCAGGTTCATTCCCTGGCATCTCCAGGTAGGACTGGGAGAAAATAAAACCTTGGAGAAGCTGCTGCCAGCTTGTGTTGACAATACTGAGGTAGATGGACGAACAGTCTGACTCAGTATAATAATTTTAATTTTTTAATTTTTTTTTTTACATTTATATCCTGCTCTTCCTCCAAGGAGCTCAGAGTGGTGTACTACATACTTAAGTTTCTCCTCACAACAACCCTGTGAAGTAGGTTAGGCTGAGTTAAGGCAGCTTCCTATGTTCCTATGGGGACGGGGGCATCGTAACAGGGATGGAGAGATCCTTTTGGTGCACAAATCAATGCAGTTGGTGCAACTGGTCACATAAATGGTGCCATTGGTTGAAAAAATTGGTTGAAAAAAAATTGCAATTGGTCAAAAGAAATTGGCTAGAAATTTGAAAAATTCATCAAAATTTTGCCTTTGGTTAATTGGTCAAAGTTTGCAAAAAATTGAAATTGGTCACAAAAGTGGTCAAATTTTTCCCCAAATAAAATTGAAATTGGTCAAAAGAAATTCCAATTGGTCAAAGAAATGGGTGGAATTGCCCTAGAAATGGTGCAGCTGGTCACAGAAATGGTGCAGTTGGTGCACAAATCAGTGGGAGAGCATCTACCTTGCACACAGGGGGTCCCAGATGGAGTCCCTGGCAGCATCTCCAGGTAGGGCCGGGAGAGACTCCTGCCCGAAACCTCGGAGAAGCCGCTGCCAGTCAGAGCAGGGAATCCTGAGCGCGATGGACCAAGGGTCTGACTCAGTAGAAGGCAGCTTCCTGTCGCCCTGTGATAGCTTTTTTGTCGTGGCTGAAAAGCGATAGCCAAATATTGTCATCCCAGTAATAACCGCCGTCTCCGCCACGTCTGGGTTTCTCCCACCGCAGTGCTCTGTGTCTTGTGGGAACGGCCTCCAGGTGCGGCAGGGTTTCTGCATCGACCCCCGGGTGCAGGAGCGAGCGAACCCCTTCTTGTGCAGGCACTCCCCCAAGCCCGTGACGGTGAGAAGCTGTTCTCTGGACCCCTGCTTAGCACAGGCCGCGACGGGCGGCCGCCTCGGACCGGATCGCCGTGCACCGATGACAGCCCTTCCTGTGACTGTTGACCCCGGAGAGCCGCGCTACAGAATCCGGGATTTCCTGAAGAGTGGCGGCATTGCCCCATCTCTGAGCCAACTGGAGGCGATGCGATGGGAGGAAGACCCCGAGGAGCACAGTTGTGTAGTGGTACTTTCTGTTGGAGGGGGGGACGCGAAACGGCAAGGGAGGAGAGCTGGTCTTGTGGTCGCAAGCATGAAGCCTCCCCTTGGCTAAGCAGGGCCCGCCCCGCTTGCATTTGGGCGGGAGGTTCCATGTGCATGCGCCACGGCCATTTGTGCAGTCGTCGACCACGCACGGAGGCCATGTGCGGGCGGGCGTCGCACGGGGGCAGCTAGGAGACGCCTCGCCGGTGTCCGATGAGACCTGGTGGGGTAGCGGGGAGGAGAATGCCCCCAAACCTCCCGTGGCGGTGAGCAACAGAGGAGCAGGTATGGACCTGCTCTCCTCCCTGTTAAAGCGGGTCTGCTCCGATTCGGTGCTCGGATCGCGTTTCGTGCACACCCCTAGCCCAGACCCTTCCCTGAGGAGTGCCCCAGCCTCTCCCTCCCTCTGCGCCTCAGCCTTTCTGTCCGTCTGCTTCCCTTTTCCACGCAGGCGTCTGCGGGAGGCTGTTCCTCAATTCCACCGGGCTGATCAACATGTCTGGCCTGCCAGGCAAGGACTGCACCATTGCCATTGGCCGTCCCTTAGGGGAGGTGATAACAGCCCAGGTGTTAGAGAGCAACTTGAACTGCAGTGCAGGTGAGTGTGAGTGTCGCCGAGAAGAGTGTGAGCTAGGAGGTCCTGGGTTCAAATCCTACCTGGGCCAGGAAGTCCTGGGTTCAAATCCTACCTGGGCCAGGAAGTCCTGGCTTCAAATCCTACCTGGGCCAGGAAGTCCTGGCTTCAAATCCTACCTGGGCCAGGAAGTCCTGGCTTCAAATCCTACCTGGGCCAGGAAGTCCTGGGTTCAAATCCTACCGCGGCTACTTACGAGCTGTCTTTATACCAGTCATTATTCTCTCAGCTGCCCGCCACCTGCCGTAAATCCTTTCATATTTTTAAACCCAGCTCTCAGCCTGGAACGTGTTCAGGGAATGTGTAAAGGAACGAGTGCCTCTGAGCATACACAGAGTCGACAGATGGGAACCCCAAGGGGCTGATGTTTCAGATGTATGTCATTCTAAAAATTAAATTCATAGACCAGTTTTGAAGCAGGTGAGGCTGAGAGAGAAGTGACTGGCCCAGAGTCACCCAGCAAGTATTATGGCGGAATGGGGATTTGAACCCGGGTCTCCCCGGTCCTAGTCCAGCAGCCTAACCTTCCTGGGATCCTTGGAAGCGGTGATGCTTTACCTGGCCTTTGGATCTGGTGTTGATGTGCCCTTTGTCCGGGGCATCTCAAACTTGGCTTGTAGTTGGGGCCATGTTGAGAGCGCCTTCCTTAGTGGGATTTGTGAAATGCCTTGGGAGGATAGATGTGTCGGATGCCCTCTCTTCCATGCATCTTTTGCTCCAGGTGAGGTGGTGCTGTTTTCCGGACGGATGGTGTGGCGGACGGGTTGCCGGAAACTGACCCTTTCTACCATCAGTGCCAGGACCAACACCCTGATGGTGAGACAGCGCCTCCTGCTCCCCGGGAATGGAATTGTCCTTCGCTATAGCAGCCAAGCAGCAGGGAAGAATTATCACCAAGGTGTGTGTTGCCACAAAATCGACACCGTTGCTTTTGAAGGAAAAATCCAACTCTGAGGGTTCCTTAGGGCAGGCCAGATTTCACATGGCAGGGGAGAGATGTGTGATCAGGACTCCTGATTCCTTTTTCAAAGGGGAAGGAATTTGGAGGAGAGCTGGTCTGGTGGCAGCGAGCATGACTGGTCCCCTTAGCTAAGCAGGGTCTGCCCTGGATGCCTATGAAAGGGAAACTAGAAGTGTGAGCACTGGAAGATCTTCCCCTCAGGGGGATGGAGCCGCTCTGGGAAGAGCAGAAGGTTCTTCCAAGTTCCCTCCCTGGCAGCGTCTCCAAGATAGGGCTGAGAGAGACTCCTGACTGCAGCCTTGGAGAAGCCGCTGCCAGTCTGGGTAGACAATCCTGAGATAGATGGACCAAGGGTCTGACTCAGTATATGGCAGCTTCCTATGTTCCTATTATGGCTCCAAAGGCCTTTAGGTCCAGCCTCCAAAATTACCTAGGTGCACCTCTGCCTGTCCCATCTGTTTCCCTGATCCAAATCTCTCTTTCCCCCTTGAGTTTGATCTTGGCTTCACTGGGGAAAGGAAAGGTACCTGGTTGTATCTGCTTTTCCTTCCCTGTGAGGCTCTTAACAGCTTTGTGGGGTGGGTGGTTTTGATGATGGTAGTGCCATGAGGGCAGTTCGTAACCTTTTCCAACGAGCTGGTGGTAACCACGGCCGGCCAGACCTCCCCTGATGATCTTCACAGGCGGTGTGGTTAACGAAAAAGAAGGCACTCCCTTAAAATACCCTGTTCAAGCTGACTCCTCTAATAAAGGACTTGAGTGTTCTACTCCTGCTTGATCCTTGAATGAGTCCAAATCCATCGGGAGCAGAGCTGGTCTTGTGGTAGCAAGCATGAATTGTCCCCTTTGCTAAGCAGAGTTTGCCCTGGTTTGTGTTTGCATGAGAGACGACATGTGGCCGCTGTAATATAGTCCCCTTAGGAGATGTGGAGGAGCGTCTGCCTGCTTGCATGCAGAAGGTTGGGTTAGGCAGGTTAGGTTGGGTTAGTCACTGGCAGCGTCTCCAGATAGCGCTGAGAGAGACTCCTGCCTGCAAGCTTGGAGAAGCTGCTGCCAGTCTGGGTAGACAATCCTGAACTAGATGGACCGAGGGTCTGACTCAGCAGAAGTTTCCACTTGAAATGCAAAGTGCTGTCCATTTTGCCAACAACATTTTGGGCATCCCGTCATTGGTGACACTGCAGCAACCTGGACCCACCTTCCTCTCTGCTCCTCTCCCCACTACCCAGACTGCGATGTGCAGCTGTTTGGTCCCCGGGGAGAAATCGCCAGTCCCGTGTCCTCGGGGGAGCAGGCACCCCAAGCAGCCTGCAGGACATTCATCGACGTGGCTCCCCGGCTCCGCATTGCCATCCATGCCGTGTACGTGGACCTGAGGGCCGACACCAACCAAACACACTCCAACTACATCTCGGTGAGAGCACAGCACAGATTGGGAGTGTAGGAATGACAACCAGTGTTTATTCAGTGGCCCAAAGCCATTCTTATCCATTATTTCTGTCCACTCTACACTATTGCTTCTGTCCTCTCTACACTATTGCTTCTGTCTTCTCTACACCATTGCTTCTGTCCTCTACACCATTACTTCTGTCCTCTACACCATTACTTCTGTCCTCTTCACACCATTACTTCTGTCATCCTGTAAGGCATGTAGCATCCTTGAATGGGAAGGGATCTTACAGCTCTTCTGGTCCATCCTCACATGCAAGCTGGGGCAGAGGGCTGTATCAATAGGGAAAGGTCTGGGAAAAGATGGGGCATGATGGACATCAAAAGATGGGACATCAAAGCATCCTGACATGGAGGAAGAGGAGAGGTGACTGCAGCAGCTACTCCTCCTGTCTTCCCAAATCTGAGACATATAGGTGTGCAGTGCCTATATTCTTCGGAGGGTGGTGTTTTCACTGAACAACTCATGCTTATGTCCTCAACCCTATGCACTCCTACATCAGTTTCCTAATGCGTCAATGGGTCTTACTCCCAGCCATGGTGTTACAGAATACAACCTTGCAGAGCTGGCCTTGTGGTAGCAAGCATGACTTGTCCCCTTTCCTAAGCATGGTCGACCCTGGTTTGGATATGATTGGGAGACTATATGTGTGAGTACTATAAGATATTCCCCTTAGGGGATGGAGCTACTCTGGGAAGAGCATCTGAGCTTCCAAGTTCCCTCCCTGGCAGCATCTCTAAGACAAGGCTGAGAGAAACTCCTGCCTGCAACCTTGAAGAAGCCGCTGCCAGTCTGTGTAGACAATATTGAGTTAGATGGACCAATGGCCCAACTCAGTATATGGCAGCTTCCTATGTTCCTAAGTACAAAAAGACAAAGTTTAAGCCTCTTGAAATTCTTGGACGCTGCTGGTCTCCAAGAAAGTTCTCGAAAGAAGGAACTAGATCTATCCTGTGATTCCTAGGGATATCGGTACTGCTAATGTACATAGCTTTTGTCCCAGTTTAACTGGCATGGCTTTCCCAAAAGGAATCCTGGGAGATACAGTTTGGTGAGGGGGCTGAGAAGACCTCCTGGGTTCTCTCCCTCTGAACCAGCCTTCTCTGGGGAGAAGGACACGTAGACACGGGTTGCTGAGAAGCAAATGGAAAGAGGCTGGGAGACATATGTGCGACAAGCTGATTGCCTTCTGTTCCTCAGATCCGAGATGTCAACACCATGAGGACCACACTCTTCCACGGAAACCAGCTCTTCTACTGGGAGTCCACGGGAAGCCGGGCCGAAATTGAATTTAACAAAGACTTTGACGACATCCGATTCCGGGCAGAGTATTGGGTCATTAAACTGAAATAAACACAAGCGTGGTCAATTCACTGTCGCTGATGGAGCAACCAAGACTCAGCTGCAAAGTTGGGCGGTGGGAGCAAGAACTCTACTCCATTGAGAGAGTTGTACACTTCAAATACTTGGGAGTCGTTTTTCCCCCTCTCGGTAGGGAAGCTCATGGGGAACACGTGGCTTTAAATGCCCGAAGAATATCCTCTGCCATTCTCAAATTCCTGCGGACAAGAGGAGGCCATTAAGTATCTGTGGCTCTTGAACTTCTGGTGGGCCACTGTGCAAAACAGGATGCTGGACTATGCACTTGCAGGCAATGTGTTGTGTGCTTATACATGACAAGGGGGGAAAAATCACTTTTCCAAGAAGAATCCAGATTTGAGTTTGATAGTTAGATTCCTGCCTTTGCAAATAAAATTTAAAATAAGCGCTTATTTTCTTGTTATGTTATATTATATTATTTTCCAATTTATTTTTCAAATGTGTACACAAACAAACGCCTCTCATCCTGCCTGCCTTCTTTGCTGTCTATGGGCATTTCTCCCGGGGACCCAGGAAAGCCCCACAGCCGGACAATGGAGTGGCCAGTCTAGGCCTTTTTAGCGTCTATGGATGAAATAGTGGAGATGCCCCTCCTCCCCCAAGGCGGCGGGCGGGGGGGGGCAAACCCCACAATGCAACGCGCGAGAAGAGCCGTGGCTTGGAGCCGGGGGAGGCAGCCTGTCCGTTGTCAGCGAGAATTGCATTTAAAGGGACAGGCTGGAAGGGG
The DNA here is from genome assembly GCF_027244095.1 of Hemicordylus capensis. Taxonomy (NCBI): domain Eukaryota; kingdom Metazoa; phylum Chordata; class Lepidosauria; order Squamata; family Cordylidae; genus Hemicordylus; species Hemicordylus capensis. The sequence continues at coordinate 2,631,388 of NC_069673.1, read as the reverse complement.
AGGTCTTGAGGACTGGTCTCTTGCCTAGTGCAGCGGCCAGGTCAAAGAAGGGGCGGGCGGGCGGGGGGGGAGCGGGGCTGCGCCTGCCCTCCAGCCTCCAGGGAGCAGGATGAGTGCCTGGCAGGACCAGCAGCAGCAGCCTCCGGCAGATGCAGGAGCGGACGGGGCTGCCGCCGCGCCGGCTTCCTCCTCCGAGGAAGAGGATGATGGCATGACCTGGTGGTACCGGTGGCTCTGCAGACTGTCCGGCATCATCGGGGGCATCTGTGAGTATCGGCTTTCGCGAGGGATTCATCGGGAGGCGAGACCTGGCCAGGCGCCAGAGAATGGGGGCTTGCCTGCCGTGGGGTGGGGTGGTGGTGGTGGTGGGGCTCTCCCTCTGGGCAGCAAGCAGGCATTGGCCCCTTGGCTAAGCAGGGGTTGCCCTGGTTGGCACTTGGATGGGAGACCCCGGGTGTGAGCGCTGCAAGAGGTTCCCCTTAGTTGGTGGGGCTGCGCTGGGAAGAGCGCCTGCTTGCTTACCTGTAGGTCCCCTCCCTGGCCTCTCCGGGCAGGGCTGGGGGAGACTCCTGCCTGCAGCCTCGGAGAGCGGCTGCCAGTCAGTGTGTAGGAGGAGGAGAGCTGGTCTGGTGGTCGCCAGCGTGACTTGTCCCTTTAGCTAAGCAGGGTCTGCCCTGGTTGCATATGAAAGGGGGACTAGAAGTGTGAGCACTGCAAGATATTCCCCTCATCAGGGGATGGAGCCGCTCTGGGAAGAGCATCTAGGGTCCAAGTTCCCTCCCTGGCAGCATCTCCAAGACAGGGCTGAGAGAGATTCCTGCCTGCCACCTGGGAGAAGCCGCTGCCAGTCTGGGTCGACAATCCGAAGCTAAGTGGATCAAGGGTCATATACTGATATGTCAGCGTCCTGTGTTGCTGAATTCAAATCTTGTTCAGCAATTGAAACTCGCTGGGTGACCCTGAGCAAGTCACTTCTCTCTCTCTCTCTCTCTCTCTCACTTGGGGGGCCCTGTTGGGTTGGGGTCTAAACCCCTGAGAATGCAGCCTGAGCCTGTCTGCATAGCTCCGCCCCAGTTCTATTCTTGGTCACACCAGAGCGTGACTGGCAGTTGAACTAGCTTTGAGATGGATTTTATTTGCTGGTTCTCGGGTATGTTTGCCTTGTGTCCCAGAGTCCTTTAAACTTTATTTGCACATTTATATCCCGCTCTTACTCCAAGGAGCCCAGAGGTTGTGTTTGTCCTCACAACAACCCTGTGAGGTAGGTTAGGCTGCGAGATACATGACTGGCCTAGAGTCTCCCAGCGAGTTTCATGGCTGAATGGGGGCAGATTTGAACTCGGGTCTCCCCGGTCCTAGTCCAACGCTCTGACTGCTACGCCCTGCTGCCTCGGTGTCATTTTAAAAATAGGCGTTGCAAGCGCTGATTGGGTTGGTGACAAAGAGGAGAGATCTGCTCGGAGCTGGGCGTAGGTTTTCCTCCTTGCCTCTCCACACCTAGCTGTGTTTAGCTCATTGTTGACTTTCCTGGCCCTGCTGGGATATGAGTTCTTCACCCAGTTGTGCAGCGCGGCTGCGGGAGCCTTGGACTTTGCTCTGGGAGGTCCCACCCTTGGAAGTTGGAACCTTCTGGGTGCAAGCAAGATGGCGCTCTTCCCGGAGCGGCTGGGAACTGGGACTTTCTGTGTGCTAAACAGATGCTCTCCAGCTCCATCCCCTTACAGGGTTGTTGTACAGTTGTCTGTGATCAGACAACTGTACAACAACCCTGTAAGGCAGACCAGTGCTGTTATGGCCATACCCAGAAAAGCTCATGCATTCAGTTAGTCGAACACAGAGGTGGGCAAACTTGGCCCTAAACTCAACTAGTTAGTTTAGTTTAGTTTAGTAGTTCAGCTGTTGCAAAACTACAACTCCCATCATCCCCTGCCACAAGAAATTGTGGCAGGGGGTGATGGGAGTTGTAGTTTCACGACAGCTGGCGGGCCAAGGCCTAAAAGGTTATCTTGAAATCCAGGCAACCTGTTCCTTCAACCGGGCTAAATGTCTCGGTCCGAGGCGGCTACCCAGTGCAGAGAGGCGAGGACAGAGAGACGAGCCCGGCAAGCCTACTCATGCTCTCCAGACATAATCTGTGGAACCACCCGGGATTTGTAACGGGAGGAGAAGGCTGAAGCCCGGGTGGCTGCGCACCAAGGCCCACATTCCTCGTACCAGGTGCTCATTAAACTTGCAACGAGGTTTTCTGCATCCGATACACCAACCCGGCCGGTTCGTGCTCGTCAGCAGGTAACTTAATCCCAGTATTATCGAGGCAGCTCAGTGCTACGCCCGCAGAGAGAAAGCGAGAGACCCAGCTGCTGAGTGGACAGTAAACAACATCACAAAGACAAACCAAAAACACACACACACACACACCACACCTCCATATTGTGATCCCAGAGATCACCATTAGATTTGGGAAATGTTCAGGATTCTTAGAAAGCAAGCATCCCGACTCGGCTATGCTTTGGGGAAGGGGCTGTAGCTCAGAGGAACGTAGGAAGCTGCCTTCTGAGTCAGACCCTTGGACCATCCATCTCAGTACTGTCTACTCTGACTGGCAGCAGCTCTCCACGGTTTCAGGCAGGAATCTCTCCCAGCCCTATTGGAGATGCTGCCAAATTGACTATGATTCAAATTTACCATATGAAGATGATGAATATTGAAACAGTAGACTGCTTTTCAACCAAAGTAGATAGAAATAAATAACATGGCTCCCTGTCCCCAAAAGGCTCAAAACCTAAAAAAGAAACAGAAGAGAGACACCAGCAACAGCCACTGGAGGGATGCTGTGCTGGGGATGGATAGGGCCAGTTGCTCTCCCCCTGCTCAGTACAAGAGAATCACCACATTAAAAAGATGCCTCTTTGCTCAGTTAGCAGTTATCATATATGTTAATGGCTAATGTCTGACGTTGACATCCTACAGATTTCAAACTGTGCTTCTTCTTCCCATTTGCAAGCAAGCACATGCATAAAAAATTATATCACATGCATTTAATATCTTGAACTTTCCTAGAAGCGTAATCTGTGCAAAATGACTTTGTCTGGTCATCAATGGGCCTCTCACATATATATTTAAAGAGATGTTTTACAATATGGTTTTAGGTGTACCAGATAGCAAAGGAGAGAAATTGCCGACGATGTGTCTCTTGTAAAGTGTGCCGTCGAGTTGGTGTCGACTCGTGGCTTCCACAAAGCCCCGTGGTTGTCTTTGGTAGAACACAGGAGGGGTTGACCATTGCCTCCTCCCACACAGTATGAGACGATGCCTTTTAGCATCTTCCTATAGTGCTGCTGCCCGATAGAGGAGTTTCCCATAGTCTGGGGAACAGACCAGCGGGGATTCGAACCAGCAACCTCTGGCTTGCTAATCAAGTCATTTCCTTGCTGCACCAGTAGGTGGCTATGATGAAAACTGTACACAGTCATAATAATAAACTTTACCTGTTCGCCATCCCGTAGCAAACTGTTCTCTGGGTGGCTCGCAACCACAGAACTCTGCTAAAAACTGCAAAGAGGAATACTGCAATTATGACCGATCTATACCGGCTGCGGAATTTCGGGATGCAGAACTTGGATTGCCCAGCAGCAGAATTCTGGGGGTATCATTAAGCAGCAAAGACCCTTGGCGGGTGGCATTTTACTCTGCCCACAAGGAACGACTCTCTCTGCACCTTAGCTGGGGTCTGCAGGATTGACGGAGGAGAGCTGGTCTTGTGGTAGCCAGCATGGATTGTTCTGCTAAGCAGGATCTGCCCTGGTTTGCATTTGAATGGGAGATGTGTGAGCACTGGAAGATCTTCCCCTCAGGGGATGGAGCCACTCTGGGAAAAGCAGAAGGTTCCCAGTTCCCTCCCTGGCAGCATCTCCAGATAGGGCTGAGAGAGACTCCCACCTGCAACTTTGGAGAAGCCGCTGCCAGTCTGGGTAGACGTTACTAAGCTAGCTGGACCAAGGGTCTGACTCGGTAGAAGGCAGCTTCCTGTGACTGCTTCTCACCCCGCTCTCTCTGTCTCCCTCTCCAGCATGTGCCTTCTCCGGGCTCTGGAACTGTGTGACCATCCACCCTCTCAACATAGCCGCCGGTGTTTGGATGATGTAAGTAAATATTTATTTATTTTATTACATTTCTATCCCGCTCTTCCTCCAAGGAGCCCAGAGCGGTGTACATGGTTATGTTTATCCCCACAACAACCCTGTGAGGTAGACTAGGCTAAGAGAGACGTGACTGGCCCAGAGTCACCCAGTGACTTTCATGGCTGAATGGGGATTTGAACTCGGGTCTCCATGGTCCTAATCCAGCACTCTCACCACTACACTACATAGGCCCCATAGTGCTCCTTTCCCTTATACTGGGGGTCTCAAACTGCACCCTTTCTCCAGATGTTGGCCTCTGACTCCCATAGTCCTTGGTTATAGGCCATTTTGAATGAGGATCATGGGAGTTGTAGTCTGGAGACCTCTGCCGAACCTCTTTTCCTCACGCTTCTCGGGCCTTGCAGAACAACCAAGGCTGAAATGAGGAGAGCCTACTTCTTGTCCTTAGGGAAGAAGATCTGGCCCTGTGGCCACAAGCTTGAATTTCCCCCTTTGCTAAGCAGGGTCTTCCTTGGTTTGCATTTGGATGGGGGACTACACGTGAGGGCTGTAAGATATTCCCCTTAGGGATGGGGCAGGAAAACCCGGCCCCCCAGCTGTTGATGGAGCCGTAGCTCAGTGGAAGAGCATCAGAAGGTCCCAGTTCAATTCTTGGGAGGATCTCCAGGTGGGACTGGGAAAGACTCCAGCCTGAAACTGCGGAGCACTGCTGCCAGTTAGTGTAGACAGCCCTGAGCTAGAGGGACCAAGGGTCTGACTCAGTAGAAGGCAGCTTTCTATGACCTGGGGAACAAATGAAGCTGCCATATACCGAGTCAGTCCATTGGTCCATCTAGCTCAGTATTGTATACACAGACTGGCAGCGGCTTCTCCAAGCAGATGCTGAACCTGCCCACTGATCCGTCCTCCCTGCTAAGGCCTCTCCCGGCCTCTATCTCTCCCCAGCCGGACCCTAAGACTGCCCCAAACACCAGCCGCTTTGGAGGCAGGGGTGTTTGTTTATTTAGATGACTTTTATCCTGCATTTTTTGCAGGAGAAAAGTTCCAGGGCAGCTTACAAAATGCAAATTTGGTGGGTTTTTTAAAAGAACAATCTATAAAAATCTAAAACACTGATTAAAACATAAAAAGTAAAACCACTCACTCTCTTTCCCAGAGGTTTCTAACTTCAGGTCCCTGTATGTTGGACTACAACTCCCATCTTCCCCCACCACAGTGGGGACCTAAGCTTAGAATTTTCCAGGCTAGCCCACTAATTCAAAAGGCCTGCCTAAATACAAGCGTCTACAACAAAGATCTTGGGCAGCCAGGACTTTAACACGAGCTGCAGTGATGATTGCTGTCTTTAGAGGCTATGAACCCTCCTCCGGTCTCTTGATGAGCTCAATCTAATCAATCTAATGAACTGCCAGAAGATTGTTCTCGATAGCACACAGTGGAAAGATAAGAGGCTTCTGTCTGTTGACGGTTGGACAGAATTTGGGGGCGCGGGTTATCGATAGTAGCTTTGTAGCCTAAAAATGGAGTAGGAAAGAGAGAAAAAAGATAACTCAATTTCTTTAAAAATGATTGTTTTTGTTTTTTGGAAGGAAATAGACTTCCTGCAGAAACCACCATGATTCTCGGCCACATCTGTTCTTTTATATATTTATTGTCGAATTTAAACGCCTGTTGTTAAAATAATCCCAAAGCAGTTTACAAAACAATGCACAATGGAAAGTCCAAATATTACATTTTTAAAAATACAGCTCTATTTCAAAACAGATATACTGCCCTGAGCCATTTTTGGAAGGGCAGTATATAAATTAAATCAAATCAAATCAAATCAATAAATATAAAATAAAGCAGTACAACAGAAAACACAGAGCAGCAGCACCAAAACCCAGTTTTTTAAAAAAATAAATGCATGATGCATTTAACAGTCAACAGTAAAGGATTCAGCAGTCATGAAATACGCCGCAGAGTAGCACTTGGTTGGGTTGCAATGAAGGTCTTGGAAAGGAGATTGAGATGCCGTGATGTGTCTACACCTACAAAGATGAGAATCATTCAGACCGTGGTTTTCCCCATGACACTCTATGGATGCGAAAGCTGGACTTTGAAGAAGCAAGAAAGGAAATGTATTGATGCTTTTGAATTTTGGTGCCGGAGAAGACTTTTGAGGAGACCATGGACAGCCAGGAAAACAAACCAATGGATCCTAGAATAAATCAATCCAGAATTCTCACTCCAGGCACAAATGACCAGGCTCAAACTATCATCCTTCGGACACATTATGTGAAGACCCAGCTCCTTAGAGAAGTCCATCATGCTGGGGAAAGTTGAAGGAAAGAGAAGAAGAGGATGACCAGCAGCAAGGTGGATGGACTCGATCACGACAGCAATGAATGCACCACGGAGAGACCTTGAAGGCCAAGTGGAAGACGGATCATCCTGGAGAGAATCTCTCTATGGGGTCACTAAGAGTCGACACCGACTTGATGGCACTTAATCAATCAATCATGATGTATATGCTATTGACCAATTGAGGACCATAGCTTTATTATTATTATTATTGTTTACACAGTCAGACAGGTGTTATTGACTGGTTTGTTTTATCCAGACATCGAGTCCTTCCCAAGGACCTGGGATGGCTGAATTTTATTGTCAATGTTGTTTGTTTGGGTTTGTTGTCATTTTTTGAAACACATTGGGCAGTACTGAATATTGTTTAAAATTTACAAGAGTGTGCACGGACCAGTTCGGCTGTCTATTCACAGACCGCCAAACCGGTTCGAAAGACTGGCATTCGAGCCGGTTTGGAGGCAGGGAGGGGGTTGCTTTAAGTATTATTATTATTATTATTTTTACATTTATATCCCGCTCTTCCTCCATGGAGCCCAGAGCGGTGTACGACATACTTGGGTTTCTCTTTCACAACAACCCTGTGAAGTAGGTTAGGCTGAGAGAGAAGTGACAGGCCCAGAGTCACCCAGCTACTATTCATGGCTGAATGGGGATTTGAACTCGGGTCTCCCCGGTCCTAGTCCAGCACTCTGGCGCTGCTGTCAAAATCGCTGGCACAGGGTGGCTGTATACCCTCTTGCCGCCTCGGTCAGCGATTCTGAGAGGTAAGGACACCCTCCCCACACCTTAAATCCCTCTCCTGGGAGTTCACAGAACCGATTCCCTGCACATTCCTACTCCGGTCCTTTTGACAGACTGTCCTCACCCGAGTAAGTTTTAAATGTTTTTCCCCCCTCCCTCTCATTCCCAGATTGAACGCCTTCGTCCTCCTCCTGTGTGAAGCTCCCTTCTGCTGCCAGTTTGTGGAGTTTGCAAACAACGTATCGGCGAGGGCAGACAAGCTACGGCCGTGGCAGAAGGCCTCGTTCTACTGCGGGTGTGTGTGCCAGAGGGGCTTGCTTTGAAGATCGCGGCCTCTGGCTTGCAGTCCTAAGGGACTCTTCCCCCAGTCCGGATATTTTGACCACTCCTCATCTCTGCCGACTAACCTACAAGGCTGTAAATACACACCGTTGCCGGTTGACCGCCAAACAGCAACCGTGAAAAGCCAGCGGCTAAGACGAATGCGATGCATATTTATATACCGCCCTGAGCCATTTCGGAAGGGCGGTATAAAAATCGCACGAATCAGTAAATAAATAATTAATAAATAGATATTAATAAATTAATAAATATAAAAATATAAATATAATTAATAAATGAAAAAAATTCCACAAAAGCTTCCAAAGCAGTTTACATAGATATAAATAAATAACATCCCCTGAGGGCTGACAAGCCACCTAATGGCGCAGCGGGGAAATGGCTTGACTACGAAGCCAGAGGTTGCCGGTTCGAATCCCCGCTGGGATGTTTCCCAGACTATGGGAGACACCTCTATTGGGCAGCAGCGATAGAGGAAGATGGTCTGGGAAACATACCAGTGGGGATTCAAACCGGCAACCTCTGACTTGCTAGTCAAGTCATTTTCCCCACTGCGCCATTAGGTGGCCAGGGTCTTGTGGGAGCAAGTGAATTGTCCCCTTTGCTAAGCAGATTCCATCGTGGTTTGCATTTGAATGGGAGACTACATGTGTGAGCATTGGAAGCTATTCCCCTTAGGGATGGGGCCACTCTGGGAAGAGCATCTGCAAATGTTTGTATGCAGAAGGTTCCAGGTTCTCTCCCTGGCAGCATCTCCAGGATAGGGCTGAGAGAGACTCCTGCCCGCAACTTTGGAGAAGCTGCTGCCAGTCTGTGTAGGCGATACTGAGCTAGATGGACCGATTGTTGGACTCAGTAGAAGGCAGCTTCCTTTGTTCCTAACATCCCAGGAAGCAAATCCCGCACTTGTGTAAGAGAACAGACAGACATTTTTGGCGTCCACTAGGACCAGAGGATTCACCTTCTGTGCTAAGGATAGACAGTTTTAGCTCTCCAGCTGTTGTTGAACCACAACTCCCATAATCCCCAGCCACCATGGCCAAAGGGGATGATGGGAGTGGTAGTCCAAGAACATCTGGAGAGCCCCTGTTCTCTGACCATGGCGGATACAGCGGGGCATTAGCCCAACCTCACCCGTCTCCTTTCTTCCCAGGATGGCTATCTTCCCCGTCATACTGAGCCTGACGCTGACAACACTGATAGGAAACGCCATTGCGTTCGCTACCGGAGTGCTGTATGGACTCTCAGCCCTGGGCAAGAAGTAAGAGAGGACGTCTTTCTTCCAGTTCTTCCTCTGCGTTTCACTCTGACGGAGAAGGGATCCTGTCCACATGGGTTGGGGACCATCATCACATCATAAGAACAGACCTGCTGGATCAGGCCCAAGAAGGTCCATCTAGTCCAGCATCCTGTTCTCCACAGTGGCCCACCAGATGCCTCTGGGGAACCCACAAGCAAGAGGTGAGGGCATGCCCTCTCTCTTGCTAGTGCTCCCCTGCAGCTGGTATATTTAGAGGCATCTTGCCTCTGAGGCTGGAGGTGGCCTATAGCCCTCTAACTAGTAGCCCTTGATAGACCTGTCCTCCGTGAATTTATCCAAACCCCTCATAAAGCCATCCAGGCTGTTGGCTGTCACCACATCTTGTGGCAGAGAGTTCCATAGGTTGATTATACATTGTGTGAAAAAGTACTTCTGTTTGCCGGTCCTAAATTCCCACCAATTGAAGGAGTACTAAGTGTGAAAATCTACTTTCCAGGGGCCAGTTTTTATGGAAATGACATATGGCCGGGTTCTCGAATTTGGTTTCTCAAATGTTATTGGACTGCAACTCCCATCATCCCCCAAAGGCCATTGGGGCTGAGGATGATGGGAGTTGTAGTCCAACGACAGCTGGGGACCAATAGTGGGACATCTGGTGGGTTCATAGCCATCTTACGTGATTCCTAGACAAGACACACATTATGTTCAGCCCTCTTACACTCGATGTATAGTGTTTACAGGTACAGATCTGTACACAGATACAGTTGTTAACACATGATGAATGCAAGAACAGCACTTTCTGTCTGTATTTTGCATTTTAGGGGTCCTGTAACCCAGGCAAAGTAAAAACTAGCACTTTTTAATCTGGTCTGTGACCGCAATAAACATACTACTACTACTACTACTACTAGCCCTTTGCCTGGGTCCTTTTTATTAGCTGTCATCCAGCCAGGACAGATTCTTTTTATCTCGATTATCTTTTAACCGACCAGAATGACTCCTGATTTTATAATGTGGCTAAATTCTGTTTAAGAGCCAGTAAGATTCACCAGGAGTTCATTAAGAATCATTTCTATGTGTTTAACCACTGCATCATAAGTGTGTCAGTTTATTCTGCTGGGCTCTTGTTTGTAAACTGTGTTGGTCTGTGACTGTCATAAAAGGTTGATTGATTGAACTGGGCCCAGAAACTAAAATCATAAAAAAAATTAAAAACATCTGTTTGGTCTAATGACCGTAAATAATATTACAATTACAACAATTACAATTAAAAACATTCAAAACCCAGGATTAAAATTCTTTAAAACTATAAATCTAATTAAAAGCCTGGGTGAATAAATATGTCTTCATTGCCTTTGTAAAAGTTGCCAGAGATGGGGAGGCTCTTATTGCAACAGGGAGCGCATTCCAAAATCCAGGGGCTGCAAGGGAGAAGGCCCGTTCCCGAGTAGCCACCAAAGGAGTTGGCAGCAACCGTGGACGGACCTCTCCAGATGATCTTAGCAGGCGGTGGGGCTCATGGCGAAGAAGACGTTCTCTTAAATACCCAGGGCCTAAGCTGTTGAGGGCTTTATAGGTTATAACCAGCACCTTGTATTGCCCGGAAACGTATCGGCAGCCAGTGCAATTCCTTCAACACAGGAGTGATATGGTCTTTCCGAGATGACCCAGAGACCAATCTGGCTGCCGCGTTCTGAACCAACTGCAGTTTCCGGAGTATGTACAAAGGCAGCCCCACAGAGAGCACATTGCAGTAATCCAGTCTAGAGGTTGCCAGCATATGTACCACTGTTTTGAGGTTGTTTCTTGTTCATCTCAAGAAACAGATGCAGCTGGCTTATGAGCCAGAGATCATAAAACACACCTCTGGCTACCGCCTCAACCACCAGGGAGAGGTTCAGATCCAGAAGCACCCCCAGCCTACGTACCTGTTCTTTCGAGATGAGCGTGACCCCACCCAGAACTGGCAGATCAAAATCATCTTCTGAGTTTCGACCACACACAATAAGTACCTCCGTCTTATCTGGATTCAGCCTCAGTTTTTCATCCCTCATCCAGCCCATTACTGCCTCCAGGCAGGTGTTTAGCGAGGTTATGCCTTCTCCTGATGGTGTTGACATGGAGAAACAGATTTGGGTGTCATCATTGCATGCACCAGATTGTGTGTATGTGTGAAAAGAGTTTCCTTCTGGAACAAACCCGTGGTGTATTTTCTCTTTGTAGGGGAGATGCCATCACCTACGCCAGGATGCAGCAGCTGCAGCGGAAATTCACCAGTGAGGAAGGGCAGACTGGGACCGTTGCTGCTCAGGCAGTGTGACGTCCCATTTTGAAACCACTCGTCGTGGGAGTCATTTCCTGTCTGGACACTGAAAAGCAAACCTTGGGAAATTCCATTCTGGTAAAACCTTGTTCTAAATCTCTTCCAAACCTTCATTCCCAGCCAGGGGAGCACAGAAGGAAGACACAAGCCCCTTCTCCCCGAGAACATCTGTAAAAATACAAAACAAAGCCGAATGAATGCAACACTGTGACTCTGAAATGCTGCAGCTTTAAGTGGGCGGGGTTTGAAGCAAGACCTCTCTCTCTGCCCCACTCAGTTCTCAGGTTGGATTGGAACCAAAAAGGGTGAAAAGCCCCATTCATCCACACTAGTGTGGTGTCATCTCAGTTATCCCTTAAAATGCTGCTCGGTACAGATTTTGTATCGTACCTCGTATCTGTATCGCACCTCCGATACAGATTTCATGACTCTGTATGGTACTTACGGGATTCTCAAGATGCTGCATTCCTAGGATTTGATTTTTATCAGGGGGTTGGAGGAAGCCAATTTGAAAACTCAAACGATGGCACCCAATCCCCAGAATGCTCACTTACAGGGCTGTTGAGTGGATTTTTGAGTAACCATGCTCTGATTTGGTGTCTACTTAATGCTGTGAACTTGGGGTGTGGGGGGCAGTTTGTGAACTTTAGGGTATTTACTCCCCAACTCTCTGAAAGATTGGGGGGCTGTCTTTATGCACAATGGAGAACCTTCTCTGATCTACATTTTAAATTCTGTAGCCATTTTAGAACTGGACAACTGTGTGCTGGTTATGAGATGCATTTTCTTAGGGGGAGAAATTAACTTGAGCATTTTTTGGGGTGTGTGTGTGTTTCTCCGTCTTTCCAGTGTGAACTTCTTAGATCAGTAGCTACTGCTGTTTAGAGAGCGGGCAGGATCATAGTAATTTCTCAGGCCACCTCTAGGATGTGGAAAGGGCAGGCATTTATCAGGGCTCCCTACCCCAGAAGACTTCCCTTCTTGCACCAAAGAAGATCAGAAGTGGTGTAAGAGGACATCTGATCCCTGTCTCTTTGCCTCCCCCATGTTAGGGGGCCACAAGGGCCCTGAGCATGCCGGAGCCACAACCATTGCAAGCCTCTTGTGTGCAGAATTCGGGTTCCTTAAAGCAATAACTAAAAAGGGATCAACCACTTACTATTATTTTGTTTATTTATGTATGTATTCAAGCCTTCCAAAAAGGGCCCGGGGCGGTTTACGCAGGGAAATAACAGACAAATGAGATGGCTCCCTGTCTCCAAAGGGCTCACAATCTAAAAAAGAAATATAGGATAGGCACCAGCAAGAGCCACTGGAGGGATGCTGAGCTGGGGTCGGATAGGGCCAGTTACTCTCCCCCTGCTAAATGAAGAGGATCACCACGTTAAAAAGGTGCCTCTTTGCCAAGTTTGCATATTATTATTTCATTCATTAATTTATATGACTCCAAAGGCTCTAGGCAGATTACAAAAATACCACAATAAAAACATAATAAAACTAATTGTTAAACCATTAACGTTTAACACATTCAGAGATTACCGCAATTGAGTCTAAAGCTCAGTCCAGTTCTTTTTGCTTCTGAGCCGTATTCCTCTTCTGTTCACCCTGTGCAGACTATCTATGGGCGTAGCATCCATTGGACAAGGGGCAGACAAATGTCCCCCGGCCGGGGTCAGGGGGCCCACAAGGGACCCACAAGGTTTGGGGTCCGTGCGCCCTGCTGCGGCCGACCTGCAGGTGGGGCCCATGGTGCTTTCTCTCGCCCGCCATGCTTCCTCCTCCTCCTCCCTCTCGCTGCTGCTCCGCCTCCTGGCCACCATGCAGGAACCGCCAGAAGAGGGGCTGCCTGGCCCTGATCCGCCGCCACACCCTCAGCGGATGGCTGCCCATCTCTGCGCTGTTGAGCTGGCACTTGGCCACAGTGGTGGCGGCCACCCAAATGGTGCCGTAGGAACAGAGGAAGCTGCTACATACTGAGTCAGACCCTTGGTCTAGCTCGCTCAGTATTGTCTTCACAGACTGGCAGCGGCTTCTCCAAGGCTGCAGGCAGGAGTCTCTCTCTCAGCCCTATCTTGGAGATGCTGCCAGGGAGGGCACTGGGAACCTACACTCGCTTCCCAGAGCGGCTCTATCTCCTAAGAGGGGGAATATCTTGCAGTGCTCACTCTTCTAGTCTCCCTTTCATATGCAACCAGGGCAGACCCTGCTTAGCTCTTGGGGAGGGGAGAGGAAGGCTTGGGTGGGCTGGGTTGCCCCTACTCCTTGTGTCTGACATCAGACGCAGGGGGCGTCTCAACTTTGTCCCCTGGCCGCCGGGAACCTTGCTACGCCCCTGCACTATCCGTTGGCATTTCATTGATTGTTTTCTCCTTAATCTGCTTTGGGAGACCATCCTTACAGTATTTCATCCTTTAAAGTTTTATTTAAGGCCATTCTGGTGGCGATCGAGTTTTGTTGTGCACGGAACACGCACTAGGCATAGCTGCTTGTTGAGAAATGAGTGTGTGTTTTTAACGTTGGATGCCTCTCTTTAGGAAAGGAGATGGAGCTACGGATTTGGGACCTTAAAGGAAGCGTCACGGCTGGCTAATTTAAGTCTTTTCGTTGTAGACTGTATGAGAACTTTCCTTTCCTGCTGCGGTCTTGAATTCCATCAGGCAGGAGGTCAGTATTTAGACTATCCATGGGCGTAGCATCCATTGGACAAGGGGCAGAGAAATGTCCCCCGGCCTGGGTCAGGGGGCCCACAAGGGACCCACAAGGTTTGGGTCAGTATTTAGGTCAGTATTTAGCAGTTGGATGTGTGGAGAACAAGGAGAAATGGTTGAACTTCCTTTACAAGTTGAGGGTTGAGACGAGGCAACTGATTTTCCCGGCTGCACATGGTGAAAATCAGGGTTTTGGAGGAAGAGACCATGAAAACTCACCCTTTTCTCTGATTATTATAATTTTTTTAAACACTGAACAAAATTGGTTTGGTTCTGGGGCATGAAGACAAAGGGAAGCAGCTTTTCTTCTGGAGACTGGATTCTGCACTGTAACATTTCCTACTGTACAATAAAGCCTCTTGCACACAACGCTTGTTTCCCCCCGGTATGCAATGCTGTTGTGTGGGTACGCACTTATTACCTGGCTGACGTGCCCAAAAACGTTGCGGTGCTTTTGACGTGCAACTTAATCTTGAATTTGCAATCATCATTTAGTTCTGGGGTCCCCTCTGGAATTCGTTATAGTATAATTGCATAATGAAAGCGTGTGGCCTGGAAGTTCATTTCCCAGAATGCCTTGAGGCAAGCGAGACAGCCCTGAACCTCCCTGTCGCTTTCTTGGCTGTAGATTGAAGACCCTTTCCCGGGAAGCACACGATAAACAGTCGCGATGCAATGTTACATTTATATACCACCTTTCAAGGAAATGACTTGACTAGCAAGCCAGAGGTTGCCGGTTCGAATCCCCACTGGTCTGTTTCCCAGACTATGGGAAACACCTATATATTATCGGGCAGCAGCAATATCGGAAGGTGCTGAAAGGCTTCATTTCATACTGCGCGGGAGGAGGCAATGGTCAACCCCTCCTGTATTCTACCAAAGACAACCATAGGGCTCTGTGGTCACCACGAGTCGACACCAATTCGATGGCACGCTTTATGTTAGTTTTTTCAAGAACAACAAAATTTCTCCACAGTGTTATACATAACCTCTTTTTTAAAAGGTTCTCTATCCCAAAGGGGTTCACAAACCCAACCCAAATGCCAGCAACAGCCATGGGAGAGCCAGCGTGGTGTAGTGGTTAGAGTGCTGGACTAGGACTGGGGAGACCCGAGTTCAAATCCCCCTTCAGCCATGAGACTTGCTGGGCAACTCTGGGCCAGTCACGTCTCTCTCAGCCTAACCTACGTCACAGGGTTGTTGTGAGGAGAAACTTAAATATGTAGTACACCGCTCTGGGTTCCTTGGAGGAAGAGCGGGATATAAAATGTAAAATAATAATAATGCTGGGCTGGGCTGGACAGGGACAGTCGCTCTCCTCCTGCTAAACAGAAGGGAGCCCCCACTTGAAAAGGGGCTTCTCGACCCAGTTAGCAGGGAATACTTTACGAATATGGAGAAATGGTACTGCGTGCGACAGTGCAAGGTGTGGCTAAAGTATCTAGCGCATGCGCAGTGGCCGTGTGTGCACAGGCAGATTGCTGGTGCCGTGCCTGGAAAAGCGGTGGGGCAGTGGAGGACAGGTAAGGATCCGCTTGCTTGCTGTTAAAAAGGAACCGATCCCCGCCTTGCCAAACCGGTTCGAATGTGGGTGCCCGAGCCAGTTCGGCATTTCCCTAAGGAGGCGCCGAACCGGTCCGGGGACATTCTTACCAAGGGGTGAATTTAGCACTAAACAGCCAGCTGCCTAGAGAGATTTTGCTTGAGACAAGTAAACCATTTTGTAGATGGAGAAAACCACGGGCTGCTTCTTCCTTAGGGTTGGGTCTGCCGACTGTTAGCCCCGCCTATGGTTAGTTACCCCGGCTAACTTCCCCCCCTTTTGCCGCTTCCCCCCTCCGCCTCCACTGGGTGCATCTGACTGGCAACTGAAACATGTGAACTGGTTCCCTGGAAAATGGGGCCTGCTATGAAGGAAACACACATCGGATTGGCTGAACCTCAAATAATGTCATGTGTGACTTGTAGGCCAAAGAGATTGGGAATATTGGATATATGGGCTGAGGCTGGCCACAGATGAACAGAGTCTGCTTGGGGAGTGGGGAGAAAGGGGCTTTGCACAGTGTTTGCCCATGGAAGGGGTTGCCAGCTGTTGCACTACAACTCCCATCACCCCCTGCCACGGTGGCAGGGGGTGATGGGAGTTGTAGTACAACAGCTAGTGACCCCCTGATTGGGAACCCCTGGTCTACAGAAAAAGGGAACAGTTTGAAAATGATGTGGGGGGAATGGTTTGTACTTTGGGCCTCTAGGAAATGGAATGGAACTGGTTTTCATTTGATTGTAGAATCTATCGGCAACCGTCTTGTTGTCGGATGGCTGAAACTGACCCTCTTTTGTGTATGCAGTGAATAAAAAAGACCAGTTCTACCTCTGGGAAGAACTTTGTGGTCGCAAAATCTCCTTACTGTACTCTGTGTGTTTGTGTGCGCGCACACAGGGGAAAGCATGTGTGTGTGTATCAAAAGATGCATTTCCTTTTTTCTGCTAAAGAATGTGATATGCAACCAAAGACGTGTTTTCAAGATGCCTGTGTGGAAGAGGATGTGGAGCTTGCTTCCAGAGAGCCACAAGAAGCTGAATTCGTCATTTTTATTTTCCCAAACTTCATGTTCGGTGACCGGGGAGACCTGAGTTCAAATCCCCATTCAGCCAGGATACTTGCTGGGTTACTCTGGGCCAGTCACTTCTCTCTCCGCATAGCCTACTTCACAGGGTTGTTGTGAGAAGGAACTTAAGTGTGTAGCACACCGCTCTGGGCTCCTGGGAGGACGAGCGGGATAGAAAATGTCAATAATAATAATGTTTAGAGGCTTCATGCATATTGTATCGGATCCCCATTGTTGGGGTCAAGGGAAGAGGGTCTCATCTGTGGGACTGGTCCTTATTTTCGGAGAGTAAAAGCAAAAGTGCAAAATGTGATTGCCCGCCATTGTCTGTCTTCTGTGTTTAAACTAAAGCCTTTAGCAACCACAATTACAGAGAGCAATTTGGGAATATGTGGAGGGAAATGCCCCCAAAGCCAGAAAGAGGAGGGCATCGGAGTATTTTTGGGGGGGGGGGTTAGTCTCTCTGAACAGCTCTTTACCCTTCCTCTGCAGTTGCTTGACCCAACCTCCCCGCTTTCTCTTTATTTATTTAGCACATTTTTATACTGCCCCAAACGTATGTGTCTGGGCGGTTTACAACATAGTAAAAACAGAAAAAATAAAACGTTAGTTAAAACAAAAGAAGGCGACACCGACTCGACGGCACACTTTACTTTCGAACGCCTTTGCCAGGAACCAGATTCAAACCAGTGGACTTTCTGCTTTGTACTGCAGACTCCCAGACACGATCCTACGTGAACTCTTGGCTTTAAGTAAATTTAATGACCGCAAATGATTTATTATTAAACGATTCTTGTTCTCTCCCTTCAACCCCAACTTCAAGGCCGGCGGTCACGTCATTTGTTCGTTACGACACGGCTCCATCCGGCCTGAATTCTCTCCACCGCTGAATTCGCATCGGAAGGTCCTCTGTGATGCCGGAATAGTCCCAAACATTATTCCCCTGTTGCATAAGTATATGGCTCTCTGCTCCATGGCCCTCCTCCTGGCTATGAGAATACATTTTGCAACGATGAGGCCCGTAACATTGGTCAAGTTCAGAATGTGGAAGAACACCCCCTGAGAAATGAAGCAAAATTGGCCATGTAAGAAAGGAAGGTTCCCCCCACCTCTATTTCTCCCCACCCCATTCCAGCCTGGGGGCGGGAAACACAGATGTCAGGCAGGGAGAGCTGGATCAGGGTGGGCAGGGGAAACAGTCAAGTCATAAACCACATGCTGCCTTGCGATAAAAATTGTTGATTTAAAAAGAGAGTGGGGGTGATAAGAGTTAGGAACATAGGAAGCTGCCATATACTGAGTCCGACCCTTGGTCCATCTAGCTCAGTATTGTCTACCCAGACTGGCAGCAGCTTCTCCAAGGTTGCAGGCAGGAATCTCTCCCAGCCCTATCTTGGAGATGCTGCCAGGGAGGGAACTTGGAACCTAGATGCTCTTCCCAGAGTGGCTCCATCCCCTAAGGGGAATCTCTTCCAGTGCTCACACATCAAGTCTCCCATTCAAATGTAAACCAGGACAGACCCTGCTTAGCTAAGGGGACAAGTCATGCTTGCTACCACAAGACCAGCCCTCCTCAAAAGTTTCTTTTGACTGCATCCTACATAGGAACGTAGGAAGCTGCCATATACTGCCATCTAGCTCAGTATTGTCTTCACAGACTGGCAGCAGCTTCTCCAAGGCTGCAGGAAGGAGTCTCTCTCAGCCTTATCTTGAAGATGCTGCCAGGGAGGGATACTTGTAACCTTCTGCTCTTCCCAGAGTGGCTGCATCCCCCGAGGGGAAGATCTTCCAGTGCTCACACTTCTAGTCTCCCATTCATATGCAACCAGGGCGGACCCTGCTTAGCTAAGGGGACAAGTCATGCTTGCTTCCACAAGACCAGCTCTCCCCCGGTTGACTTTGGTGCATAAAACTTTATACCCCAGGATTTAGATGAGCTGTGAGCTGCATCAAGAAACCAATGTGTGCAAGGCTCCAGTCCAAAAATTACATCACATGTGAGTTCATATTCCGTATGAGGGTGTTGTAAGGACGAAATGTTTAAAAAACTTCCATAAAAATAGCAGCTTACTTATGTAGCTTCCTGTGCAACATATATAGCCACCTTAAGTGGTGCAGCAGGGAAACGCTTGACTAACAAGCAGAAGGTTGCCGGTTCAAATCCCCGCTGGTGTGTTTCCCAGAATATGGGAAACTCCTATATCGGGCAGCAGTGATATAGGAAGATGCTGAAAGGCATCATCTCACACTGTGCGGGAGGAGGCAATGGTCAACCCTTCCTGTATTCTACCAAAGACAACCACAGGGCTCTAAGCTCAAAAATAGGCAAAACTTAAGACACTGAAACATTGCATTGATTACACTGGGCATTTCATGAAAGAGGTTCAAGGAACATTTTACTTACTTATAAAGAGGTCATTCACATAATCAAAAACTGTGTTCGATCCAGTTTGGGAGCTGTGTGCGCTTCTAATTTTTGGCTGTGTGGAAGCAAGGTCAGAGGAAAAGCTACCCAGGTTTTCCTCCCACCTTGCTTCCACACAACTGAAAATCGGGAGCACACCCAGCTCCCAAATCTGGGCAGAACACAGTTTTAGATTGTGTGTATGACCTCAAACTGTAAGGTAAGAAAAAAGTCCGTCGAGTCGTCTGAAAGCAACCCAAATAGGGATTTGGATCTCCTCTGGATCCTTTAGAGAAGGTTTGTTCTCTCTCTCAAATCCTAAAATTTTTCGTGACTACACTAAGTCACAGCTTAGTGAGACATTTCAGCATCCTCATCCTCTCTTAACAGGAAACTTAATAGGAAATGTTCAGATCTGTCTACTGCTTCTTCACTGACCGATCGTTGTTTTAACTCAAGTTTATAATCCTTCGCTATATGGGCGTAGCTACGGGAGAGGGGACCCGTGTTCACCCCTCTCCCTGACGGTTCCTCGGAGTGAGGAAGATAATGAAGAAAATAGGGGGGGCCCCTTAGGAGCTGATTTGAACCCATCTGCTCAATCATGGCTACATCCTTGCTTTGCTAACTCCGAGAAGCAAGAGCAACGTAGACTCTAAAACCACATCTTGGAACATCATGTTTCAGGTGTGCAGTAAATAGTTCTTGTCTCCATGCCCAACTATAATTCCCAGCTCCTAAAAGACCCTGGGAATTATAGTTTGGTGAGATTTCTCTCTCGCCTCGTCTCTTTGCATAACTGCAGTTCCTGTGGTGAGGGAATAAGCTACTGAGGTGTAGATCTGCCCAGAGCAGGTAGGTGTTTCTGGACTCTCCTTACCTTCTCCTTCTGCGGGACCTGGATGAAGTCGGCAAAAGCAATGACCCCGCTTGCGAGGATGCACACTCTTAAGACGGCTTCTTGAGTCTCCAGATTGTGAAGCTTGACTAACAACTGCCATGTCCTCGGATGCTGGATAATGGCGTAACCTAGGGAAATGGGGAAAGAGAGCCTTTCAAAAATTAGGGTGGGGCCAGGGCACAGTTGAGGACCCGTTGTCCTCTAGATGTTGCTGTACGACAACTCCCATCATCCCCAGCCACAATAAATTGTGATGGGAGTTGTAGTTCAGCTGGAAGATCACAGGCTGAGATTCCGTGAGGTTAGTGGCGGAGAACAGAATCTGGGATTTGGAGATCCCAGCCCTGGTCAATTGAGATCTTCTCAGGTTGCCCTTCTTTCGGTCCCTGGTCTTAGAGAGGTCCATACTAGGGCCCGTAGTTGTCTTTGGTAGAATACAGGAGGGGTTGACCATTGCCATCTCCTGCTTAGTATGAGATGATGCCTTTCAGCATCTTCCTATATCCCTGCTGCCCAATATAGGGTGTAAGGTAAAGGTTGCTGTCGACTCCTGGCTACCACAGAGCCCTCTGGTTGTCTTTGGTAGAATACAGGAGGGGTTGACCATTGCCTCCTCCCGCGCAGTATGAGATGATGCTCTTCAGCATCTTCCTATATTCAAACCGGCATTTCCCCACTGCGCCACTTAAGGTGGTAGACCTTGCCAAAAATCGCAATGAGCATTCATTGCTCCAGATGGTACCCACCCACTGCAGCTGGCTTATGCAAATACGACAAGTATTTATATACTGCTTTTCAACAAAAGTTTCCAAAGTGGTTTAGACAGATAGATAGATAGATAGATAGATAAAGTTAAATAATTAAATTAAATTAAATTAAAAGCTTCTCTATTGCTGTCCCAAGGCTTTGGAATGTGCTCCCTGTTGAAATAAGAACCTCCCCATCTCTGGCAACTTTTAAAAGAGCAGTCAGAGAGGAGAGCTGGTCTTGTGGCAGCAAGCATGACTTGTCCCCTTAGCTAAGCAGGGTCTGCCCTAGTTGCATATGAATGGGAGACTTGATGTGTGAGCAGCACTGGAAGAGACTCCCCCACTTAGGGGATGGAGCCGCTCTGGGAAGAGCAGAAGGTTCCCAGTTCCCTCTCTGGCTTCTCCAAGATAGGACAAGATTTTTTTTTATTGAACCAACAAACTACCAAAGCATACAGTACGTTGCCAAAGCACAATTATATACAAAGTGGTTGTTGGTACATGATATATCTACAAAGATTTACACACAAGGTTTTGGAAACCCACAAGGTTATGAAGTATATGCAGGTAGCTGAGAGAGACTCCTGCCTGCAACCTTGGAGAAGCCGCTGCCAGTCTGTGAAGACAATACTGAGCTAGATAGACCAGTGGTCTGACTCAGTATCTGGCAGTTTCCTATGTTCTTATGTTCCTATGTTCCAGTAAAGACATATCTGTTTGCCCAGGCTTTTAATACTGTTTTAAACTTTACATTATTGTAATGTTTTTAAAGCTTTTTGTTTTGTTTTGTTTGTATTGTTTCATTGTAAACCGCCCAGGGACACAAGTTTTGGGCAGTATACAAATATGGCAAATGAAATTGAATGAATGAATGAATGAATGAATGAATGCATCTTCCTGTCAAAATCTAAAAAAGCAACAGGAGAGAGTTACCAGCAATAGCCACTGAGGGATGCTGTGCTGGGAATGGAGCATCCCTCATATACTGTTGGGTCAAACTGAAATGTGATGTGTAAAACGAATTCTGATAGCATCCTCTGGGAAACTACCCCTTTCTCTCAAGGGCAGTGAAGGCCCTGTTCCTTTCATCACTTACCTTTGACTATGATGACAAATTTTTATATACCGCTTTTCAACAAAAGGATATCAAAGCGGGTTGCAAAGAAAATAAATAAATAAGTTGGCCCCGAGTCCTGAAAGGGCTCGCAGGCTAACAAGAAACATGCTAGACACCAGCAACAGCCATTGGAGGGATGTTGTGCCTGGGTTGGATAGGGCCAGTTGCTCTCCCCCATGCTATATAAAAGGGAATCGCCACCTTACTTCTTCCTCTTAGAGAAGAGAGCTGGTCTTGTGGTAGCAAGCATGACTTGTCTCCCTAGCTAAGCAGGATCTGCCCTGGTTGCATATGAATGGGAGACTAGAAGTGTAAGCACTGTAAAATATTCCCCTTAGGGGATGGAGCTGCTCTGGAAACAGCAGAAGGTTCCAAGTTCCCTCCCTGGCAGCATCTCCAAGAAAGAGCTGAGAGAGACTCCTGCCTGCAACCTTAGAGAAGCTGCTGCCAGTCTGTGTAGACAATACTGAGCTAGATGGACCAAGGGTCTGACTCTGTATATGGCAGCTTCCTATATTCCTAAGTTCTAGGTTGATATTTTTCACACAATGCATAATCAACTTGTGCAACTCTCTGCCACGGGATGTGGTGACTGCCAGCAGCCTGAATGACTTTAAGAGGGTTTTAGATAAATTCATGTAGCACAGGTCTATCAATGGCTACTAGTCTGGTGGTTGTGGGCCATCTCCAGCCTCAGAGGCACGATGCCTCTCAATCCCAGTTGCAGGGGAGCAAGAGCAGGAAAGAGGGTGTGCCCTCACCTTTTGCCTGTGGGCTCCCCAGAGGCATCTGGTGGGCCACTGTGTCAAACAGGATGCTGGACTAGATGGGCCTTGGACCTGATCCAGTAGGGCTGTTCTTATGTTCTAGATCAGGGGTTTCCAATGTTGGGTCCCCAGATGTTATTGGACTTCAACTCCCACAATCCCCAGGCCCAGTTGCCTTTGGCTGGGGATTATGGGAGTTGAAGTCCAATAACATCTGGGGACCCAACCTTGAGAATCCGTGTTCTAGATTCTTCTCCCAAATTGGCCTCACCCCATCATGTTTCAGATACGGCCCACCCCTCACACAGTTGGGCCTTTCACTATAAAGACGTACTCCCATGGAAATGTCCTCACGAGGAGGTTCCATCGACTCCTGTGGGCCCGAGGTTAACTGGCCTGCCTCTCCCATGGAATTGGCAAACTTCCAAGCACCTCTAACTTCTACTTGCTAAACGTGGCCTCAGATGATATATTCTTGCGCTAAGCTTGAGTGCTTGCGAGTCTGACCGGACACCACGAGGACGCTTCAGGTGCCCAGATAGTCTGGCCTTCAGAACGGGCAGCGGGTTGGCGCTCGATTACGTACCTATGCTGAAGACCACGATGAAGTAGAGGGTGAGGAACATGACTCCAGTTGGGGTCAAGGTGACACTGCCATAGCTGCCTTCCACTATTAGGACGAGCAAATCATTGTGCTGCAGTGCTATCAAGGCGACGTACAAGGCCAGGACAAACACTGAGATGAAGATCTTGCCAGCTGCCAGCGGCAGAGAAGGAAAAACCCGCGAGGGATCCAAGTTAGTGATGTCCGTCAACTAACCTGCCTCAACTGGCTCATTGCTTCCTACTCCAGCCTCTGGCTCCTGTCTTCCCATAGAGATGTGCTGATAATAACCCGGCATTTTTGCCCGTAAGTATGCAATTCCTACTCTCGGGTAAACTGTATTGAAGAATGTAAAGGAGTAATACCTTTTGGTCAGCAGGTCAGGAATATTCAGCAGGTCAGGAATTCCCAATGTTGGGTCCTCAGGTGGTGTTGGACTACAAAGCCCATCATCCCCAGCCACAGTGCCATTGTGGCTGGGGATGATGGGAACTAGAGTCGTTCCATGTTCCTCCTTCTTTGGGTGATGGGAGGTTCCAGGCAGCTTTTTGACAGGGTCAGTGTGTTTTTCCCTGCCCGCATAAGGGCCTAATAAGGTCATTCACACAATCGTGAACAGTATTCGACCTGGGTTTGGGAGCTGTGTGTGCTCCCAATTTTTTCCTCCAATAGAGGAGGAAAACCTGAGGAGAGATGGTTGTGTAGAAGCAAGGTAGGAGGAAAAGCTACCCAAGTTTTTCTCCTACCTTGCTTCCACACAATCACTTCTGCCCAGGTTTTCCTCCTCCTTTGCTTCCACACAATCACTTCCACACAATCACCAGGTTTTCTTCCTACCTTGCTTCCACAAAACCGGGCATTGAAAGCACACACAGCTCCCAAACCCAGGTAGAACACAGTTTCTGACTGTGTGAATGACTTCTTTGACTAACAGGGAGGAGAGCTGGTCTTGTGGTAGCAAGCGTGAATTGTGGTCTTGTGGCAGCAAGCATGCCATTGTGGCTGGGGAATGATGGGCATTGTAGTCCAACAGCATCTGGGGACCCCAGGGTGGAAATGCCTGGGATGGGATGCTGCCCTTCTTTGGAGGGACATTTTATTTGTCTGTTTGAATAGTTGTGTCCTGCCTTTTCCAGCCCAAAAGATACAGTCTAACAGTGGGCCAAGACTTGGTTGCTCCAGCCCACTCCCTTTCTCTGCTACACTTCCTCCCCAAACCACCACATAAGCAGAGCCATTTTTGGAAAACCGTCCTGAGCCATTTTTGGAAGGGCGGGATATCAATCAATCAATCAATCAATCAATCAATCAATCAACTAAATGAATGAATATAGCCCAGTTGGGTCCCTAAGTATAGTGTGCTGACCATTTAAAAAACAACAACACACATCTGAGAAGTTAGAATGTTCCTAAACATTCCGTTGCTTCCATTCCATTGCTTTCATTCCTGAAATGGCAACAGAATGCTCATTTCAGCTTGCTGCAGCAAGAGCTCTTAGAGCATATAGCTGCAAAGCTTTTGACCATGGCAGCCTGTGTTTCTTCCCACTTTCTTTCTGTGGTTGAGTTTCTCCGATTAGAGAGGGGAGAAATGACATTACCCGGATCTCTCTGCAAGTTCCGGGTTTCAATTTAACTTCATTCGCCCCTCTGAGGTCCTGATCAATGCTTCAAGCAGTGATTCTGAGACTTGCTGCTTTTCAACAAAAGGTTCCCAAAGTGGTTGCCATAGATCTAAAATAAATAAATGAAATGGCTGACCCTTTCCCCCAAAGGGCTCACAATCTAAAAAAGAAACAGAAGAGAGACACCAGCAACAGCCACTAGAGGGATGCTGTGCTGGGGATGGATAAGGCCAGTTGCTCTCCCCCTGCTAAAGAAAGAGAATCACCCCTTTTAAAAGGTGTCCCTTTGCTCTATGAGCAGCAGATTTATGGGAATACAACTTCCATCATCCCTGCCACAGTGTAGGCTTTGGACATTGTGACCGGTAACCCCACAAATTTGGGGACCCGAGTTTGAAACGCCATACCCTAAAGGATTGTCTGGAACTGGTTCGGACTTCACCAATAGATATACACAGAGGTGCACCTCGGTAATTCTGGAGCCTGGACCTAAAGGCCTCCCCACTGCAAGTAAAGAATCATTTTTTAACATGCAGGTTCTTGAGGGCATGAACCACACCACCTAGAACAGACTAAAGACAATTTGGGGGTCCCCAGGGGGTTATGGAGGCCCTAGACTTTAGCCCCAAGGTCCAGGGGTAAGAGCACCTCTGGATTTACAGCTGCGTGATGTGGGTGAGATGGTCTGCATGAAACCTGCCCACCTGAAATAAACAGGAGAATCTTTCTTATGGTTGCATCCATTGAGAGCACAGCAACGGCTGCTGCTGGGCAGCCCCACGAGAACGGCTTCGTATTGTGCCCGCTGCAAAGACAAAGGGAGAGGAAACTAGTGTCGTGCTGTTCCATGGTCTCCTTTCTGTGGTGACGGAAAGGCCGCATTTTTAGAGGCTCGGCGGCGCATGTTTTCCTGCACGCATAAAGACCTCTGGACTAACGAAGGAGAGCTGGCCTTGTGGGAGCAAGCATGAATTGTCTCCTTTGCTGAGCAGGGTCTGCCTTACTTTGCTTTTGGATAGGAGACTACATGTGTGAGCACCGTACGATAGTCCTCTTAGGGGATGGGGCCGCTCTGGGTCAAAGAGCACCTGCGTCCTTGCATGCAGAAGGTTCCAGGTTCCCTCCCTGGTGGCATCTCCAAGCTAGGGCCGAGAGAGAGACTCCTGCTTGCAATCTTGGAGAAGCCGCTGCCAGTCTGTGAAGACCATACTGAGCTAGGTGGACCAAGGGTCTGATTCAGTAGAAGGCAGCTTCCTCGGTTCCTAACAGTTCCTTGTGCATCTGAATCATGGCCCGAGGGGAAATACAAAGTGTTAAGTTTTTAAAAACCAAGTAGTTTTATTGAAGAGATCGGAGATCAGTTTCGTCAAGAAAACAAGCTCAACAATAAACTAGTAAAATCTAGGCAATGATGGTGGCATAAAATGGGGGCGTTGCCAGGTACTTAAAAGATCTGGGCCCTGGCTGAGGCCAACAGCCCTCCCCGCCCCCGCATTTTGATAATTAAACCTTCTTGTCAGTGGGATTGAGCTGAATAACGAGGGAGAGAAAACCAGAGCGGCACAGAAATCTCGGTGGGTTCAACTTTCTGCTCCAAATTAACCCTAATCATTTTAACATCATGGGGGAGACCCTGTGGGAGGTATGTAACATATGGGGGAGACCCTGTTCTCCTCTGTTCAGAACCGCCTCCCCCCCCCACTGCCCCAGCCTCTGGCGTTCACCTTCTCTCCCCTCGTCGCCATCCGAGCAAATTCCTCCAACGGCACCTCTAACTGGGTTCTCCTCTCTAACTGCCGTCTCTCCTGCGTTCCAAGCCGGGTTTCTCTGTCCATTCTGCAGGGGTCTGATGGCTGCAGCTGCTGTCAATCAACCTGCTGCACATCTTTACGCATGGGTTTGTATACACCAGTCACCTGACAGAAGACTCCTCCTGGGTGTCCTATGGGCTGCGTCCTATGAGCTGTCCCTGGCTGGCCCACTGATGGTTGAGTTGGCCCACTGATGGTCTCCGGTGTGCCTCCCTCCCCAAAATCCTAAGCCCACCCCTTCTTTCTGCTCTGGTTCCACTCAGGTACGTGTTGGAGAGAAGCACAACCCCGTTTTCTCCTGCCAGGAGCGGCTTGCAGAATCCCTCCGCCCGTCAGTGGTTCACTTCTGGAAGCTCACTTGGTCCAAAAGGGCCTGACACGTTTGGAAATGACTTGAGTGCCAAGTCCTTCGGGTGGCTTCTGGCTCCCACATAGGAATGGGCAGATCTATACTTTGAGGTCTCTCTGCCGGTGCTTTGCGATGCATCTGACTTGCAACTGAAATGTGTGAGCCACAAAACGGTGACTCCCAGATGCTATGAAACGTCTTTCCACAACGGCCTATTCACATGGAGGCGATGAGATAGGGATGTGCAAATCGATTCATGGCCAAATCGATTCGGATCTGGTTGATTCGAGTGCTTCGACCTCACATCGAATCACGCTTGGGGACACTGATCAGATCTGAGGTAGAATCAAATCACCTTAGATTTGAGCTTGAATCGATTCGGTGATTCGACTTGCCATTAAAATAACTTCTTCATAGGTATTCCCTATAACTGACAATCGAGAATACATAGCAATTCCTTAAAATTCAGCCCTTTGCCCGATACCTTTTGGGGGTTGGATGGTAGTTGGCACCCATGGGGCCCTACCACCCAACTCTCTTTGGTGCCCTGTAGCCCTTAAAAATTTGGCTGAATTGATTCAAATCCAAATCAAATCGAATCAAATTCGAATTGAATCGACCCCAGATTCGAGGCAGCAGATTTGAGCTTGAATTGAATCAGGCTGGTTCACTTCAAGCTCATATCAAATAACAAAAATTGATTTTCCTGCACATCCCTACTTTGGGAGGCACTCCCTGCTGAAATAAGAGCCTTTCCATCTTTGACAGCTTTTAAAGGGGCTGTTAAGACACATTTGTTATTAGACTGATGGATTCCATCATTATTTTAAAATTGTCTTTAATGTTTTTGTTTTCATCTGTCTTGTTCTGTTCTGAACTGCCCAGAGGTATGAGTTTCGGGCTGTATATAAGTATACTAAATATATAAATGGATAAATGTGTAAGCCATCACTTCAAAGATATATATTGGAATTTAGATAGAGATGATGCTGTGGACAGTGGAAAGCGATGAGACACTGATTTCACTCCTCTTGTGGGCCACACTTTATTTTGTCAAAGGTACACTGGAAACAAACAAACAGAAGCTGCAATCCTGTCCTCTTTGTCTGGGGATGTAGCTCCCCTGTACATAGAGGGCCTTGCTACCAAGCAAATAGGCAATGGATTGGCTGAACCTTCAAAGAATGTCCTATGTGAACATTTGCAGAAGAGTTTGGAAATATTGGGTGTGTGGGCAGAGGCGGGCCGCAGGTGGACAGAGTCTGCTTTTGGAGTGGGGAGAAGAGGTTTCGCACAGTGTGTTGGTCTATGGCAGGAGTGACCAGCGGTTGGACTACAAATCCAAGTTGCAGTCTAACAGCAGTCTAACAGCTGCAGTTGCAGTCTAACAGCAGCTGGTTGTTACAATGGCCCCACTCTCAAAGGGAAGGATAAACGCCATACCTGCCCTTTGAGGAGAACGGTTTGTACTTTGGGCCTCCCGGAAATGAAACTAAACTGGAAAAACTAGTTTTGCTGTGACGTAGAATCTCTTGGCAACCATCCTGTTGTTGTACGATGGATGTAACTCACCCTTGTTTGTATATGCAGTGAATAAAAAGACCAGTTCTACCTCCGGTAAGAATTTTGGGGTCGCAAAGTCTCCTTACTATAGTGTGTGTGTGTGTGTGTGTGTGAGCGAGAGAGAGCGTGTGCGCACACACACACACACACACACACACACACACACACACACACACACAGAGACAGAGTGATGCACGTATATGCCTATGGGCTCTGTTTCTTTTCTTTGGCTCAAGACTGTATGTGCAACCAGAAAAGGACGTGTTTTCATGCAACCGTTTGGGGTGGAGAGAGGTATATACAATTTTTAAAATCATTTCTGGGTGTGTTTGGGACATGGGTCCAAGTTGGTCTCACCCACCAAGCAATAGTGTTTAGATTGGGTGTGAGGGGTTAGTTTGGAGAAATGTCCCTCCGGCAACTGGAAGGGGGCACTTGTGGTGGGAGGGATGTGTGGGCAATGTGCAGAAATGTCTCCACCTGCACGGTGGGCAAGACCAGCTTAGACGTGTCTTTTGGACTAGGCTTCTGCTCCAGGGCTCCAAACCTTGGGTCCACTGGCCACCCCCCAGCCTTTGGCCATTGTGGCTGCAGGGGATGATGGGAGTTGTAGTCCAGCAGCTAGCGAGCCAGTGTTAGGTCCAATTTGGATGGGTCAACTTGGAGACTGTGGCTAGGTCTCCCCAACAGCAGCGTGCTCCGCAGACAGGAGCCGAGAACACCTTTGGGCCACGCTGCTGTGGTTTGGCTTGTGGAACACTTTCAGGCTCTCTTGTTCAGGTCAGTTGGCAACTCTGATGGCATCTGAAACTGCCTACAGGCTTCTGGCTTGTCCCGTGGATGCTAACACCTAAACGTCTCCCTTCCTGGGCTCACAAGCCAGGTCCTATTGCCCTGTGCCTGTGTTGCCATTCACACACCACCCTGGAGAGGAGAACGGAGAAGGTGGGTGTCAAACCATCCAATGCTAATTTCATGGGCACCCTATCCCACCCTATGGGCAACTCTCTGGAACATAGGCAGCTGCCATATGCTGAGTCAGACCCTTGGTCCATCTAGCTCAGTATTGTCTACCCAGACTGGCAGCGGCTTCTCCAAGGTTGCAGGCAGGAGTCTCTCTCCCAGCCCTATCTCATTGGAGATGCTGCCAGGGAGGGAACTGGGAACCTTCTGCTCTTCCCAGAGTGGCTCCATCCCCCTAAAAGGAATATCTTATAGCGCTCACATATGGTCCCCCATTCAAATGCAACCAGGGTGGAGCCTGCTTAGCTAAGGGGACAAGTCATGCTTGCTACCACAAGCAGCACATATTTCTGTAGAATACAATGTGCCCTACAACAGCCTTGCAAGGTAGGGTTAGGGTTAGGATTCAAGGCTGGTGATAATGGTAGTGATAATGTCACTTGTAAATAAAGTCATTGGACTGGCTTCCTGCTGCGTTCACCCTGAGGTGACGTAGCAGGAAAAGTTCATTCATGACGCCGGAATGATTCCAAGAAGGATTTCCGTCCGGTGCGGAAATACGACTCGATGCGTTCTAAGGACTTCCCTCTGGTTTCGGGGATCCACCGCGTGAAGATCAGGTTCACGACGCAGATGACGCTGAAGAAATAGAAGGGCACCTCCAGGCCAAACGCCACCTGAGAAAGAAAGGACATTTAATAATAACATGACGAATATTTGCGGCCACTGAATGGCTCAGCGGGGAAACGTTGGCGTGCGTAATGAGTTTTGTTCTGGGCGGCAGTATCAAGGCAGTCTGTGCAGACCTGCATTCGGAGTGGGGCCTTCCCGGTTCAACCTGAGCAGGCTCTAAAATTGACGGAGCGGACCGCAAAAACCGTGTGGGAGCATGTGCGCACGTGCTCGCGCCTTAGAGGGAACACTGCTCTGGGTCTTAGCAAAGCATGAGTGACCAAGGTCAGGCCCGACCCCTAGAAAGGTAGCCCCCCCCTCCCCACCGTGATTTTAACTGCCATGTGAACCAGCCTAGTTGGTTGACTAGAAATCTATAGCAATGATATTGGCCTCTGGCCGCAATAAAGGAGTTGATTGATTAGAAACCTACGGTATAGCCAAAGGTTTGGCCACTGATAATTTCTGGGTGTTCAACGGTCGTTGGGGATGATGGGAGTTGTAGTTCAACCGCAGCTGGAGAAGCGAGGGGACCTACCGCTGGGCTAGCACTGATCTCTTGCACAGTTCCCCGAGTAGGGGAATGCCCTACTAACCCTACTAAAAGCCAGCGTGGTTAGAGTGCTGGACCAGGACCGGGGAGACCCGAGTTCAAATCCCCGTTCAGCCATGAGACTTGCTGGGTGACTCGAGGCCAGTCACTTCTCTCTCAGCCTAACCTACCTCACAGGGTTGTTGTGAGGAAAAACTTAAGTATGTAGCACACCGCTCTGGGCTCCTTGGAGGAAGAGCGGGATAGAAAATGTAAACATAATAATACAATAATAATAATAACAACCCGGTTTTAAGACTTAGGTGTGGACATGCCCAGCGTGGGAGAGTGTTTCTGTCACTCCCTACCTTAACTATCGGAAAAGCCTTTGTGGTGGCAAAAGCAGTGACCCAGCTCGCGAGCACGCACAGCCCGGAGACGACCCCTCGCGTCTTCAGCGGGAGGACCTCCGACATCAGCAGCCAGGTGATGGGACCCCAGCCCACAGCATAACCTAGAGAAGGGGAAAGGGGGCCTTTGAAGAACCAGGGGGGAGTCCGGGCGACGTCTAGGGCAGAGTCCGACGGAATCGGGAACAGCCCTGGTTAACCCGATCAGAGAGATTTGGACTGCCCCCCCCACCCCAGTCAACTGCGGGTTGTTGGGCAACCCTGGTGAGGTAAAATCCCACTGAGGTAAAATCCCCGGGCCTTCCCATCCTTCAAGCAGCGCCCATGTGTGGCTATGTGCCCAGCTTGCTTCCATTCTACTTCGTGCGGGCAGAAGTGCGACTGTCTCTTACAAAATGGTGGAAGGCTGCCAAAATCCTGTCTCTCCTCTCTTTCCACTGGCTGCCTTCCCCAGCTGGCCGCCATTTTGCATAAGGGCCAACCCATTCAGAGTTTCGCTGCTAACATTCATGTCTTGGACCTGAAATACATGGCATGGATCCCGATAGCATCCTCTGGGAACCTACTCCTTTGCCTTGACTTCTGAGGGCAGTGAGGCCCCTCTCCTTCCATCACTTAGAGGGCAACGATGGTCCCTCTCCTTCCATCACTTAGAGGGCAATGATGGTCCCTCTCCTTCCATCACTTAGAGGGCGGTGATGGCCCTTCTCCTTCCATCACTGAACAACTTTTATCCTTTATTCTGAGAAATTGTTCTTCTATTTTAAACTTGTTTGAGCTTGTTTTGTACAGTCATAGAAAAATAAATCTCTGATGATGGTGAGAAGGTTCCATAATTAACACCTGTCGGACTTATATTGGCTGCCGGAGAAAACGTCTCCCATGGGAATTTTCAGTCTTTTGTCCACCCACAACGCCTGGACACAAGAGTTGACTGGACACAAGGACGCTTACATAGGAATATAGGAAGCTACTTTCTACTGAGTCAGATCCTTTGTTCCATCTAGCTCAGACTTGTCTACATTGACTGGAAGCTGCTTCTCTTGGAGATGCTGCCGGGGAGGGAACTTGGAATATCTTACCGTGCTCACATCCCATCCAAATGCAAACCAGTCTCCCATCCAAATGCAAACCAGAGCAAACCCTCCTTAGCAAAGGAGGCAATTCATGCTTGCTGCCACACGACCAGCTTTCCTCCTGTCTGGCCATCAGGGCAGAGGGTGGGTTGGCGCTTGGGCTACCTACCTATGATGTAGATCACAATGGCGAGAAGGGGGATGATCTTGAGGCCACTTGGGGTGGAGGCCAGACTGACATGGTCGCCATTGCCCAAGAGTGCTGTAGAATTGTGGAATTGCTCTCTTGTGAAGGTGATGTACAGGCCCATGGTGAGGGAAGAGGCGAGCATGATGCTAGCTGCCAAAAACAGAGGAGAGAAAAGCCACAAGGGAGATGCGTTGGGAACATAGGAAGCTGCCTTCTATGGAGTCAGATTCTTGGTCTAGCTAATTCAGAATTGTCTACCCAGGCTGGCAGCATCTCTTAGGAACATAGGAAGCTGCCTTCTACCGAGTCAGACCCTTGGTCCGTCTAGCTCAGCATTGTCTTCACAAACTGGCAGCGGTTTCTCCAAGGTCACAGACAGGCGTCTCTCTCAGCCCTCTCTTGGAGATGCTGCCAGGGAGGGAACTTGGAACCTTCTGCATGAAAGCAGGCAAATGCTCTTCCCAGAGCGGCCCCATCCCCAAAGGCGAATATCTTCCAGTGCTCACACACGTAGTCTCCCATTCAAATGCAAACCAGGCCAGACCCTGCTTAGCAAGGGGACAGTCCATGTGCACTACCACAAAACCAGCTCTCCTCCTCCCACGTACAGCTTTCTGTGACTTATCCCCCTGCTTTATTCCCACCCCCGCAAACGATTAGGGTCAACTGGCAGCTGTTTTTACAAAGAGAAAAGGGTTAAGATCAGGGTTAGGGTAACACTGCACAAAATCGTTGTAGTCTTTCCATGGAATGATCTCTGAAGAACATTCCTGCCAATTTTCATATCCGTTCCTCTGACCTCGATAAAAAATTAAGGTAGTTTTTGTGGTTTTGATGACACTTCTAAAAGACCACAGGCCCCACAGGAGGGCAATCTGAAAATCACACACGGAAAGCTTGGACGTGTTGCAACGCAATTGCCTCTTTTCCATCTCTAGGGCTGGAGACTTCATCAAAAATCACAGTGAGTTTTTCCAAAATCACAGAATTCCCCCTCTGGGCTAAATTGTATGGAAGAGCAGACTTTGTTGACTTGGATAGTTTTTATAAGGGACAACTACCTAATGGTGTAGCAGGGAAAATGACTTGCCTATTGAGCAAGAGGTTGCTGTTCCAAATCCCCGCTGGTAAACACCTCTATCGGGCAGCAGCGATGTAGGAAGGTGCTGAAAGGCATCATCTTATACTGCGTGGGAGATGGCAATGGTCAACCCCTCCTGTATGCTACCAAAGACAACCACAGGGCTCTGTGGTCGCCAGGAGTTGACACCAACCCAACGGCACAACTTTACTTTATTTTTACTTTTTGGGAAATGGGCCAGTGGGGAAGGGATTCCTAGCTTTGGGTCCTCAGAAGTTGGACTACAACTCCCATCACCCCCAACCACAATTGCTGGAGATGATGGAAATCACTTTGATTTCCATCAACCTCTGGGCCAGTGGGGCAGGGATTCCTAGCTTTGGGTCCTCAGAAGTTGGACTACAACTCCCATCACCCCCAACCACAATTGCTGGGGGTGATGGAAATCACTTTGATTTCCTACAACCTCTTGGGACCCAAGGGTAGGACCCCTTGGAGTAGGGTGTGGTTGCTGTCCTTCTTTTGAAGAACATTTTATTTCTTTGAATATTTGCATGCTGTCTTTTTGAACCCCGCACGACACAGTCTGACTCTCTTAGCCCAGCTCACTCCCTTTCTCTGCTACACTTCCTCCCACCAACACCACCACAGAGCCGTTGGGTCCCTAAGCATTATGTGTTGACAATTTCCTAAAACACCCAAGAAGTTGGAATGTTCATGAACATTCCGTTGCAGCTCACCAGCTGAGCTAATGGCCACAAAGTGCTCATTTCAGCCAGTTGCAGCCCGAGCTCTTAGAGCAAATAGCTACAACAACAAATATTTATATACCGCTTTTCAACAAACGTTTCCAAAACAGTTTACAGAGAGAAACAACAAATAATAAATAAGATGGATCCCTGTCCGCGAAGGGTTCACAGTCTAAAAAGAAACACCAGATAGACACCAGCAACAGTCACTGGAAGGGAACTGTACTGGGGGTGGATGGGGCCCGGTTACTCTCCGCCTGCTCAATAAAGAGAATCATCATGTTAAAAGGTGTTAGCAGGAGTTACAAAGCTTTCGACCACTGCAGCCTGTATTTCTTTCCGCCTTCTTTCTGTCGGATGTATCCGATTTGGAGAGGAGACAATTGACATTACCCGTGTCTCTCGGGAAGTTCTGTATTATTTTAATTTAACTTCATTAGCTTCTCTGGGGTGCTGATAAGTGCTTTAAGCGGGGTTTCTTAGACTTGGGTCCACAGTTGTTCTGGACTAGAACTTCTGTGATCCCTGATACGATGTAGGGAGGACAAGTTTATCATGGCTACTAGTCTTGATGGCTATAGACTAATTTGAGGTCCTGAGGAAGGATGCCTCTGAATCTCAGTTGCAGGGGCGCAAAAACAAGAGAGAGGGGGCATGCCCTCACCTCTTGCCTGTGGGCTTCTCAGAGGCATCTGGTGGGCCACTGTGGGAAACAGGATAGGAACATAGCACGCTGCATTATTCTGAGTCAGACCCTTGGTCCATCTAGCTCAGTATTGTCTACACAGGCTGGCAGCAGCTTCTCCGAGGTTGCAGGCAAGAGTCTCTCCTAGCCCTCTCTTGGAGATGCTGCCAGGGAGGGAACTTGGAACCTTCTGCATGCAAGCACTTAGATGCTCTTCCACTGAGCTATGGCCTATCCCCTTAGGGTAATCTCTGACAGTGCCCACACCTGTAGTCTCCCATTCAAATGCAAACCAGGGTGGACCCTGCTTAGCAAAGGGGACGATGCATGCTTGTTACCACAAGATGAGCTCTCCTCCCATGGACCAGCTCTCCTCCCATAATGGAGAGGAGATGCAGGACTGGTCTTGTGGTAGCAAATTGTGAATTGTCCCCTTAGCTAAGCAGGGTCTACCCTGGTTACATATGAATGGAAGACTAGAAGTGTAACACTGCAAGATATTCCCCTTAGGGGATGGAGCTGCTCTGGGAAAAGCAGAAGGTTCCAAGTTCCCTCCCTGGCAGCATCTCCAAGATAGGGCTGAGAGAGATTCCTGCCTGCAACCTTGGAGAAGCTGCTGCCAATCTGTGAAGACAATACTGAGCTAGATAGACCAAGGGTCTGACTCAGGATATGGCAGCTTCCTATGACTAGATAGGCCGTGCATCTGATCCGGCAGGGTTGCTATTGTCCTAATGTAGCTCATGGCCATTGTGGCATGGCACGATGGGAGGTGGAAAGCCCCTGCCATAAAGGATGATCCGAAACTGGTTTTGACGTCACCAATAGATATACAGCTGTGTGAGGTGGGTGAGACGGAATGTCTAAAATCTTCACCTGAAACATAAAGAAGGATCTTCCTCCCGGCTTTATCCATTGAGAATGCAGCAATAGCGACTGACGCTAGGCGGGCCACCCCCACGAGAACGGCATCGTACTGAGCTGGCTGCAAAGACAAAAAGAGAAGTCAAGAGGCAACCCTGGTCCTGCTTCCCATGCTGACTACTCCGGGGCTTGACCTCTGGTGTATTCCTAGCTCTTCACAATTACTCAGTTTGACCTTGGAGGCGTTCTCGGCTCCCGCCGTGACCCGCTGACTCCCGATGGTTGATCCAGCTTGATCTCTGGCATGTTACTGGCTCCTGGCTCCTGTCTTGCGCCTCTGGGCTCCCAGCTCTCCACCTGGCTCTCCACCTGGTGTGTTCCTGGCTCCAGACTTGAGCCCCCTGGTGGCTGTGCTCCACAGCTCAACTGATGGGCAGGGCAAAGCTGTGCTGAGCTCTGAAGGTAAAGAGGGAGGGGGGCAGACAAGGAACTGGGGGGAGGGGGCTTACCAATATGACGGCCGTGCTTTCAAATATCAACTGCAAATAGACAATGACGGGGGTGACCCCAGAGAGTTGCTGCAGGAGCCTCATCATCACAGCGATCAGAACTGGCTTGTAGATGTAAGGGTCCTTGATATCCGCCCAAGAAATGGACTGGCCCTGGACGACGTGGAGACAGAGTGGGAAGTAAACAGATTTCATTCTGGGAACATAGGAACACAGGAAACGGCCTCCTACTGAGCTCAGCATTGTCTTCACTGACTGGCAGCAATCCTCCAGGGTTCCAGGCAGGAGTCTTTCCCAGCCCTAGCTGAAGATTCTGCCAGGGAGTGAACCTGGGACCTCCTGCATACAAAGCAGAAGCCCCACCACTGAGTTATGGCCCCATCTCCTAAGGGGGACATCTTCTAGCAAACAACACTCTCCTTCACAAGACCTCGATTCTGCGGAGCACACTATCCAATTATTGGGGGCAGGGGACAGGCTGAGGAGGCCCAGCCCCTTTCCCTTCATAATGGTTCCTAAACTGGTTGGTATAAAATTATATCCAGCGTGGTGTAGTGGTTAGAGTGCTGGACTAGGACCAGGGAGACCCGAGTTCAAATCCCCATCCAGCCATGAGACTTGCTGGGTGACTCTGGGCCAGTCACTTCTCTCTCAGCCTAACCTACTTCACAGGGTGGTTGTGAGGAGAAATTCAAGTATGGAGTACACCGCTCTGGGCTCCTTGGAGGAAGAGCGGGATAGAAAATGTCAATAATAATAATAATAATGATAATGATAATATACCACCATTTAGTATTATTTGGCTAAAACTAGGACAAGACTTGTAGATTTCATTTGTTGTTTATTGATTGATTGATTGATTGATTTGATTTGATTTGATTTGATTTGATTTCTATACTGCCCCTCCAGAAAGGGCTCAGGGTGGTTTACACTAAGCCTTCCTCCTCCTCCTCCTCTGACTTTCTGGTAAAAGAGCCTTTGAAGTATGGCACACCACAATGACTATTTACTGTAACTGTGAGAAGAAATCATTTAAAAATGTGAAGAAGAAGTAATTAGTGGACGAGAAATTGAAAACAGGGGCAATTAAGGGGCAATTCATCACTAATTCCCCAACTGCCATCTAATGGAAGTGCTAAAACAGGCAAGACCTGCAAAGAGGAAACTTAACCCGATGCCTGAAAAAGCATCAATAGCAATTCGCCTGTCCCGTCTGGATGGGCAACATCAGAAGAGCCTTGATGGATCAGGCCCCTGGCCTATCTAGTCTAGCATCCTGTTTCACACAACAGCCTGCCTGACGCCTTGGGCAAACCCACAAGCAGGAGATGAAGGCATGCCCCCTCTCCTGCTGTTGCCACTTTGCAACTGGTACTGCCTCTGAACACGGAGGTAGGCTATAACCATCAAGGCTAGTAGGCATTGATAGACTTGTCCTCCAAGTAGGCTAACACTGTATTTGGGAGGGGGGGCGGGAATCAAGTCTGAAATTGCACAGGATAACCCCAGGGCGTTGGGAACCAGGTCCCCCAGTTTCTTCAGAGCCCATGATTAGAAAATTAGGCATGTAAAAAAAAACACCAGAGTCTTCCACAGGGAAGAGGCAGGTACAATCCACTCTACCTGGGCCGAAGCTGCCATAAAAACCAGCAGTCTGTTCCAAGCAGCTGCTGGAGCAACATCCGTCTTGTGTTGCTAGACCCAGATCCCCTGTAGGGATGAGCTGAGCTATCGCACAAATCAACTTGATTGGTATGAAAACAAGCCAACCAAGAAGCCAGGAGATCGCAAGTTGAATCGGAAGCCAGTGCTAAAACCAGTCAGTGTGGGGGGAAACAGCCCTTCAAAATGGCACTCGGAACGCTCGAAACAGTCCAAGCTCGTTCCATAGGAACAACCAGATTGACCTAATGGGAATATTCCAGGTATCTTGACGGAACCTTCTGGGCATTTGCATTCTGTTCCGAGCTTGTACATTCCGTGTACACCCCTACTCTCCTGCATCCCTGATTGGCGCTCTCCTAGGTCCTGAACTCTTTCCCTTCAGAACTGTCCAAGGTGTGTCCCCATCCCAGATCCCTGCATTGGTGGAGACCTGGAATTAGACCGGCTGGTTTGCATGACTCTGGTGGCTTGGGCCATTGGTCTCCATCTTTTCTCAACAGCTGCTTCCCACAACACACCTGTTGGTTCACGGTGGCCTTGATCTGCTCATATTCCCACCAATAATCCACATCCTTTCCCCTCAGCCAGATCAGGGCACTGATGGCGTCGTCCTCCTTCCCCTTGGAAATCAGGAAACGGGGGGAATAGGGCATGAAGCAGAGAATGATGACCATGGCAAGGACGGGCACTTCCCCGGCCACCGCTAGCCACCGCCAGGGGAGGATGAGGCCTGTGTTAGGAAGAGATGGGTTGAGGTCAAAAGATGAGTGAAGGGCCCTCGGTCTTTTCTGTAATGCCACATACTGGTCGGCTTGCTGCTTGGGTTTTGGATGCCCTAGGAGGGAGTTCCCAGGCTAAAATGGAGGCAAAGCTCTAGCACATCAGAGTTGAAAAGATGCCACTGCTAATTTGGAAATCCAGTCTGAGACAATGCATTTTTTGGAAATGAATGTGGAGTCATATTCACAAGAAGGAGTGCAGCATACTGAATGCTAGAAAAGGAATGCCGCTCAGTTATTCCCTGAGCAAAGGCACCTTTTAAAAGTGGCGATTCTCTTTCTTGAGCAGGGGGAGAGCAACTGGCCCTATCCATCCCCAGCACAGCATCCCTCCGGTGGCTGTTGCTGGTGTCTCTCTTCTGTTCCTTTAAAAAAAAGATCTCAGGAAGAAGCTGCAGCTATTAAAAGCACTGGACATTGTTCTGTTTGAAATGCCTTCTTCAGTGGCATTAATCCAAAGATTCTTTAGACTCAGTATAGACTGCACACTAAAGTGTAAATATAAATAAAATCAACCATAAAAGAGCCCATCCAAATATAATGCATTTTAATGATAGAATCCCAAATACTTTCTAGACACCCACATATTAGGACTTCCGGTTGGACTGCTAACGAGGCTGCACGCTTCCTGACAGAGGAGACCGAGGAGGAGTATTTTGGGGTTTTTTGAGCTTTCATACCCCCCCCCCTTACCACCCTGGATTAAAGGGTTTGGATCAAGATTGAGCACTGCATCCCCCCGGAGCCTGCTCCTTATCTCAAGGCTGCGCTGGAAAGTACAGCTTTGATTTAAGTTGAGCGGTGCGGGCTGGGATTCATCAAGCTACACTCCTTCATCGGAAATCCAATGGACAGAAGCCGGTCTGGCGTCCCATTTCTTTCGGTTTGGATTATAATTAATGGTTCAAGTTCAAGAAGCTCATCTCTCAGCGTGATTAGTGATAAATTGCTGGAATTCTCCCTGCCGTTGCTGTCAAGATTGGACAGGTCTCAAGCCGATGCTGTAAAGATGTTGTAAGTCTGCTAACCATAAATTAAGGATGGCAATTCAATCTGTGTATTAAATGCTGGAACTTAAAAATTGAACTGATGGCTAAAAGTTTCAAAACTTAAAAAAGCAAAGCAGTGGGATTTATTAGTTGTTTTTTTTTTAGTACCTCTTGAGAGAGTTTAACTTAAGGGACAAGTGATTTGCTGTTTGCTGTTGAATATGTCGATCGTGAAGTGCACCAGTTAGAGGAAGAAGGCGGATTATTGAACCGTGGGAAAAATTAAACTGGTGGTGATAAGATAGAAGAGTTGCGGTCTGGAGCTGAGTTTATTTGGAAAATAATTGCAGGCCTCTACTTTCTTGGACAGCAAAGAGGCCGAATCTTGCTGTAAGAGCTGTGTTGCTGGAGGAGTTGTAAATAATGCAAAAGGCAAAACAGCAGAGCCAAACACAGACCCAAACACAAACTAGGAGACTTTCTGTTCCAAACCCAGGCCTGGATGAAGGGAAAATGTCTTCAGAGTTAAATGAGACACTAGTTGCTATGAAACAGTTATTAGAAGCCAATACAGGCACTCTCCAACAAGTAAGTCGGAATATACAAACACTTAATAAGAGAGCATCAAATATTGAGGAGACAGTGAGAAAACTGGCAGAAGATAACAAAGAAGCTAAAAGAAGGGTGGAAAGCTTGGAGCAAGACGTGGGATCACCAAGAGATGGCAGGGAAAAATTATTAGATCAGATGGCTTTGTTGGAACTGAGGCAAAAAGAGCATTTCCTGAGGTTTAGAGGAATCCCAGGAAAAAAAAAATGGTCAAGATATTTAAAAAGTGCTTAGGGAGGAACTTGCATTACTTTTGGGAATTTCAAGTGAAGAGTTGGAACACCAGATAGATGCAGTTTCTCGTCTGAATTCTGAATTTGCCATAAAAAACAAATTACCTAGGGATGGCATGGTTCAATTTAACTCCAAATCAAATCTTTGGAGTTTGTGCTCAACAGTTAAAGATATTGAATTTGTATCTTTAGCTGTTGATCACATACTCCAAGGGGGGTAATAATATGTGGGTTTGTAGAGAGTATTTGGGATTATATGATTAACATGCATTATATTTGGACGGGCTCTTTAATTGATTTTATTTATATCATATACCATAAAATGGTTAGGTGTGCAGCCGTGCT
This sequence comes from Hemicordylus capensis, assembly GCF_027244095.1. NCBI lineage: Eukaryota > Metazoa > Chordata > Lepidosauria > Squamata > Cordylidae > Hemicordylus > Hemicordylus capensis. Next base: position 2,590,678 of record NC_069673.1, on the reverse strand, counting down.
GCCCGTGTCTTTTTGGGCCGTTCTGGGCATGAGCGGAGCGCATGCCCAGATCAGCCCAAAAAGATACGGCCGCCCAGACATGGGCGGCCATGTTGTCCAAGATTAGGGGAGGGAAGAAACGGCAATGGCGGAAGAGCCCTGCCTTTAAAATTAATGGGGGGGGAGGGAAGAAATGGCAGCGGCAGAAGAGCCCTGCCTTTAAAAGTTAATGTCGGGGCCGGGAGGGAAGAAACGGCAGCGGCGGAAGAGCCCTGCCTTTAAAATTAATGTCGGGGGGCGGGTGGGAAGAAACGGCAGCGGTGGAAGAGCCCTGCCTTTAAAAGTTAATGTCGGGGCCGGGAGGGAAGAAATGGCAGTGGCGGAAGAGCCCTGCCTTTAAAATTAATTTCAGGGGGGCCGGGAGTGGAGAAACGGCAGCAGCGGAAGAGCCCTGCCTTTAAAATTAATGTCAGAGCCGCCCGGGAGGGAAGAAACGGCAGCGGCAGAAGAGTCCTGCCTTTAAAAGTTAATGTCGGGGCCGGGAGGGAAGAAACGGCAGCGGTGGAAAAGCCCTGCCTTTAAAAGTTAATGTCTAAGACCCAAGTATGCACTAATCACAACCCCCCCCGCCCAAACACCCGTTAGCCAACAAACACAAAAAGAAAACAAGTGCTAACACACTACACTCCGCCCCCCCCAACCAAAAACAGAGCAGGAAAAAGTCCCCTCCCCCCACCAGTCAAGGGCGGGGGGGGAAGAAACGTTAATTACGTATGCGTAAAAAACAAAAAAACCTAGCGCCCGTTATTATAACGGGCTGAAAAATACTAGTGGATTATAATCCACTAAGTGGTGCAGCGGGGAAATGCTTGACTAACAAGCAGAAGCTTGCCGGTTCGAATCCCCGCTGGTACTATATCGGGCAGCAGCGATACAGGAAGATGCTGAAAGGCATTATCTCACACTGTGCAGGAGGAGGCAATGGTAAACCCATCCTGTATTCTACCAAAGAAAACCACAGGGCTCTGTGGCTGCCAGGAGTCGAAATCAACTCGATGGCACACTTTACCTTAAAAATTATTTCTGTTGATGGTGTCTATCTTATGTTTCTTTTAGATTGTGAGCCCTTTGGGGACAGGGATCCATCTTATTTATTTATTACTTATCTGAGTAAACCGCCCTGAGCCATTTTTGGAAGGGTGGTATAGAAAGTGAATTAATAACAACAACAACAACAACAACAACAACAACAGTATTGATGATAAAATTCAGCCGTCCCAGGTCCTTGGGAAGGACTCGATGTTTGGCTAAAACAAACCAGTCAATAACAGCTGTCTGACTGTGTAAACAAGAAATAATAATAAATAATTTCAATGTTTCATTAAGGACAACATTATATTGACCTTGCTCACATTGACTGGAAATTTAGGGAGAAATATCCATGTGGACTTTAAAAACTATTATTATAGAACTGAATTTATACACTTTTAATTAAGGAACTTTTTAAATATATGATTATCTGAAAGGATTTTATAGGGTCAATTATTATGGGTTATTAGGGGGATTGATACATAGGAATTAATGAAGGGTTGTAATTTAGTATGCACGCTTGATTAAATGAGATACTTCATGATTTAAGATTTGTATTTTAAGATTTTGATTTAGGGTTCTTTTGTGTACGACTATGGGCATATGAAGAAAACAGGATGCAGAATTGACTGGACCCTTTGGGCTCATCCAGCAGGCCTCTGTTTATGTTCTTGAGGCAAGAGTTCTCAAACTTGGGTGCCCAGATGATGATGGACTACAAGTACCATCATCCCCAGCCACTGTGGCCAAAGTGTGATGGGACTTGTAGTCCCACAGGATCTGGAGACCCAAATTTGAGAATCACTTCCTTAAGAAGAAGAACCAGGCTCTGATGGGAAGTGACTCTTTTTATTGCAAGGACAGAATTGTGGGAAACGCAATCAGTGATATCGACAGACCTTCTGGTGTTGCAGAACTGGAGAAGAATGAAAAGGCTATGGAGAAAATGTTTCTCTCACTTCCACATTTCAACCTGAAATATGCCCCTGATCTGGCCTCAAAAGAGACATTACAGCAACTTGGTATTTCCTGCTCAACCTGTCTAGTTTCCTCTTTTCTTGCCGTAACCCAGGGGTTCTCAGATCTTGGATTACAACTCCCATCATATCCAGCCACAATGGCCAAAGTTTGTTATTGGAGCTATCAACAAATGGGGACCCAAGGCCCATGTAATACATAATCTTTCTCCCTTTCTCTGATCTGTGATCAAAATTGTGGCCTCATTCTCACATCAGGGTTGCTCAATTCGCACATCAAGGTTGCTCAAGGGGTATACTTGTGGGTAAAATGGGCCGTAAGCCAGAATTTGGCTTTTTAAAAGCCAAATCTGGCCACCTAGTCGCACATAACAGGGAACCAGAGTTTCAAGGGCCAGAGGTTTCCCTACCGTTACATCCGAATGTGTGCAATTCCGGTCCCGTACCTTCCATGACCTGAGGTTTTGCTCTGGAGACTCCAGTTTGAACCCTCGGGTTTTTAGTGAGTTTCACTGATCAAAACCAGGGTTCCATTGTGCCTCCATACTGGAGTCTGCATCCTCCTGGACTGGAGTTAAGGGAGGAAGTTCCCCCCTCTCCCTGTGTGACTGGGCGTGCAGGCTGTCCTTCAAGCAAGAAGGAATCCCGCACAGCCTTTTCCTCCTCCTCTCTGCAGTCTTGCTGACTGCAGAGAGGACACTCTCTGTTTTGTCCGAATGTGGACAGGATAGTGAGGTGGGGTGTGGGGAAAAAAATTCACATTCATTATGTGTGAATGTGGCCAGAGATTCATTCATAAATACCCAAGTCCAAAGGCCATTGTGCCTGGGGAATCATGGGAGTTGCAGTCCAATAACATCTAGTAACCCAGGCCTGAGAACCACTTCCAGAACTGCCAGACAGCCAGTGTGGTGTACTGATTGGAGAGTTGGACTGGAACCAGGAAGACCTGAGTTCAAATCCCCGTTCAGCCATGGAACTCAGTAGGGCAGCTCACAGGTTGATAATTAGGGGAGAAGTCCATCTAGCTTGGTATTGTCTACACAGACTGGCAGCATTTCATAGGAACATAGGAAGCTTTTACTGAGTTAGACCACTGGTCCATCTTGCTCAGGATTGTCTACCCAGACTGGCAGCAGCTTCTCCAAGGCTGCAGGCAGGGGTCTCTCTCAGCCCTATCTTGGAGATGCTGCCAGAGAGGGAGCTTGGGACCTTCTGCATGCACAGCAGATGCTCTAGGAATGTACTACAATAAATGACATTGGATGTCCTGAAAGATCAGATTGGGTTGAAGCTCTTGTGAAATGTCCTGCTTTCCTGTCAACCATCAGGGACTCGTGCAAGAAAGCCGTGTGGGGAGCTCTGGAACTGGTCCTACTCGTCCAACCTGCAGACGTTGAGAACAGATGATCATGAGAACAGAGGATCATGCAAAGTGTACGGCCGTGTGAGGAGGGGAAGGGAAGGCTGGTCCATCTTCTTGAGATCATTTGAGTCCCAGCAGAAGCTTTCAAACCAGCAGCAGCAGCAGCTCAAGACCGAACCGAATTCCGCCCTTATATCCCCACCTTGCTGGTGCCCTGAGAACCTTCTCCCCGAGGCCTTCACCTCACCTCGCCCCTGTTGCAAACATCACCGCAACTCAGCCGTATGGGTTCAAGACACAGCTGACCGGATGACCGCTGCCGGAAGCTGCGCCTTGCTTGCGCTTCCTAGGACGGGCGTTCAATACTTGCCGAGAGCGTAGAGAGAGAGCGAGCCGAGGACGGCCATGATCTGAGGGCAGGAGCCCAACGCGCCCCTGATGAGCGGGTGAGAGATCTCGGAGACGTACACCTTGGAAAGGAGGAGAAAGGTAAGTGGCAACATCTGCGGCCGGATCAGGACCGTTAGGCAGTTCGATCGCGTGGGAGCAAGCAATGGACGAGGAGGGGTGGGGAGTGGTCGCCTGTGAGAGAGGACCGAGGGAAGATGACACTTTCCTACCCAGCATGTTTATGAGCTAGGAGGAAGCCATCCTACCCAGCATGAGGCTCCCATGGGATCACTTCCCCCTCCTCCTTACCTAGGTTTTCACTCACACACAGTTCTCTCCTGCGAACGGCAGGGCTTTTCTTATGAAAGGCCCTCATGTGGCCTTTCAGATGAGTTAACCTGCTGCTCACTGAGTTAACTGAGTTAACTAACCCCTGCTAACTGAGCAAAGAGGGACCTTTTGAAAGTGGCGATTCTCTTTCTTGAGCAGGGGGAGAGCAACCGGCCCTCTCCACCCCTAGCACAGCATCCCTCCAGTGGCTGTTGCTGGTGTCTCCCTTAAATTTCTTTTTAAGATTGTGAGCCCTTTGGGGACAGGGAACCTGTCCCTGACCCTGGGTTCAAGGTCACATCCTGGGGGATTCGAACTCGGATCTCCCTGGTCCTAGTCCAGCACTCTAACCATTACATTGTGCTGGCTAAACTGGCACCATTTTCTCTGCTTAAGAGCCCCAAAGCTTTGAGCTCCTTTTCATTATCAAGACTCCAGGAAACGTTTAAGGAATACTTTTCTGTACCTGCCAGGAATTCACCTCTGACTAATACTGATTGCCATGGCCAGCCATTATGCTGGTAAGTTATTAAGTTAAGAGAAGCAGATAGAAGAATCCCATCCCAGGTTATTGTTTCCTTATTAAAGTGGGGGGTGATAACAGATGTAGGACCCCGCCCACACACTTTGCTGTTTGCATAATGCCAAAGCTAGAGGGGGAAATCCATTCAATTAACGGTTGCATCCAACTATCGCCAGTATTGAGCTGAGAAACACATAAGAACACAGGAAGCTGCTGTATATGGAGTCTGACCCTTGGCCCAGCTAGCTCAGTATTGTCTACCCAGGCTGGCAGCGGCTTCTCCAAGGTCGCAGGCAAGAATCTCTCTCAGCCCCTATCTTGGAGATGCTGCCAGGGAGGGAACCGGGAACGTTCCTCGTGCAAGCATGAAGATGCTCTTCCTAGAGTGGCCCCCCATCCCCTAAGGGGAATATGCTGCCGTGCTCACACCTTTAGTCTCCCATTCAAATGCAAACCAGGGCAGGCCCTGCTTAGCAAAGGGAACACTCCATGTGTGCGACCACAAGACCACCTGGAGAGACTCTCCTCGTTCCTCTTTGAGAAGAGGCTTCTGAGGTTTTGAACTCTGTCCCACAAACCCTAAATCACCTCCCTCCTGATCTTAACGACGACAGAACAAGTCACATGCCAGGATAGATGGCTTTTTCACAGTATCCACACACACATGCTTTCCCCGCCCCCAGCTTTTAAGTCTGAAATGTTATTGCCTGGAAACTCTGTTCTTTTGTGATAAGCTTTAAAAAAAAAATCTTGCTCTTATCAACAGTTACATGATAGCCTAGGAAACGGCCTCATCAGATAGTCATACCATCTAGTTCAGGACTGCCTGCACAAACTGGCAGCGACACTCTGAGGTTTCAGGAGGGAGTCTCTCCCAGCCCTACCTGGAGATGCTGCCAGGGGTTGAAGCTGGGACCTTCTGCAGGCAAAGCTACCACTTAGCTATGGCCCCATTCACTAAGGGGAATATCTTACAGCACTCAGATATAGTCACCCATCCAAATGCAAACCAATGCAGACCCTGCTTAGCAAAGGGTGCTATTCATGCTCACTACCACAGCTCTCCTCACTGGGCTGGGCTTTATGCTTCTTGCTCTGCCTTATCCTACTTATGCCCCATGTCGGCTGATGCTATGTAAAGGATTTGTGTTTTTAAAACTTCTAAAAAATATTCTAATACGCCACTGCAAATAAGGGTGTGCCTGGAACCGGCAGAAGCAGTTCGGTTCTAATTCAAACTGAATTTGAGCAGAACTGCCTGGCCCATAAACTGGTTTTATGGGGCCGGGCCGGTTCGAGCTCAAACCGGTTGAACCAGGCCGGTTCGAATCGAGCCAGCTTCAATTTGAACCGGTTCTGCATACCCCTAATTACAAATTCATGGTTCGTCTTTTGACCCCAAGAGACTCCTGGTCTAGATGTGGGAATCCCCAGCTGAGATGGACTTCTCAATGCTCTGCTGTAGCATTTGAGGTGGCATCCTTGAGGAAGAAGGAGTTTTCCATTGGGATTTGCACTGGAACCTCTCTCCCAGTTCCATGTTAAGGGCATCAGTCCCGGAGGAAATTGTATATGAGCTAGCTGAGGTTTTCGGTACCATCTGGTGGGGTCGAATGTGATTTTTGAAATGGTCTGCACCCCCAGAGAATGAAAGGAGGTGATCACATCGCAAGACTTCCAGCTTTCCATGTGTTCTCGTGCCTTTATTGTCCTGACCATCAGACCTGCAATGGCCGAATTTGCAATTAGGGGTGTGCAGAACCGGTTCGAATTGAACCTGGTTCAATTCGAACTGACCTGGTTCAACCAGTTTGAGCTCGAACTGGCTTGGCCCCTCAAAACCAGTTTGTGATCCCTTATTTATTTATTTATTTATTTATTTATTTATTTATTTATTTATTCATTCATTCATTCATTCATTCATTTATTGTTAGATTTCTATACTGCCTTTCGCTAAAAACAACCCCAAGGCGGTTTACAAAAGTTAAAACACATAATAAAAATGAATTAAAAGTATTTAGCTAAAAATATAAAAACAATCCGATATTAAAATATATAATATACAAAATACAAAAAACTATACAATTTACTGCAACATTTCTAATTGAAGGTCAACGGACTAAATCGAAATGAGAGTAGATCGAATAGGACATTGATATGACAGAGAGTTTAAATCTGGGTTGATATATAAGACATATGTGAGATGTTATTTGCTGCATTTGTGTAATTTCCTTTTAACTTTTTTATTTTCTGTAATTTTCTTTTCTGTTATAAATAAAAATAAAATATGAAATGAAAACAAAACAAAACACCAGTTCGTGGCTGGGACGGTTCGGTTCGAATTCGAGTAGATCGAATAGGATATTGATATGACAGAGAGTTTAAATCTGGGTTGATATATAAGACATATGTGAGATGTTATTTGCTGCATTTGTGTAATTTCCTTTTAACTTTTTTATTTTCTGTAATTTTCTTTTCTGTTATAAATAAAAAATAAAATGTGAAATGAAAACAAAACAAAACACCAGTTCGTGGCTGGGACGGTTCGGTTCGAATTCGAGTAGATCGAATAGGATATTGATATGATAGAGAGTTTAAATCTGGGTTGATATATAAGACATATGTGAGATGTTATTTGCTGCATTTGTGTAATTTCCTTTTAACTTTTTTATTTTCTGTAATTTTCTTTTCTGTTATAAATAAAAAATAAAATGTGAAATGAAAACAAAACAAAACACCAGTTCGTGGCTGGGACGGTTCGGTTCGAATTCGAACCGAACTGCCTCTGACAGTTCTGTGCACACCCTTATTTGCAATAGTGTATTAATTTTTTTTGTAGAAGTTTTAACAGCACAAACACGACTATAAAATATATCACTGCTGTCAAAGGCATGGAAGTGAAAACTGGCAAGGAGGACGTGGCCAAAAATCACTGGGAGCAGTCACCCCCTGAGGTGGTACTGACAGGCACAGTATGTTGGTCTGGTGTGAAAAAGGAGATGAAAGGAAGCAGCCAGGGGAAGAGGTGTCTGGGGTGTCTGAGTTGACTTACCGGGATGGAGGCCGAAGTCACGCCCCCTGCGAATCCTGTCAAGATCCTGCCCACCAGTAGCATCCAAACTTCTTGGGCGCTGGCCATTAAGAGGTACCCAATGGCAGAAGGGAGGGCTGAGAACATGATACTCCGTTTGCGGCCAAGGCGGTCGTTGAAGTACATGGTGCCCAGGCCGCCAATGGCGACGCCAATGGAGAACACGGACTGCAAGACACAGAGAAACGGTGCGTGTGTGTGTGTGTGTGGGGGGATCAACTCATAGACTTTAACAGTTGGAAGGGACCTTTAGAGGTCTTTTAGTCCACCCCCTGCTCAGGGTAGGAATCTCCTACGGCATCTCTGATGGAAGGCCGTCCAGCCTCTGTCTGGAAACCCCCTGCAAAGGGGAGCACACCAAGCATGAGGCAGGCTGTTCCACTGTCCAACGGCGCTTACAGTCGGGAAATTATTTCTAATGCAGGACGGCTCAAGTCTGGCCCTTCTGCAGATGTTGGCCTACAACTCCCATAATCTCTGGGGTCACTGGGGCTGGGGATTATGGGAGTTGTGGTCCAAAAACAGCTGGGGGGAGGGCAAAGTTGAGCAGCCCACTGGCTCTGATCCTGCCCTCAGGAACAACACGGAATAAGCTTGCTCATCCTTCTACTAAATAGCAAAATGTCTGCTATTCTAAAATATCTGATTTGAAGATGGCTCTCATCTCTCCCCTTTGGCTTCCCTTCTCCGGGCTAAACGGACCCAGCTCCTTGAACAGTTCCCCATAGGACTCGGCTTCCAGACGCCTCACCGTCTTGGTTGCCTTCCTCTGAACCAGTTTATTGGCATCCTTAAAATGCGGGGGCCCAGAACTGGCCACAGTATCCCAAACACGGTCTCACCAGCCCAGAATGGACTGGAACCATCACTTCCCATGATCTAGACTCGGTTAACTTCAGTGCAAGATTGTGTTCGCCGTTGTAGCACCTGCATCACATTGCTGGCTGTGGAAACTGTGTGGGAAAGCAAATCCCCACCATGGCAGCCTGTTTCTAAAGGGCCAGCGCGCTGATATTGGATTTCGCCTTTAGCATCCAGAGAATTCTAACTTCCATGTTAAATCATGCACGTTTCTAGTCCTTATGGCCGAGTGAGGACTGAGTAGCTTTTCCAGTAGTCTGGGGGGTGAGGGTCTCCGTACCCTGCTTAGCCCTGGGCGGGAGTGCCCTTTACAGAGCTACGTTTTAGAAATGGTGCCTGCTCCTTTAAAAGCGATGGGAGAGAAAGGAGAATTAGAAGAAGAAAAAGAAACAAAGAGGAATACTCTCATGCATGTGAGGTGGCTGACTGTGCAGTTTCTGCAGTCCAGTTAAGTTTGTGGAGTAACTAAAGGCGCCAAAGCAATTACTTATCAGTTAGAATAAGCAACAAGGAAACAGCTGATCTGAAGGAAACCGCTGTGGAAAATGCACACTGATGTTGCTCCTGTATACACCATTAATCCAGAGGTTCTCAGCCTTGCTCCCCCAGATGTTGGACTACACCTCCCATCATCCCCAACCACAATGGCCTTGGATTGTAACTCCTGCTCGTTGGCCTCTGTGGCCGTGGCTGATGGGAGTTGTAGTCCGACAACATCTGGGAACCAAAATATGAGGACCCCTGGATGGATCCATACCTATCAAGCAAAGGTGGGCAACCTTGGCTCCCCAGCTGCTGTTGAACTACAACTCCCATCATCCCCAGCCACAATGGTGATTTGCATGTCATCAGAGTGTATGGTGGCCACTCAGTGACGGGCCTTCTCTGCTGCCGCCCCGAGACTTTGGAATGGGCTCCCTGTGGAAATAAGGGCCTCCCCATCTCTGACAAAGTTTTAAAAGTCAAGACTAATTACTTTAATTATAATATAATATAATATAATATAATATAATATAATATAATATAATATAATAATAATAGGCATCATCTCATACTGCATGGGAGATGGCCATGGTCAACTCCTCCTGTGTTCTACCAAAGACAACCACAGGGCTCTGTGGGCACCAGGAGTCGAAATCGATTCGACGGCACACTTTACCTTTAGGACCCTGGCAGCATCAGCTCTCAGCTGCAATGTCTCACAGTGACCACTGTTAGAGTCATGGATAAAAGTGCTGGATTCCTCCCTGCTTTGTTCTGGTGTTAGTCCCTATTTTATCTCTCCAGAGATGGCGGTTTGTTTTGGTCTCTCTCTTCAGCCATGAGCTGCAGCTGAAACCAAGCGGCAGGCTTTTCCACATTTGTTTGTAACCTTGGCTTTCAATAAACTCTTGTCCTGCATCAGACTTAAAGACCTGTCTCCAGACCTCTTGCTTTGCTGCTTTCTCGCCAAACTGGTTTGGATCTGCTATTTGTGGACTGGAATGCCATTCTCGCCCGACATCTTTACCACCCCAATTCCTGCATCTCTGGGCGTTGTACAACAAAAACTTTAGAATGCGTCCTAATAATTATTTTGTAGGTTAACTGGACTGTGGTTTTAAAATGGTTTTAAGGTTCCCATGGTCATGTTTTGTGTTGTGAACCGCCCAGAGATGGAAGCTTGGGTTGGTCTACTCATTGGAAAAATAAAATTAAATTAGCTGGCCTGGGCGCAGAGCATCTGTGCCTCTAGTTCTCCCTCGTTCTCAGCCCCTCGTTCATAGCCCTCCCCATCCTTTCCCCCTCCCCCCTCCAATGTTTATTCTCTTTGGCTGGCCACCTGGCTAGCCACTTTTTCTGGCAGCCTGCCGCTTTCTTCCCCCCCGCTACCGCCACTGCTTTCACTTTCACTTTCTACCACCCTACTGCTTTCATTTTCGCTCCCCCCCCGCTGCTGCCTTCTCTCCCCACCTGCCCATTCGCTGGCCTGTCTGTTGGCTTTATGTTTCCTGCCATTATCACTTTCCTCTCCCCCCTCTCCTCCCCTCCCTCGCGAACTCTCACGAGAACTGCCACGCATGGGATTTGCGACGGGTACGTCTAAGAGAATTATATAGCTGGAAGGATAAAATAAAGCCTCAGTGTAGGTAGAGCTTCCCTTGTTCCAATCATGTTTCTTCCTCAGTGTCCATCACAGAAGCACCCCAGAGGCAAAATGGACCCTATAGAACGGAGGGCCTCTTCCATTCCTGCCCCCAATTCCAAGGCCTTGCCAGTGGGTGGCTGGCTGTACTTACCCCAAACCAGGATCCTGATTGCTCCGTCAGTTTCAGGCTGGGGATGGATGTTTTTTCCAAAGCCGGGATGACCGGGGAGGGATAAACTAAGGCAAACCCAAAATTAAAGTTGCCCAGCACGGCAGCCAATACTGCGCAAAGGAGACGCCCGTTTTTAAGAGTTCTGGGAAGGAGAGAGAGCAGCAGATGAATACAGAGGTGGGGGAAAGGGACATACTTGTTACCTTAAAAGCAATGTCATAGGAACATAGGCAGCTGCCACATACTGAGTCAGACCCTTGGTCCATCGAGCTCAGTATTGTCTACCCAGACTGGCAGCGGCTTCTCCAAGGTTGCAGGCAGGAGTCTCTCTCAGCTTTCTCTGGAGATTCCAGGGAGGGCATCTGGTACATTCTTCATGCACATTTGCAAGGGCTCTTCCCAGAGCGGCCCCATCCCCTGAGGGGACATTTGTAGTCTTCTATTCAAATGCACACCATCTGTGAGGCTGCAAAAAACTCTGCTGCTGCCGGTCAGTGTAGACAATACTGAGCTAGATGGGCCAGGAGTCTGACTCAGACTAAGGCAGCTTCCTACAGTTCCTATGGCTTTTCGAGTGTGACCTCAAAACAATCTTGCATCATTTGTTTAGATACCGAGTGGAGCTAGCTAGCACCCTTACCACTCCATGGGGTGGAAATCTTTTTCTTCTCCGGTGCAGAACAGTCCAAAATCTAACAGGTGAAGCCCCCCGCCTCACCAAGCCTGCATTTTCATGCTAGGGAAAAGGTTGATCTCTTAGATTCTTGCTTGCTGTCTAGCTCTTAAGGCTACAGGATTCCTGCCCCACTCCGTCCCCCATCAGTGTTACCCCTAGGCTACACTACCTGTGACCGGGTAAAGGAGACCAGCAGGTTTCCTGTACCCCTTACACTGGTGTAAGGTAAAGTGTGCCATCAAGTCAATTTCGACTCCTGGCGCCCGCAGAGCCCTGTGGTTGAATTTTGGTAGAATACAGGAGGGGGTTGCCATTGCCTCCTCCTGCACAGTATGAGATGATGCCTTTCAGCATCATTGCTGCCCAATAGAAGCACTTCCCATAGTCTGGGAAACATACCAGTAGGGATTCGAACTGGCAGCCTTCTGCTTGTAAGGCAAGCATTTCCCTGCTGCGCCCTTCAGTGGCTTAGAAAAGGGAATTTGGGCTGGTTCACCTGGCAGCTGGGGGCACGTACAAAACAACAACAACAATCCCTGTTCAACTGCAGATACAGGAGCCTGCTTGCCAGCTCATTTCCTCCTTCTCGCTCCCACAAAGGAACAAAGGAAGCTGCCTTATCGAGTCAGACTCCTGGCCCATCTAGCTCAGCATTGTCTGCACTGACCGGCAACAGCTCTCCATGATTTCAGGCGCGGGTTTTTCCCACCCAGGGAGTGAACCCGGGACCTTTTGCATGCAGAGCAGATGCTCTCTCCCTGAGCAATGACCCAATCCCCATAGGAACCTCGGGAGCTGCCTTATACAGAGTCAGAGCCTTGGTCCATCTAGCTCAGCATTGCCTGCACACTGACTGGCAGCAGCGGCTTCTCCAAGGTGGCAGGCAGGAGTCTCTCTCTCCCAGCCCTATCTTGGAGATGCTGCCAGGGACCTTTAACAGAAAAGTGCCCAAGATAAGACAGCAAGGCAAATAATGGGGAGAAGAGAGGCAAGAAGAAGCCAAGGGCAATGAGATATAGACATTTGAGTCAGTGGACACATAGGAACAACATAGGAACATAGGAAGCTGCCATATACTGAGTCAGACCATGGTCCATCTAGCTCAGTATTGTCTACCCAGACTGGCAGGGGCTTCTCCAAGATTGCAGGCAGGAATCTCTCTCAGCCCTGTCTTGGAGATGCTGCCAGGGAGGGAACTTGGAACCTAGATCCTCTTCCCAGAGCGGCTCCATGCCCTAAGGGAAATATCTTACAGTGCTCACATGTGGTCTCCCATTCAAATGAAACCAGGGTGGACCCTGCTTAGCTAAGGAGACAGGTCATGCTTGCAACCACAAGACCGGCTCTCCTAACACACAGAGGTCTGAGCAAAGAGAGCCGGTCTTGTTGCAGCAAGCATGAATTGTCCCCTTAGTTAAGTGGGGTTAATCCTGGTTTGTGTTTGAAAGGGAGACTGTATGTGTGAGAACTGGAAGAGATTCCCCTTAGGGGATCGCTCAGTGGAAGAGCATCTACATGCTGGCCTGCAGAAGGTTCCAAGTTCCAGCATCTCCAAGATCGGGCTGAGAAAGATCCCCGCCTGTGCTGCAACTTTGCGGAAGCCGCTGCCAGCCTGGGCAGACCACCCTGAGCTAGATGGACCAAGGGCCGGACTCGGGAGGAGGCAGCAGCTTCCGCACAGTGGAGGGTGAGGACTAAAGGATCAAAAGCTTTGCAGAAACGGTGGAGGGATTTGCGGGGGTGGGGGGAGAGCGGGGCAGGATAGAGGTTCAGCGAGGGGAACAGCCCAGGCAGAGCTGGATTTGCCAGAGGCTTTACCCGTAGTATGCCTTTTCCGTTTCCCGGGCCATCTGCTGCTCTCTGACGGTCTGGTAATCAGCCGGCTCCTGGTCCAGGAGAGGTTTCCTGACGCTGGGCTCCATGGTGGTGCGGAGTCTGCCTGGCTCCCGGCTGAAGCAACGGAGAGTGGCCGGCAGGAACTCAGGATGCGGTGCTGAGCAGTGCCAGAGGCGAGCCGACAAGCCTTGGGCTGGCCTTGGGTGTGGGGTTTCCCCAGCGAGAGGGACCAGGAAGCCGGAGAGAAAGCGAAAGCCCGGGGAGCGGAGAAGAGGGCCCGGCAGTGGAGCAAGAGTGGAAGGAGATCTCTGAGCTGTGGCCAGATCAGCCCAGAAGAGGAAGCCGTGTGGCAACTTGGGGGGGGGGGCACAAAAGCAGAAGCGGGCCCTGAGCCCAGTCCCCGACCTACATGCATGTAGGCTCCCCTTCGATGGCAAACCAGGGCAGGCCCTGCTTAACACGGAGGACAACCAGGATGCCCTGATGGTGCTAGACTACAACACCCATCATCCCCAGCCAGAGGCCTTTGCAACGGAGGAGGATGGGAGTTTTAGTCCACAACATCTGGGAACCCTGCATCCCAGACACTACGGCAGGGGTACCCCAAACTGGTTTCCCTATAATTCTCAGACGTTGTGGACTACAATTCCCATCATCCCCAGCCAAAGGCCATTGGAGCTGGGGGATGACGGGCAGTCTCGTCAACATCCAAATCATAATCCAGGAATCTCTGTTACAGGGTACCCTGGTCCCAGCCACTAGGCAGGGGTTCTCAACTTTAGGTCCTCAGAGGTTGTTGGACTACAACTCCCATCATCCCCAGCCAAAGGATATTGCAATTGAGGGTAATGGGAGTTGTATGTATGTATGTATGTATGTATTTATACATACATACATACAACTCCCATTACATACATACATACATACAACTCCCATTTATTTATACATACATACATACGTAATGGGAGTTGTAGTCCAACAATATCTGGGGACCCATAATTAGAAGACTCTAGGCAGCTGGGGTCCCCTAAAATGATGACCACATGTCCCACCCACCCTGCCAAGGTGCCCAAACTCCTCCACACTGTTGGACTTCCAGCTCTGCCTATACATGCCTGTTTTTGCCAAGCAATGGAACCTCCACAGGCCAAGGCAGTATACCTTTGGATACCAGATGTTGGGGAGAAACCACAAGGGAATGCTCTTGTCCTCGTTCCCTGCTTGGAAGCTAGAAACAGCCTCTCGGGCTTGGGGGAGACAAGCATTGCCCAAAGACCACAGCGTGAGAAGTGATGTGCAAAATGTTTCGACATCAAAACATTTTGACTCTAAATGGGCTGTTTTGGTTAGAGCTAGAAACAAAACACCCTCTAAATAAAGGGCCTGTTTTGAGCTCGGAGCAAAACAACTGTTTCAATTCGAAACATTTTGATGTTTTGAGCACCATTTTGGAGGCCTGTTTTCCCCTTGCTGATTGGTTTTCTGGCAGTGACTTGTGATCGGCTTGCAACCTCCTTGCTTCATGGTTGGCTTGTTATCATACTAGTCAACTGTTGTCATGGGCAGCTGTGACCCCATTGGCTGGGAGAAGGGAGGAGGGAGGGGAGAACCCAAAAGGAAGGAGATTTGAAATGTAGTCAAAGGGACTGGGTGGTGGAGAGAGCCCTTATAGTGTGCCTCTCAAAGAGGATACATCAGGAGAGGAGGAAGGAAGGAAGGTTGGTTTAATTTTGTGGTTTTCTCAGCACTGAGTATAATATGCTGTGTTATTAGTGCTATAACTATCTGGTTTCACTGGATTTCAGATTGACAAAGGCAGAACTTGGGTGCCTGCCTTCATTCCATGAGTTGTGGATAGTTTTTTGTGTGAGATAGTGCTGTGGTGAGAAATGGTCAGTGGCTGCTCTCTCTCTCTCTCTCTCTCTCTCTCTCTCTCTCTCTCTCTCTCATATTTCTTGGTGATTGCTGTGATGAGCTCCATGTCTGGCCTTGAGACTAACTTGTGCTTCACTCACTGCTCTGGTCTGCTCTGCAGTCTGCATTGCAAGGTTTATTCAGTCAAAATGTGGCTGAAGTTGCTCTAGTTGCTGCTAAGGGTGCTGCTGTGGCAGCTGTTGCATAGCAAGGAAGTACCATAAGGAGTCATTATTGTGTGTGTGAGAGCAACTTGTGCCAATGATGTTACGGCAGCACAGGCACTGTGGTTGGCAGTGGATTCTGGGTCAGTTATTCTTTTTTGGACTGTCTTTGAAAGCTGTGCTCTGTGTTGGGAGGTACAGAGTCCCTTTTATTGTGTGCTTCTGCAGTGTTTTTCACAGCAGGACTGCAAAATGCATTGCAAACTGCAAGGCAAAACTTGTGTGCACTCTGTGAGTGCAGCTTGCTCCGGCCATAGGGAACAATGGGGAAACTCGAAACACCCCATTGTTCATCATGTGTAGCTCTTAGGGACCCCAAAGTGGGTTGTGTGATAGGGCATGACAGGTGCTACTTACCATCCAACCCATAAAAGAAATGGGCTTGCAGGAGATACTTGACTAACTTTTAACCTTTCTCCCCAAACCCCCATAAGGAGGAAAGGTTAAAAAATTGTTAATTTGTTAATTACTTATAGTAATCTTAGCTAAATTGCAATTTCAATTTTAATTGCGTCTCCACCTTTTAACCGTATATTTCTAGGCATAAAGTGTGCTGTCAAGTCGATTTCGACTCCTGGCGCCCACAGAGCCCTGTGGTTTTTCTTTGGTAGTATACAGGAGGGGTTGACCATTGCCTCCTCCCGCACGGTCTGAGATGATGCCTTTCAGCATCTTCCTATATCGCTGCTGCCTGACAGAGGTGTTTCCCATAGCAGCAGGGATTCAAATTTCGAACCGACAACCTCTGGCTTAATAATCAAGTCATTTCCCTGCTGCGCCATTAGGTGGCTATTTTTAGGTTTTTAATGCTATAGCTGTTAATTTTACAGTCTCTATGTTTTTAACTCATGCTGGTCAAAGACCAAAATAAAGATATTGATTGATTGATTGGTTTCCCTTGTAGCTACCCACTGGGAACACAAAATCCGGTCCGTGCACATCCCTAAGGGTGAGAGCAAGGCCCTAATATTACCTCCCCGAGCTTTCGCCTCCCTGTTTTTCTTCCCACCCACTGCTCTGCCTCCCAGTTCCTGTCGCCTGCTGCAAAAGGTGGGGCTTTCCTCTTGCGAAATACTCTGTATTTGTTCATACAAACTGAACTCAGGCAGGAGCCTTTCTCAGCTCTTCCTGGAGATGCTGCCAGGGAGGGAATTTGTGAGTTTCTACATACAAAGCAGATGCTCTGCTACTGAGCTATGGACCTTCTGCATTGGTGAACGTCTAACTCGGAGTCTTAGAAATAAGTATCTAGCTAGCAGCGGGGAAATGACTTGACTAGCAAGCCAGAGATTGCCGGTTCGAATCCTTGCTGGTACATTCCCCAGAGTATGAGAAACACTTATATCGGGCAGCAGCGATAGAGGAAGATGCTGAAAGGCATCATCTCATACTGCGTGGGAGGAGGCAATGGTCAGCCCCTCCTGCATTCTACCAAAGACAACCACAGGGCTCTGGGGTCTCCACGGACTCGATGGCACAACTTTACCTTTATCACACCCTGGGCTATTGGGACTGAGTGATGGGAGTTGTAGTACAACGGCATCTGAGGTCCCAAAGTTGAAAATCCCTGCTTGGCACAGTCGAATGGGCCAAGGGATCTCTTGTGAGATGAAAACTGTAGACTTACAGTCCAAGGTCCAACACAGATTTAAGAATCCTTAATCCCATTGCCATCAAAGGGCTTTATTGTGAGCTGAACTCTGTTGCATTTGGCCATGGATGTTTTATAATATCAGCTGGACATTTACAAATATACAGTACAAATATACAACAGAGAAGCAGGTAGCATGTAGGATAGGATGATAGGAACATAGGAAGCTGCCTCTTACTGAGTCTGACCCTTGGTCCATCCAGCTCAGAACTGTCTACACAGAGTGGCAGCGGTGGCTTCTGTTCCATATTTCTAATGGAGCACAGTTCTGCACTGTTAACAGATACATGCTGGAAAAACCAACATTCTAAGCCTGGGATGGGAAACCCTAGAGTCTCCAGCTGCAGTTGGACTACAACTCCCATCACCCCCAGCTGATGATGGGAGATGTAGTCCGATTGCAGCAGGAGAGCCTCGGGTTGGCCAACCTGAACTAAGCCTTTTGCTATCCTCGCATCTCCGTGCCAGGAAAAGCTTGACCTGTTGAATTTGTGCCTGGTGTGCAATCGTTGCAGCCACTGCCCTTTGCTCATACAAAGCTGGGAACCTGAGGGAGAGTTGTGGCTTTGGGTGGAAAAACACAGCTTGCCTTCCCCTTGCAGAGAAAACAACATAAGCATGACGGGCTTGCTAGGACTTGTCAAAATCTGGGCAGCTTGGGGGGAAAAAAGGAGAAATTTGCTGCTTGGCTGCCTGCGCGTCTTATCTGCTGCCTTGATTTCTACCTACATGCGTTCTCATATCTTCACAGTATGTGGAGCAGCCAGATCTGTTTTGCACAAGTGTAAAGTAAAGCTGTGCCGTCGAATCGGTGTCGACTTGGGGCGACTCCAGAGCCCTCTGGTTGTCTTTGGTAGAATACAGAAGGGGTTGACCATTGCCTCCTCCCGCACAGTGTGAGATGATGACTTTCAGTATCTTCCTATATCGCTGCTGCCCGATACGGGAAACAGACCAGCGGGGATTCGAACCGGCAACCTCTGGTTTGCTAGTCAAGTCATTTCCCCGCTGCGCCATTAGGTAGCACAAGTGTAGGAGAGGGCATTTCCGGAGGTGCAACTTCCTTATCTTCAGCACAGCACACGGTGTCACCTTAGGTAGTGCGGTGCAGCAGTTAGAGCAGGGCTCGTTGTCAACATTAGCCCCCCAGCTGTTCTTGAACCACAATCCCCCTGCCACAGTGGCCGATAGTCAGGGATGATGGGCATTGTAGGCCAAAACGAGCTGGAGAGTCGATGTTGCCCACCCCTGGGTGAGAGTGTTGTTGGCGAGACCCAGGTTCAAACCCCCACTTAATCATGAAGCATTCTATGTCAGCGGGATAAAAGATTGCAATAAATAATCTAGAGTCAGCAACTTAGGAAGAGAGGAAGCTGCCATATACTGAGTCAGAACCTTGGTCCATGTAGCTCAGTATTGTCTACACAGACTGGCAGCGGCTTTTCCGAGGCTGCAGGCAGAAGTCTCAGCCCTGTCTTGGAGATGCGGCCAGGGAGCAGGGTTTTTCGAGCAGGTTTTTTTTAACCTTGGGCCCCCAGATGATGTTGGACTACAACTCCCATCATCTTCGGCCACAAAGGCCATGTCTGGGGATGATGGGAGTTGTAGTCCAACAACATCTGGGGGCCCAAGGTTAATAAACCCTGACTTGGAGCCTTCTGCATGCAAGCAGGCAGGTGCTTTTTCCCAGAGCAGCTCCATCCCCTAAAGGGAATATCTTCCAGTGCTGACACATGTAGTCTCCCATTCAAATGCAAACCAGGGCAGACCCTGCTTAGCAAAGAAAAAAAATCCATTCTTGCTTCCACGAGACCAGCTCTTCTCCACCTACTGCAAGGTTTTGTTTTTTTTTAGGATCCCCAGCACTGCTGGAGTTAAATTAAGGCCCAGTTGTTGTGTATTGTGCTAAATTCAAAGCAATGCATGATGCAAAGTCTGAAATGAAAAGCACTAGCATTAGGACCCAGAGGAAACTGTGCCTTGGGGGCGGGAGTGGGTGGGGGCTGTTCCTGGATTAACACCTGAGGAAAGCATCTATTTAGGGGTGCAGGGAGAGGCATGCTGCTTGGATCAGAAGGTGACTTTCCCCACTTCCAATTTATTTTGCAGGGGCGAGGATTCAAGTGAGTGTCTCTTTTAAAGTAGTCTGTTCCCCAATCCTCTTCTTGCATCCCCTCCTTTTCTCTGCTATTTATCCCAGATCTCTGTAGGAAGGGGAAAACAGACACGTCTCTGTGTCTCTTGTTCGTTAGGAATCTAGCAGACGTCAAGAGTAAATCTGCCCCTGGCATTTTGCTGAACCCCAGGGTGCTCAAACGTGGGCCCCAGATGTTGGTGGACTACAACTCTGACAGGCAGGGGGTGATGGGGTTTGTAGTCCACCAAGATTTGAGGACCCATGTTGGAGTAGCTTGTGTTTAAGCAACATTTAAGCAGAGGCAGCTGTGTGTGCCCCACCCACTCCTGAAAATTCGGGGGGTGGGGGTTATGAAGATTTCATAATCTTGTTTCCCCAGGCTTTTAATTGAAATTTTAAATCTTTAATATGTTTTTATCAACTGGGATTGTTTTTAATTTGTGTGTGTGTGTGTGCATTTTAACTGTTTATATTGTTTGACATTTGTTATGTTTTAACTTTGCCTAGAAATGTCTCTATCAGGTGGTACAGAAATAGGATAAATAACAAATAATTCCCCCCCAAAAAAGCATTTTGATTGGACTAGCCTTGGAATCTCTTGGTGTGGAGGTGGGCCCTGCCCATTGCATTCCTCATCAGGTAGGGTTGCCAAATTTTCAATTGAGTGTTGCAGCTTTGCCTGACTGTAACAGCAGTTTGATCTTCAAGTGTGTTTAGGTCTGTCCTGTGCTTCTGGACCTAGTGTCTGCTGTTAAAGGCAGAAGAGCGGGCTAGATGGTTTTTTTTCTAGTAATTTCTCTATCGTGTTTATTTACCACCCTGTATACCAAATCCCTGGGCAGTTTACAATTAAACCCCCCAGACAATTAAAACCTAGACGCCTGTAAAACAAATGGATATAACCATCGGCAAAACTTTAAAACACTAGGAACTAGAAGCCTGATAAAATAGATGCATTTTCAAGAGTTGCTTAAGAACATTGCTAGAGATGGGGAGGTTCTGATCGACTTACGGATCGACTTACGGATCGACAATATTTCTATACCGCCCAAAGCTCCTGGGTGTTTACGATTTCATTGGGGGGGGTGTTCCTACTGAGACAGCTTGTTAGTCAAGCATTTCCCCGCTGTGCCACTTAAGGCTTAAGGTCCTGGGTGGTGTGGTTGTCCTAACGCTGGCCCGCCTGGCTGAGTGTGACCTCTGCTTTAGAAACCGAGGGGGGAGTTGAGAATGGAATATGTGGGAAGGGAATAATAATAAAAAACTTTATTTGTTAGCTGCCTGTGTTGGCACCCGTGGCTAGCTGGTGTCCCACAGGTTTTGGGGGGATTTGGAGGCAGTACGCTCGAAGCAGTGTGAATGCCAAAGAGATTTTATTAGACTCATGTTTTAAAAGAGGATTACAGTCACCTTAAGTGGCACAGCGGGGAAATGCTTGACTAACAAGCAGAAGGTTGCTGGTTCGAATCCCTGCTGGTACTATATCGGGCAGCAGTGATATAGGAAGATGCTGAAAAGCATCTTCTCATACTGTGCGGGAGGAGGCAATGGTCAACACTTCCTGTATTCTACCAAGACAACCACAGGGCTCTCTGGGTGCCACGAGTCGAAATCGACTTGACAGCACACTTTACCTGTGATCTGGCTCTGTTGACCTCCACACACACTTCTGCTTTTTTGTGTGTGGATCAAACTGCCTGTTAGCCATCAGCCTTGGCTTTCTATCCCCCGCACCACCGCCACAACCCCAACACACTCACACATACACACATGTCCTAGCAAGTGTCAGCCTGCCTGCAACATCGCCTCTGATTTTGCAGCCCCATCTCAGCTTGGATGGCATGGAAGGAAATGCTCATTTTCGGCAAAAGACTGCAGATCCTCCTGCAAAAAGATCTCCCCACTGCAAACACTTGGAAAGAGCAAAGAGCCCGAAAATTGGGTTTTCAACTCTGCCTCAGGATCAAAGGCAAGGCAAATAGGCAGCTTTGTTTTTGCATTCTATAGGCGTGCCTTGCTCCAATCATACAAATTTAAAGATTGATGTCTGCGCTCTGCATAGGATTTTCCAGGAAACTGTGCTGAAAACCAGCTTTTTAAAAACTCAGATATAAACCGGGATGCGCTGAAATCCAGCAGGAAAAGCCCGATTTGTGTGTGGGGTGCTTCCAAAGACACTGAACTGACCTCGGCCGGAATCTGGCTGCAGTGAGAACACCCAGCCTGCCTCCCAGAGGAGAATCCGGAGGGAAAACCCCTGTGTGGGAAAGATCCAGGACTTCTCCGCTCTTTCTTGCTTCATTTCTGTCTTCTGGAGCACCTGCCCTTGAGTATGTTCTCTTGTTTTCTGTTTTCAGGGCTGTGCGAGGAGACGAAGATATGGAAGGCATGCAGAAAGGCGAGGAGAGCTGTTTGGACCACAGGAACTCCCTGGAGCCCTGCTACCATTCCTGGGACCATGTGAAGACTGGGACCAGAGAAGGGCAGGTTCCTTCTCCGTCCTCAGAAACCCCTCCAGAGCCCCAGGATTCTGACTGCTTCCCTTCTGTCTTCCTTGCTTCTCTTCTGACCCTCGTTTTTTTACTTGTCTCCTCGTTTCTGCTCTGTCACGACAACGGCCACCTTCCATTGGACGACGGCAGGGCTTCGCGGTTCAGGAAGGCTTGTCCACTGGAGAACGGTCTTGGCTCTCTTCGTCTTCTCTTCCCGAACCAGCCGGAAACAACATGGCGGACTCTCCAGGCATATGTGCATGGCCAACGGAAGGGGAGCCATCCCAATGTGTCTTGGATCCTGGCGGCAGCCGGTCCAGGAGAAGTGAGCAATACCCTCATGTGCTTCACGAAGGCAACGCTTTCGTTGCTGACCAATGCCCATGTGGTGCGGGTCCGGTTAATCGAGGAGACCAGCGGCTGGCTTCCCTGGCTCAGCTTTCTGGAGAACGAGACCTCAGAGCTCTCTGCTTCGGAGCTATACGTGGGGTCGAGCCTCCACCCGTACGGCATGATCGTGACCTGGAGCGGGTATGGGAATCAGTCCTCTATTAAGATGAGCTTTGCCTTGCTGTTGAATGGCTTGGAGACGGCCAGCTCGGAGTTCCTCCTCCGAGCTTTGACCCCTGTGTTGGTGTCCAACCTTCTGTGGGCCGTCCGCTTTGCTGGTGGGGCCTCAGATGAGTTAATGACTGCTGAAGGGAGCTTACCTGTCCTTTGGGTGAGGCCTGAGCAGTATCTGGGAAGTGCTCTTGTTTGCTAAGGGGTGGATGTCTGGCATGTCGGCACCTTTGGATGCAGAGGTTGTTCAACCGTGCTGAAGAGGAGAATCGCAAAGGCCTGGTTTTAAACGACCGAGAAGGCCGTCCATGGGATAAAGATGAGAGAATACCTCTCCTTGGTTTTAGGCGGGCATGTACATTTGCTTTCTGTTATCTTTGGAGTGCTTTTCACTGCTATTTAATGTTTCCTACTGACCACCTAATGGTGCAGCGTGGGAATGCCTTGATGAGCAAGCCCGAGGTTGCCGGTTCGAATCCCCGTTGGTCTGTTTCCCAGGAGTTTCTAACTGATGATAAATTCATAAGTAAAGTGTGCCTCCCAAATTCCTTTGCACATAAGGTTTGAATGGATAAATGTAGGCCGGGCATGTTTTGATTTGTTCACTTCTTTGAATGTTTCATTTCTTAATTTAGAACAATTGCACATTAATCCTGACTCAACAGATCTTCCAGATATATTCCTCCTAAAATTTCTAGTTTCCAACACTTAGCCAGCAGCGTCTTGGCTGCTACTTCTAGGAAATTCCTTACTGCAGGGTTTCTCAAAGGGCGGGGGGGGGGGGTGGTGTCCCAAGATATTGTTGGACTACAACTCCCATGATCCCCAGCCTCAGTGACTGTGGGGACCAGGTTTGAGGAAACCTGACCTACTGGCTATCCATTTTTACTTCCATACAAAGCAGGATTTAGTTTGGTTTGTCCCCTAATAACTACACAGATGTTAGGAACATAGGAAGCTGCCATATACTGATTCAGACCCTTGGTCCATCTAGCTCAGGATTGTCAACCCAGACTGGCAGCGGCTTCTTCAAGGTTGCAGGCAGGAATCTTTCTCTCTGCCCTATCTTGGAGATGCTGCCAGGGAGGGGACTTGGAACCTTCTGCTCTTCCCAGAGCGACTCCTTCCCCTGAGGGTAATATCTTGCTGTGCTCACACATGGAGTCTCCCATTCAAATGCAACCAGGGTGGACCCCGCTTAGCAAAGGGGCCAATTCATGCTTGCTGCCACAAGACCAGCTCTCCTCCCTCCCTCCTTCTTGCCTCCTGCACCACTTTCAACCTTTGCAGGGGTAGATTTTGAAAGGGGGCTGGCCCCCACCAGGAGCGTGGGGCAAGGCGGCATTGGCCACCTGGCATTGGGCATCACAATAATTTGGGCCCCTTTGGATATCTTCGTAATAATCTCTTCCTTTACAGATAGAGCAAAGAGGGGCGCAGAAGCAAGCACACAGCAGGCCGTGTTAGTGCCCGGAACATCAGTTAAGTGGGATCCAAATTAAAAAATCTCCCCACCAAGGGTCAGGGAGAACCCCTCTTAGCCCGTTTGTGAAAGTAGCAAAACTGGCTCCAGTTGCTTCATATTCTCCACTGCAATACAGGAAGGCCAAGATGAGTCACAGCAGCACAGATCCAGGAGAACAAAAAATGTGGCCGTGATATTTATAGGGCTTCTCTCTTGGTCGTGGCCAATTCCACCATTTCACCATCCATTCCCCGCCCCCCTCGGCTGCTCTCTTACGGATACTAATGCTAAGAATGAGGCCCCAGATCACTGCCCATTCAAATAGCACAGAGGCCTGGCTGATTTCCTCTACTAGTAAAGGCCTCAATTCTGCTTGGTATCAGACCAAGGAGGTCCCATCAATGGGCTGCCAGATGCCTCACAAGGCTTTGTCCCTGGAGGTATACTGGCTGCTAGCCTTCAGGGCTATGTGGAACCTCCCAGTTCAAGAGCAGTCTATCTTTGAGGGCCGGTTGCAGTGCAGCAATAAAAGGAGGGGATTGTTTGCTTTCATCTCTTGGTCTGCCATTGTAGGACACAGGATGCTGGACCAGATGCTTGGGCCTGCTCCAGGGACCAGTTTTTCTCGCATTTTTATATAGTGCTTCTGAACCTGGTTGTGTTGTGGTCTCTGCTTTTAATTGCGAATTGATTTTTAACTGTTTACATGTACATCGCCCTGATTTTTTTTTTTTTTTTGGAAGGGCGGTATAGAAATCGAATAAATGAATAAAATAATCGATGATGAACCCCCCCCTGAAAAATCGTACCCGTTCTCCCCTTCCAAGCTTTCCAAACTCCAGTCTGTATCTACTTTTTTCTCACTCCCAAACGGCTGCTTCTTTTCACTGCCATGAACACACGGTGGAGTCCCTTTACGCGGCCTCGTATCATGTTGTGGCATTTTTAGACTTCCTCCTGCAGGGCGATCTCACACCTTCGGGCACCTTCAACGGGCATCAGGATCAGGAAACCCCGTCTGCCCCAGACAAGAGGAAGCCAGCTAGTGTTCATGATTGCCAACTCACTGCAGTCCAGAAGTGTTTCTCTCGTAGCCTCAGGCAAGCCCCGGATCTCTGCCACAACCTCCTGGAGGCTTTACAGACAGGGCTGTTACTCCGAATCTCCTTTGGGAGAGAGTTTGTGCATTCACACACCAGCCAAACGTACCCCGGTCCCTTCGAGATCCTTGGACCCACTCCACACACAGGTCAGCTTTGTCTCGCGAATTCTAGCTTATCTCATGGTTCGATGGAGAGGAGTGGTGTTGTATATACTTTGGGGCAGCATCTAAATACAAATGATACTGTTCTTTTAAATAACGTGAGTGTCTATTGCATTTGTCACTAGCTGATCTGACTGTGTTCTCACAATTTGGAATCTGCATAAGGTCATGTTGTCAGCAAGGGCCATGGTGGGGTGTGACTGGGAAAGAGAGACCCCCTGCCTGAGATCTCAGAACTGATTCAAGCCTAGGTAAAATCATATAGGACTAGATACATCAGTGGTCTGACTCTGTGCAGGGTAGAGCACAGCTGGACAAGCCCTAGGGATGTGCACAAATTGAATTGAATTGAAACGGACCAATTCAAATTCAAATTGAATTGGCCCAAACAGGCCAATTCGCTTCAAATTAAAATTGATTCGATTCAAATTATGGTTATGAGTTACCTGGAGCCTTCGGAGTCAGGCACTATATAAATCTTTTAAACATTCTAATCGATTCAACCTATTTAGGTGCCTTTTTTTTTTTTAACCAATTGGGGCACCTGAATGATTTTTTTTAAAGGTGCCTTAATGTCCCTAAACAGTCATCAAATCAATTTGATTAGAATTTGGCTGATTCGAATCAAATTACCCTTTTTAGGGGTGATTTGATTCAAAGTCAAATTGTTTGCATCGGCCAGATTTGAGTTGAATCAATTCGAATCAATTCACACATCCCTAGAAAGCCCCTTGCCTGAGACCTTAAAATTACTTCCTGCCTGGGTGGATGATGCAGGGATAGGTGGACATATAGCCTGACTCCACATAAAGACGGCAAGTTTCTAGTCTTAAGGACTGCAAAGATAAGCTTGAGATTGCACCAGGTGGAGCCCAAACAGTCGCAGCAGGCAGACATGGGCCGGAGCAGAGGTGTAACTAGGGAAAACGGCACCCGGGGCAAGCACTGAAATTGCCCCCCCCGCCCCCGGTCGCGCCCCCCTGCCCCCCCAACATACATCTGACTAACACACATGTGTTTTTTCCTCACAACCACCCTGTGGAGTTGGCTTGTATCTCAAACATCAGAATTATGATGCAATGATGATACATACTACCGGTACATTATACTTAGGTTTTTCTTCACAACAACCCTGTGAAGTTGGCTTGTACAAGCCAACTTCACAGGGTTGTTGTGAGGAAAAACCTAAGTATTATGTAGCATGTATCATCATTGCATCATAATTCTGATGTTTGAGATACAAGCCAACTTCACAGGGTGGTTGTGAGGAAAAACCTATGTATGTATGTAGTATGATACTACATACTACAACTCTGATACTGCAATTGTTAAAAAAAATTCTGACACCCTATCCTAAATGCAACTACTTGGCAGTTGTTTGGTGGTTGGTTAGGTTTCCAGTGATTTCTTTTTGTAAGTATTATGTACTTCGAAGCTGCAAAATATGAAATCCAGAAAGAAACACACAATTACAACACAAACTGAACACAAATGTGTGCTAGATTCATGTTGTGTTCTGGAAGCTGAGGGCTTTCGAGTCACATACCTGTCTGTAAAGAAAAATGGGATTATAGATTTACAGGACTTAAAAAATGCAATGCAACCAGACACAAGCTTGGTTTCAGTGATGACTGTGAATAATGAAATAGGAGTGAAACAGCAGGTTACTGACACTGGTAACATCTGCAGTTCCCATAAAGTTTTCTTTGGTTCAGATTTGTTTGCTTCATTGAGATTGTATCACCACAGAATTGATGCTGAGGTATAAGTCCAGAGGCGTAACCATAGGGGGGGCTGGGGGAGCACGTGCCCCGGGCGCCATTTTCCCCAGTCACGTGGGGGGTGCCGCCATGACCCCCGCCGATCCCCAATTTTTTTTTAAATTTTTTTTTAAAAATAATTTTTTAAAATAATGCAGGCCTGGGCTTGGTGGTGAGCGCTGCAGCGGGCGCCAGTAGTTCAAAGACAAGCGACGCCATACACGCACGCGCGACTCGGCCGGCGTGCCGAGTTGCGCTGCGCATGCGCGCGCGGCGACGTCCTGTCTGTCCTCCCAGCTCGGCTCGCCGGCCTTCTGCACGTGGCGCGGTCGCTGAGCGAGCGAGGAGAGCGTTGCTGGGGCTGGGGGCACCTGCAGGCAGGACTGGAGCTGGAGGACAACACAACCGACACGGATTCGACGGCACATGGTGGGATTCGGGAAACAGACTTCGGGAGACGAGAGTCTCTCTTCATAATTTAAAGCGTGGTCGGCAACTTGAGGTGTGTGTACTTTTCTGAGAAGGACACAGCAGTGCGCTGCAAACCGCCTTGGGTTCTGGTTTGTGGCTGTGGGTTCTGCGTTCCAACTTCTGGTTTGTGGGTTCTGGATTCCCCTAAGGCAAGCCTCAATCACTTCCCAGGCAGGGCGACCTCTTGGTTCCCCGTGTGGCGGGATGATTCGCACCCCAGATCTCCCCCACCCGTGCCTGCCTCCGCCTGAGCCCTCTTTTTGCCACTTTCGGACCCAGAGCTATTGAGCGGAAAAGTGAGTGACTGCAAACATGCGCGCCACGGGGCGGGATTCGCCGCTGCCGAACTAAAACGGCCCGCCCGATAGCCAAGGTGGTAGCTTGCGTCTTTTTGCTGCTGGGTTGATCTTGGGACTGGGAGGTGTTTTGGGGCGATATCCAGCTCCCAGTCGCAAAGTGGCTTCATCAGGCTGGGTGCCGGAAAACCAGCCGGCCCCCTAATGAAGATTGTCTTTCCCCCCCCTCCTGGGAACTGGCGCGAGCTGCGTGACCTGCGTCTTCCTTTTCCAGCAGCAAACTTCCTCGGCGAGGATTTTACTTAATTATGTGCATAACATTGTATATAATATAATTATAATAATATTACTCCTATACTTAAAGAGCTATTTGGCTACCAATACGCTTCTGGGCAAAATACAAGGTGCTGGTTATAACCTATAAAGCCCTACACAGCTTAGGCCCTGGGTATTTAAGATAATGGAGCAGTCTTGGCTTGAGTGAGTGAGAATGGAGCAGTCTTGGCTTGAATGAGCGAGAGAAAGAGAGAGAGAGAATGGAGCAGTCTTGGCGAGAAACAGAGAGAGTCAGTTCCCCATTGTTCTGGAGGTCCCCGTCCACATCCTGCCAGAGGCAGCTTCCCCCGCCCCCGACAGCGCTTTCTCTCCCCACCGGGCTCCCTCCCTGCCATTTTTGCCCACCCTTCGCCAGGCTCCCTTATGAGGCCGCCGGCTGCTTCCTTCTCCTCCTCCCTCTTCCATCATCACTGCGTCTGGGGCCATTTTCTTCTCGCCGCCTCCCGCCAATTCGAGCCGCTGCACGGCTGAGGGGATGGCTGCAGGGGTGCGTGTGTGTCCTTCTACCCCACCCCCCGGTGGCAGAAGATATCAGAGCAATGTTGTGGCCTGCTGCTTGGCCCGGCATTGCTTCCCAACTGCGAGGCGTGCCTGCGCAGTTAAGAGACTCAACTGCACAGGTGCGCCTCGCAGTTGGGAAGCAACGCCCCAACTCATTGGCTCAATGCCCTCCTGCAGACTGCGCCCCGATGCGGTGCATCATCTGCTTACTGGTAAGAGCCGGCCCTGCTCTTAAGTACTCTGGACCCAAGCCATCGGTACGGTTAAATATAGGCTATTTAGACAACTTAGAACTATGTAAGTGAAGGAAGGCAAAAGGTTAGTTTTCAAACAAGCCAAAAACAACTATAAAGCATTAATAAGATGCAACAAATCAGAGCATTGCTCCTGTTCCACTGGGATTAAGGAGCTCAGATACTGGATCCTGGCCACCAGTACAGGAAAAATGGCATTGCAGAATGGATCTGTAAACAAGCCAAAAATAAAGCCCCAGGTATCAATATGCTTCTTAAACAGCTATTCCAAGGTAATTTAGATGGGTGGAAACCAGTTCTGACTTTTAAAATTCTCTTATACTAATAAAACTTGCCAGTTACGCAGAGGCTGGAATTATTAATTTTTAATTTATCTATTTATTTATTTATTCTATTTCTATACCGCCCTTCCAAAAATGGCTTACACAGAGAAATAACAAATAAGATGGCTCCCTGTCCCCAAAGAGCTCACAATCTAAAAAGAAACATAAGACAGACACCAGCAACAGTCACTGGAGATGGAGAGGGCCAGTTACTAAGTAAAGAGAATCACCACATTGAAAGGTACATCTTTGCCAAGTTAGCAGGGGCTAACTTGCGATATAGCTAGTTATCTCATTATCTTGCAAGTTAGCAAGATAGCTCTGTCTATCTATCTATCTATCTATCTATCTATCTATCTATCTATCTATCTATCTATCATATTTCTATACTGCCTGATATAACAAAATAAAAACACACAACATTTAAAAATCTTCAGTTAAAAGCCTGAGAAAACAGGTACATCTTAAGGCTCTTCCAGAAAACAAACAAGAGAAGGGGATGCTTTTAATTCAACAGGGAGCATATTCCAAACCCCCGGAGCAGCCACAGAAAAGGCCCTGTCCCGAGTTGCCACCAAACGAGCCGGCGGCAGCCGTAACCAGACCTCTCCAGATGATCTTAGTAGGCAACAGGGTTCATGACAAAGAAGACACTCTCCTAAATACCCTAAATAATTATAGTGGTATTGTTCCTATCTATAATAAAGGTAACCTAGCGGTCCTGAGAAACTATCGCCCAATAATGCTGATTTGAATACTTGCTAAGACTGAATGTAAGAAGCTGCCTTAGTCTGTCTCAGAACATTGGTCCACCTAGCTCAGGATGGTCTACACAATCTGCTTAGATTGTGCCTGCTTAGTAGAGGGGCTAATTCATGCTCGCTACCACAAGATCAGCTCTCCTCCTTCCGTCCTTCTGAACATTTCCTAACTGCAAAATAACAGAAGGGGGTTTGCAGGATATGGTATTGGAGCCGTTGCTCCCAAGAAAGGAGCAACCACTGGCATAAAGGTTTGGATTGAGACCACTGCATCTGCTTCCTCCAAGCCCATTCGGGACTATTGTTTTGTAAGCCACCAAGAGATCTTGGGTTTGGGGCAGTATAGAAATGTATAGAATAAAATAAAATAAATAAAAAATTAATATAACTTTGTGCTTTGTATGGTGTTCCTTGGGGGGGGGAACCCCCTCACATTCTGTCTGGCTCAGTGGTCTCAAAAGGCTCCTTCCTTTGATAGACCAAACGTGGGTTTTTTGTCGTTTGTCCCAGCCTGGGCAACTATGGAAATCCCCTTGGCCTCGCTCCAGCCCACACGAAATATCAGGGCTGGCTGTTCTGCTCTTTATCCAGCAGAGAGCAGTAGCAGACTGGATCTTTTCCTCCTACAAGCGTTCAGCGAGATATTATTGACGCTGTGACATTATGCGGAACCTGCGTCCCGATGTCTGTGTACTCGCACATGCCTTTGTGTGCATGACTATGGGCATTTGTTTTGAACGAGAAGCCGGGTGCAAATCCCTCCAATGCAGGGTACAGGTGTTAGCGATCTCCCTTATAAGGAAGATGGAGAAGATGACCTTGATCAATGGGGAGATCATATCGCTCAAGGTCGTATTCTCATCTCCCACCAGGGAGGAAGGGGATTTCAGGAACTGTTCAAGCTAACTGTTGAGATTGGTTTGAGTGTGTACAGTTGTAACATTTTACTTACTTAAAAACATAAGAACAGCCCTGCTGGGTCAATCTCAAGGTCCATCCAGTCCAGCATCCTGTTTCACATAGTGGTCCATCAGATGCCCCTGAGAAGCCCACAGGCCAGAGGGGAGGAGGGCATGCCCTCTCTCCTGCTGTTATTCCCCTGCAACTGGGATTGAGTGGGATCTTATTTTACCTCTGAGACTGGAGGTGGCTTATAGCTACTAGACTAGTAGCCATTAATAGACCAGGAATTTGTTGAAGCCCCTTTTAAGGCCATCCAAGCTAGTGGCCATCACCACATCTTCTGCCAGAGAATTCCACAGGTCAATTATGAATTAATTAATTTCTGCCACCAAACTAGTAGTCATTGATGGACCTGTTCTCCATGAATTTATCTAAACGTCTCTTAAAGCCATCCAGGCTGTTGGCTATCACCAGATCTTGAGGCATTATCTATCTATCTATCTATCTATCTATCTATCTATCTATCTATCTATCTATCTATCCTGCCTGATATTGACATCTCTGGACAGTGTACCAAACTATTTCTTGTATTTATTTATTTTATTTCCCACCCTGTGTAAATTCTCTGGGCAGTTTACAGTTAAAACCCAGCAACAACCAAAACCTTAAACCATATATATAAAGCAAAATGACCACCAAATAAAACATTAAAATAGCATAAACTAAAACCTGATAAAAGAGGGGCATTTTCAGAAGTAAAAACAGCTGATTTCATCTGGGAGTGTGTTCCAGAGCCCTGGAGCAACCCTAGAGAAGGGCCGGTTGTGGGTTGCCACCAAATGATCTGGTGGTAAACACAACTGGATGTCCCCCGATGATCTTAATAGATGGCAGGGTTAATGAAGAAGAAGGTTTTAGTCTTTGGTAAGAAATTTTGCAGGGCGTTTTTTCACTGTTGCAAGAACCTGCCAATGTTGTTTGACTAGAGACTCCCACCTGTAAGCTTGGAGAAGCCTCTGCCAGTCTGTGTAGACAATCCTGAGCCAGATGGACCAATGGTCTGACTCAGTATATGGCAGCCTCCTGTGTTCCTTGTTTCCCCATCCTTGTTGGCTCTCTCTCTGCTCTGACTTCTGATTGGTCTACGGATCATCTCAGGTCTTCCCCTCCTCTTGGTTCGTGCTGCATCTTCACCCTTCCTTCCTTCTTCAGCCCTCACGCTATGAAGTCATACTTGCGACACAGCGACACAGGCTTTCTGTCCAAGTATATAACTCCATTAACACACCTTTACAAGGATTTGGACATTCAAATCCTGTCTCAAGATACTCTTAATGGGGTAATTCTTTTCACTAGGACTAGGGAGAGCCGAGTTCAAATCCTCATTCTGCCATGACTCCCACTGGAGACGCCAGTCACGTCTCTCTCAGCCTAACCTACCTCACAGACTTGTTGTGGGGATAAACATAACCATGTATACCACTCTGGGCTCCTTGAAGGAAGAGTGGGATCAAAATGTAATAGGTATCATTGAAATCCCTTCCAACACCATCATCCCCAGACACGAGGGGATGATGGGAGTTGTAGTCCCACACGATCTGGTATGTAATGCAAGATAGGCATCTGCGGCTCTATAGCTACAGCAAAAATCTTTACTGGCTTGCAGTGGGTACTACTGACCCATAGAGGGTGTGCTCGCCTCAGAGACCAAATCGGAGGCCCCCAACCGGTTTAGCTTTCTTCCAAAGCATCTCTGCCAATTGCACCTTGTACAGAGCAGGAAGGGAAGGCAACACCTGACACCACCGCGGCCTTAACTTTCAAAGGGGGGGGGGAGGCAATGTCCCCCAGACCACGCTGATACCGTTTGGGGTCTGCCAGAATCAGTTGGGTAAAGGGGGCTTCCATACTCTAGGATCGGGCGGGGGATTAATCCCTGCCCCGTTTGGGGACCTGGAAGAAGCAGAATCCGTGCACAGAGGAGTCTTTTGCACCCTTTCTGGCCCTCTTGGGTGTTGTGTGTAATGTGAGCATGGTGGCAATGTTGAGGCGCCCTTGGTCAAGATCGGGGCCTCAGGACACACAGCGGCCCCTCTGGACTTGGCCTGACTTCCTGCTGTTGATTCAAACGTAGTTGTGGTGGTAGCAGTTGGGTCTGTGCATAGCATTTAGAATGAGGAAGATCAGGAATGCAGTATGCACGCATGCAGAGGGTGTTCTCATGCGCAACCTAACCCAGCCTGGGTTAGGCTGCATGTGAGAACCGCCGGGATTGGGCCCGATCCCGGAGAGGTAGCGCCGCCTGGCCCCGCTTTGGAGCCCGGCTGTTAGCCAAGGTTGAGGGAGCAAGCCCTCCTGTGACACGGGCTACTGGATCGTATGTTAGCTGGGGCTATGTTTAGCTCCAGCAGACACAGAGATGAGTGCCTAGAGTGCCCGTCTCCTGGGGGAATTGTGCATGTCAAGTGGTGTATTATGGGATTCCTGGAGGTCAGGACAATGAGTTGACCAATGATGCTGGGAGGATACATTTGAGTATCCGTAACTGGGGAGTTATGGCAGGTCTCACCTACCGTGACCTGTGTATTTGCAGTTCCATTTTTTTTTAAATTTTTTGGGGGGGGATTTCAGGGGTCAGGAGGTCATTCTTGGGGGACAGGGGATCATTTCCAGGGGTCAGGGGGTGATGTCTGGGGGTCAGGGGGCAATTTTTGGAGGTTCAGGGCAATTTCCAGGGTTCATGTGATTTCTGGGGGTCAGGGGCGTTTTTTCCTATTTTTAACTGGGTTTTTTCAGTCTTTTTGCAACCACAATTCCCCTAATCCTGTTTCCCAACCGTTATAATGCTTTGCCAACCACACATTTGCCAACCGCCAGGTTTTCCAGGAATGCAGTTTCCCTTGAAGTTGGCAAGGGATGACTGTATTACTTCTCTATGTGAACCACTTTGAGAACTTTTATTGAAAAGCGGCATATAAATATTCATACTGGTAGTTCTGGAATTTTCCAGGACTAACCACTATATAACCACTATACCACACTCCTTGAGATAACAAATTTTGTTTTCCCATGCTTAGTTTATCATTGCCTCCACTAAAAACACCATTGATATTTACTGATATTGATTTTATCTCCTCCTCCTCCTCCTCCTCCTCCTCTTCTTCTTCTTCTATGCCCCTTTGAAGCAGCGAGGCTGTAAATATTTCGGAGCACTCATTTCTTTTTATGGGGTTGTTTTGATTCTAGTTGTGTTATTAAAGGAGGGCTTAATGGCTGGAATCCCTTACACTTAGTAACGCGACCTAGTTTGAAATATTGGTTTGGGGAGCTCATAACGCAAACCTATATTTCAAGATGTAAATAAAAATAATTTTAAAAACCAACAAACCTATTGGGGGCTCTAATTCTTCTCAGGTTTGGACTGTTAATCTGACCTGGAGGAGGGCGCCTTCTTTCTGCCGACCGGAGGTTCTCGAACTGTTGTTGGACTACAACTCCCATCATCCCCTGCTGTGATGAATCATACTGGAGGTGATGGGAGTCATAATCGAAAAGCAGCTTTGCCCCTCCAAAAAAGAAAGGCCTGTCCCTGTCTCGAGGGAGTGTTTACACAACCAGATACATTTCCTTCTCTTATTGCTCAAGCTCTCCTTCCACCCCCTCCTTGCCACTGAGTTCCATTAGGTCCGCCCAGTTGGTTGACTGTTAAGTGTCCTCTGGGTCCGCAAACATTCCACTCCGCTGAGTGACACTAGGGCAGTTTTGGTGTTTCTTTGCCCCCTTAGCGTTTTCCTTCAGATTCTTGTGAAACTGATGTGCCTGCAAAGTCTGCTGGTACTGCCCTCTTACCCTCAAGTGCTCTGGCTATGTGTCTATAAGGATCATCCCATTTCCAGCTAGGGGTGTGCATGAACTCTGGTTCGAGCACTGGTTTGGCACTGTGAGAGGGGAGCGGGGAGTGGGGAACGGGAGCTTTAAGAAAGAGGAAAGCAGGACGTGCTGTCCTCTTAAAGCTCCTGCTCCCCTACCCGCAGCGCTGAACTGGTTGGGACCTTGTCCGAATCGGTTCAACACCGAACTGGTGCTTGAACCCCTATTTCTAGCTCTTTTGGAAATAGATCTAAGAATTAGGTTGGAAAGAAACGATGGTGTCTGAACTGACCAATCTTGATTTAGTCTGACCAACTTACTTGAAATAAACCGAGATCGGAGACCCATTTCAAACCCTGGCTTCACATCTCGGTTTATTTTGAGGAAGTTGTTTAGGAAAACTAAATGTGGTCAACTTGGAAGTGACAATTGGTCTGGTCTGGTTCTAGCCTAAATTGGAAGTAGGATTTTGGGGAGGCTTGTGTGGGCAGAGGGGCATACCCTGCGGCTCAGGGACATTGCACAGAACTAGGGCTGAGAGAGATTCCACCCTGCAACCTTGGAGAAGCCGCTGCCAGTCTGTGAAGATAATACTGAGCTAGATAGACCAATGGTCTGACTCAGTAGATGGCAGCTTCCTATGTTCCTATGTAACTGGACATGAATGTTGGTCCTGTGCAACATCTGAGTGGGCCCAGTGTGATGCGCACATGGTTACATATTCATCACGATGGGAGAGCAATGGGTCCTTTCCAGTTGCAGCATCCTTCCAGTATCTGTTGCTGGAGTTTACTTTATGTTTCTTTTTAGACTGTGAACCCTTTGGGGGCAGAAGCGACTTAATGGTTCATCATGCATTTTTATTATGTAAACCATTTGAGAGCCTTGTTTGAAAAGCAGGATATAAATATTGTAGTTCATAGCAGTGATTCATGGCTGAATATTCTTACTAGGCTCTTTGACCCATGGGGTAAAAGGACCAAGGGTCTGACTCGTAGAAGGCAACTCTGTGTGTGTGTGTGTGTGTGTGTGTGTGTGTGTGTACTGTATTTGCCTGACTAGGCTTTCCCCAAGTTTTTTTTATTTTAGAAAGTGGAAGGCTGTCTTCAATTCAGACTCCTGTTCCTTTTGAGTAAATGAATGTTTAACTTGTATGTAACCTACTTTTAAAGGGTTTTTTTCTTAAATTTGGAGACATCTTTGATTTGGGTAAATGGGCCTGAATATTTGTTTTGGGTGGCCAATTTTTTTACCCGCCCCTGCTCCGACGATGTGATCTGCAGCTTGAACGGTAAAGGATGCAAGTTTTGGGCAGTATAGGAATGTAATAAAAATTAAAATAAATAAATAGGAGCAAGTGACAAAGCTTACTGATGCTCTGTCTGTTGAATTCTGCAAACCAAGTTGCCGATGGATGGCACAGGAGCTGAGCCCTTTGTTTCCCCTTATTCATTTGGCAACCCACTTTACGTCCAGTGCTCTGTGCTGAACTGATGTTCTTGCTGATGTCGCATAAATCGGGTCCAGGTGCAGGAAGCAAATTGTATTACATTCATCACACACACACGCAGACACACTCTCTCCATTTTGTTGGTTCTCTCCCTTCAGTTTGGACCGGAGACTTGATGAAAAATCCTTTTTGATGGATGAAGGATCCTAGAGCAGCCGAACTGACTGGCAGGGCTGTGCAGAGAGTGGAAAATATTATTTTTGGGGATGGGAGAGGGGCGAGATTGAAGCCCCTGTTGCCGATGGCTCATCCTTCAGCAGAGGGGTAAATGGCATTCTGGGCAGACAGGCAGGGAGCACAAGAATAACATCTCCCGAATAAACCAGGAAACTTTGACTCCACTTCCAGAGCCTTGGAAAAAAGTGAGGATAACTGATGAGGTGCTGGCCGTCTCAGGTAGAGAGGTTTAATGTACCATGAAAACCGTAGAGCTCGACTTGGTTTGGATTTCTAATAATAATAAAAAAATTTAACTGCTGTAAAATGGATACATGTTTGGGAAAGGTTGGATGCAAACGGCAGGGTTGGGCGGGGGGGTGGAATCCGATTTAAGGCCCTCTTCCTTTGGGGAAATAATATAACCCTATATTTAACCCATCTTTTTAAAGGGGGTCATCTTAAATTCAGGGTCTTCAGTTTGGGTACATATGACACGCCTTCCGTCGCACCAACATAGCCCCCAACAGACTCTTCAAAAAATGTAGATGCTTTAAAGAGAACGGGGGGAAATAATATTACAGAGAAGCAAACATTTAGTCAATGGATCAATTGGCTCAGAATCCTCAGATTCATCCCTGAAAGAACTTTGAACTGGGCCGCAGCCTCGGACTGAGCTGGTCAGACCAGTGGGATCTAGGCTGGCTGGCAACCATGCCAGGAGAAGGAAGGCCCTTGGCTGTTACAAATCCATCTGATCCCACTCTGTTGATCCCCACTGGCTCTCTGCCCTTTCCCTTTCCCTTTCCAGAACTGTGCCAGCACGCGCAGAGACCTTGAGCGCCTGATGGATTTACCACGGCAGCAGCGGGGAGAAACCTGGGCCGGCGGGGACCTTTGGGGGCCGAGGCGTGAATTGCGCTCATGTGCCATGCACTTCGTTTCCCCCTTTCCGGTTGGATTTCTGCCCGAAAGGAGGGCAAGGGCTAGCAAAAGCCTGCCCCTCTGGCCCACTGGAAAGACAGACAAGGTTACAGAATTAGAAGTGAGAGTGGCCAAGTCCGGGCATCTTTCCAGCGCTCTGGAGGCTGGCTATCTCATTGTTTATGACGGTACAGGTTTCTTAAGTGCTTCGGCTGTTGGCGGGAGCTCAGCCGAGGAACGTTAACGCTTTCCTTGTTTCTCTATGGCTTATTCCTGAGAGGTTTTGAGCCGGGTCTGTTCCTGCACACACCTCCCTTCCTCTCTGCTGTTCCTGGGCCTTTATTTTGTTTTATGTTCCTTTTCATCGGCGGCGGAATTGAAAGTTAAGATGTGTCGGGATGTAATCCCAAATAAAAATGCCAGTTCGCTCCCTCCAGGGTCCCCTTATTCAAGTTCCTCGGCAAGTGGCTGTGTTCATTACAGCCTCGTGCGTGAATCTTTAGAGAGGGCCTTCCCAGCTCCAGGATGACTTCGTAGCCTGGCCTGCCGTCGCTTGGGATAAAGTTGGGGTTGCCAGGTGTCTTCACTGCCCCTGCTCTTCTGCCTTGAACCCCTGCCCTAGAGGATTTAATCAACCACCCTGAAGTGTTGCATGGGTTGCTGCTAGGGATGTGCACAAAACCATCTGGCCGGGTTCGGTTGAGTTCGAACCAAGCTCGAACCGCACGAGTCGGACTGGGTCAGATTCGAGCCGGTTTGCACACCCCTAGTTTCTGCTGCTCCACCCTGTTCCACAAACCAAGACAATCATTTCTGTGGACAATCATCTTTTGTGGTCAAACAGGCAGTGATGGCACGGTGTAGGAAGTGGTGCCTGTTCCGTCTGTCTGTCCCATTCCACCTCACCATAAACCCTGCCCCGCTGCCTGTAAACCCGCTTGGCAAAATCGACATGCCCGCCAGCTGTATGAAGGCACAGTCTCTGATCCAGCAAAGCTATGGGATTGGACCTTTTGGATTGGACCTGCCTTGTGTCAAAGGGTGGCTGACGTACCGAGCAACATTCTATCAACCTTTTATTGGAACATGCATGCAGTTGCTACAATATTTGGGGCTTTTAAAAATAAGGTAAAGTGTGCCGTCAAGTCGATTTCGACTCCTGGTGACAGCCAACCACCTAGATGGCTTTGGAGAACTGCATGGAGAAGAGGTCTATCGACGTCTACTAGTCAGAGGGCTATAGGCCACCTCCAGCCTCAGAGGCAGGATGCCTCTGAGTACCAGTTGCAGGGCAGTAACAGCAGGAGGGAGGGCCTGCCCCTTTCAACTCTTGCCGGTGGGCTTCTCAGAGGCATCTGGTGGGCCACTGTGCGAAACAGGATGCTGGACTAGATGGGCTTCCTTGGGCCTGATCCAGCAGGGCTCTTCTGAGGTTCTTATATATGGGCTAGAAACCTGTTCTCGGACCTGCAGCTCTCCACGGAAGAGCTAGGGACTCAGGATGTTTTTGATCTTGTGGTATTGATTTTTCTTTTGTTTGCACATGGAAAATCCATCTGGTCTTAGACGTTAATCGTCTTTTCAGTCCTGCAGATGTAGGCATAACAGAATCCGATGGGCGGATGGTAGAGAGCTTCGGCCTTGAAAAATAAGAGGGGACTTCCTAACAAGGAGGGGGTAATTAAACAACGGATTGACTTACTGGCAGGTTGGATGTGTGGGGGAAGAGCTTCAGCCATTGTGGAGCTGCTTAAGAGAGTCTGCAATCCAGCTGGCCTAAATTTCACTGCCGAAGTTTGCAGAAGGGTCATTTTGGGTGCTCATAATATAGGGGTTCTCAGCCCTGGTTCCCCAGACGGTATTGGGCTACAAATCCCATCACCCTCTGTCAAAATGGGCCAGTGTAGCAGGGGCCGAGGGGGGTTGTAGTCCAGTTGGCTACAGGGTTTCCCTCATCTTTGTCATCTCCCATTCAAATGCAAACCAGGGAAGACCTGCTTAGCAAAGGGGACAATTCACGCTTGCCACCACGAGACCAGCTTGCCTCCCCAGACCAGCTCTCCTTTGTGTGTGAATGTCCCTCAGCTCTGTGGTTTTGCCATGTTGGATTATTCTCCATTTTGAGGGGATTTATCCCCATTATTATGGTGGAGATGGCGAAGACTCAGAAACCCGACCCTGTATTGTGTGTTGCCCCCCAAACAATTTTCCAAATGTCATCCCACATCGCTTGCAGGCCTCTGATATTTGGAGGGAGAAGCCCATAGCTGGCTTGAATAATTTTGGTTTTTTTAAGCCAAAGGAATAACTCCGAGGTGGAACCACAATGTTTATAAAACGGGTCGCTGAATTATACATACAAATATTTTCCTTGTGGATGCAATTACTTCCTGGACGTGTGATTTCACAGAGGTAGGAGTTTGCCTTCAGCCGCGCCAGTAATCCTTCCAGTAGCGCTGTTGGAGGGGATTGAGGAACCCTGTTTCAAATTTGTCCGAAAAACCGCACAATGTTTTCGTGCGCATGTTTCTGACAAACGCCCTCCAAACTATGCACAGCCGTCGAGTGCATTGGTCCCCCCCCCTTCTCTTTATAGCCTTAATGCATTTTGCGTTTGCATCCGGCGGGACAGGAATGGACAACTTAGAGAAGCTGTATTCTTTGCTATCGACCGCTTTCTCCTCCTTGGAATGGTTTCTTTCCTGTACCTGGGATTTCCTGAAATGTCTCGCTTGTTTCTAGAGCAGTGGTTCTGCACCTGCGGTTGCCAGATGTTTGACTACAACTAGCATCATCCACATCAGCCTTCAGCCATTTTGGCTGGGTGTGATGGTATAGGAACAAGGGGTGTTATGGGACAGAAGAAGCTGCCTTCTACAGAGTCAGACCATGGGTCCATCTGGCTCAGTATTGTCTACACAGACTGGCAGCGGCTTCTCCGAGGTTGCAGGCAGGAATCTCTCTCAGCCCTGTCTGGAAATGCCAGGGAGGGAACGTGGAACCATCTGCATACAGAAATTCATATCAACTATAGAAATAAATGAATGAATGTTGTCCCTTTGGCTAAGCAGGATCTGCCCTGGTTTGCATTTGGATGGGAGACCAGATGTGTGCGCACTGTAAGATATTCCTCTTAGGGGCCGGGGATGTTCTTGCAAGAGCACCTGCATGCTTTCATGCAGGAGGTTCCAAATTCCCACCCTGGATTTGGGGGCCCCCAGGGGCTGTGGAGGCCCTGGACATTGGCCCCAAAGTCCAGGGGAAAGTACGCCTCTGATTCCAACCCCTGTCCGGTGGCTTTTGCTAGTGACCACCTTATGTTTCTTAGACTGTGAACCCTTTGAAAACAGGGAACCATTTTAATGTTTTATTTATTTTATTCCTGTGTAAATTGCTTTGAGAGCTTTGGTTGCAACACGGCATACAAATGCTTGTAGTACTAGTAAAAATGGTACTCTAGAACAAATCAGAGAAGAGCTCTCGTCTGTTATATTGCCTGTAAAATTCACACTAAGTCTGTGTAACTGTAGTCTTTTACTGGTCAATGACTGAAATCACCATTGATCTATCTATCTGGGCATGGTTGTGGATGATGGGAGTTGTAGTCCAACTTCGTTTGGGATCCCAAGTTTGGGACCCCCGCCCCCCCCCCCCCGATTCCTGTACGGTAGGACCAAACACACTGTAAGACCAAAATGCTTGAAATAGAGCACCTGTAGCCAGTGGATTCTTCTGGGACAGTTTGACGTCTCCTTCGTGAATAAGGAACGGGTATTTTCCATCCCGGAGTTTTCTCGCTCTGCTGGCTTCCTGCTTTCTGTGCAAGAGGCGATAAAGCTCGGACTTTTTCAGACATATCATAAATACAGACGGCAAAAATCCATGTAATGGCCTGAGGGTGGGGGAAGGCCTCCATTCCAGCTTGAATTTGAGAAATGGACGGCCATTTGTTTAACATTCACCCTTGTTGTTTTTGGAACGGGTCCCCAAGCTGCCAGACTCCCTGCCAGGAGCAATTATGGGCCTGACATCTTGTTTTCCTGATGCGCTTCTAAGAGTGTCAGGATGCGGAAGGCGAAGAGGCGCGGAGGACAGAGGCGGAATCTTGTTTTGCAACCCGGGGGGGGGGGGCAGGGATGGGGCAGGGCAGTTTAGGACTGGCCTGGTATGATCTTGTGGCTTTCGGCGTCTGCCTCGCAGCCTCCGCGGCCAGTTGCTTGCTCTTCCCCTAATGAGAACTGGTTTCCCATTTGGCTCGCTCAGCAGCATGTCTTTCAAGAAGGGGTGGAAATGCCTGCCCGGTTTTGGAGCTGCCTCTGACATTTGGAGTCACCGTAAGTGGCGCAGCGGGGAAATGCTTGACTAATAAGCAGAAGGTTGCCGGTTCGAATCCCCGCTGGTAGGTTTCCCAGACTATGGGGAACACCTATATCAGGAAGATGCTGAAAGGCATCATCTCACACTGCGCGGGAGGCGGCAATGGTCAACCCCTCCTGCATTCTACCAAAGACAAACACAGGGCTCTGTGGTCGCCACGAGTCGACACCGATTCGGCAGCACAACTTTACCTTTGACTGACATTTGGACAGCTCTTACATCCTGTGTAGTGAGTATGGATTGTCCCCTTTGCAAAGCAGGGTCCAGCCTGCTTTTGAATTGGGATGGGTGGCTACATGCGGATGCTGTAAGATATTCCCCTTAGGGCAGGGGTAGACATAGGAACATAGGAAGCTGCCATATACTGAGTCCGACCCTTGGTCCATCTCGCTCAGTATTGTCTACCCAGACTGGCAGCGGCTTCTCCAAGGTTGCAGGCAGGAATCTCTCTCAGCCCTCTCTTGGAGATGCTGCCAGGGAAGGAACTGGGAACTTGTAGATGCTTTCCCCACAGGGGCTCCATTCCCCGAGGGGAATATCTTTCAGTGCTCAGACTTCTAGCCTCCCATTCATATGCAACCATGGCGGACTGTCCTTAGCTAAGGGGACAAGTCATGCTTGCTACCACAAGACTAGCTCTCTTCAAAAGTTTATTTTGACTGCATCTTACATAGGAACATAAGATGCTGCCATATACTGAGCCAGACCATTGGTCTATCTAGCTCAGTATTTTCTTCACAGACTGGCAGCAGCTTCTCCAAGGTTGCAGGCAGGCTTGTTGTGAGGGGAAACCTAAGTATGTAGTACACCGCTTGGGGCTCCTTGGAGGAAGAGCGGGATATTAAAAATGTAAAAAGAAGGGGTGGGGAGAAAGGGATCCTCTTTTGACCTGGAACATAGCCTTACTGAGTCAGACCCTTGGTCCAGCTAGCCCAGTATTGTCTACACTGGCTGGCAGCAGGGTTTCTTCTGAAACCTTCTGCAAGGTTTCAGGCAGGAGTCATTTCCAGTTGTACCTGGACATGATGGCAGGGACTGAACCGGGGACCGTCTGCATTCACACATACAGAAGCTCTTCCACCGAGCTATGGCCTCGTCGCCTCAGGAGAATATCTTACAGTGCCCACGTGTGGTCTCCCATCCAAATGCAAACAAAGTCAGACCCTGCTTAGCAAAGAGGACAATTCATACTCGCTACCACAGGGGCCGGCTCTCCTCCGAAGCTCACTTCCCTTCAGCACTTGAAAATGACCCGGAAGAAGAAACGATTCAAGAAACGATTCAAGTAACGATTCGAGAATCAGCGTACAGGGATGAAATTGACCACATATGGACAGAAAAAGAAATCCAGCAACTGGGATGATCACACTGGGCTGGGGGGCAGTGTGTGTGTGTGTGTGTGTGTGTGAGCGGGTGGAAGATCTTTTCTTCCCGTCTTTCACGACACCTTTGGCCTTGCTAAAACACGTCCGCTCTTCCCCGTGCAAAGGTTTTGCATTTTGAATCTGGATGTCTTTTGACCTTCAGTTTTGTTTAAAATCCCAAGTCTCGAAAAGGAATGGAGGTGGGGAAGGGAGGGAGGTGGGGAAGGGGGACATTTTTCGTCGCTCCTAATCGCCCTGGCTTGCGTCCCAACAGGGGTCTGGTGTTTCGCGGGTGCAAAGGAGCGTTGTGGCAAGAGAAGGCCGTTCGTATAACCAGCCCCACGAGATGACATCACCGCGGGACCCTGGGGTCAGGACCAGGCAGGTTCCAAGCATTACTCCACTTGATCTGGCCCCTCCTCCCAAGGAGACGAAGAGGGTGATTCATCACTCTGGTTAGTCTCTTCATTTTGGTCCAAGTGCTTGGTTCAGCTGCAGACTCGCTGGCCAGATGAGCCGTCTGCAGCTTTGGCTGTCTGCTCATAGGAACATAGAGACTGAGTCAGACCCTTGGTCCATCTAGCTCAGTATCGTCTACACAGAATGGCAGCGGCTTCTCCAAGGTTGCAGGCAGGAGTCTCTCCCAGCCTCATCTTGGAGATGCTGTCAGGGAGGGAACTGGGAACCTTCTGCCTGCACGCAGATGCTCAACCACTGAGTTGTGTCCACATCCCCAAAGGGGAATCTCTCACAGGGCTCACATGTAGTCACCCATCCAAATGCAAACCAGGGTAGACCCTGCTTGGCAAAGGGGACAATTCATCCTGGCTATCACAAGACCAGCTCAGCTTCCTTACAAGATGTGAGCATAGGGACATAAGAAAGCTGCCTCCTATTGAGTCAGACCTTTGGTCCACCTAGCTCAGTGTTGTCTACCCAGATCAGCAGCGGCTTCTCCAAGGTTGCAGGCAGGAGTCTCTCTCAGCTCTATCTGAAGATACCAGGGAGGGAATGGGGAACCTTCTGCATGCAAGCAGGCAGGTCAGGGGTGTTGCTATAATTGAGCGAATGGCTTCAAAGAGCCTGATCCCCCAAGATCCTGA
Organism: Hemicordylus capensis; assembly: GCF_027244095.1. Lineage (NCBI taxonomy): Eukaryota > Metazoa > Chordata > Lepidosauria > Squamata > Cordylidae > Hemicordylus > Hemicordylus capensis. Next base: position 2,546,643 of record NC_069673.1, on the reverse strand, counting down.
GGACCCCCCAGCTCCACCCTTCCCTATCTTCTTCATTATCTCCCTCACTCCAGGGGCCCGCTGGAGAGAGGGGTGAACAGAGGCCCCCTCTGCCCTAGCTACGTCCCTGACTCAGGTGCTCTTCCACTGAGCTATGGCTCCATCCCCTCAAGAGAACCTCTTCCAGTGCTCACACATGTAGCCTCCCATTCAAATGCAAACCAGGGTGGACCCTGCTTAGCAAAGGGGACAATTCATGCTGGCTACAAGAAGACCCCGATCTCCCCTCCGAACTGAAGGGTTTGGGTGCCTCCAGCTCTGGTTCTGCGGCACCAGCGTCACATCCGAACACTGGAACCGCACCGGAGTTGAGGGAGGAAGCTCCTCCCTCACTCCAGCCCAATTGGCTGTGCAGCCTGTCCTTCTCTCAAGCAGGAAGCCCGCACAGCCAGCTCCCCTGACTGCAGAGAGTCAGCACCCCTGTACGTCCAAAAGCAGATGGGAGAGCAGGGGAGGGGGAGACCGTTTCTGCATAGGGGTGTGCACGGAACCGGCTGGCCCGGTTCAGTTCGATTGAGAACTGCACTCGAACCTGACTGGACCAGTTTGGTCCGCCCCCCTTCAACCCCCCCCCCAGTTTGGTCCAGTCCAGGGATGGGGTTCACACACACTCACACACACACAAATTTTTTTTTAACCTCTAGCCCATTTGGGGGGCTCTTAAAGGCTCTCTCTGTGTGTGATCAGTTATCAGTAATCACCACCACGGCCCATTTTACTGTATTTTCTGGCCCATTTGCGCATGCACGGCAGCCATTAATTTTTTTTTTTTTTTAAATCATGAACTGGTGGTGGGGGGGTGGTTTTGGTCCCAGTCCAGATGGAACTGAGGGGGGTTCAGTTTGACCCCGAACCACTGAACCCACGAACCTGTGAACCCCTGAACTGGTTCTCACATCCCTATTTCTGCATTGTCTGAAGGGGGCCACTGTGGGATTGGACAGCATTATTGCATAAGAGTTTTCTCTTCTTGTGTTCTTTGCAAGGGGAGGAGAAATGGAGACCAGTGTTCCCTCTAAGAGGGATTCACAGATGTTGTTGACTACAACTCCCAGAATCCCCAGTGGCAATGGCTTTGTCTCGTTGCATGAATGGTCCCCTTTGCTAAGCTGGGCCCACCATGGTTTGCATTGGAATGGAAGACATGTGTGAGCACTGTGAGAACTGTCCCACACAGCAGGCGTTACCCCGGCTTTACTGTGAGGCTTTTCCGCGAGTTTGAAGCCACCTCCTCAAACCGAAGCACATATTTTGAACTGCATATTTTCGTTTGGAACGGCATATTTTCTGTCTGTTTGCAGATTGCAAAAAGCCCTGAAGAGACAGGGAAGGAAGAGGGGTCACCCCACTCTTCGGCAGCTTGGTTACCAGGTACAATTATGTAGACCAGGGATTCTCAACGTCGGGTCCCAGGATGTTATTGGACTTCAACTCCCAGAATCCCTAACCAAAGGCCACTGGGGCTGGGGATTATGGGAGCTGAAGTCCAGTAACATCTGGGGACTCAACGCTGAGAATCCCTGGTGTAGAGTGTCTGGAATTCTGCACTTCTGTGTCAAAAGACCTGTTTTATTGACAGCCAGCTGCTGGAGCATGCATGTAAGGTGCCTAGAAGTACATCCCACGGGTGGTCTGGATCCACGCACGGCCACGCATGCGCCGAGATTTATAGAGATGTAGTCACCTACCCTCGGATGTCCACCATGTGTTTGGAATTAGGACAGCGATTACAAGGAAAGTGAGGCCGCTGGATTCCTCCTGAACATGTCAGTGCTTAATCTCCAAAGAATGCAAAAATGTTCTGTCTGCCTGTCGCGGCCAAGATCAACTCCATGGCACGGACGAGCCAATATAAATGTTCATGTTTTGTGTCCCGTTGGCTTCATTAGAGGTGCTTTATGTAATTGCATAAGGCAAACTACTGTGAGGGAGATGCAGAGGGAAGGGAAGCGAAAAAGTGTGAACCCGATGCTTATAATGCATCAGTTGCAGGAGATTTAATAGACTGAGTAATTTACGTAATAATTGTTTATTGGATGCTCTGCAAAAATTGTTCTCTCAGCAGCTCCTAAAGTAAAACAATGGAGCAATAATCGAATAACGCATACAACTGAAAACACTTGAGAACACAAATGAGGAAAAGAGAAAAACAAAACAGAAAACGTTCTCTAAAAGCCTGAGTGAAGAAAAAGACGTCACCGAAATGTAGTGATGGTGCCAGGCGAGAAGTGTTCCTTCTTACAGGCATTCCCAGATGTTGCTGACTACAACTTCCATAATCCCCAGGCAAAAGCCATTGCAGCTAAGGATACTGGGGGTTGTAGTCAACAACATCTGGGAATCCCTGTTTATTAATATTTTGCTATTTATTTAACGGATCTGTACACCGCCCCAAACGCAAGTCTCTGGGCGGTTTACAACAAGACAATGAAAACAAGAAGTAAAGATTATAAGACATTACAACAATTTAAAACTTAAAAGAGTGTTCCTATGGTGCTTCCGGTCTGGGTTTTGGAAGTGTTCATATTGCATACAATTCACATTAAAAGGAGATCTACTATCTGGGTACCATGGTAATCAAACACTAGATATGACTGTTAGTTCGATTCCAGAATGCCCATCAAAACGTGATGCTGTGTGTTTAAAAAAGAAAGGAAGAAAAAGATGAGACAGATAAAGGAAAGGAAAGGGAGTCGTGGAAGGGGGCTGATATGTGAAATCAGTCAGAAAATGCCTGAGAGAAGTCAGACACTTAAAATTGACCCCTGCTAACTGGGCAAAGAGGCACCTTTTTTTAACGTGGTGATTCTCTTTATTTAGCAGGGGGAGAGTAACTGGCCCTCTCCACCCCCAGCACAGCATCCCTCCAGTGGCTGTTGCTGGTGCCTATCCTATATTTCTTTTTTAGATTGTGAGCCCTTTGGGGACAGGGATCCATCTTTATTTATTTATTTTATTTATTTGTTATGTCTCTATGTAAACCGCTTTGGAAATGTTTGTTGAAAATATTTGTTGTTGAAAAATGTTTGCTGAAATATTTGTTGTTGTTGTTGTTGTTGGAATCAGATAGATAGAGAAGGCAAGCTGGCCCTAGGGTAGCGAGCGTGAATTGTCCCCTTTGCTAAGCAGGGTCCATCCTGGTTTGCATTTGAATGGGAGACTACATGTATGAGCACTGTAAGATATTCCCCTTCAGGGATGGAGCTGCTCTGGGAAGAGCAGAAGGTCCCAAGTTCCCTCCCTGGCAGCATCTCCAAGATAGGGCTGAGAGAGACTCCTGCCTGCAACCTTGGAGAAGCCGCTGCCAGTCTGTGAAGACAATACTGAGCTAGATAGACCAATGGTTTGACTCAGATAATGGCAGCTTCCTATGAAAAGGTGAAAAGATCCTTGGTGTCTTGTCACAAAACAAACAATCATTTATTGGGGGAGGGGGGGGAAACAAGGATCTCTAGCATTAATTTCTCTTTTTACAAACACATAAACTCCAGCTTCTACTTAATTACACAACAGTTTCGTTTAACAATTTTCCCAGACATAGAAGATGGAGAATGAGCAAAATTTCCCTGATTTGTAAATAAAAGAAAATCAGACCATATAGTAACCCCCCAAATAACAACAACAACAACACTGGAATTAGCTTGACCCGACTGAAGATTAATAGTGTGGGTCAGTTTTTCTGATATAGCTCTGTGCCACATTTGCTGGTACCAAATAACAAGAGTCACATTTTTGTTTTTCCAGTGTTGTGCAATGGACAATCTGGCGGCTGTTAACATGAATACTAACAATTCCTTAGATGAGAGCTCTGAATTGACCCCTGAAAATCTATTTAATAATGCCCATTCTGGTCTCAGCTCTAACCTCTGCTGAGGAATTTTGCTCATCTCTAAGGAAACCTCTGTCCCAAAGGGCCCGCTCTTCTAGATGTTTAACAGTTTTGTCCTTAAGTAGGCTCTCCATCAATTTGTCTGGGACAGACATTCAGTTAGCCAACGTGTCATTCCCTGGATCCCTTCCTGAAAACCCGTGTCACGTTGGCTACTTTCCAGTCCTCTGAAAACAGAGTCCGACTGTTGGGACAAGTTACATGTTTTGGCTAGT